>NC_135237.1:130816714-131416714 GCF_051348905.1 Ranitomeya variabilis
GATTCTCTAAGCTCGATTTACAGGGGGGCTTATAACCTTATAAGGGTCCGGGAGGGCATGAATGGAAAACAGCATTCCTGACGACCGAGGCACTGTTTGAAAACCTGGTAATGCCTTTCGGTCTCACTAACGCCCCTGCTGTTTTCCAGAATTTTATCAGTTATTTTTTCTGACCTGATTGGGCGTTATGTAGTCGTCTACCTGAATGACATTCTGATATTCTCAGAGGACAATCAGTCTCATTTACAACATCTGCGTATGGGTCTTATGAGACTCAGGGAGAACCACTTATACGTTAAACGGGAGAAATGCTCGTTCTTTGTGCAGGAACTGTCTTTTCTGGGATTAATTATGTCAGGGGAGGGGTTCCGCATGGATCCTGTTGTGGATTCTGTTTTTGGGCTCCCTCTGGTGGTTACAGCTGGTACTGGGTGACTTTGGTGGGTTGCGGTCTCTGGTTTCCACCTGTCCATCAGAGGCTGGGTGTTTCCTATTTAACCTGGCTTTCCTGTCATTCCCTTGCCGGCTATCAATGTATCAGTGTGTCTCTGTTACCTTTGCTACCTGCTCCTAGGCCTTCAAGACAAGCTAAGTCTGGATTTCCCTGTTTCATGTTTGCTTTCATGTTTTTAGTCCAGCTTGCAGATATGTAATTCTCTGCTGCTGGTTGCTCTAGTGGGCTGAAATTACCACTCATGTACCATGAGTTGGCACATGAGTTCAAGTAATTTCAGGATGGTATTTTGAAGGGTTTTAAGCTGACCGCGCAGTTCACCTTTTGTATCCTCTGCTATCTAGCTTAAGCGGGCCTCATTTTGCTGAATCTGTTTTCATAACTACGTTTGTGCCTTCCTCTCATTTCACCGTCATTATATGTGGGGGGCTGCTATTTCTGTGGGAATATTTCTCTGGAGGCAAGATAGGTCTGTGATTCTTCTGATAGGGGTAGCTAGATCTCCGGCTGGCGCGAGACGTCTAGAGTCCCCCCAGGAACGTTCCCCGGCTGCTGTTAGTTGAGTGTTGAGGTTCAGGATCGCGGTCAGCTCAGGTTCCATCACCCTAGAGCTCGTCCTGTTTTTCCCCGTGTTATGTGTTTAATTCCCTGCCATTGGGAACATGACAGTATAGCCGGCCCACAAAGTGTTAATTGTTTGGGCTGAAGCAGGAGAAAAAGAAGTGTTGAAGGGAAATTTTTTTTTTTTTTCCCTCAGAGTTTTGCTGCCTAGCCCTTAATTGCTGTCTAGCTGCTTCTTACCTCCTCTTAACCCTTGAATGGCTCTGACCTTAGCGGTTTAACATGGATGTCCAGAGTTTGGATTCCAGCCTGAATAATCTTGCTGCAAAAGTTCAAAACATACAGGATTTTGTTGTTCACACTCCTATGTCTGAACCTAGAATTCCTATTCCAGAGTTTTTTTCTGGAGATAGATCTACCTTCCTGAATTTCAGGAACAATTGCAAATTGTTTCTTTCTTTGAAATCTCGCTCCTCTGGAGACCCTGCTCAGCAGGTCAAGATTGTAATATCTTTCCTGCGGGGCGACCCTCAGAATTGGGCATTTGCATTGGCACCAGGGGATCCTGCATTGCTCAGTGTGGATGCGTTTTTTCTGGCACTGGGATTGCTCTATGAGGAACCTAACCTGGAGATTCAGGCTGAAAAGGCTTTATTAGCCCTCTCTCAGGGGCATGATGAAGCGGAAGTATATTGTCAAAAATTTCGGAAATGGTCGGTGCTTACTCAGTGGAATGAGTGCGCCCTGGCTGCAAACTTCAGAGATGGTCTTTCTGAGGCCATTAAGGATATTATGGTGGGGTTCCCTGCGCCTACAGGTCTGAATGAGTCTATGGCTATGGCCATTCAGATTGATCGGCGTTTACGGGAGCGCAAACCTGTGCACCAGTTGGCGGTGTCTTCTGAACAGGCACCTGAGACTATGCAATGTGATAGAATTCAGTCCGGAAGTGAACGGCAAAATTATAGGCGGAAAAATGGATTGTGCTTTTATTGTGGTGATTCAGCTCATGTTATATCAGCATGCTCTAAACGCACAAAAAAGGTTGATAAATCTTTTGCCATTAGTACTCTGCAGTCTAAGTTCATTTTGTCTGTAACTCTGATTTGTTCACTGTCATCCATTTCCGTCGATGCCTATGTGGATTCGGGTGCTGCCCTGAGTCTTATGGATTGGTCATTTGCCAAACGCTGCGGTTTTAGTCTGGAGCCTCTGGAAGTTCCTATTCCTTTGAAGGGAATTGACTCTACACCATTGGCTATGAATAAACCGCAGTACTGGACACAAGTGACCATGCGCATGACTCCCGTTCATCAGGAGGTGATTCGCTTCCTTGTACTGTATAATTTACATGATGTACTAGTGCTTGGTCTGCCATGGTTACAAACTCATAATCCAGTCCTGGATTGGAAAACAATGTCTGTGTTAAGCTGGGGATGTCAGGGGGTTCATGATGATGCACCTCTGATTTCAATCGCTTCATCTACTCCTTCTGAGGTCCCTGCGTTTTTGTCTGACTATCGGGATGTTTTTGAGGAGCCTAAGCTCAATTCGCTCCCTCCTCATAGGGATTGTGACTGTGCTATAGAATTAATTCCTGGCAGTAAGTTCCCTAAGGGTCGTTTATTTAATTTGTCAGTGCCAGAGCATAATGCTATGCGGAATTATATTAAGGAGTCCTTGGAAAAGGGACATATTCGTCCATCTTCGTCCCCTCTGGGAGCAGGTTTTTTTTTTCGTGGCAAAAAAAGATGGTTCCCTGAGGCCTTGTATAGATTATCGCCTTCTGAATAAGATTAGTCAAATATCAGTATCCATTGCCATTATTGACTGATTTGTTTGCTCGCATTAAGGGGGCTAGGTGGTTCACTAAGATAGATCTTCGCGGTGCGTATAATCTTGTGCGGATAAAGCAGGGTGATGAGTGGAAAACCGCATTTAATACGCCTGAGGGCCATTTTGAGTATTTGGTAATGCCTTTTGGACTTTCTAATGCTCCTTCAGTCTTTCAGTCCTTTATGCACAATATTTTCCGTGAATATCTGGATAAGTTTATGATTGTGTATTTGGATGATATTTTGTTTTCTGATGACTGGGAGTCTCATGTTCTACAGGTCAGGAAGGTGTTTCAAGTCCTGCGGGCCAATTCTCTGTTTGTGAAGGGCTCAAAATGTCTCTTCGGAGTCCAGAAGATTTCTTTTTTGGGGTACATTTTTTCTCCTTCTACTATTGAGATGGATCCCGTCAAGGTTCAGGCGATTTGTGACTGGACACAACCTACATCTGTTAAGAGTCTTCAGAAGTTCTTGGGTTTTGCTAATTTTTATCGTCGGTTCATTACTAATTTTTCCAGTGTTGTTAAACCTTTGACTGATTTGACTAAAAAGGGTGCTGATGTTGCTAATTGGTCTCCTACGGCTGTGGAGGCCTTTCAGGAACTTAAGCGCCGGTTTTCTTCTGCTCCTGTGTTATGTCAACCAGATGTTTCACTTCCTTTTCAGGTTGAGGTTGATGCTTCCGAGATTGGAGCGGGGGCGGTTTTGTCACAGAGAAGTTCCGATGGCTCGGTGATGAAGCCATGTGCGTTCTTTTCTAGAAAATTCTCGCCTGCCGAGCGCAATTATGATGTGGGTAATCGGGAGCTTTTGGCCATGAAGTGGGCATTTGAGGAGTGGCGTCATTGGCTTGAGGGTGCTAGACATCGTGTGGTGGTCTTGACTGATCACAAAAATCTGATTTACCTTGAGTCTGCCAGGCGTCTGAATCCTAGACAGGCTCGTTGGTCGTTGTTTTTTTCTCTTTTCAATTTTGTGGTTTCATACCTGCCAGGTTCAAAGAATGTGAAGGCAGATGTTCTTTCCAGGAGTTTTGTGCCTGACTCTCCTGGAGACTCTGGGCCTACTGGTATCCTTAGGGATGGGGTAATATTGTCCGCCGTCTCCCCAGACTTGCGACGTGCATTGCAGGAGTTTCAGGCGGATAAACCTGATCGTTGTCCACCAGAAAGACTGTTTGTTCCGGATGATTGGACCAGTAGAGTCATCTCCGAGGTCCATTCTTCTGTGTTGGCTGGTCATCCTGGAATATTTGGTACTAGAGACTTGGTGGCCAGGTCTTTTTGGTGGCCTTCCTTGTCAAGGGATGTGCGCACCTTTGTGCAGTCTTGTGAAGTGTGTGCTCGGGCTAAGCCTTGCTGTTCTCGGGACAGTGGGTTGTTGTTATCCTTGCCTATCCCGAAGAGGCCTTGGACGCACATTTCCATGGATTTTATTTCAGATCTCCCTGTCTCACAGAAAATGTCCGTTATCTGGGTTGTGTGTGACCGCTTTTCTAAGATGGTTCATTTGGTACCCTTGCCTAAGTTGCCTTCCTCCTCTGAGTTGGTCCCTTTATTTTTTCAGAACGTGGTTCGTTTGCATGGGATTCCGGAGAATATCGTTTCTGACAGGGGATCCCAGTTTGTGTCTAGATTTTGGCGGACGTTTTGTGCTAAGATGGGCATTGATTTGTCTTTCTCGTCTGCATTCCATCCTCAGACGAATGGCCAGACGGAGCGAACTAATCAGACCTTGGAAACTTATTTAAGGTGTTTTGTTTCTGCTGATCAAGATGACTGGGTTGCCTTTTTGCCACTGGCCGAATTTGCCCTTAATAATCGGGCTAGTTCTGCTACTTTGGTTTCTCCTTTCTTTTGTAATTCGGGGTTTCATCCTCGTTTTTCCTCTGGTCAGGTGGAGCCTTCGGATTGTCCTGGAGTGGACGTGGTGGTGGACAGGCTACATCAGATTTGGAATCAGGTGGTGGACAATTTGAAGTTGTCTCAGAAGACTCAGCAGTTTGCTAATCGCCGTCGCCGCGTGGGTCCCCGACTTCTTGTTGGGGACTTGGTGTGGTTGTCTTCTCGTTTTGTCCCTATGAAGGTCTCTTCTCCTAAGTTCAAGCCTCGGTTCATCGGTCCTTATAAGATCTTGGAGATTCTTAACCCTGTATCTTTTCGTTTGGATCTCCCAGCATCGTTTGCTATTCATAATGTGTTCCATTGGTCGTTATTGCGGAGGTATGAGGTGCCCGTTGTTCCTTCGGTTGAGCCTCCTGCTCCGGTGCTGGTGGAGGGAGAATTGGAGTATGTTGTTGAGAAGATCTTGGATTCTCGTGTTTCCAGACGTAAACTCCAGTATTTGGTTAAGTGGAAGGGTTATGGTCAGGAGGATAATTCCTGGGTGGTCGCCTCTGATGTTCATGCGACTGATTTGGTCCGCGCCTTCCATAGAGCTCATCCTGATCGCCCTGGGGGTTCTCGTGAGGGTTCGGTGACCCCTCCTCAAGGGGGGGTACTGTTGTGGATTCTGTTTTTGGGCTCCCTCTGGTGGTTACAGCTGGTACTGGGTGACTTTGGTGGGTTGCGGTCTCTGGTTTCCACCTGTCCATCAGAGGCTGGGTGTTTCCTATTTAACCTGGCTTTCCTGTCATTCCCTTGCCGGCTATCAATGTATCAGTGTGTCTCTGTTACCTTTGCTACCTGCTCCTAGGCCTTCAAGACAAGCTAAGTCTGGATTTCCCTGTTTCATGTTTGCTTTCATGTTTTTAGTCCAGCTTGCAGATATGGAATTCTCTGCTGCTGGTTGCTCTAGTGGGCTGAAATTACCACTCATGTACCATGAGTTGGCACATGAGTTCAAGTAATTTCAGGATGGTATTTTGAAGGGTTTTAAGCTGACCGCGCAGTTCACCTTTTGTATCCTCTGCTATCTAGCTTAAGCGGGCCTCATTTTGCTGAATCTGTTTTCATAACTACGTTTGTGCCTTCCTCTCATTTCACCGTCATTATATGTGGGGGGCTGCTATTTCTGTGGGAATATTTCTCTGGAGGCAAGATAGGTCTGTGATTCTTCTGATAGGGGTAGCTAGATCTCCGGCTGGCGCGAGACGTCTAGAGTCCCCCCAGGAACGTTCCCCGGCTGCTGTTAGTTGAGTGTTGAGGTTCAGGATCGCGGTCAGCTCAGGTTCCATCACCCTAGAGCTCGTCCTGTTTTTTCCCGTGTTATGTGTTTAATTCCCTGCCATTGGGAACATGACAGGATCCTAGAAAGGTTCAGGCCATTATGGCTTGGGTGCAGCCTCATGACCTGAAGGGGTTGCAGCGATTCCTGGGCTTCGCTAACTTCTATAGGAAGTTCATTAAAGGATTTTCGCAGGTGGTGAAACCCTTGACGGACCTCACTCTCAAAGAGGTGGGTGTAAAAAATTGGTCTGTGGCTGCAAAAAATTCCTTCCTGACATTGAAGAAATGTTTTACTTCAGCCACTGTGTAGGTACAACCCGAACCGTCGAGACCTTTTATTGTAGAAGTCGACGCTTTTGAGGTGGGGGTGGGGGCAGTGTTATGCCAGGGCCCTCCCACCCTCACTAACCTCAAACCCTGCGCCTTTTTCTCTAAATAATTCTCTTCGGCCAAGAGAAATTATGACATTGGCAACAGGGAATTATTTGCGGTTAAATTAGCCTTCAAAGAATGGAGGCATTTTTTAGAGAGGGCCGTTCCATCCCATTACGGTCATTACTGATCATAAAAATTTGGCCTATATCGAGTCCGCTAAGAGATTGACCCCCAGACAGGTTCGGTGGGCACTTTTTTTTCTCGATTTACCATTACGTTCTGACCAGGGTCAAAAAATGTAAAGGCGGATGTCTTATCCCGAAGTTTTGATTCTGTGTCCGCTCCAGAACCTCCTTCCTCCAGTCTTCAACTGGGAGTGGTTGTGGCAGAAGTCTCATCTGAGTTACAGAGAGAGATTCTGGAAGCACAAGCACGAGCTCCCAGGAATAAGCCCTCTGGTAAATTGTACCCGAACATTTCCATCTCAGTCTCCTGCAGGAGTTTCATGGTGCTGTATTAAGTGCACACCCTGGGATTGCAGCTACCCGGTGGGCAGTGGCTAGGGGTTTTTGGTGACCCTCTATGGTTGCTGATATCAAAACGTTTGTGAATATGTGTGTGGGGTATGTGCTTGCTCTAAAAGCTCTCAGGTCTGGCCGGTCGGGGAATTGGTGCCTTTGCCAATTCCGGATAAGCCATGGACACATCTGTCCATTGACTTTATCACTAATCTTCCTCCTTCCATGGGCAACTCAGTGGTATGGGTGGTGGTTGATAGATTTTCCAAACAAGCCCATTTTTTACCGTTACCCGCGTTGCCAGCTGCTGAAACCTTGGACCACTTATTTATACAGGACATAGTTCGGTTGCATGGGGTACCAGTGAATGTGGTGTCTGACGGGGGTGTGCAATTTGTGGCCAGGTTTTGGAGAGTGTTTTGTAAGAAGTTGGGGGTCACGTTATCATTCTCCTCTGCTTATCACCCGGTGATGATTCACCTCCTTCAAAATATCTAATGTTTTCCACAGGTCCCTATTCAACCCTGTGGGGACGGTTAGAGAAGATTCCTCATCCAATGTTCCGCCAGTGTTGGTAGAGGGTCAGCTGGAGTACGAGGTAGAGCACATCACTGATTCATGGTGGGTGCGACGGAGACTTCAGTACCTTATACATTGGAAGGGATATTCCCTTGAGGATCGCTCATGGGTTCCGGACAGTTCTGTGCACACTGATCAACTTGTGTGGGGCACACTGATCAACTTGTGTGGGCTTTTCATGCCAGATACCCTGAGAAACCTGAGGGTCCAGTTGCCCCCCATTAAGAGGGGGCACTGTCATGGTATAGGACATGGTTCATGTCCTGCTCTCTCAGCAATAATATTGCTGTCCTCTCTTTGGATCTGTGAGGGGAATTTATACACTCTCCAGACTAGGATTCCCTGTCAGCTATACTTTCGCTTAAGGTACCGTCACACTCAGCGACGCCGCGGCGATATAGACAACGAGCCGACCTAAACTAGATCGCTGGAGCATCGCTGTTTAGGTCGCTGTAGAGACGTCAAACACAGCAACTCCAGAACGATGCAGGAGCAATCCAGTGATGTAACGGCGACTCACTTCTCGTTCTCGCTGGTTGTTAGCTCCATTACATCCATTGTTAGCATCGTTGCTTTTGATGTCAAACACGACGATACATGCCGACCTGGCGACGAAATAAAGTTCTGGACTTCTAGCTCCGACCAGCGATGGCACAGCGGGATCCAGATCGCTGCTGCGTGTCAAACACAACGAGATCGCTATCCAGGACGCTGCAACGTCACGGATTGTTGTCGTTCTCTTTGCAAAGTTGCTGAGTGTGACGGTACCTTTAGTCTGTGTGTTTGACCCCTTGAGGGTGTGCTCGTTTGCATTTGTTTGCTTAACTCTGCTTGTTTGTTCAGTTGGCTTCCTGACCTTTGGCTCCCTTTCTGACTATCCCTCCGTCTCACCCCTCGGTTACCTCGCTATCTCCTGGTTTTGATCTTGGCACGTTTAACTACTCTCCAGTGTATATCGTCCCCTCTGCACCCCGGCATCTGGCGCTGCCCTCAACCACCTCCTACCCTGTCATGTGGTTCAGGTCCTGTTTGCTACCTGGTGAGTTCCCTGCTGCTCTGCTCTCAGCTCCCTTGCTGCGGCGCGCAGCTCTCCCTGCAGCAGTAATACCCGGGAGTCGTGACAATTCTCATTTGGTCTGACATGCTGTGAGGTGTGCCTTTCCAAATCAAGTCCTATCAGTTTAATTAAACACAGCTGCCTCTAATGAAGGCGTAGAATCATCTCTAGGAGGAAATGGACAGCATGTGACTTAAATATGAGTGTCTGAGCAAAGGGTCTGAATACTTATGACCATGTGATATTTCAGTTTTTCTTTTTTAATAAATATGCAAAAATTTCTACATTTCTGTTTTTTTTTTCAGTCAAGATGGGGTGCAGAGTGTACATTAATGAGAAAAAAAAATTTTTTTGAATTTACCAAATCGCTGCAATGAAACAAAGAGTGAAAAATTTAAAGGGGTCTGAATACTTTCCGTACCCACTGTAAGTGGCATAATATCAGCTTTCACTTTTTATTAGATTGAAGACCAGCTACATAGACATTAATTTAAAACGTAACATCCTGATGGTATACAGCATATACAGTAAAGGCTGAACGCATTGACACCCTTGAAACTGTTGCAGAAAATGAAGTATTTCTCCTATAAAATTATTATTGAAATTATACGTTTTATTATACACTTTTATTTCCTTTGTATTGGAAAAACACAAAAACAAACAAAGAAAAAAGGCAAGTAGGACATAATTTCATTTCACACAATAGCCCAAAAATGGGCAGATAAAAATTGTTGGCACCTTTCTGAAATTGTGAGTAAAGAACTTTGTTTCAAGCATGTGATGCTTGTCTAAACTCACCTGTGGCAAGTACCAGGTATGGGCAATATGAAAATCACACATGAAACCTGATAAAAGCTGGAGATGTTGTCTCAATCTTTGCATTGTGTGTCTGTGTGTGCCACACTAAGCATGGAGAACAGAAAGAAGAGAAGAGAACTGTCTGAGGACTTGAGAATCAAAATTGTTGAACAATATCAACAATCTCAAAATTACAAGCACATCTCCAAAGATCTTGATGCTTCTTTGTCCATGGTATGCAACCAGATCAAGAAACTGACAACCCATGGTTTTGTAGCTAATCTCCTTGGACGTGGACGGCACAGAAAAATTGATGAAAGGTTGCAGCGCAGGATAGTCAGAACGGTGGAAAAACAGCTCCAATCAAGTTCCAAAGAAATTGAAGCTGTCCTGCAGATTCAGTGAGCATCAGTGTCAGCGCAAACTATCCATTGACATTTGAATGAAATGAAATGCTATGGCAGGAGACCAAGGAGAACCCCACTGCTGACACAGACATAAAAAGCTAGACTGCAGTTTGTCATAATGTATGTGAGTAAGCTAAAATCCTTCTGGGAAAGCATGTTGTAGACAGATTAGACCAAGATAGAGCTTTTTGGTAAAACACATCATTCTACTATTTACATAAAACATAATGAGGCCTACAAAGAAAAGAACACAGAACCTACTTTTAAATATGGTGGAGGTTTAAAGATGTTTTGGGGTTGTTTTGCTGAGCAGCTGTTATTCTGCATCCTGGCACCCTACAAATAAACAATGTCCCAATTCTCCTGTGCTATGTGTGCCTCTTCGATCTCCGGTTCTTCAACTTCAGGAAACGCAGCACACACATTAGTAGACATCAAATTTGTTTTATAATAAAGAAGTTTACTTAAAGTGAACCTGCCATCAGGATTTTGCTAAGTAAACTACAGACAGTGTCAGGTTGCCACTGTTACACTGATTAAAATGATACCTGGGGTGAAGAAATCAGTTTTGTGGTTCTTGTTTAATCTGTGTTTGAAGTTTTGAGTTATTAAGATGCTTGTGCTCTGGGGGTGGGTCTGTGGGAGGATCTTTTTTTTTAAACATCTGGCCTCATTGTCATCCTTCTGGGCTTAAATGACAGTGACATGCCTCCTATTTTAAATACTGCGCCTGTGCATTTAATTTTGTGGTCTTCGAACAAAGTTGTGCCGACTGCAGCGAATGCCAAGCAGCATCTATCGGCAAGCGACGCTCTCAATCTGCACATACGCCGTCCACTCTGTTACGGGGACCAGTGCGGGAGCGTGCACACGAAGAGGAAATTGACGCTGCCGAACATGCTCCTAACATATAAAAACATGAGAATTAGTATCACAAATAACATTTATATCCAGGTACCTTATAGATGACGTTGCCTCTGGAGTCGTTCTTTTCTTCATCTTGTCCAGACCCCATGATGAGTTTTCTCATCCACAGCTCGTCTCTGTAGACTTCCATCTTCTCCGGTCTTTAGCAGAAAATCTCCACATGATGCCCTTAAAGATAGAAGTGTTATTATAATGCTCTTGCATAAAAAATTGCCCCTCTCTATATTGTCTGCACAAAATATGAGCCCCACACTGTCCCTCATATGGTACAAGCTCTTCACACTGCCCTCTCCTTTCCATACCGGCGTCCCTCTTCACATTGTCCTCTCATACTGTGTTCCCCTATAGGGCCCAGTATTTATACTGTACTCTCATCACACTACCCTTCCTTGGTATACTGTCCCTTCCTGGCTGTACCCTTACACTGTCCCTCCATGCTACACCCCCACTACTCAGTTTCTATTCTGTGCCCACTCACTTTTCTCCCCCCATACGGTCTCCTCACACTCTTCCCCTCCCTCCTCATACTGTCTCCTCTCACATCCCCCTGTTCACCATACTGTCTCCTCGTATATTTACCCTCACTTTTTATACTGCCTGCTCGCCTGATTCCCAATACTGTGTCTGCACACATCCCATCACCCTCAGTCCCTGTACTCTGTCCACATACATTTTTCACATCGCCACTCATACGGTGTCTGCATACATTCCCCGTTCGCTCTCCATACTGTCTGCACCCATCCCCCATATTGTCTCCTCATACATGCCCCCATTCCCCCATACTGTTTCCTCATACATGCCCTCCATTCCCCTGTACTGTTTCCTCATACATGCCCCCTATTCCCCCATATTGTTTCCTCATACTGCCCCCCCCCCCGCGCACCTTCGGTGTCTTCAGCTCTACTGGAGAACTTACCACCAATCTGCATCTCTGGCTCTGCAGCGCCGGCGTATGACATCAGCAGCGTGATCACATCACATGATCACGCTGCTGGTGTCACGCTGACCCAGCAACTTAGAGCTTCAATTGTACTCGTGTCTGAAAGACACAGTACACTCCGGTACAGAAAACAGCCGACTCAGTCTGGGGGGCGGCAGAATGCAGCCGCCGGGGGAGACACTGCGGACCGCTGCATTAGGCCCCGGCTGTCCCCCTAGATACGCCTCTGATTGGTAGGTATATAGTTAGATATTCACTAGGTTGATGTATCCTCTATCTGTCTTTGTATTTATCTATCTAATGCACGTTAGGGCCTTGTGCTACACTCTCAGGCTGTACCTTTGATTCCTTCCCTTCATTTATCTGCTAATAGACACGTATATTTGTACATTGTGTTAACACAGAATTGATTATGCTGTACTAAGCACTTCTAACATGATCAGATACTGATTATATATTGTGCCTCATCTTACTAGTGATCAGCTACTATGATTGTGTACCCA
This sequence comes from Ranitomeya variabilis, assembly GCF_051348905.1. Lineage (NCBI taxonomy): Eukaryota > Metazoa > Chordata > Amphibia > Anura > Dendrobatidae > Ranitomeya > Ranitomeya variabilis. The sequence goes on from NC_135237.1 coordinate 130,828,836, forward strand.
TGATTAGCTACCATGATTCGTTGCATGGCTACCTGTCTGCCTAAGCTATATGCATTTTAGCCTTGTGGCATTTAAAACATACCTGAATAGTTCTCATACTTGAATCTATCTTTTAAGCCCAGAATGATGACGATGAGGCCAGAGCAACAAAAAAAGCCCAGCCCACAGTCCTGCCCTGGAGCAAGAGCATCTCATTAACCCCCTAAGCCCCAAGGGTGGTTTGCACGTTAATGACCGGGTCAATTTTTACAATTCTGACCACTGTCCATTAAGAGGTTATAACTCTGGAACGCTTCAACGGATCCCACTGATTCTGACATTGTTTTCTCGTGACATATTGTACTTCATGATAGTGGTAACATTTCTTCGATATAACTTGCGTTTATTTGTGAAAAAAATGGAAATTTGGCGAAAATTTTGAAAATTTAGCAATTTTCCAACTTTGAATTTTTATGCCCTTAAATCACAGAGATACGTCACACAAAATAATTAATAAGTAACATTTCCCACATGTCTACTTTACATCAGCACAATTTTGGAACCAAAATTTTTTTTGTTACGGAGTTATAAGGGTTAAAAGTTGACCAGCAATTTCTCATTTTTACAACACCAATATTTTTTAGGGACCACATCACATTTGAAGTCATTTTGAGGGGTCTATATGATAGAAAATACCCAAGTGTGACACCATTCTAAAAACTGCACCCCTCAAGGTGCTCAAAACCACATTCAAGAAGTTTATTAACCCTTCAGGTGTTTTACAGGAATTTTTGGAATGTTTAAAAAAAAATGAACGTTTAACTTTTTTCACAAAAAATTTATTTCAGCTCCAATTTGTTTTATTTTACCAAGGGTAACAGGAGAAAATGGACCCCAAAAGTTCTTGTACAATTTGTTCTGAGTATGCCGATACCCCATATGTGGGGGTAAACCACTGTTTGGGCGCATGGCAGAGCTCGGAAGGGAAGGAGCGCCATTTGACTTTTAAATGCAAAATTGACTGGAATTGAGATGGGAAACCATGTCACGTTTGGAGAGCCCCTGATGTGCCTAAACATTGAAACCCCCCACAAGTGACACCATTTTGGAAAGTAAACCCCCTAAGGAACTAGATGTGCTTTGACAGCTTTGAACCCCCAAGTGTTTCGCTACAGTTTTTAACGCAGAGCCCTGAAAATAATAAAAAAAAATTTTCACAAAAATTATTATTTATCCCCCAGTTTTGTATTTTTCCAAGGGTAAAAGGAGAAATTCGACCCCAAAAGTTGTTATCCAATTTGTCCTGAGTACGCTGATACCCCATATGTGGGGGGGAACCACCGTATGGGCGCATGGCAGAGCTCGGAAGGGAAGGAGCGCCATTTGGAATTCAGACTTAGATGGATTGGTCTGCAGGCGTCACGTTGCATTTGCAGCGCCCCTGATTCACCGATACAGTAGAAACCTCCCACAAGTGATACCATTTTGGAAACTAGACCCCCAAGGAACTTATCTAGATGTGTTGTGAGAACTTTGAACCCCCAAGTGTTTCACTACAGTTTATAACGCAGAGACGTGAAAATAAAAATTAATTTTTTTCCCACAAAAATGTTTTTTTAGCCCCCCAAATTTTTATTTTCCCAAGGGTAACAAGAGAAATTGGACTCGAATTCTTGTTGTCCAATTTGTCCTGAGTATGCTGATACCCCATATGTTGGGGTAAAACCCTGTTTTGGTGCACGGGAGAGCTCGGAAGGGAAGGAGCACTGTTTTACTTTTTCAACGTAGAATTGGCTGGAATTGAGATCGGATGCCATGTCGCGTTTCGAGAGCCCTGATGTGCCTAAACAGTGGAAACCCCCAATTCTAACTGAAACCCTATCCCAAACACACCCCTAACCCTAATCCCAACCATAACCCTAACCACACCCCTAACCCTGACACACCCCTAACCCTAATCCCAACCGTAAATGTAATCCAAACCCTAACTTTAGCCACAACCCTAACTTTAGCCCTAACCCTAACTTTAGCCCCAACCCTAACCCTAGCCCTAACCCTAGCCCTAACAGTAGCCCTAACCCTAGCCCTAACCCTAATGGGAAAATGGCAATAAATACATTTTTTAAATTTTTTTATGTTTCCCTAACTAAGGGGGTGATGAAGGGGGGTTTGATTTACTTTTATAGCGGGTTTTTTAGCAGATTTTTATGATTGGCAGCTGTCACACACTAAAAGACGCTTTTCATTGCAAAAAATATTTTTTGCGTTACCACATTTTGAGACCTATAATTTTTCCATATTTTGGTCCACATAGTCATGTGAGGTCTTTATTTTTTGCGGGACGAGTTGACGTTTTTATTTGTACTATTTTTGGGCATGTCACATTTTTTGATCGTTTTTTATTGAGGCAGAATGACCAAAAAACAGCTATTCATGAATTTCTTTTTGTGGGGGTGTTTATACCTTTCCACTTTTGGTAAAATGGATAAAGCAATTTTATTCTTCGGGTCAGTATGATTACAGCGATACCTCATTTACATAATTTTTTTATGTTTTGCCGCTTTTATACGATAAAAACTTTTGTAGAAAAAATAATTATTTTTGCATCGCTTTATTCTGAGGTCTATAACTTTTTTACTTTGTTGCTGATGATGCTGTATGGCGGCTCGTTATTTGCGGGACAAGATTACATTTTCAGCGGTACCATGGATATTTATATCCGTCTTTTTGATTGTGTGTTATTCCTCTTTTTGTTCGGCAGTATGATAATAAAGCGTTTTTTGCCTCGTTTTTTTTTTTTTACGGTGTTCACTGAAGGGGTTAACTAGTGGGACAGTTTTAGGTCGGGTCATTACGGACGCGGCGATAATAAATATGTGTACTTTTATTGTTCATTTTATTTAAAGAAATTTATTTATGGGAACAATATATATTTTTTTCTTTATTTAGGATTTTTTTTTTCTTTACACATTTAAAAAAATTTTTTTTTTACTTTTTTACTTTGTCCCAGAGGGGACATCACTTTGCAGAGCACTGTGTCAGATCAGCGATCTGACATGCAGCACTCCTGGCTTACCAGTGCCTGCTGAGCAGGCACTTGGTAAGCCACCTCCCTGCAGGACCCGGAAGTAGCCCCGCAGCCATTTTGGATCCGGGGCCTGTAGGGAGGAGACGCTCGGTACAAGGTGAGCACATCGCCTTGTACCGATCGTCTCTGGGAAGAACGCAGGGAGCCCCCTCCCTGCGCGATGCTTCCCTGTACCACCGGAACACTGCGATCATGTTTGATCGCAGTGTGCCAGGGGTTAATGTGCCGGGGGCGAGGGCCCCGTGAGCGCGGCCGATCGCATATGACGTACTATCCCGTCACTGGGAATTAAGTCCCAGGTCACCTTGACGGGATAGTACGTCATATGGGATTAAGGGGTTAACTAAAAACTGCAACCACAGATTAAACAACAACCACAAGGTATAATTTTAATCAGTGTAACAGCACCCACCTGACTATGCCTGTAGTTTACTTAGCAAAATCCTGATGACAGGTTCGCTTTAACTGTACATTTTCATCATATTGAAAAATGCAGTATTGATCACAAACTTTTCTGTTTTCAAAATCAATTTCTTGCCCCGAGTTATCCCTTTCCTCACTGGCATCTCTGACCCCTGTGATACTCTGTCCGATTCTGCTCTGCAGCTTTCATGAGTCCCGTACCAACTCACTTATGCGATTTCCCCATCCGATTTCCTCTAGTAGGAAGATACTGAGGCACATTTCTCAGTGCCTTAGTAGGACGAAAGGCCCTGGGCATTCCAGGAATGTCAGCTCCAAGTTTATGGCTGACGTTCTCTTGCTGCTGAACAGCCCTTGCTTCTCATGCCCTCAGACCTCCAATTACTGCTCTCTCACCATCTAATCTCTTAAGGTACCTTCACACGAAGCGACGCTGCAGCGATAGCGACAACGATGCCGATCGCTGCAGCGTCGCTGTTTGATCGCTGGGGAGCTGTCACACAGACCGCTCTCCAGCGACCAACGATGCCGAGGTCCCCGGGTAACCAGGGTAAACATCGGGTTGCTAAGCGCAGGGCCGCGCTTAGTAACCCGATGTTTACCCTGGTTACCAGCGTAAAAGTAAAAAAAACAAACAGTACATGCTCACCTGCGCGTCCCCCAGCGTCTGCTTCCTGACACTGACTGAGCTCCGGCCCTAACAGCACAGCGGTGACGTCACCGCTGTGCTTTCACTTTCACTTTAGGGCCGGAGCTCAGTCAGTGTCAGGAAGCAGACGCTGGGGGACGCGCAGGTGAGTATGTACTGTTTGTTTTTTTTACTTTTACACTGGTAACCAGGGTAAACATCGGGTTACTAAGCGCGACCCTGCGCTTAGCAACCCGATGTTTACCCTGGTTACCAGTGTAAAATATCGCTGGTATCGTTGCTTTTGCTGTCAAACACAATGATACACGGCGATCGGACGACCAAATAAAGTTCTGGACTTTATTCAGCGACCAGCGACATCACAGCAGGATCCTGATCGCTGCTGCGTGTCAAACGAAACGATATCGCTAGCCAGGACGCTGCAACGTCACGGATCGCTAGCGATATCGTTTCGTGTGAAGGTACCTTTACTCTGTTCCGCTTGTTAATTGGCCCTGATGCTCAATAGAGATGCTATTGGGAGAAGGCACCCTTCAAATATGAGAGACCTGGGGGCAGTTTGCAATAGAAACTGGTCCAAAAATCTAGTTGAGAGGTGTAAGAAGCCTGTTGATGGTTATAGGAAGCAGTTATTTATTCCAAAGAGTGTGTAACCAAATATTAAGTTAAGGGTGCCAACAATTGTGTCCGGCCCATTTTGGAAGTTTTGTGTGAAATTATGTCCAATTTGCCTTTTTTTTTTGCGTTGTTCCAATACACACAAGGGAAATAAACACGTGTATAACAAAACGTGTACTTGCAATAATTTTCTGGGAGAAATACTTCATTTTCTGGAACAATTTCAAGGGTACCAACACTTTTGTCCATGACAGTATTACTCACGAGTTACAGAAATATTGTTGCACAGCCCGCTCAGCTGTTTTTAGAGTCCTGTCCTCTGGTATAGAGATAGTTAATCCCATGTCACCTATAAATGGCTGACATAAAATGGGAATAGCCCTTTAGCTGTGCTTCCAAATTCTAATTCAATTCAATGTTTTGAGCAATTATTATTTCTCTGAATGTTCGCTTTTGCTTACTATTGACATAGATTTGATACATCCCCATCATTATATTCGGGTAATTACAGGAATTTTAGTGACACAATATTTATGCAGATGATTAACAAGGAGAACCAGAGTCAAATATATTAAAAGGTCTTTGCAAAATTTAGGGCAACATAGTGCATGTAATTATTTCTGGGGCACTTAATGTCACGCACAGTGTGGGAAGACTACGTTCAACACGAGGGAAGAGGGAAAGGAAGCCAAAATGCTAGGGAAAGGGGGAGTGGAGACCCCTAGGCAGATCTAATAGCACCATGCCTCCCCTACCATCCCTATATTGGTTCCACACCAATCGCTGAGCAGGAGCCTAAGCTCTGTATATCCCTAGAGCTAGGCCCTGAATAGAGAATGGGGGGATGAGCACTGTTCAGTCCCCATTGCACACCAAAGGCAAGAAGGGAGACAAACAAGGGGAAGCAACTTAACTTAAGCAGGCTCAGAGAGTTAACACCAAATGTCCTCCAACAGCACCAGAGAGGAAGTAAGCTGACTGGGTCCAAAAGTCTGAAGGATTAAGAAGGCGTCTGCAATGCCAAGCCAGATGCAGAGAAACTCTGTAGCATTTGACACACCTGCGACACTTAATCATAGACATACAGTTAGGTCCATATATATTTGGACAGAGACATTTTTCTAGTTTTGGTTATAGACAATACCACAATGAATTTTAAACAAAACAATTCAGATGCAGTTGAAGTTCAGACTTTCAGCTTTCATTTGAGGGTATCCACATTAAAATCGGATGAAGGGTTTAAGAGTTTCAGCTCCTTAACATGTGCCACCCTGTTTTTAAAAGGACCAAAAGTAATTGGACAGATTCAATAATTTTAAATAAAATGTTCATTTTTAGTACTTGGTTGAAAACCCTTGGCTGGCAATGACTGCCTGAAGTCTTGAACTCATGGACATCACCATACGCTGTGTTTCCTCCTTTTTGATGCTCTGCCAGGCCTTCACTGCGGTGGTTTTCAGTTGCTGTTTGTTTGTGGGCCTTTCTGTCTGAAGTTTAGTCTTTAACAAGTGAAATGCATGCTCAATTTGGTTGAGATCAGGTGACTGACTTGGCCATTCAAGAATATTCCACTTCTTTGATTTAATTAACTCCTGGGTTGCTTTGGCTTTATGTTTTGGGTCATTGTCCATCTGTAGGATGAAACGACGACCAATCAGTTTGGCTGCATTTGGCTGGATCTGAGCACACAGTGTGGCTCTGAATACCTCAGAATTCATTCGGCTGCTTCTGTCCTGTGTCACATCATCAATAAACACTAGTGACCCAGTGCCACTGGCAGCCATGCATGCCCAAGCCATCACACTGCCTCCGCCGTGTTTTACAGATGATGTGGTATGCTTTGGATCATGAGGTGTACCACGCCTTCGCCATACATTTCTCTTTCCATCATTCTGGTAGAGGTTGATCTTGGTTTCATCTGTCCAAAGAATGTTCTTCCAGAACTGTGCTGGCTTTTTTAGATGTTTTATAGCAAAGTCCAGTCTAGCCTTTTTATTCTTGACACTTATGAGCGGCTTGCACCGTGCAGTGAACCCTCTGTAGTTACTTTCATGCAGTCTTCTCTTTATGGTAGATTTGGATATTGATACGCCGACCTCCGGGAGAGTGTTGTTCACTTGGTTGGCTGTTGTGAAGGGGTTTCTCTTCACCATGGAGATTATTCTGCGATCATCCACCACTGTTGTCTTCCGTGGACGCCCAGGTCTTTTTGCATTGATGAGTTCACCAGTGCTTTCTTTCTTTCTCAGGATGTACCAAACTGTAGATTTTGCCACTCCTAATATTGTAGCAATTTCTCGGCTTGTTTTTTTCTGTTTTCGCAGCTTAAGGATGGCTTGTTTCACTTGCATGGAGAGCTCCTTTGACCGCATGTTTACTTCACAGCAAAACCTTCCAAATGCAAGCACCACACCTCAAATCAACTCCAGTCCTTTTATCTGCTTAATTGAGAATGACATAACGAAGGGATTGCCCACACCTGTTCATGAAATAGCCTTGGAGTCAATTGTCCAATTACTTTTGGTCCCTTTAAAAACAGGGTCGCACATGTTAAGGAGCTGAAACTCCTAAACCCTTCATCCAATTTTATTGTGGATACCCTCAAATGAAAGCTGAAAGTCTGAACTTCAACTGCATCTGAATTGTTTTGTTTAAAATTCATTGTGGTAATGTCTATAACCAAAATTAGAAAAATGTTGTCTCTGTCCAAATATATATGGACCTAACTGTACCTTCCATAATCACATTTATTTATATTCATCAGTTGAATTCTCTATTTGTTTGACATAAATTATCATGTCCTAACCTATTCGTCGGCCTTTATACCTAAGGTTCTAATCACTTATTTGCATGTGTACCCAAAATACTCTTATATTGTTATTTGTTGAATTTGATTATAATTTTTTGTTAAAATAAATTTTGTAGAGATTGTTTAGCATACTTGACTCTGGTTCTCCTTGTTAATCATCATGAGGAGTCACTAACCTATGGGTGTGCTACAAATGTGGGACTGGTTGTTTTGTAATACAGTATTTATACAGGTTTCGTAATGCCATCTAGTGGTGATAATGTAGTATACACACATTTGCAGGCCGAGAGAGCCGTGCATCTAACTAGAGATCAGCCAACATGGGAAGGTGGAGACTGCTCTATCATAGTCCAAGTAAGGCCCCATTCACCTGTCTGTGTTGCACGTACGTGTTTTATCTGTTCAAATTTCCATCTTTACACGGACCGTGTGCCTGTCCAAAACTCATGGAGTCATGTCTGCTTTTCTCCGGTATCATGATTGAAAAGTGTCAGGACAAGTCCATGGGTTAAGGAAAAATACGTACAGCACATGGATGGTATCAGTGTACAATTCGTGTGCTGCCGTATTTAACACTGTAAGTATACGAGAAGCTTTGTCATTTACTTACATTTTATTTATCCATCCGTGAAAAACACTGATGAAACACTGATGGAAAACACAGACACACCAACCTTACCCTGATCCAAAACACTAATGAAACTGGTACTATTTTTTTTACATATGTGTTTCAACAAGAACGTGTGAATGAGGCCTAAGGCATATCTACAATGATAGTATTGGGCATAGTATTTTATCCTGGCTGGCATCACTAGTTATTAATGATTCCATTCACTTTCTATTCTACTAAAAAGTACAATTTGAGCTGCAACAAACAAGCCTTCACTTTGCGACATTAATATAAAATAAAAAAAGTGACAGGTATTTTGGCTAAGTTTCAAAGCGCTTTATTTTGGGAATGCTTGAACTAAAAACTAAAAGAGCCACCTTGTTAGAATGCAGCATTACTGCTGCACAAGGTGGCTCTTTTAGTTTATAACGGCTAGAGGGAAGTGACAGTGGCCCTTTAAGCGTTTAGCCGACTCAATGTAGGACAGGTTCTTGTGGTCCGTAATCACCATAATCCAGTGAACAGCCCCCTCCAGTCTTCAAAAGCCAGTTTTATGGCTAATAACTCCCGATTCCCAACATCATAATTTCTCTCAGCAGGAGAAAATGTCTTGGAGAAAAATGCACAAGGTCTCAAGTTAAAGTGGCGGGTACCTGAGACAACACTGCCCCCACTCCCACCTCCGATGTGTCTACCTCAACAATGAATGGTTCAGACGGATCGGGCTGGACCAACACAGGAGCAGACATAAAACTTTTTTTAAAGAAGAAAATGCAGAAACTGCCGAGACTGACCAATTTTTAAGATCAGCTCCCTTACAAGTGAGATCAGTGAGAGGCTTGACCACCTGAGAAAACCCTTTAATAAATCTCCGATAATAATTAGCAAATCCCAAAAAGCGCTGAAGACTTCTCAGGTCTTTGGGTTGCATCCAATCAACAATGGCCTGTACCTTTCCAGGGTACATGCGAAACCCTTTAGCAAACAGAATGACCCCAAGAAAGGACAGCTCTTGGACAAAAAATAAACACTTCTCAGGTTTAGAAAACAGCCAGTTCTCCCATAAACTCTGGAGAACTGTACACAGATGACCCAAGTGAGATTCCTTGTGAGATGAAAATACCAGGATGTCATCTAAATATATCACCACAAAGCGCCCGATGAAGTCAGAAAAAAACATTATGAATGAAATCCTTAAACACAGAATGAGGCACAGCAAAGTTAACCCATGACATGATCAGTCCAGGAAACGAGCAGACAGGACTCAAAACCCGGACTGGATCATGACAGCCAGAAGCCTCTTACCTGGGCCAAGGAGAAAAAGAACTGGACTGTTGCTCAGTGGTCGAAGGTGTTGTTTTCAGATGAAAGCAAATTTTGCATTTAATTTGGAAATCAAGGTCCCAGAGTCTGAAGGAAGAGAGGAGAGGCCACAATCCAAGCTGCTTGAGGTATAGTGTGAAGTTTCCACAATCAATGATGGTTTGGGGAGCCATGTCATCTGCTGGAGTAGGTCCACTGTGTTTTATCAAGACCAAAATCAGCGCAGACTGTCATGATTCCCAATGGCAGGGAAACATCAAAACACAAAGATAACGGACGAGCTCTGGGTGATGGAATCTCGAGCTGACCGTGAGCTAAATCTACCACACAACTAATAGTAGCCAGGGAGCATACCTGATTAACCCTAGATGCCACGCGCCAGCCGGAGGACTAACTACCCCTGGAAGAGGAAGGAACAGACCTGGCTTACCTCTAGGGAAATACCCCAAAAGATGATAGCAGCCCCCACATGTAATGACGGTGAGTTTAGAGGAAAAGACATACACAGTATGAAGGTAGATTTAGCAAAGAGAGGTCCACTTACTAGATAGCAGAAGGATACAAAAGAGGACTTCACGGTCAACTGAAAACCCTATCAAAAAACCATCCTGAAATTACTTTAAGACTCCTGTGTCAACTCATGACACAGGAGTGGCAATTTCAGCCCACAAGAGCTTCCAGCTACAGAGAATAACAAAACTGCAAACTGGACAAAAGATACAAAACAAAAGGACAAAGTCCACTTAGCTGATCAGCAGACTAGTAGCAGGAACATGCAACCGAAGGCTCTGGTTACAATGATGACCGGCAAGGAAATGACTGGAGAGCAAGGCTAAATAGGAAACTCCCAAACACTGATGGGAGCAGGTGAACTGAGACAGCAAAGACACACAAGTCACCAGTACCACCAGCAACCACCAGGGGAGCCCAAAAGCGGATTCACAACAGTACCCCCCCCTTAAGGAGGGGGCACCGAACCCTCACGAGAACCACCAGGACGATCTGGATGAGCCCTATGAAAGGCACGAACCAAATCCGAGGCATGAACATCAGAGGCAGTTACCCAAGAATTATCTTCTTGACCATAGCCCTTCCATTTAACCAGATACTGAAGTCTCCGTCTGGAAATACGGGAGTCCAGGATCTTCTCCACAACGTACTCCAATTCACCCCCTACCAGCACAGGAGCAGGAGGTTCAGTAGAAGGAACCACCGGTACCTCATACCTCCGCAACAACGACCGATGGAATACATTATGGATAGCGAAAGATGCCGGGAGGTCCAAACGAAAGGACACAGGGTTAAGAATCTCCAAAATCCTATAAGGACCGATGAACCGGGGCTTAAACTTAGGAGAAGAAACCCTCATAGGGACAAAACGGGAAGACAACCACACCAAGTCCCCAACACGAAGGCGAGGACCAACACGACGCCGGCGGTTAGCAAACTGCTGAGTCCTCTCCTGGGACAACTTCAAATTGTCCACCACTTGTCCCCAAATCCGATGCAACCGATCCACCACAGCATCAACTCCCGGACAATCCGAAGATTCCACCTGACCAGATGAAAAACGAGGGTGAAACCCTGAATTGCAAAAGAAAGGGGAAACCAAAGTGGCAGAACTAGCCCGATTATTAAGAGCAAACTCTGCCAACGGCAAAAAGGCAACCCAGTCATCCTGATCCGCAGACACAAAACACCTCAAATAAGTCTCCAAAGTTTGATTAGCTCGCTCCGTCTGGCCATTAGTCTGAGGATGGAATGCAGACGAAAAAGACAAATCAATTCCCAACCTGGAACAGAATGTCCGCCAAAATCTAGACACGAACTGGGTTCCCCTGTCAGAAACGATGTTTTCCGGAATCCCATGCAGGCGAACCACATTTTGAAAAAACAGAGGGACCAATTCAGATGAGGAAGGCAACTTAGGCAATGGCACCAAATGGACCATTTTAGAAAAACGGTCACACACCACCCAGATGACAGACATCTTCTGAGAAACAGGGAGATCAGAAATAAAGTCCATAGAGATGTGCGTCCAAGGCCTCTTCGGAATAGGCAAGGGCAACAATAACCCACTAGCCCTAGAACAACAAGGCTTGGCCCGAGCACAAACATCACAAGACTGCACAAAAACACGCACATCTCGAGACAGGGAAGGCCACCAGAAGGACCTAGCCACCAAATCTCTAGTACCAAAAATTCCAGGATGACCTGCCAGAGTAGAAGAATGAACTTCCGAGATGACTCTACTGGTCCAATCATCAGGAACAAACAGTCTACCAGGTGGACAACGATCAGGTCTATCTGCCTGAAATTCTTGCAAAGCACGTCGCAAGTCTGGGGAGACAGCAGACAAAACCACCCCATCCTTAAGGATACCAGCAGGTTCAGAATCCCCAGGAGAGTCAGGCTCAAAACTCCTAGAAAGAGCATCTGCCTTCACATTTTTAGAACCCGGTAAGTATGAGACCACAAAATTAAACCGAGAAAAAAACAACGACCAGCGTGCCTGTCTAGGATTCAGGCGCCTGGCAGACTCCAGATAAATCAGATTCTTGTGATCAGTCAAAACCACCACCTGATGTCTGGCACCCTCAAGCCAATGACGCCACTCCTCAAACGCCCACTTCATGGCCAAAAGCTCCCGATTACCAACATCATAGTTTCGCTCGGCGGCCGAAAATTTACGAGAAAAGAACGCACAAGATCTCATCACTGAGCAATCGGAACTTTTCTGCGACAAAACCGCCCCTGCTCCGATCTCGGAAGCATCGACCTCAACCTGAAAGGGAAGAGAAACATCAGGCTGGCGCAACACAGGAGCAGACTAAAAGCGGCGCTTAAGCTCCCGAAAGGCCTCCACAGCAGCAGGGGACCAATTGGCAACATCAGCACCCTTTCTAGTCAAATCAGTCAAAGGTTTAGCAACGCCAGAAAACCCAGTTATAAATCGACGATAGAAATTAGCAAAGCCCAAGAATTTCTGAAGACTCTTAAGAGAAGTAGGCTGCGTCCAGTCACAAATAGCCCGAACCTTAACAGGGTCCATCTCAACAGAAGAAGGGGAAAAAATGTACCCCAAAAAAGAAATCTTTTGAACCCCAAAAACACACTTTGAACCCTTTACACACAAAGAACTAGTCCGCAAAACCTGAAAAACCCTCCTGACCTGTTGAACATGAGACTCCCAGTCATCAGAAAAAATCAAAATATCGTCCAAATACACAATCATAAATTTATCCAAAAATTCACGGAAAATATCATGCATAAAGGACTGAAAGACCGAAGGTGCATTTGAAAGGCCGAAAGGCATTACTAAATACTCAAAATGGCCCTCAGGCGTATTAAATGCGGTTTTCCACTCATCCCCCTGCTTAATTCGCACCAAATTATACGCCCCACGAAGATCAATCTTAGAGAACCACTTAGCCCCTCTTATGCGAGCAAACAAATCAGTCAACAAAGGCAACGGATACTGATATTTGACTGTAATTTTATTCAGGAGTCGATAATCAATACAAGGCCTCAGAGAGCCATCCTTCTTAGACACAAAGAAAAAAACAGCTCCTAAAGGAGATGAAGAAGGACGAATATGTCCCTTTTCCAGGGACTCCTTAATATACTCTCGCATAGCAGCATGTTCAGGCACAGATAAATTAAACAAACGACCCTTTGGAAATTTACTGCCAGGAATCAGATCTATGGCGCAATCACAATCTCTGTGGGGAGGGAGAGAACCAATCTTAGGCTCTTCAAAAACATCACGATAATCAGACAAAAATGCTGGAATCTCAGAGGGAGTAGATGACGAAATGGAAACCAAAGGTACATCCCCATGAGCCCCCCGACATCCCCAGCTTATCACAGACATTGTTTTCCAGTCAAGGACTGGGTTATGAGATTGTAACCATGGTAATCCAAGCACTAAAACATCATGTAAATTGTACAACACAAGGAAGCGAATCACCTCCTGATGGTCTGGAGTCATACGCATAGTCACTTGCGTCCAGAATTGTGGTTTATTACTAGCCAAAGGGGTAGAATCAATACCCTTCAGAGGTATAGGGACTTCCAGTGGCTCTAAATCAAACCCACAGCGCCTGGCAAAGGACCAATCCATAAGACTCAGGGCGGCGCCAGAGTCCACATAGGCATCCACAGTAATAACTGATAATGAACAAATCAAGGTTACAGACAGAATAAATTTAGACTGTAAAGTGCAAATAGACTTGTCAGCCTTCTTTGTGCGTTTAGAGCATGCTGATATAACATGAGCAGAATCACCACAATAGAAACACAACCCATTTTTACGCCTGTAATTCTGCCGCTCGCTTCTGGACAGAGTTCTGTCACATTGCATATTCTCTGGCGACTTTTCAGAAGATACCGCCAAATGGTGCACAGGCTTGCGCTCCCGCAAATGCCGATCAATCTGAATAGCCATTGTCATGGACTCATTCAGACCTGTAGGCGCAGGGAACCCGACCATAACATCCTTAACGGCATCAGAGAGGCCCTCTCTGAAATTTGCCGCTAGGACGCACTCATTCCACTGAGTAAGCACAGACCATTTACGAAATTTTTGGCAGTATATCTCAGCTTCATCTTGCCCTTGAGATAGGGCTATCAAAGCTTTTTCAGCTTGAATCTCCAAATTAGGTTCCTCATAAAGCAAGCCTAAAGCCAGAAAAAAGGCATCCACATTGAGCAACGCAGGATCCCCTGGTGTCAATGAAAATGCCCAGTTTTGAGGGTCACCTCGCAGCAAAGAAATCACAATCTTAACCTGCTGGACAGGATCTCCAGAGGAGTGAGGTCTGAGAGAAAGGAATAATTTACAATTATATTTGAAATTCAGAAACCGAGATCTATCTCCGGAAAACACCTCTGGTGTAGGAATCTTAGGTTCAGACATCGGAGTATGTATAACAAATTCTTGTAAATTTTGAACCTTAGTAGCAAGATTATTTAAACCTGCAGCCAAGCTCTGAGGATCCATCTTTAAACAGGTGAGATCAGAGCCATTCAAGGATTAGAAGGAGAGAAAGGCAAAGGCTGTAATTAGAGCTGAAATACAACTGATCCAACTATGGAGCAAACATAGGAAAAAAAAAAAAAAAAAAACAGACTTCTTTTTCTCTCCTTTCTTCTGCCAGTAACTTTAACACGGGCCGGTCATACTGTCATGATTCCCAATGGCAGGGAAACATCAAAACACAAAGATAACGGACGAGCTCTGGGTGATGGAATCTCGAGCTGACCGTGAGCTAAATCTACCACACAACTAATAGTAGCCAGGGAGCATACCTGATTAACCCTAGATGCCACGCGCCAGCCGGAGGACTAACTACCCCTGGTAGAGGAAGGAACAGACCTGGCTTACCTCTAGGGAAATACCCCAAAAGATGATAGCAGCCCCCACATGTAATGACGGTGAGTTTAGAGGAAAAGACATACACAGTATGAAGGTAGATTTAGCAAAGAGAGGTTCACTTACTAGATAGCAGAAGGATACAAAAGAGGACTTCACGGTCAACTGAAAACCCTATCAAAAAACCATCCTGAAATTACTTTAAGACTCCTGTGTCAACTCATGACACAGGAGTGGCAATTTCAGCCCACAAGAGCTTCCAGCTACAGAGAATAACAAAACTGCAAACTGGACAAAAGATACAAAACAAAAGGACAAAGTCCACTTAGCTGATCAGCAGACTAGTAGCAGGAACATGCAACCGAAGGCTCTGGTTACAATGATGACCGGCAAGGAAATGACTGGAGAGCAAGGCTAAATAGGAAACTCCCAAACACTGATGGGAGCAGGTGAACTGAGACAGCAAAGACACACAAGTCACCAGTACCACCAGCAACCACCAGGGGAGCCCAAAAGCAGATTCACAACAGCAGACGTCTACCAGGAAATTTTAGAGCACTTCATGCTTCCCTCTGCCGACAAGCTTTTTGGAGATGGAAATTTTATTCTCCAGCCGAACTTGGCACCTGTCCACACTGCCAAAAGTACCAATACCATGTTTAACCCCTTCATGACCCAGCCTATTTTGGCCTTAATGACCTTGCCGTTTTTTGCAATTCTGACCAGTGTCCCTTTATGAGGTAATAACTCAGGAACACTTCAACGGATCCTAGCGATTCTGAGATTGTTTTTTCGTGACATATTGGGCTTCATGTTAGTGGTAAATTTAGGTCGATAATTTCCGCGTTTATTTGTGAAAAAAACGGAAATTTGGCAAAAATTTAGAAAATTTCGCAATTTTCACATTTTGAATTTTTATTCTGTTAAACCAGAGAGTTATGTGACACAAAATAGTTAATAAATAACATTTCCCACATGTCTACTTTACATCAGCACAATTTTGGAAACAATTTTTTTTTTTGCTAGGAAGTTATAAGGGTTAAAATTTGACCAGTGATTTCTCATTTTTACAACAAAATTTACAAAACCATTTTTTTTAGGGACCACCTCACATTTGAAGTCATTTTGAGGGTTCTATATGGCTGAAAATACCCAAAAGTGACACCACTCTAAAAACTGCACCCCTCAAGGTGCTCAAAACCACATTCAAGACGTTTATTAACCCTTCAGGTGTTTCACAGCAGCAGAAGCAACATGGAAGTAAAAAATGAACATTTAACTTTTTAGTCACAAAAATGATCTTTTAGCAACAATTTTTTTATTTTCCCAAGGGTAAAAGGAGAAACTGGACCACGAACGTTGTTGTCCAATTTGTCTTGAGTACGCTGATACCTCATATGTGGGGGTAAACCACTGTTTCGGCGCACGGCAGGGCTCAGAAGGGAAAGAGCGCCATTTGACTTTTTGAATGAAAAATTGGCTCCAATCTTTAGCGGACACCATGTCATGTTTGGAGAGCCCCCGTGTGCCTAAACATTGGAGCTCCCACACAAGTGACCCCATTTTGGAAACTAGACCCCCCAAGGAACTTATCTAGAAGCATAATGAGCACTTTAAACCCTCAGGTGCTTCACAAATTGATCCGTAAAAATGAAAAAGTACTTTTTTTTCACACAAAATTTCTTTTAGCCTCAATTTTTTAATTTTCACATGGGCAACAGGATAAAATGGATCCTAAAATTTGTTGGGCAATTTCTCCTGAGTATGCCGATACCTCATATGTGGGGGTAAACCACTGTTTGGGTGCACGGCAAGGCTCGGAATGGGAGGCGCGCCATTTGACTTTTTGAATGGAAAATTAGCTCCAATCGTTAGCGGACACCATGTCGCGTTTGGAGAGCCCCTGTGTGCCTAAACATTGGAGCTCCCCTACAAGTGACCCCATTTTGGAAACTAGACCCCCCAAGGAACTTATCTAGATGCATAGTGAGCACTTATAACCCCCAGGTGCTTCACAGAAGTTTATAACGCAGAGCCGTGAAAATAAAAAATAATTTTTCTTTCCTCAAAAATGATTTTTAGCCCGGAATTTTTTATTTTCCCAAGGGTAATAAGAGAAATTGGACCCCAAATGGTGTTGTCCAGTTTGTCCTGAGTACGATGATACCACATATGTGGGGGTAAACCACTGTTTGGGCGCACGGCAGGGCTCGGAAGGGAAGGCACGCCATTTGGCTTTTTGAATGGAAAATTAGCTCCAATCATTAGCGGACACCATGTCGCGTTTGGAGAGCCCCTGTGTGCCTAAACATTGGAGCTCCCCCACAAGTGACCCCATTTTGGAAACTAGACCTCCCAAGGAACTAATCTAGATGTGTGGTGAGCACTTTGAACCCCCAAGTGCTTCACAGAAGTTTATAACGCAGAGCCATGAAAATAAAAAATAATTTTTCTTTTCTCAAAAATGATTTTTTAGCCAACAATTTTTTATTTTCCCAAGGGTAACAGGAGAAATTGGACCCCAAAAGTTGTTGTCCAGTTTCTCCTGAGTACGCTGATACCCCATATGTGGGGGTAAACCACTGTTTTGGCACACGTCGGGGTTCGGAAAGGAGGTAGTGACATTTTGAAATGCAGACTTTGATGGAATGCTCTGCAGGCGTCAGGTTGCGGTTGCAGAGCCCCTGATGTGCCTAAACAGTAGGAACTCCCCACAAGTGACCCCATTTTGGAAACTAGACCCCGAAGGGAACTTATCTAGATATGTGGTGAGCACTTTGAACACCCAAGTGCTTCACAGAACTTTACAACGCAGAGCCGTTAAAATAAAAAATCATTTTTCTTTCCTCAAAAAAGATGTTTTAGCAAGCAATTTTTTATTTTCACAAGGGTAACAGGAGAAATTGGACCCCAATATTTGTTGCCCAGTTTGTTGTGAGTACGCTGATACCCCATATGTGGGGGTAAACCACTGTTTGGGCGCACGTCAGGGCTCGGAAGGGAAGTAGTGACATTTGAAATACAGACTTTGATGGAATGGTCTGCGGGCGTCACGTTGCATTTGCAGAGCCCCTGATGTGCCTAAACAGTAGAAACCCCCAAGTGACCCATTTTGGAAACTAGACCCCCCAAGGAACTTATCTAGATGTGTGGTGAGCACATTCAAGCCCCAAGTGCTTCACAGAAGTTTACAACGCAGAGCCGTGAAAATAAAAAATCATTTTTCTTTTCTCAAAAAAGATGTTTTAGCAAGCAATTTTTTATTTTCACAAGGGTAACAGGAGAAATTGGACCCCAATATTTGTTGCCCAGTTTGTTGTGAGTACGCTGATACCCCATATGTGGGGGTAAACCACTGTTTGGGCGCACGTCAGGGCTCGGAAGGGAAGTAGTGACATTTGAAATGCAGACTTTGATGGAATGGTCTGCGGGCGTCACGTTGCATTTGCAGAGCCCCTGATGTGCCTAAACAGTAGAAACCCCCCACAAGTGACCCCATTTTGGAAACTAGACCCCCCAAGGAACTTATCTAGATGTGTGGTGAGCACATTCAAGCCCCAAGTGCTTCACAGAAGTTTACAACGCAGAGCCGTGAAAATAAAAAATCATTTTTCTTTCCTCAAAAAAGATGTTTTAGCAAGCAATTTTTTATTTTCACAAGGGTAACAGGAGAAATTGGACCCCAACAGTTGTTGCCCAGTTTGTCCTGAGTACGCTGGTACCCCATATGTTGGGATAAACCACTGTTTGGGCGCACGTCGGGGCTTGGAAGGGAGGGAGCACCATTTGACTTTTTGAACGCAAGATTGGCTGGAATCAATGGTGGCGCCATGTTGCGTTTGGAGACCCCTGATGTGCCTAAACAGTGGAACCCCCTCAATTCTAACTTCATCACTAACCCTAACACACCCCTAACCCTAATCCCAACTGTAGCCATAACCCTAATCACAACCCTAACCCCAACACACCCCTAACCACAACCCTAACCCCAACACACCCGTAACCCTAATCCTAACCCTAATCCCAACCTTAACCCTAATCCCAACCCTAACCACAACTGTAACCCCAATACACCCCTAACTCTATCCGTAACCCTAACCACAAGCCTAATCTTAACCCTATTTCCAACCCTAGCCCTAATTCCAACCCTAAATCTAATTCCAACCCTAACCCTAAGGCTATGTGCCCACGTTGCGGATTCGTGTGAGATTTTTCTGCACGATTTTTGAAAAATCTGCAGGTAAAAGGCACTGCGTTTTACCTGTGGACTTACAGCGGATTTCCAGTGTTTTTTTGTGCGGATTTCACCTGCGGATTCCTATTGAGGAACAGGTGTAAAACGCTGCGGAACCTGCACAAAGAAATGACATGCTGCGAAAAATACAATGCAGTGTTTCCGCACGGAATTTTCCGCACCATGGGCACAGCGGATTTGGTTTTCCATAGGTTTACATGGTACTGTAAACCTGATGGAAAACTGCTACGAATTCGCAGCGGCCAATCCGCTGCGGATCCGCGGCCTATCCGCTGCGCATCCGCGGCCCATCCGCTGCGGATCCGCGGCCAATCCGCTGCGGATCCGCGGCCAAATCCGCACTGTGTGCACATGCCATAACCCTAACCCTACCCCTAACCCTACCCCTAACCCTACCCCTAGTTTTAACCCTAGTTCTAACCCTAACCCTAGTGAAAAAAGAAAAAAAAATATTTTCTTTATTTTATTATTGTCCCTACCTACGGGGGTGATAAAGGGGGGGGGGGTCATTTACTATTTTTTTTATTTTGATCACTGTGATAGGTTATATTACAGTGATCAAAATATACCTGGAACTCATCTGCCGGCCGGCAGATTCGGCGGGCGTACTGCGCATTGCGCCCGCCATTTTGGAAGATGGCGGCGCCCATGACGAAGACGGACGGGCATCGGGAGGCCCGGTAAGTATGAGGGGGGGGGGGGGAGATCTGAGTATGGGGGGTGGATCGGAGGACGGGGGGAGCCATCGGAGTACGGGGGGAGCGGGCAGGAGGACGGGGGAGCCGACAGGAGGACGGAGGGGAGCGGAGAGGAGGACGGGGCAGAAAGGACAACTGGGGGGGCGATCGGTGGCAGTGGGGGGGTGTCAGATCGGGGTCTCCAGCCATGGCAGATGCTATTGCAGCATCGGCCATGGCTGGATTGTAATATTTCACCATTTTTATAGGTGAAATATTACAAATCGCTCTGATTGGCAGTTTCACTTTCAACAGCCAATCAGAGCGATCGTAGCCACGGGGGGGTGAAGCCACCCCCCCTGGGCTGAAGTACCACTCCCCCTGTCCCTGCAGATCGGGTGAAATCGGAGTTAACCCTTTCACCCGCTCTGCAGGGACGCGATCCCTCCATGACGCCACATAGGCGTCATGGGTCGGATTGGCACGGGTTTTCATGACGCCTACGTGGCGTCAAAGGTCGGGAAGGGGTTAAAGGGAACCTGTCACCCCCAAAATCGAAGATGAGCTAAGCCCACCGTCATCACGGGCTTATCTACAGCATTCTGTAATGCTGTAGATAAGCCCCCGATGTATCCTGAAAGATGAGAAAAAGAGGTTATATTATACTCACCCAGGGGCGGTCCCACTGCGGAGCGGTCCGATGGGCGTCGCAGGTCCGGTCTGGGTCCTCCTATCTTCATAGGATGACATCCTCTTCGTACTGTTGAGGGCATGGCAAAGTACTGCAGTGCGCAGGCGCCGGGCCTCTCTGACCTATTGCCGCGGTGTGAAGACAAGAAGAGGACGTCATCCTATCAAGATAGGAGGCCCATCGGACCGGACCACAGCGGGACCGCCCCTGGGTGAGTATAATATAAACTCTTTTTCTTATCATTCAGGATACATCAAGGGCTTATCTACAGCATTACAGAATGCTGTAGATAAGCCCCTGATGACGGTGGGCTTTTGGGATGACAGGTTCCTTTTAACCTCTTTCTGACCTCGGACAGGATAGTACATCCGAGGTCAGATACCCGCGCTTTGATGCAGGGATCCGGCGGTGAGCCCGCATCAAAGCCGGGACATGTCAGCTGTTTTGAACAGCTGAATGTGCCTGCAATACCGGCGGGTGAAATCGCGATTCATCTGCCACTATTAACTAGTTAAATGCCGCTGTCAAACACTGACAGCGGCATTTAACCGATGCTTCCGGCCGGGCGGCCAGAAATGAGCGCATCGCCGACCCCGTCACATGATCGGGGGTCAGCGATGCTTCTGCATTGTAACCATAGAGGTCCTTGAGACCTCTATGGTTACTGATGCCGGCCTGCTGTGAGCGCCACCCTGTGGTCGGCGCTCATAGCACACCTGCATTTCTGCTGCATAGCAGCGATCTGATGATCGCTGCTATGTAGCAGAGCCGATCGCGTTGTGCCAGCTTCTAGCCTCCTATGGAAAAATGTGAAAAAAATAAAAAAAATATAAAAGTTTAAATCACCCCCCTTTCGCCCCATTCAAAATAAATCAATAAAAAAAAATCAAACCTACACATATTTGGTATCGCCGCGCTCAGAATTGCCCGATCTATCAATAAAAAAAAAAGGAATAACCTGATCGCTAAACGGCGTAGCAAGAAAAAAATTAGAAACGCTAGAATTACGTTTTTGTTGGTCCCCACGACATTGCATTAAAATGGAATAACGGGCGATCAAAAGAACGTATCTGCACCAAAATGCTATCATTAAAAACGCCAGCTCAGCACGCAAAAAATAAGCCCTCACCCGACCCCAGGTAATGAAAAATGGAGACGCTACAGGTATCGGAAAATGGCAAATTTTTTTTTTTTTAGCAAAGTTTGGAATTTTTTTTCACCACTTAGATAAAAAATAGAACCTAGCCATGTTTGGTGTCCATGAACTCGTACTGACCTGTAGAATCATAATGGCAGGTCAGTTTTAGCATTTAGTGAAAAAGCCAATCAAAAAACAAGTGTGGGATTGCACTTTTTTTGCAATTTCACCGCACTTGGAATTTTTTTCCCGTTTTCTAGTGCACGACATGATAAAACCAATGATGTCTTTCAAAAGTACAACTTGTTTCGCAAAAAATAAGCCCTCACATGGCCATATTGATGGAAAAATAAAAATGATATGGCTATGGGAAAAAGGGGAGGAAAAAACGAACACGGAAAAATGGAAAATCCCAAGGTCATGAAGGGGTTAAACAACAGTCTCACTGTGATTGATTGGCCAGCAAACTCGCCTGAACTTAAACCCAGAGAGAATATGTAGGGTATCTATAAGAGGAAGAGGATAAACATAAGACCCAACAATTCAGATGAGCTGAAGGCTGCTATCAAAGCAACCTGGGCTTCCATAACACCTCAGCAGTGCCACAGACTGATCGCTTCCATGCCACGCCGCATTGATGCAGTAATCAATGCAAAAGGAGCCCTGACCAAGTATTAAGTGCTTTTACTGAACATACATTTCAGTAGGCCAACATTTCAGATTTTAAAATCATTTTTCAAGCTGGTGTTATAAAGTATTCTAATTTACTGAGATAATGACTTTTGGGTTTTCATTGGCTGTAAGCCATAATCATCAACATTAACAGAAATAAACACTTGAAATAGATCACTCTGTAAGGACTATACAGAATATGAGTTTCACTTTTTGTATTGAAGAGCTGAAATTAACTTTTTGATGACATTCTAAATTTTGTGAGAAGCACTTGTATGTCACATGCCTAATAATATTACACTATCTGTTTGGTCCCTTTGATTGTGTTTTATTATATCTCTCTTTATTTTATTTTTACACAAGGCATTCTGTTGGTTGTTGTGCTATCTATTGCCACCCATTACTCAAAACGGTGCTTTATCGTCTATTTCATGTCCCACATTTTTACTCTTTGACCACTTGTTCGGCGCTGTCCTTTTGTTTTTTTATTTTATATGTTTTTATTTTATATACTGATGGATCGGACATTTCTGAAAGCAGCGATATCAAATCTGTGTCATTTTGTTTATTGTTTTATTTTCAATGGGGCAAAAGGTGGGGGGTGATTTGATCTTTTGTATTTTTGTTTTTCATATATATATATATTTATTTTAATGTTTTCACTTTTTATTTGTCCCATTGCGCCAACAATCACGTGACAAGGGCGTCGATGGGTGGAATTTGTGATGCGCTTCTGTCTGGCGCATCTTAAATCCCGCTGTCAGGTTAACTGGTTAACCTCCATGGGTGGAGCTCTCAGCTATTGGCTGCTGTTAAAGGCACATGGCAGCTGATTAAGTCAGCCATCAAGTGTGGGCTCAGTGCTGGAGCCGAAACAAAGCTCATGTGTCAGGAAGGAGAAGTGCTTCTTTAATAACCTTACTGATGATGTGTTATGACCCCAATGGCGAGGGTCTCAGAGGAACGTGGAAATCTGCAGAATACAAAAATCCAGCTCATAGGGCAGTGGTAACTGGGTTGACCATATATCTACTCCTAACGCCAACACTAGAAGTAGCCGGGGATCATTCCTACGTTGATTCTAGATGACACGCGCCAGCCGGAGAATCTAGCTACCCCTAGTAGAGGAAAACAAAGACCTTTCTTGCCTCCAGAGAAGGGGACCCCAAAGCTGGATAGAAGCCCCCCACAAATAATGACGGTGAGGTAAGAGGAAATGACAAACACAGAAATGAACCAGGTTTAGCACAGAGAGGCCCGCTTACTGATAGCAGAATAAAGAAAGGTAACTTATATGGTCAACAAAAACCCTATTAAAATCCACACTGGAAATTCAAGAACCCCCGAACCGTCTAACGGTCCGGGGGGAGAACACCAGCCCCCCTAGAGCTTCCAGCAAAGGTCAGGATATAGATTTGGAACAAGCTGGACAAAAATACAAAACCAAAACAAATAGCAAAAAGCAAGAGGCAGACTTAGCTGATATAACTGGAACCAGGATCAGTAGACAAGAGCACAGCAGACTAGCTCTGATAACTACGTTGCCAGGCATTGAACTGAAGGTCCAGGGAGCTTATATAGCAACACCCCTAAGTAACGACCCAGGTGCGGATAAAAGGAATGACAGAAAAACCAGAGTCAAAAAACTAGTAACCACTAGAGGGAGCAAAAAGCAAATTCACAACAGTACCCCCCCTTAGTGAGGGGTCACCGAACCCTCACCACGACCACCAGGGCGATCAGGATGAGCGGCATGAAAGGCACGAACTAAATCGGCCGCATGAACATCAGAGGCGACCACCCAGGAATTATCCTCCTGACCATAGCCCTTCCACTTGACCAGGTACTGAAGCCTCCGCCTGGAGAGGCGAGAATCCAAGATCTTCTCCACCACGTACTCCAACTCGCCCTCAACCAACACCGGAGCAGGAGGCTCAGCAGAAGGAACTACAGGCACAATGTACCGCCGCAACAAGGACCTATGAAATACATTGTGAATAGCAAACGACACAGGAAGATCCAGACGAAAAGATACAGGATTAAGGATTTCCAATATCTTGTAAGGCCCAATAAAACGAGGTTTAAATTTGGGAGAGGAGACCTTCATAGGAACAAAGCGGGAAGAAAGCCATACCAAATCCCCAACGCGTAGTCGGGGACCCACACCGCGGCGGCGGTTGGCAAAGCGCTGAGCCTTCTCCTGTGACAACTTCAAGTTGTCCACCACATGATTCCAGATCTGCTGCAACCTATCCACCACAGAATCCACCCCAGGACAGTCAGAAGGCTCCACATGACCCGAAGAAAAGCGAGGATGGAAACCAGAGTTGCAGAAAAAAGGCGAAACCAAGGTGGCGGAACTAGCCCGATTATTAAGGGCAAACTCAGCCAACGGCAAGAATGTCACCCAATCGTCCTGATCAGCAGAGACAAAACACCTCAAATAAGCCTCCAAAGTCTGATTGGTTCGCTCCGTCTGTCCATTAGTCTGAGGATGGAAAGCAGACGAAAACGACAAATCAATGCCCATCCTACTACAAAAGGATCGCCAGAACCTGGAAACGAACTGGGATCCTCTGTCTGACACAATATTCTCAGGGATGCCGTGCAAACGAACCACGTTCTGGAAAAACACAGGAACCAGATCGGAAGAGGAAGGCAGCTTAGGCAAAGGAACCAAATGGACCATCTTGGAGAAGCGATCACATATCACCCAGATAACAGACATGCCCTGAGATAGCGGAAGATCAGAAATGAAATCCATGGAGATATGTGTCCAAGGTCTCTTCGGGACAGGCAAGGGCAAGAGCAAACCGCTGGCACGAGAACAGCAAGGCTTAGCTCGAGCACAAGTCCCACAGGACTGCACAAATGACCGCACATCCCTTGACAAGGAAGGCCACCAAAAGGACCTGGCCACCAGATCTCTGGTGCCAAAAATTCCCGGGTGACCTGCCAACACCGAGGAATGAACCTCGGAAATGACTCTGCTGGTCCACTTATCCGGGACAAACAGTCTGTCAGGTGGACAAGACTCAGGCCTATCAGCCTGAAATCTCTGCAACACACGTCGCAGATCCGGAGAAATAGCTGACAAGATAACTCCATCTTTAAGAATACCAACAGGATCAGCGACTCCAGGAGCATCAGGCACAAAGCTCCTAGAAAGAGCATCGGCCTTCACATTCTTTGAACCTGGTAAATACGAGACAACAAAATCAAAGCGGGAGAAAAACAATGACCAGCGGGCCTGTCTCGGATTAAGGCGTTTAGCAGACTCGAGATACATCAGATTTTTGTGATCAGTCAAGACCACCACACGATGCTTAGCACCCTCGAGCCAATGACGCCACTCCTCAAATGCCCATTTCATGGCCAACAACTCCCGATTGCCCACATCATAATTTCGCTCGGCAGGCGAAAACTTCCTAGAGAAAAAGGCACAAGGTTTCATAACAGAGCAACCAGGGCCTCTCTGCGACAAAACGGCCCCTGCCCCAATCTCCGAAGCATCCACCTCAACCTGAAAGGGAAGTGAGACGTCAGGCTGGCACAAAACAGGCGCCGAAGTAAACCGGTGTTTCAACTCCTGGAAAGCCTCCACGGCAGCAGGAGCCCAGTTAGCTACATCGGAGCCCTTCTTGGTCATATCCGTCAAAGGTTTCACAATGCTAGAAAAATTAGCGATAAAACGACGGTAGAAGTTAGCGAAGCCCAAGAACTTCTGAAGACTCTTAACTGACGAGGGCTGAGTCCAATCAAGAATAGCTCGGACCTTGACTGGGTCCATCTCCACAGCAGAAGGGGAAAAAATGAACCCCAAAAAGGGAACCTTCTGCACACCAAAGAGACACTTTGAGCCCTTGACAAACAAAGAATTTTCACGCAAAATTTTAAAGACCAACCTGACCTGCTCCACATGCGAATCCCAATTGTCAGAAAAAAACAAAATATCATCCAGATAAACAATCAAAAATTTATCCAGATACTTCCGGAAAATGTCATGCATAAAGGACTGAAAAACTGAAGGCGCATTGGAGAGCCCAAAAGGCATCACCAAGTACTCAAAATGACCTTCGGGCGTATTGAATGCGGTTTTCCATTCATCACCTTGCTTAATGCGCACAAGGTTGTACGCACCACGAAGGTCTATCTTGGTGAACCACTTGGCACCCTTAATCCGGGCAAACAAGTCAGACAACAGCGGTAAAGGATACTGAAATTTGACAGTGATCTTATTTAAAAGTCGATAATCAATACAAGGTCTCAAAGATCCGTCCTTTTTTGCCACAAAAAAGAATCCCGCACCAAGAGGGGAAGAAGACGGACGAATATGTCCTTTCTCCAGAGACTCCTTGATATATGAACGCATAGCGGTATGTTCAGGTACCGACAGATTAAACAGTCTTCCCTTAGGAAATTTACTGCCTGGGATCAAATCTATAGCACAGTCACAGTCCCTATGAGGAGGCAGTGCACTGGACTCAGACTCACTGAAGACATCCTGATAATCAGACAAATACTCCGGAACTTCCGAAGGCGTAGAAGAAGCAATAGACACAGGCAGGGAATCCCCATGAATACCACGACAGCCCCAACTTGAGACTGACATAGCCTTCCAGTCCAGGACTGGATTATGGGTCTGTAACCATGGCAGCCCTAAAACAACCAAATCATGCATTTTATGTAAAACCAGGAAACGTATCACCTCGCGGTGTTCAGGAGTCATGCACATGGTAACCTGTGTCCAATACTGCGGTTTATTTGCTGCCAATGGTGTAGCATCAATACCCCTAAGAGGAATAGGATTTTCTAATGGTTCAAGAGTAAAACCACAGCGCTTAGCAAATGAGAGATCCATGAGACTCAGGGCAGCACCTGAATCTACAAACGCCATGACAGGATAAGATGACAGTGAGCAAATCAAAGTTACAGACAGAATAAATTTAGGTTGCAAATTACCAACGGTGACAGGACTAACAACCTTAGCTATACGTTTAGAGCATGCTGAGATAACATGTGTAGAATCACCACAGTAGTAGCACAAGCCATTCCGGCGTCTATGAATTTTCCGCTCATTTCTAGTCAGGATTCTATCACATTGCATTAAATCAGGTGTCTGTTCAGACAACACCATGAGGGAATTTGCGGTTTTGCGCTCCCGCAACCGCCGGTCAATTTGAATAGCCAGTGCCATAGTATCATTCAGACCTGTGGGAATGGGAAAACCCACCATAACATTCTTAATGGCTTCAGAAAGGCCATTTCTAAAATTAGCGGCCAGTGCACACTCGTTCCAATGTGTCAGCACGGACCATTTCCGAAATTTTTGGCAATACACTTCAGCCTCGTCCTGCCCCTGAGACATAGCCAGCAAGGCCTTTTCTGCCTGAATCTCAAGATTGGGTTCCTCATAAAGTAAACCGAGCGCCAGAAAAAACGCATCAAGATCAGCCAATGCCGGATCTCCTGGCGCCAGCGAAAAAGCCCAATCCTGAGGGTCGCCCCGTAAGAACGAAATAACAATTTTTACTTGCTGAGCAGAATCTCCAGATGAACAGGGTCTCAGGGACAAAAACAATTTACAATTATTCACGAAATTCCTAAACTTAAACCTGTCTCCGGAAAACAGTTCAGGAATCGGTATTTTAGGTTTTGACCTAGGATTTCTGATAACATAGTCTTGTATGCCCTGCACACGAGTAGCCAGCTGGTCCACACTTGTAATCAAGGTCTGGACATTCATGTCTGCAGCAAGCATAGCCACTCTGAGGTAAAGGGGAAGAAGAAAGAAAAAAAAAAAAAAACTCAGAATCTTCTTTCTTATAATCCCTCTTCTGCAATGCATTAAAGATTTAATACGGGCCTGGCAAACTGTTATGACCCCAATGGCGAGGGTCTCAGAGGAACGTGGAAATCTGCAGAATACAAAAATCCAGCTCATAGGGCAGTGGTAACTGGGTTGACCATATATCTACTCCTAACGCCAACACTAGAAGTAGCCGGGGATCATTCCTACGTTGATTCTAGATGACACGCGCCAGCCGGAGAATCTAGCTACCCCTAGTAGAGGAAAACAAAGACCTTTCTTGCCTCCAGAGAAGGGGACCCCAAAGCTGGATAGAAGCCCCCCACAAATAATGACGGTGAGGTAAGAGGAAATGACAAACACAGAAATGAACCAGGTTTAGCACAGAGAGGCCCGCTTACTGATAGCAGAATAAAGAAAGGTAACTTATATGGTCAACAAAAACCCTATTAAAATCCACACTGGAAATTCAAGAACCCCCGAACCGTCTAACGGTCCGGGGGGAGAACACCAGCCCCCCTAGAGCTTCCAGCAAAGGTCAGGATATAGATTTGGAACAAGCTGGACAAAAATACAAAACCAAAACAAATAGCAAAAAGCAAAAGGCAGACTTAGCTGATATAACTGGAACCAGGATCAGTAGACAAGAGCACAGCAGACTAGCTCTGATAACTACGTTGCCAGGCATTGAACTGAAGGTCCAGGGAGCTTATATAGCAACACCCCTAACTAACGACCCAGGTGCGGATAAAAGGAATGACAGAAAAACCAGAGTCAAAAAACTAGTAACCACTAGAGGGAGCAAAAAGCAAATTCACAACATGATGGCAGTCAAGACGTGTTTCTGCATAAGGCTGGAGTCGCACATAAGGTATAAAAAAAAAAAATCGGTGCGTTTTTCACGGACAAGAATCGCATCAATGTTCCCTGAACAGTGATCCGTATGTCATCCGGGTGCTATTTTCTCGCATTTAAGCATCCGTGTGACATCCGTATGGCGAGACTTTCTTGCCGGCTTGCAAAATGGACATATGTAATGGATCCTGGCCCAGAAAATAACCTATTTATTGGCTCCACAAGTTCCAATCTGCAAGCAAAAAAATTACGTGGTCTCCCGCGCAATTTTCTTCACCAGAGAGGGAAAGCCAGTGACTGAGGGCAGATATTAATAGCCTAGAAAGGGACCATTGGTATTGGCCCCCTGGCTAAAAACATCTGCCCCCAGCCACCCCAGAAAATGCACATCTGTAATATGCGCCAATTCTGGCACTTAGCCTCTGTTTTCCCATTGCCCTCTAGCGGTGGCATATGGGGTAATAAGGGGTTAATGTCACCTTGCTATTGTAAGGTGACATTAATCCCGGTTAATAATGGAGAGGTGTCAATAAGACACCTATCCATTATTAATCCAATAGTATGAAAGGGTTAAAAAATACACACACATTAAGCATAAAGTCTTTTAATGAAATAATTAAACACACAGGTTTTCCATCTTCATTACACTCCCAATCCAAGCGAAGCCCTCGTTCTCCTGTAAAAAATCCAAAATAATAAAAAGCAACAATATCCCATACCTGTCCGCTGTACATTCAAGTCCCAAACTGCAATCCATCTCAAGAGGTTAAATAGTTTACAACCGGGAGCTGTGCTAATGCAGGGGCTGGCTGGCACTTTTCAGCCTGGGGGGCAATCACTTACCCCCCCACACCATCATGTGCAGTTTACTTTAACCCCCAAACCCCATCATGTGCAACCCCACGACCCCTTCATCACATGCAGCCACACTTATCCCCCCAATCCATCATAAGCAGTCTCCTTTAACCCCCAAACTCCATCATGTGCAGTCCACCTTACACCCCCCACTTCATCACTTGTAGTTACCCCCACCCACTGAATTCATTTTATAAAGAAAACAAAAAGGTTTTTCATACTTACCTCACCAGTCGCTCCCCTGCAGTGCCTCTCTGCTTCCAGCATATGGGATATGTTGGTGCGTGAGCAATGACGTAATCGCGCATTCCCGACACCTGACATGGAAGTACAGAGAACACGGAGGGAGCAGGAGATGCGCAGCTATCAAGGTGAAGGCCATGCAAAGCTCCCGGCACCGGGCATTTACCTCTCTGCAACCTGGCCCAGCCAGCCCCTGGATACAGGGTGAGCTATAAACCACTGTGTAATGAATGAAAAGCTGCCTGAGCAGCCTCCCCGCCGGCCTGGACATGAAATCTGTAGCGTGGGAAAGTTTCTGATCTTTTTCCCACGCTGCCGAGTTCACCTCAGGTCAGGCTGTGAGTCTGCGCATGCTCAGTGACCTCAGTGTTAATTTAACACCTACATCTCCGAAATTTAACACACACATAGTACTAACATTATTAGTCAGGGACATATATACAGTACAGACCAAAAGTTTGGACACACCTTCTCATTTAAAGATTTTTCTGTATTTTCATGACTATGAAAATTCTACATTCACACTGAAGGCATCAAAACTATGAATTAACACATGTGGAATTATATACTTAACAAAAAACTGTGAAACTGAAAATATGTCTTATATTCTAAGTTTTTCAAAGTAGCCACCTTTTGCTTTGATGACTGCTTTGCACACTCTTGGCATTCTCTTGATGAGCTTCAAGAGGTAGTCACCGGGAATGGTTTTCACTTCACAGGTGTGCCCTGTCAGGTTTAATAAGTGGGATTTCTTGCTTTATAAATGGGGTTGGGACCATCAGTTGTGTTGAGCAGAAGTCTGGTGGATACACAGCTGATAGTCCTACTGAATAGACCAGTGGTTCTCAACCTTTCTAATGCCGTGACCCCGCAATACAGTTCCTCATGTTGCGGTGACCCCCAACCCAAAAAATAATTTTGGTGGCTACTTTAAAACTGTAATTTTATTAGTTATGGCATAGACACTCACCCTGCTCGCCCGCCTGATCTGCCTTCTGCCTCCACCTGCTCATCCATCGCCCCCAGTCAGAAGAAAAGAACAGCAAAAGCGATGACCTCCAAGACCACCCAACCTGAAACAGCGAGAAGGGTTATACCACAGTGCCCACCGGATGGGGTCACACAGGGGAGAATGAGATACAGCTAATCACATGGGAGAGGATTAGATACACAGCTCAGCAGACTGTATCACACAGGAGAGGATTAGATACAGCTCAGCAGTCAGTATCACACACTATAAGATTAGATACACGGCTCAGCACAGTATCACACAGGATGGGATTAGATACAGCTCAGCAGTCAGTATCACACAGTATAAGATTAGATACACAGCTCAGCAGACAGTATCACACAGGATAGGATTAGATACAACTCAGGCAGTATCACACAGGATAAGATTAGATACAGCTCAGCAGATGAGATCACGGGATAGGATTAGATACACGGCTCAGTAGTCAGTATCACACAGGATAAGATTAGATACACGGCTCAGCACACAGTATCACACAGGATAGGATTAGATACACGGCTCAGCACACAGTATCACACAGGATAGGATTAGATACACGGCTCAGCACACAGTATCACACAGGATAGGATTAGATACACGGCTCAGCACACAGTATCACATAGGAGAGGATTAGATGTACAGCTCAGCAGACAGTATCACACAGGATAGGATTAGATACATGGCTCAGCAGACAGTATCACACAGGAGAGGATTAGATACATGGCTCAGCACACAGTATCACACAGGATAGGATTAGATACATGGCTCAGCAGACAGTATCACACAGGAGAAGAGTAGATACATGGCTCAGCACACAGTATCACACAGGAGAGGATTAGATACATGGCTCAGCACAGTATCGCACAGGAGAGGATTAGATACATGGCTCAGCACACAGTATCACACGGGAGAGGATTAGATACATGGCTCAGCACACAGTATCACACAGGATAGGATTAGATACATGGCTCAGCACACAGTATCACACAGGAGGGGATTAGATACATGGCTCAGCACACAGTATCGCACAGGAGAGGATTAGATACATGGCTCAGCAGACAGTATCACACAGGATAGGATTAGATACATGGCTCAGCAGACAGTATCACACAGGAGAAGAGTAGATACATGGCTCAGCACACAGTATCACACAGGAGAGGATTAGATACATGGCTCAGCACAGTATCGCACAGGAGAGGATTAGATACATGGCTCAGCACACAGTATCACACGGGAGAGGATTAGATACATGGCTCAGCACACAGTATCACACAGGATAGGATTAGATACATGGCTCAGCACACAGTATCACACAGGAGGGGATTAGATACATGGCTCAGCACACAGTATCGCACAGGAGAGGATTAGATACATGGCTCAGCAGACAGTATCGCACAGGAGAGGATTAGATACATGGCTCAGCACACAGTATCGCACAGGAGAGGATTACAAACAACTCAGCAGATGGGATCACCGGAGAGGGGAGAGACTCACCCTGCTCTTCCGTCATCTGCAGTCCACCCCCGCGTGACACACAGCACGCTGCTCTCTCTGCTCCGGAATGAGGAAGTGGAGCAGCGTGTGACGTCAGCCCTTCAAGCCGATTACCGATGCCGGCAGCCGCGTTCTTCCTGCATCCCTGGATTCCGTTGCCAGATAGGTGCCACAGATTCCGGATCTGTCCTGGCTGCACCAAACAAGAAGGGGGGACGTCGGAAGTTGGTATCTCCCTAGATCCGATGCGCGATCGATTCATTTTCCTGCGGGGATCCCAAAGCTATGCCGGGAGTAAAGCTAGCAGTCCAGGCATACGGGGGAAGGTGGATGGGGAGGTGAGAGAGGTGGCGACCCCTGTGTTTTGGTCGTTCGACCCCCCTCGGGGTCGCGACCCCCAGGTTGAGAACCGCTGGAATAGACTGTTAGAATTTGTATTACGGCAAGTAAAAAGCAGCTAAGTAAAGAAAAACAAGTGGCCATCATTACTTTAAGAAATGAAGGTCAGTGAGTCCGAAATATTGGGAAAACTTTGAAAGTGTCCCCAAGAGCAGTTGCAAAAATCATCAAGCGCTACAAAGAAACTGGCTCACATGAGGACCGCCCCAGGAAAGGAAGACCAAGAGTCACATCTGCTTCTGAGGATAAGTTTATCCGAGTCACTAGCCTCAGAAATCGCAGGTTAACAGCAGCTCAGATTAGAGACCAGGTCAATGCCATACAGAGTTCTAGCAGCAGACACATCTCTACAACAACTGTTAAGAGGAGACTTTGTGCAGCAGGCCTTCATGGTAAAATAGCTGCTAGGAAACCACAGCTAAGGACAGGCAACAAGCAGAAGAGACTTGTTTGGGCTAAAGAACACAAGGAATGGACATTAGACCAGTGGAAATCTGTGCTTTGGTCTGATGAGCCCAAATTTGAGATCTTGGGTTCCAACCACCGTGTCTTTGTGCGACGCAGAAAAAGTGAACGGATGGACTCTACATGCCTGGTTCCCACCGTGAAGCATGGAGGAGGAGGTGTGATGGTGTGGGGGTACTTTGCTGGTGACATTGTTGGGGATTTATTCAAAATTGAATGCATACTGAACCAGCATGGCTACCACAGCATCTTGCAGCGGCATGCTATTCCATCCGGTTTGCGTTTAGTTGGACCATCATTTATTTTTCAACAGGACAATGACCCCAAACACACCTCCAGGCTCTGTAAGGGCTATTTGACCAAGAAGGAGAGTGATGGGGTGCTACGCCAGATGACCTGGCCTCCACAGTCACCAGACCTGAACCCAATCGAGATGGTTTGGGGTGAGCTGGACCACAGAGTGAAGGCAAAAGGGCCAACAAGTGCTAAGCATCTCTGGGAACTCCTTCAAGATTGTTGGAAGACCATTCCCGGTGACTACCTCTAGAAGCTCATCAAGAGAATGCCAAGAGTGGGCAAAGCAGTCATCAAAGCAAAAGGTGGCTACTTTGAAGAACCTAGAATATAAGACATAACAAAAAAGTGTGAAACAACTGAAATTAAGTATATAATTCCACATGTTAATTCATAGTTTTGATGCCTTCAGTGTGAATGTACAATTTTCATAGTCATGAAAATACAGAAAAATCTTTAAATGAGAAGGTGTGTCCAAACCTTTGGTCTGTACTGTAAATCTAACTGATATGCAATGGTTTACTGTATGTAAACCATGTCTCATATCCTGTCGGCTTCTGCAATGATTTTACAGAAGCCGACAATTGAATTATTGGCTATTCTGCTACTTAACTGTCTATGAAATATAAATATATACATATATGTGTGTCATTGACATTATATATACACCTATACTATGTGTAGATATTTATTTTTTCTATTCTAACCTGTCAGTGTGATTTTACTGTACACTGCACTGAATTACCGGCTTTTCTATAGAACACCGGTGCGTATTTCTCGCAAGTCACACACATGGTCCGTGTGTAATCCGTATTTTTCTCGCACCCATAGACTTATATGGCCGGGATCACACATACGCGAGATACGGCCAAGTCTCGCAGGTGAAAACCCAGCTCTGGCACCGGCACTCCAGAGCGGAGCGTGCAGCTCCATGTATTGCTGTGCGGCTGCAGTGCCGGCGCCAGAGCTGGGTTTTCACCTGCGAGACTCGGCCGTATCTCGCGTATGTGTGATCCCGGCCTATTGGTGAGTCTCGCATGCTGCAATTTCACTTGCACGTTTTTTTTTTTTACTTGTTTAGCAGTAGTGGAAGTTGTGTTCATTGTGACCTTCTTTTTTGTCCTTTTATAATTGCATTGGAGGGTGTTGGCCCCTCCTGGGCTCCGCATTATAAGGCCGAGAAAAAAACGATGGTGGGAGCTGCCCCATAGATTAACATCGGTGTGAGTGCTATGGGATTTTTTTCTCGCATAGCACTCATCCGTATTCCTCTCTAGTGTGGCTCCTGCCTGAGGCGCTCACTCCATACTGAATAAATTGGGATATTTTGGGAATGTTTTTCCTTTGTCATCATCTGCCTGTCATTCCTCTCTGTCCATCCTGTGAGCTCCATCATTGCTCCACTTTTCCTTGGCGTTCAGTGCTGGACTGTATCCCGCCATCACACCTGCAGCTTAGCACAGTGCTGTACACATGACCCGGCCGGCTCTCACCCGGTAGATCAGCAGGCGGCGCATTGTCTGCACAGCTCCTATTCTCCCCTTGTGACAGCCGCTCACCATGTGCAGCCGCGTATTGTACCGGAGGCACTTTTATTGTTACCGGCATCTGGTATTTTCCCACGTCCTTCGTCCGCTCACCCGGACAGGACGCGGCTCCTCCGGTGACACCTCACGCGCGCTCCCGTGATGCCCGGGGGCGGGAGCAGCGCGTGATTCAGCAGCAACAGCCGGTTATTTAGTGCGGACAACGGGAACATCCGCCACCCACACAGGCGACATGGAGGCGAAGGACACGGCCGGACTGCAGCCGGGACTCGGCACCTTCTTCTACTTCGCCTACGGGAGTAATCTACTGAAAGAGCGGATCCTGCTGGACAACCCGTCCGCCTCATTCCACTCCATAGCCATGCTGCAGGTGCTGCCCGGTGTGCGCCAGGGGAACTGTGTACAGTGCTGTGTACTGAGGAGGACGGGAGCTGTGTACAGTGCTGTGTACTGAGGGGGACGGGGAGCTGTGTACAGTGCTGTATACTGAGGAGGACGGGGAGCTGTGTACTGAGGAGGAGGGAGCTGTGTACAGTGCTGTGTACTGAGGGGGATGGGGAGCCGTGTACAGTGCTGTGTACTGAGGAGGACGGGGAGCCGTGTACAGTGCTGTGTACTGAGGAGGACGGGAGCTGTGTACAGCGCTGTGTACTGAGGAGGACGGGGAGCTGTGTACTGAGGAGGAGGGAGCTGTGTACAGTGCTGTGTACTGAGGGGGACGGGGAGCTGTGTACAGTGCTGTGTACTGAGGGGGACGGGGAGCTGTGTACAGTGCTGTATACTGAGGAGGACGGGGAGCTGTGTACTGAGGAGGGGGGAGCTGTGTACTGAGGAGGAGGTAGCTGTGTACAGTGCTGTGTACTGAGGGGGACGGGGAGCTGTGTACTGAGGAGGAGGGAGCTGTGTACAGTGCTGTGTACTGAGGGGGACAGGGAGCCGTGTACAGTGCTGTGTACTGAGGGGGACGGGGAGCCGTGTACAGTGCTGTGTACTGAGGGGGACGGGGAGCCGTGTACAGTGCTGTGTACTGAGGAGGACGGGAGCTGTGTACAGCGCTGTGTACTGAGGAGGACGGGGAGCTGTGTACTGAGGAAGAGGGAGCTGTGTACAGTTCTGTGTACTGAGGGGGACGGGGAGCCGTGTACAGTGCTGTGTACTGAGGGGGACGGGGAGCCGTGTACAGTGCTGTGTACTGAGGGGGACGGGGAGCCGTGTACAGTGCTGTGTACTGAGGGGGACGGGGAGCCGTGTACAGTGCTGTGTACTGAGGGGGACGGGGAGCCGTGTACAGTGCTGTGTACTGAGGGGGACGGGGAGCCGTGTACAGTGCTGTGTACTGAGGGGGACGGGGAGCAGTGTACAGTGCTGTGTACTGAGGGGGACGGGGAGCCGTGTACAGTGCTGTGTACTGAGGGGGACGGGGAGCCGTGTACAGTGCTGTGTACTGAGGAGGACGGGGAGCCGTGTACAGTGCTGTGTACTGAGGGGGACGGGGAGCCGTGTACAGTGCTGTGTACTGAGGGGGACGGGGAGCCGTGTACAGTGCTGTGTACTGAGGGGGACGGGGAGCCGTGTACAGTGCTGTGTACTGAGGGGGACGGGGAGCCGTGTACAGTGCTGTGTACTGAGGGGGACGGGGATCCGTGAACAGTGCTGTGTACTGAGGGGGATGTGTAATCCAGCACCTTCAGTATTCTGCAGATTTAGGCCGGGGTCACACTAGAGAGAAATACGGACGAGTGAGAGGTGCAAAAACTACGCATTGGACACGGACCAATGATTGTCTATGGGGCAGCTCCCATCAGTCGTATATTTCTCAGCTGTATTTAACGGGCGTAGAAAATCGCAGCATGCTACGATTGTCAGCGTATTGCACAAAAAGTCCGCCAATGAAAGTCTATGGGGGCGAGAAAAATGCGGATTACACACGGACCATGCGTGTGACTTGCGAGAAATACGCAGCGGTGTCCTTTAGAAAAGCCGGCAATTCAGCGCGGTGTATAGTAAAATCACACTGACAGGTTAGGATAGAATAGATAAAAATAAATGTCTACACATAGAGTAGGTAGATATACAGTACAGACCAAAAGTTTGGACACACCTTCTCATCTAAGGATTTTTCTGTATTTTCATGACTATGAAAATTGTAAATTCACACTGAAGGCATCAAAACTATGAATTAACACATGTGGAATTATATACTTAACAAAAAAGTGTGAAACAACTGAAATTATGTCTTATATACTAGGTTCTTCAAAGTAGCCACCTTTTGCTTTGATGACTGCTTTGCACACTCTTGGCATTCTCTTGATGAGCTTCAAGAGGTAGTCACCGGAAATGGTTTTCACTTCACAGGTGTGCCCTGTCAGGTTTACTAAGTGGGATTTCTTGCCTTATACAGTTGTGGCCAAAAGTATTGACACCCCTGCAATTCTTTCAGATAATACTCAGTTTCTTCCTGGAAATGATTGCAAACACAAATTCTTTGGTATTATTATCTTCATTTAATTTGTCTTAAATGAAAAAACACAAAAAGAATTGTCCTAAAGCCAAATTGGATATAATTCCACACCAAACATAAAAAAAGGGGGTGGACAAAAGTGTTGGCACTGTTCGAAAAATCATGTGATGCTTCTCTAATTTGTGTAATTAACAGCACCTGTAACTTACCTGTGGCACCTAACAGGTGTTGGCAATAACTAAATCACACTTGCGGCCAGTTGACATGGATTAAAGTTGACTCAACCTCTGTCCTGTGTCCTTGTGTGTACCACATTGAGCATGGAGAAAAGAAAGAAGACCAAAGAACTGTCTGAGGACTTGAGAAACCAAACTGTGAGGAAGCATGAGCAATCTCAAGGCTACAAGTCCATCTCCAAAGACCTGAATGTTCCTGTGTCTACCGTGCACAGTGTCATCAAGAAGTTTAAAGCCCATGGCACTGTGGCTAACCTCCCTAGATGTGGACGGAAAAGAAAAATTGACAAGAGATTTCAACTCAAGATTGTGCAGATGTTGGATAAAGAACCTCGACTAACATCCACACAAGTTCAAGCTGCCCTGCAGTCCGAGGGTACAACAGTGTCAACCCGTACTATCCGTCGGCGTCTGAATGAAAAGAGACTGTATGGTAGGAGACCCAGGAAGACCCCACTTCTTACCCCGAGACATAAAAAAGCCAGGCTGGAGTTTGCCAAAACTTACACGAAAAAGCCTAAAACGTTTTGGAAGAAAGTTCTCTGGTCAGATGAGCCAAAAGTAGAGCTTTTTGGGCAAAGGCCAACAGAGTTTACAGGAGAAAAAAAGAGGCATTCAAAGAAAAGAACACGGTCCCTACAGTCAAACATGGCGGAGGTTCCCTGATGTTTTGGGGTTGCTTTCCTGCCTCTGGCACTGGACTGCTTGACCGTGTGCATGGCATTATGAAGTCTGAAGACTACCAACAAATTTTGCAGCATAATGTAGGGCCCAGTGTGAGAAAGCTGGGTCTCCCTCAGAGGTCATGGGTCTTCCAGCAGGACAATGACCCAAAACACACTTCAAAAAGCACTAGAAAATGGTTTGAGAGAAAGCACTGGAGGCTTCTAAGGTGGCCAGCAATGAGTCCAGACCTGAATCCCATAGAACACCTGTGGAGAGATCTAAAAATGGCAGTTTGGAGAAGGCACCCTTCAAATATCAGGGACCTGGAGCAGTTTGCCAAAGAAGAATGGTCTAAAATTCCAGCAGAGCATTGTAAGAAACTCATTGATGGTTACCAGAAGCGGTTGGTCGCAGTTATTTTGGCTAAAGTTTGTGAAATTTAGCTTTTAATAATAATATTTTAAAACCTTTTGGACAAAAACGACAAGACAGACATAAATTGATAATACTAATAAATGCACCCAGACTATATGTCTATTTCTCCTAGGTGTATCCGAAATTACTCAAAAGCATTACAAGGTCAAACCACGCTCATAAACGCTTGCAATTTGATCAACAATAAAGCATTGACCTTTGGCCTAATGCAGCTATGTATTCTCAAAAGTCAGCGCAATTTAGATGTGATGAATACCTATCGCAGTTGGTTTGCGATACACTTTGGTGTTGAGCATACCCTCTGCGTTCTTTTGGATCAGCAAGTCCAGGAAAGTGTTATGGACCTGGTGGTTAGGTGCACCAGGAATGACCTGATAGTTAAACACGGAATCAGGATGAGCTCTGGGGAAATGGGAACTCTGCTGACCGCAAACCCTACTCCTATCAACACAACTAGAAACAGCCGTGGAGCGTACCTGACTCTGCCTAGACGCCTCTTCACAGCCTAAGAGCTAGCTACCCCTAAAGAAAGGAAACAAAGCCTTACTTGCCTCAGAGAAATTTCCCCAATGGTAAAAGCAGCCCCCCACAAGTATTGACTGTGAGATAAGAGGAATTCACAAACACAGGATGAAATAGGTTTTAGCAAAGAGAGGCCAGTCTAACTAAACAGATTGAGGATAGAAAAGGGATCTTTGCGGTCAACACGAAAAGCTACAAAAAACACGCAGAGTGTGCAAAAAATACCCCCGCACCGACTCACGATGCGGTGGTGCCACTCTGCACCCCCAGAGCTTCCAGCTAGCCAGGTAGTTTCATGATAGCAAGCTGGACTAGAACTTAGCAAGAAAAACCATATGTAACAAATGAACAAGCAGGAACTTAGCTTGTGCTGGAGTAGACAGGTCCTCAGAAAGATCCAGGAGAGATCTGAACCAGTACTAGAACACTGACAGCTGGCATGGAGTAACGATCTGAGTGGAGTTAAATAGAGAATCCAGCTTAGCCCTAAACGAGGGCAGCTGGAGAAGGAATCTCAGAACCAGCAGCTCCACTCACAGCCACCAGAGGGAGTCCACGGACAGAACTCACCGAAGTACCATTCATGACCACAGGAGGGAGTTCGAGAACGGAATTCACAACAGGAAAGCTAATTCGGTCACATGATATTCAAAAGTGAAGAATAGACTTAGGGGGTTGTTATTCAGTTTTGGTACAAAGTTCTTCAAGCTTGATGCATCGCCATTCCATATTACCAGGACATCGTCAATATAACGTGTCCACATTGTGATTTTGGCGGCATCTTCTACAAAATCTTCCCCAAAGACACAGTTCTCCTCCCACCAGCCCAGGAGCAAGTTCGCATGCGAGGGCGCACAAGGGCTGCCCATCGCGGTGCCCCTGAGCTGGTGGTAGAAAGAACCGTCAAACGTGAAAAAATTGGTTGTCAGACAGAAATTTAACAAATTCACAACAAATTGGTTGTGTAGATTAAATTGACAACCCCTCGTATTTAAAAAGGACTCAACCGCTTTCAATCCATCATAGTGATTAATGGAGGAATGGAGGGCTTCCACGTCTATACTGCATAAGAGGGAATCCGTTTCCACTTGTACTCCCTCTATTCTTCTCAATACGTCAGTTGAGTCCTTTACAAAAGAATTGAGTGACATAACAAAGGGTTTCAAAATTTCATCAATATAGATTCCTGCATGGTGCCCAATGCTACCAATCCCAGAGACTATTGG
The DNA here is from genome assembly GCF_051348905.1 of Ranitomeya variabilis. Taxonomy (NCBI): domain Eukaryota; kingdom Metazoa; phylum Chordata; class Amphibia; order Anura; family Dendrobatidae; genus Ranitomeya; species Ranitomeya variabilis. Next base: position 130,869,658 of record NC_135237.1, read on the forward strand.
CCTACCCTTCAAGGGGGTTAACCCCTTATGGATCTTGGGTAGGCAATAGAAAGTCACCAGGATTGGATTAGCAGGAAACATGAAGTCATACTCATTTTTGTTAATAACAGAGTCACTCAAACCTTTATCCAAAATTAATTTAAGCTGTTTCACGAAATCTGATAGGGGATTTGACATTAATTTGCCATAATTCTTTCCATCCTTCAAGATGTTATAGCACATCTCTTGATATACCAGATGGTCCATCACCACAACATTGCCCCCTTTATCAGAGGGCTTTACTTACATCTCCCTCCCCCAAACTGGCACTTATTTATTTAATGTTCCTCCCCTGATGATTTGAGAGAATGAAACGCGTTGGGAGGCCACGGGGATTAAAATTTTGATGCGCCAACATCCCAATGGTGGGTCTTTAAGTATACGGGAGCTGAATTATACCAGTTTCCCCACATTTCCCTTGGGATCGACTCAAGGCATCTATGTGGAACGGTCTATGAGAAACCAGGTGAAATCAACGCACACTATCTCGGTGAGACTGTTCCATATTTCAGCAATTACCCTTTATATTTATGGCTGTCATGTATTATGTGATAGGTATTCATCACATCTAAATTGCGCTGACTTTTGTGAATACAGAGGGATAGCTGCATGAGGCCAAAGTTCAATGCTTTATTGTTGCTCAAATTGCAAGCGTTTATGAGCGTGGTTTGACCTTGTAATGCTTTTGAGTAATTTCGGATACACCTAGGAGAAATAGACATATGGTCTGGGTGCATTTATTAGTATTATCAATTTATGTCTGTCTTGTCGTTTTTGTCCAAAAGGTTTTAAAATATTATTATTAAAAGCTAAATTTTACTTAGTTTGGTACCATATCTACCTTGCTGCTTATCAAATTTTTGGATTGGTAGAAATTTTTCTCTATTTAAAGGTTGTGAAACCAAGTATTGGGCTGAGGGTGCCAATACTTTTGTCTGGCCCATTTTTGGAGTTGTGTGAAATGATCAGTTTTGCTTCATTCTCTTTTGTGTTTTTTCATTTAAGACAAATTAAATGAAGATAATAATACCAAAGAATTTGTGATTGCAATCATTTTCAGGAAGAAACTGAGTATTATCTCACAGAATTGCAGGGGTGTCAATACTTTTGGCCACAACTGTAAATGGGGTTGGGACCATCAGTTATGTTGTGCAGTAGTCTGGTGGATACACAGCTGATAGTCCTACTAAATAGACTGTTAGAATTTGTATTATGAATAGCTGCTAGGAAACCACTGCTAAGGACAGGCAACAAGCAGAAGAGACTTGTTTGGGCTAAAGAACACAAGGAATGGACATTAGACCAGTGGAAATCTGTGCTTTGGTCTGATGAGCCCAAATATGAGATCTTGGGTTCCAACCACCGTGTCTTTGTGCGACGCAGAAAAAGTGAACGGATGGACTCTACATGCCTGGTTCCCACCGTGAAGCATGGAGGAGGAGGTGTGGGGGTGCTATACTGGTGACACTGTTGGAGATTTATTCAAAACTAGCTGTACTACCCGGCTTCGCCCGGGGTAATAACTGCTGTTAGCAAAATAGAATGTGTTAACAAAAATTTATTCTGCACAAAAAAACACAAAACAAATAGATAGAAATGTAATTATTAAAAGGCAAAAACTAAGCTAATAGAAGCATTTTACAACATATATTTCAACACCAGAGATATTCCACACAGATTTAACTAAATTGTCCAAGTAATGTGAAGTAATCGTCTACTACTTATTCGAGAGCCTTTTGATAAACGACATTCTTAGTTTTTCCTTCAGGTGCAAAGACAAACAGATTTTTTGGCTGTTCCAACTCTTGAACAGGCCACATAAAGTTGACCATGAGAAAAGCATGGAGATTGTAAATCTAAGCTAGCTGAAGAGCCCGGCGTTGCCTGGGCATAGTAAATATCTGTGGTTAGTTATAGCACCTCACTTCTCTTATTTTCCCATCACGCCTCTCATTTTCTCCCTCACACCTCTCATTTTCCCCCTCACTCCTCTTATTTTCCCCCTCACTCCTCTCATTCCCCCCTAACACTTGTCATTTCGACCTCACATCTCTCATTTTCCGATCACTCCACTATTTTCCCTCACTCTCATTTTGCACTCACCTTTTCATTTTCACCTCACACCTCTCATTTTCACCTCAGTATATACATGTTTGTCATCTCCCTTATATATAGTATACACCTGTATGTCATCTCCTGTATATAGTATATACCTGTATGTCATCTCCCTTGTATATAGTATATACCTGCTGTGTGTCATCTCCCCTGTATATAGTATATACCTGTATGTCATCTCCTCCTATATATAGTATATACCTGTATGTAATCTCCTCCTGTATATAGTATATATCTGTGTGTCATCTCCTCCTGCATATAGTATATACCTGTGTGTCATCTCTCCTGTATATAGTATATATCTGTGTGTCATCTCCCCTGTAAATAGTATATACCTGTGTGTCATCTCCTGTATATAGTATATATCTGTATGTCATCTCCTCCTGTATTAGACCTCGTTCACACGTTATTTGGTCAGTATTTTTACCTCAGTATTTGTAAGCTAAATTGGCAGCCTGATAAATCCCCAGCCAACAGTAAGCCCACCCCCTGGCAGTATATATTAGCTCACACATACACATAATAGACTGGTCATGTGACTGACAGCTGCCGGATTCCTATATGGTACATTTGTTGCTCTTGTAGTTTGTCAGCTTATTAATCAGATTTTAATTTTGAAGGATAATACCAGACTTGTGTGTGTTTTAGGGCGAGTTTCGTGTGTCAAGTTGTGTGTGTTGAGTTGCGTGTGGCGACATGCGTGTAGCAACTTTTTGTGTGTCGAGTTGCATGTGACAGGTTAGTGTAGCAAGTTGTGTGCAGCAAGTTCTGCGCATGGCGAGTTTTATGTGTGGTGCCTTTTGAGTATGTGCAAGTTTTGTGTGAGGCAACTTTTGTGCATGTGGCAATTTTTCCGCATGTGCAAGTTTTGCGTGTGGCGAGTTTTCCATGAGGTGAGTTTTGCATGTGTGGCGAGTTTTGCATGTGGAGAGTTTTGCGCGTGGCGCGTTTTGAGCGGCGACTTTTGTGTTTCGACTTTTATGTGGCGAGGTTGGTGTATGTGTGGTGAAATGTGCGCTGAGGGTGGTATATGTGTTCGAGCACGTGGTAGTGTGTGGCGCATTTTGTGTGTGTGTTCATATCCCCGTGGTGGTGTGGTGATTATCCCATGTCGGGGCCCCACCTTAGCAACTGTGCAGTATATACTCTTTGGCGCCATCGCTCTCATTCTTTAAGTCCCCATTGTTCACATCTGGCAGCTCTTAATTTGCCTCCAACACTTTTCCTTTCATTTTTTCCCCATTATGTAGATAGGGGCAAAATTGTGTGTTGAATTGGAAAGCGCAGGGTTAAAATTTCACCTTACAACATAGCCTATGATGCTCTCGGGGTCCAGACGTGTGACTGTGCAAAATTTTGTGGCTGTAGCTGCGACGGTTCAGATGCCAATCCCGGACATACACACATTCACACATACACACATTCAGCTTTATATATTAGATTGAATGCATACTGAACCAGCATGGCTACCACAGCATCTTGCAGTGGCATGCTATTCCAGCCGGTTTGCGTTTAGTTGGACCATCTATTTTTCAACAGGACAATGACCCCAAACACGCCTCCAGGCTGTGTAAGGGCTATTTGACCAAGAAGGAGAGTGATGGGGTGCTACGCCAGATGACCTGGCCTCCAGTCACCAGACCTGAACCCAATCGAGATGGTTTGGGGTGAGCTGGACCGCAGAGTGAAGGCAAAAGGGCCAACGAGTGCTAAGCATCTCTGGGAACTCCTTCAAGATTGTTGGAAGACCATTCCCGGTGACTACCTCTTGAAGCTCATCAAGAGAATGCCAAGAGTGTGCAAAGCAGTCATCAAAGCAAAAGGTGGCTACTTTGAAGAACCTAGAATATAAGACAATTTCAGTTGTTTCACACTTTTTTGTTAAGTATATAATTCCACATGTGTTAATTCATAGTTTTGATGCCTTCAATGTGAATTTACAATTTTCATAGTCATGAAAATACAGAAAAATCTTTAAATGAGGCGTGTCCAAACTTTTGGTCTGTACTATATATATTTTCTACGTAGATAATTGATATGTTGCAGATTTGCCGCAGATTTTACCCTCCGAATTGCAATACATGAAATGAACAGTTAGAGCCAGCAGCTTTAATTGATTGCTGTGGGTCAGTTTCCATTGTGGATTTTTTTTTTTTCAGTTAACTGATTCGATTAGTTAATTTTCAGTTATTAGTTTTTCTATTTTCTTTCTCTCAATATTAGTTTCCCAGTTACCCAGAATTCCTATTTCCTTATTTTAGGGATTTATTATCCCTTTTCTGCCACTTGTGCCCACCTATAATTCTTGGATGCAGTCAGATTAGTTTTTTGAGTGGGATACAACCCATTGTATGGGCAGTGGATAGCCTTGGAGCTTGGTACACACCATTTATTGATAATTTATTGGAACAATGTGATTTTGATATAAAACATAATCATAATGACTAGAAAATATAAGTGGGCATGTAACTTGGAACTAGCTGGCGATTTTTGTTACATGGGAGAAATATCCCAAGAGATGCACTCACTCATACAATGTGTATGACATTATGATGTACAGTAATTACATCAAAGTTGTTTCTGGCTACAAGTCTGTGACCCAATTCCATTGACGGGTTGTGACTATTACCATTTAATTGCAGAATCTTAATTTTGTGATTAATAGTTTACCGCCCTACATTATACTTTGTCATGAGCAAGAAATTCTTACATTCACAACTTTTGTTTATTTTACAGTCACTAAACAAGGAATTCACATTGTCATCCATATTTGTAGCAGAATTGGTTTAGGTTCAAGAATGGGCTGATTAGGTCCCCTATCCATCCCAAACTACCACCATAAGTAGAACCAGGGGCAGATAAAGAGTAGACAGTGCCCTTGGAAGTTTAGAAGGCGCGGGCCACAAATCCCATCACGTTTTAAAAGAAACAAAGTTTAAAAAAAGTGCTCTGGTGCACATCTGTAGATGCAAAATGAGAGACAGCGGTACACACTTTTTTCCTTATGTACAGCACTATACGTAACGCAATATATTATAGAGCAGGGTTGGGCACTTAATTTTGAGGGGCCACATGACAGATCGAGACTGTTGTGAAGGCTGAACTAATAGGCTGAAATTATATTATTTCTTATTCATTAGCTTAATATAACAGTAGAACTACCGTATATACTCGAGTATAAGCTGTCCCCCCTAATTTTGACACAAAAAACTGGGAAAACTTAAGAAGTTGTCCACTACTATAACTTTTTTTTTTTCTTTTTTTTTCATAAATCTTGCTATTATGTGCCACTAAGAACATCTACTGTGTTTATTTTAGCAATATTACCTTTTATCATGCTGTAGCAGCACATCTTTAGTGCTGGATCCAGTTCTCATGGGGTTAATCGACAACTTCCTTTCTCTTGACTTATTGTGCTCTAAGGCCGGCCTCACACTCAGCGTAGGTAAATACGGTCCGTTTTTTACGGCCGTAATACGCAGAAAAGTCCCCAAAATAGTGATCCGTATGTCATCCGTAGGCAGGGTGTGTCAGCGTATTTTGCGCATGGCATCCTCCGTATGTAATCCGTATGGCATCCGTACTGCGATATTTTCTCGCAGGCTTGCAAAACCGACATCTAATGGATTTGTGTGCTCAAATGTTAGTTAAAACATATATACAGTGTGTGTGTGTATGTATGTATGTATATGTGTGTGTATATATATATATATATATATATATATATATATATATATATATATATATATATGTATGTGTGTATGTGTATATATATATATATATATATATATATATATATATATATATATATATATATATATATATATATATATATATATATATAGTTAAGTCCATATATATTTGGACAGAGAGAACATTTTTCTAATTTTGGTTATAGACATTACCACAATGAGTTTTAAACAAAACAATTCAGATGCAGTTGAAGTTCAGACTTTCAGCTTTGATTTGAGGGTATCCACATTAAAATTGGATGAAGGGTTTAGGAGTTTCAGCTCCTTAACCTGTGCCACCCTGTTTTTAAAGGGACCAAATGTAATTGGACAGATGAAATAATTTTAAATAAAATGTTCATTTCTAGTACTTGGTTGAAAACCCTTTGTTGGCAATGACTGCCTGAAGTCTTGAACTCATGGACATCACCAGACGCTGTGTTTCCTCCTTTTTGATGCTCTGCCAGGCCTTGACTGCGGTGGTTTTCAGTTGCTGTTTGTTTGTGGGCCTTTCTGTCTGAAGTTTAGTCTTTAACAAGTGAAATGCATGCTCAATTGGGTTGAGATCAGGTGACTGACTTGGCCATTCTAGAATATTCCACTTCTTTGCTTTAATAAACTCCTGGGTTGCTTTGGCTTTATGTTTTGTGTCATTGTCCATCTGTAGTATGAAACAACGACCAATCAGTTTGGCTGCATTTGGCTGGATCTGAGCACACAGTATGGCTCTGAATACCTCAGAATTCATTTGGCTGCTTCTGTCTTGTGTCACATCATCAATAAACACTAGTGACCCAGTACCACTGGCAGCCATGCATGCCCAAGCCATCACACTGCCTCCGCTGTGTTTTACAGATGATGTGGTATGCTTTGGATCATGAGCTGTACCACCCCTTCGCCATACTTTTCCCTTTCCATCATTCTGGTACAAGTTGATCTTGGTTTCATCTCTCCCAAGAATGTTCTTCCAGAACTGTGCTGGCTTCTTAAGATGTTATTTAGCTAAGTCCAGTCTAGCCTTTTTATTCTTGATGCTTATGAGTGGCTTGCACCGTGCAGTGAACCCTCTGTAGTTACTTTCATGCAATCTTCTCTTTATGGTAGATTTGGATATTGATAAGCCTACCTCCCGGAGAGTGTTGTTCACTTGGTTGGCTGTTGTGAAGGGGTTTCTCTTCACCATGGAGATTATTCTGCGATCATCCACCACTGTTGTCTTCCGTGGGCGCCCAGGTCTTTTTGCATTGATGAGTTCACCAGTGCTTTCTTTCTTTCTCAGGATGTACCAAACTGTAGATTTTGCCACTCCTAATATTGTAGCAATTTCTCGGATGGGTTTTTTCTGTTTTCACCACTTAAGGATGGCTTGTTTCACCTGCATGGAGAGCTCCTTTGACCGCATGTTTACTTCACAGCAAAGCCTTCCAAATGTCAGCACCACACCTCAAATCAACTCCAGGCCTTTTATCTGCTTAATTGAGAATGACATAACGAAGGGATTGCCCACACCTGTCCATGAAATAGCCTTGGAGTCAATTGTCCAATTACTTTTGGTCCCTTTAAAAACAGGGTGGCACATGTTAAGGAGCTGAAACTCCTAAACCCTTCATCCAATTTTAATGTGGATACCCTCAAATGAAAGCTGAAAGTCTGAACTTCAACTGCATCTGAATTGTTTTGTTTAAAATTCATTGTGGTAATGTCTATAACCAAAATTAGAAAATTGCTGTCTCTGTCCAAATATATGGACTTAACTGTAATATATATATATATATATATATATATATATATATATATATATATATATATATATATATATATATATATATATATATATATATATATTCTGTATTTATATTTAATTCAGCGCGATATATGTGAAAAGCCGGTAATTCAATTGCCGGCTTTTCATTTCTCCTTCCCAAACCCGACATATGAGACATGGTTTACATACAGTAAACCATCTCATATCCCTTTTTTTTTGCATATTCCACACTACTAATGTTAGTAGTGTGTATGTGCAAAATTTGGGCGCTGTAGCTTGTAAAATAAAGGGTTACATCGCGGAAAAAATTGGCGTGGACTCCCGCTCAATTTTCTCCGCCAGAGTGGTAAAGCCAGTGACTGAGGGCAGATATTAATAGCCTAGAGAGGGTCCATGGTTATTGGCCCCCCCTGGCTACAAACATCTGCCCCCAGCCACCCCAGAAAAGGCACATCTGGAAGATGCGCCTTTTCTGGCGCTTGGCCACTCTCTTCCCACTCCCGTGTAGCGGTGGGATATGGGGTAATGAAGGGTTAACCCCTTAAGCCCCGAGGGTGGTTTGCACGTTAATGACCGGGCCAATTTTTACAATTCTGACCACTGTCCCTTTATGAGGTTATAACTCTGGAACGCTTCAACGGATCTTGGCGATTCTGACATTGTTTTCTCGTGACATATTGTACTTCATGTTAGTGGTAAAATTTCTTCGATATAACTTGCGTTTATTTGTGAAAAAAACGAATATTTGGCGAAAATTTCGCAATTTTCCAACTTTGAATTTTTATGCCCTTAACTCACAGACATATGTCACACAAAATACTTAATAAATAACATTTCCCACATGTCTACTTTACATCAGCACAATTTTGGAACCAAAATTTTTTTTTGTGACGGAGTTATAAGGGTTAAAAGTTGACCAGCAATTTCTCATTTTTACAACACCATTTTTTTTTAGGGACCACATCTCATTTGAAGTCATTTTGACGGGTCTATATGATAGAAAATACCCAAGTGTGACACCATTCTAAAAACTGCACCCCTCAAGGTACTCAAAACCACTTTCAAGAAGTTTATTAACCCTTCAGGTGTTTCACAGGAATTTTTGGAATGTTTAAATAAAAATGAACATTTAACTTTTTTTTCACACAAAATTTATTTCAGCTCCAATTTGTTTTATTTTACCAAGGGTAACAGGAGAAAATAGACCCCAAAAGTTGTTGTACAATTTGTCCTGAGTACGCTGATACCCCATATGTGGGGGTAAACCACAGTTTGGGCGCATGGCAGAGCTTGGAAGCAAAGGAGCGCCATTTGACTTTTCAATGCAAAATTGACTGGAATTGAGATGGGACGCCATGTTGCATTTAGAGAGCCCTTGATGTGCCTAAACATTGAAACCCCTAACAAGTGACACCATTTTGGAAAGTAGACCCCCTAAGGAACTTATCTAGATGTGTGGTGAGCACTTTGACCCAACAAGTGCTTTACAGAAGTTTATAATGCAGAGCCGTAAAAATAAAAAATCATATTTTTTCACAAAAATGATCTTTTCACCCCCAATTTTTTATTTTCCCAAGGGTAAGAGAAGAAATTGGACCCCAAAAATTGTTGTGCAATTTGTCCTGAGTACACTGATACCCCATATGTGGGTGTAAACCATTGTTTGGGCGCAGGGCAGAGCTCAGAAGGGAAGGAGCGCCATTTGACTTTTCAATTCAAAATTGACTGGAATTGAGATGGGACGCCATGTTGCGTTTGGAGAGCCCCTAATGTGCCTAAACATTGAAACCCCCCACGAGTGACACCATTTTGGAAAGTAGACCCCTTAAGGAACTTATCTAGATGTGTGTTGAGCACTTTGACCCAACAAGTGCTTCACAGAAGTTTATAATGCAGAGCCGTAAAAATAAAAAATCATATTTTTTCACAAAAAATGATCTTTTCACCCCCATTTTTTTATTTCCCCAAGGGTAAGAGAAGAAATTAGACCACAAAAGTTGTTGTGAAATTTGTCCTGAGTACGACGATACCCCATATGTGGGTGTAAACCATTGTTTGGGCGCATAGCAGAGCTCAGAAGGGAAGAAGCGCTATTTTACTTTTCAATGCAAAATTGACTGGAATTAAGATGGGATGCCATGTTGCGTTTGGAGAGCCCCTGATGTGCCTAAACATTAAACCCCCCCACAAGTGACACCATTTTGGAAAGTAGACCCCCTAAGGAACTTATCTAGATGTGTTTTGAGAGCTTTGAACCCCCAAGTGTTTCACTACAGTTTATAACGCAGAGCCGTGAAAATAAAAATTATTTTTTTTTTTCACAAAAATGATTTTTTAGCCCCCAGTTTTGTATTTTCACAAGGGTATCAGGATAAATTGGACCCCAAAAGTTGTTGTCCAATTTGTCTGGAGTACGCTGATACCCCATTTGTGGGGAGGGACCACTGTTTGGGCGCATGACAGAGCTCGGAAGGGAAGGAGCGCCATTTGGAATGCAGACTTAAATGGATTGGTCTGCAGGCGTCACGTTGCATTTGCAGAGCCCCTGATGTACCCAAACAGTACAAACCCCCCACAAGTGACCCCATATTGGAAACTAGACCCCCCAAGGAACTTATCTAGATGTGTTGTGAGAACTTTGAACCCCCAAGTGTTTCACTACAGTTTATAACGCAGAGCCGTGAAAATAATTTTTTTTTTTTTTTTCACAAAAATGAAATTTAGCCCCCAGTTTTGTATTTTCACAAGGGTATCAGGATAAATTGGACCCTAAAAGTTGTTGTCCAATTTGTCCTGAGTACGCTGATACCCCCTATGTGGGGGGGAACCACTGTTTGGGCGCATGACAGAGCTCGGAAGGGAAGGAGCGCCATTTGGAATTCAGACTTAAATGGATTGGTCTGCAGGCGTCACGTTGCATTTGCAGAGCCCCTGATGTACCCAAATAGTACAAACCCCCCACAAGTGACCCCATATTGGAAACTAGACCTCCCAAGGAACTTATCTAGATGTGTTGTGAGAACTTTGAACCCCCAAGTGTTTCACTACAGTTTACAACGCAGAGCCGTGAAAATAAAACATATTTTTTTTCCCACAAAAATGATTTTTAGCCCCCCAAATTTTTATTTTCCCAAAGATAACAAGAGAACTTGGACCCCAGAAGTTGTTGTTCAATTTGTCCCTAGTACGCTGATACCCCATATGTTGGGGTAAACCCCTTTTTGGACGCACGGGAGAGCTCGGAAGGGAAGGAGCACTGTTTTACTTTTTCAACGCAGAATTGGCTGGAATTGAGATTGGACGCCATGTCGCGTTTGGAGAGCCCCTGATGTGCCTGAACAGTGGAAACTCCCCAATTCTACCTGAAACCCTACCCCTAACCGTTTACTGAACATTTTCTGACAGTCATAAGTGCCACGTATATAAGTGCCACGTATATAAGTGCCACGTATATAAGTGCCACGTATATAAGTGCCACGTATATAAGTGCCACGTATATAAGTGCCACGTATATAAGTGCCACGTATATAAGTGCCACGTATATAAGTGCCACGTATATAAGTGCCACAATATTTCAGTGCCACAATATTTCAGTGCCACGTATTTCAGTGCCACGTATTTCAGTGCCACGTATTTCAGTGCCACGTATTTCAGGCACTGAAAAATACGTGGCACGTAAATACTTCAGTGCCACGATATTTCAGTGCCACGTATTTCAGTGCCACGTATTTCAGGCACTGAAAAATACGTGGCATGTAAATACGTGGCACTTAAATACGTGGCACTTAAATACGTGGCACTTAAATACGTGGCACTTAAATACGTGGCCACTGAAATATCGTGGCACTTATATACGTATATACGTATATAAACGTATATTTCAGTGCCACGTATTTCAGTGCCACGTATTTCAGGTTAGGGGTAGGGTTAGGGTTTTTTGTTTTTTTTCTTGTTTTCTTGTGTTTTTCTATAAAAACGCATGCGTTTTACCGCGTTTACATGCATTTTTTCACACATGCGGTTTTTTTAAAAAACGCATGCAGATAAAAACGCAAGTGTGAAACCAGACTAAAAGACGCTTTTTATAGCAAAAAAGTTTTTGCGTCTCCACATTTTGAGACCTATAATTTTTCCACATTTTGGTCCACAGAGTCATGTGAGGTCTTGTTTTTTGCGGGACGAGTTGACGTTTTTATTGGTAACATTTTCGGACACGTGACCATTTTTTATCACTTTTTATTCCGATTTTTGTGAGGCAGAATAACCAAAAACCAGCTATTCATGAATTTCTTTTGGGAGAGGCGTTTATAGCGTTCTGCGCTTGGTAAAATTGATAAAGCAGTTTTACACTGTGTTCCAAATTATTATGCAAATAATATTTCCTCATATTTTCTCTAAATTATCTATCTGAATTTCAGTCATTGTTATTTTCCAGTCATCTACTATTCTAGTATAATTGCCATGTTTTGGAACAAACTGCCTATGAAAATAGTATCTTTTAAAAAAAAATAAACACTCAAAATGCATGTTCCAAATTATTATGCACAGCAGAGTTTTCAACCTTTTTTTTATTATTTTGAACAAAAAGATGGTCAATTGTGAAGTTATAAGCATTATCAGCTTATTACAAAATGAAATCAAACAGTTTTCAAGTGAAAACTATTCTATGTGATGTTACATTAGCACATAGGACCCCTTGTTCGAAAGAAGCTTCTGAACTCTCTCGTCCATTGAATTTGTCAGTTTTTGGATGGTTTCTGCTTCAATTGTTTTGCATGTGGACAGAATACCCTCCCAGAGCTGTTGCTTAGATGTGAACTGCCTCCCGCCATCATAGACACTCCTTTTGATGATGCTCCAGAGGTTCTCAATGGGGTTGAGGTCAGGGGAAGATGGTGGCCACACCATAAGTTTGTCCTCTTTTATGCCCATAGCAGCCAGAGATGCAGATGTGTTTTTTGCAGCATGAGACGGTGCATTATCATGCATGAAAATGATCTTGCTGCGGAAAGCACAGTTCTTCCTCTTGAACCATGGCAGGAAGTGTTTTTAGAAACTCCACATAGATTATGGAGTTCATCTTTACCCCTTCAGGGATCATAAAGGGGCCGACAATCTCTCTCCCCATGATTCCAGCCCAAAACATTACTCCACCTCTTCCTTGTTGGCACCTTAGCCGTGTTTTCATGGGGTGTCCATCAACCAGCCATTCTCCACTCCATCCATCTGGACCATCGAGCGTTGCATGGCACTCATCGGTGAACAAAACAGTTTGGAAGTCAGTCTTCATGTATCGTTTGGTCCACTGGAGCCGTTTCTGCTTGTGTGCAGTGGATAGAGTGGTCGACAGGATGGCTTACGCACCTCTGAAGGACCCTGCATCTTGTTGTTCTGGGGACGTTGGAGGCACTAGCAGCTTCAAAAACTTGTCTGCTGCTATGACAAGACATTTTTGCAGCTGCTCTTTTAACCTTACGCAATTGCTTGTTGGAAAGAGTCCTCAATTTTTCCTTATCAGCACGCACACGTGTGTGCTGGGAATCAGCTACATACTTCTTGATTGTGCGATGATCACGATAAAGTGTCTTGGCAATGTTGGTTGTAGTCATGCCTTGACCTAAATACTCCACAATTTGTTGCTTCTCAGCAGCCGACACATCCTTTTTCTTTCCCATTTTGGCAAAAAATGTAGGCTGCTTAATAATGTGGAACAGCCTTCTTAAGTAGTCTTGCCTTTATTTGGACACACCTGCCAAACTAATTTGCACAGGTATCTGCAATTGCTTTCAGTTATATAAAGAGCCCTGACACACATCACCATCAATGAGTTTAAATGACAAACAAAAAAATTCTAACCTTATCACTCCTAAACTCTATGTGCATAATAATTTGGAACACAGTGTATTCGTCGGGTCAGTACGATTACAGCGATACCTCATTTATATCATTTTTTTATGTTTTGACGCTTTTATACGATAAAAACTATTTTATAGAAAAAATAATTATTTTGGCATCGCTTTATTCTGAGGACTATAACTTTTTTATTTTTTTGCTGATGATGCTGTATGGCGGCTCGTTTTTTGCGGGACAAGATGACGTTTTCAGCGGTAACATGGTTATTTATATCCGTCTTTTTGATCGCGTGTTATTCCACTTTTTGTTCGGCGGTATGGTAATAAAGCGTTGTTTTTTGCCTCGTGTTTTTTTTTTTTTTTCTTACGGTGTTTACTGAAGGGGTTAACTAGTGGGCCAGTTTTATAGGTTGGGTCGTTACGGACGCGGCGATACTAAATATGTGTACTTTTATTGTTTTTGTTTGTTTTTTTTAGATAAAGAAATGTATTTATGGGAATAATATTTTTTTTTTATTATTATTTATTTAGGAATTATTATTATTTTTTTTTTACACATGTGGAAATTTTTTTTTTTACTTTGTCCCAGGGGGGGACATCACAGATCGCAGATCTGATAGTGTGCACAGCACTCTATCAGATCTGCGATCATACTTTCATCGGAGCAGGCTGCAGCTTTCATCTGCAGCCTGCTCCGACCCGGAAGTGCTCCCTGCAGGACCCGGATACAGCCCCTCGGCCATTTTGGATCCGGGGCCTGCAGGGAGAAGACGTTCGGTACGAGGTGAGTACATCACCTTGTACCGATCGTCTCAGGGAAGCCCGCAGGGAGCCCCCTCCCTGCGCGATGCTTCCCTGTACCGCCGGTACACCGCGATCATGTTTGATCGCGGTGTGCCGGGGGTTAATGTGCCGGGGGCGGTCCGTGACCGCTCCTGGCACATAGTGCCGGATGTCAGCTGCGATATGCAGCCGACACCCGGCCGCGATCGGCCGCGCTCCCCCCGTGAGCGCGGCCGATCGCGTATGACGTACTATACCGTCACCGGGAATTAAGGCCCACCCCACCTCGACGGTATAGTACGTCATATGGGATTAAGGGGTTAATGTCACCTTGCTATTGTAAGGTGACATTGAGCCAGATTAATAATGGAGAGGCGTCAATTATGACACCTATCCATTATTAATCCAATAGTACTAAATGGTTAATAAAACACACACACATGATTACAAAGTATTTTAATAAAATATTACAACACCCTGTTTCTTTATTTCATTAGACTGTTAATCCACCTGAAGACCCTCGTTCTGTAACCAAGTTAAAAAAACAAACAACAATATTCCATACCTTCCGTTGCTATGTCCCATGAAGTAAATCCATCTGAAGGGGTTAAATCATTTTACAGCCAGGAGCTGTGCTAATGCACTCGCTTGTGCCTGTAAAACCCCGGGTACTGAATGAAAAGCTGGGTGATCTGTAGTTACCTTGAGTTGCAGTGAGGCGCCCTCTGCTGGATGTCCTCATATGAACTCGAGCGTGGGAACTTTTCCAAGGCTCCAGTTCATGAGGACATCCAGCAGAGGGCGCATCACCGCAACTCAAGGTAACTACATATCACCCAGCTTTCCTTTCAGTACCCGGGGTTTACAGGCACGAGCGAGTGCATTAGCACAGCTCCCGGCTGTAAAATGATTTAACCCCTTCAGATGGATTTACATCGTGGGACATAACGACGGAAGGTATGGAATATTGTTGTTTGGTTTTTTTTACTTTGTTTCAGGACGATGGTCTTCAGGTGGATTAAGAGTCTAATAAAATATTACAACAACATGTGTCTTTATTTCATTAAAATACTTTTAAATAATGTGTGTGTGTTTTATTAACCATTTAGTACTATTGGATTAATAATGGATAGGTGTTATAATTGACGCCTCTCCATTATTAATCTGGCTTAATGTCACCTTACAATAGCAAGGTGACATTAACCCTTCATTACCCCATATCCCACTGCTACACGGGAGTGGGAAGAGAGGCCGTGCCAGAATAGGCGCATCTTCCAGATGTGCCTTTTCTGGGGTGGCTGGGGGCAGATGTTTGTAGCCAGGGGGGGCCAATAACCATGGACCTTCTCTAGGCTATTTAATATCTGCCCTCAGTCACTGGCTTTACCACTCTGGCGGAGAAAATTGCGCGGGAGCCCACGCCAATTTTTTCCGCAATTTAACCCTTTATTTTAGCAGCTACAGCGCCCAAATTTTGCACATACACACTACTAACATTAGTAGTGTGGAATATGCAAAAAAAAAAAAAAGGGATATGAGATGGTTTACTGTATGTAAACCATGTCTCATATCCTGTCGGGTTTGGGAAGGAGAAATGAAAAGCCGGCAATTGAATTACCGGCTTTTCTCTCTAACACCGGTGCGTATTTCTCGCAGGTCACACTTTAATTTTTTTTTTAAATTTTTTATTTTTTTTGCGCAATACGGTGACAAACGCAGCATGCTGCGATTTTGTACGGCCGTACAAGACCGTATAATACGGATCAGTAAAATACGGCTGATAGGAGCTGGGACATAGGGAATCATTGGGCCGTGTTTTATGCGTATTTTACGGACGTAGTTTATGCGCTCATACGTCCGTAAAACTCGCTAGTGTGAGGCCGGCCTAATACTACAAGTTCCATGATACACTGCACTCGTCTGTAACTCTGCACCTGGCACACCCACTCCAAAACACACCCCAACCCCTCCATCTTCAAAAAGATTTGTGATGTCATTTCTGTCCAACCTCCTCTTACATTTGTCCAACCCACACTCCATTACACACAGATAGATAGATGAATACATACAGATATATCTATATATCTATGTCTATTTCCATAGATATGTCCATATCCATGTTTCTAAACCCCTTCACCGTTGGAGCTTTTTTGCTTTCGTTTATCGCTCCCCTTCTTTCCAGAGCCATAATTTTTCCGTCAATATGGCCATGTAAGGGCTTATTTTTTGCGGGACAAGCTCTACTTTTGAACGACACCATTGGTTTTACCATGCCGTGTAACAGAAAATGTGAAAAAAATTAAAAGTGCGATGAAATTGCAAAAAAAGTGCAATCCCACACTTGTTTTTTGCTTGGCTTTTTTGGTAGGTTCACTAAATGCTAAGGCTGTGTGCACACGTTGCGGATTTGATTGCAGATCAGCAGGGTTTTTTGCCGCACAGAATTGCATCAAATCCGCAGTGTAGTGCACAACCAATGTAAGTCTATGGGAGCCGCAGACTTGTTGTGCACATGCTGCGGAAAAAGCCGCACCGAAATGCAGCTTTTTTTTCCCGCAGCATGTTCCTTCTTTTGTGTGGAACTGCAGCGTTTCTGCACCCTTAGACTTTCATTGAGTCGGGCACATCCGCAGCAAAACCACAGATGTAAAAAAGATCTGCAGTTTTGCTGCAGATGTGGGTCCGAGAAATGCTGCAGGTGGGGAGGAGGGAAGTGTGTGGGCGGTGACTGTGTGCGTGTATGTGTGTGCTGGGTCTGTGGGGCTGTTCGTGTGTGTGTGGGGCTTTTTGGGTGGGTGCCTGGCTGTTCGGTTGTGTGCGGGGTTGTTCGGGTGTGCGCGGAACTGTTTGGGTGTGTGCGGGGGGTCTTTTGGGGTGTGTGTGCAGGCATCATCCGATGGGACTACAAGTACGCAGCATCCAATCTGCAGCTCATTCGGATGTAATCTGGACAGTGGACACACACCCTACGCTATCCATACATCTATCAATAGATACTGTATATCTATCCATATATAGCTTTAGATAGATATATGAATAGATTGATGTATGCATTTATAGATCTATCTATATGTACATGTGTCTATCCATTTCATCTATCATGTATCTGTGTGTGTGTAATGGAGTGTGGGTTGGACAAATGTAAAAGAGGAGTTTGGACAATAATGACATCACAAATCTTTCAAAACCGCACCAAAATTGCATCAAAACTGCACCAAAAACTTCATAAAAACCGCACTAAAAACGCACAAACCCCCCACCAAGAACTGCATTAAAACCGCACCAAAAACTGCATCAAAACTGCATCAAAAACTGCATAAAAACCACACCAAAAACTGCATCAAAACCATACCAAAACTGCACCAGGTTTTGATGCAGTTTTTGGTGCAGTTTTGGTGCATTTTTTGAGCGGTTTTGATGCAGTTTTTGGAAATAAATAAATGGAAAATGTACATGATTTGAATGGAAACATGCATGAAAAAATGGATTCGGAGGCCAGATTCATCATTTTAGATCTCAGTTTCATACGTTTTTTGCCAGATCCATTGCTGTGGGTTTTTTCGCCGGACAGAAAAACCATTCCTCTGTATGTGTTTTCCATCCGGCGGAAACAGCTTTTTTTGACAGATCCGGCAAAAAACGGATGAAACTTGTGGCCATCAGGCGCAATCCGGCGCTAATACAACTCTATGAGAAAAAAAGGATCCGGCGGAAAAAAAGGATCCGTTTTTTTCAAAACTCGCCAGATTGTGCCTGACGGCAAAAACCTGATGTGTGAAAGCAGCCAGATATATGGATAGATACATCTATGTATCTATAAATAGATCTATAGATAGATATATTCATAGATATATAATAGAAAGGCCAATGTTTCTAAGGCTACTTTCACACTTGCGTTTTTAGCAATCTATCGCAATCCGTCTTTTTGGGAAAAAACGGATCCTGCAAATGTGCTCGCAGGATGTGTTTTTTACCCATAGACTTGTATTAGCGACGGATCGTGATGGATGGCCATACGTCGCGTCCGTCATTTTTTGGTGGACCGTTGGCATGAAAAAACGTTCAAGTGAACATTTTTTTTTTGTCCGTCGCGTCCGCCATTTTCTATTGCGCATGCGCGGCCAAAACTCCGCCCCCTCCTCCCCGGACTTCAGAATGGGCAGCGGATGCGTTGCAAAACTGCATCCACAGCTCACGTCATGCACAAATTTCATAACGTGCATCGGGACCTAGGCCCGACGCATAGCGACAGACCCGTACCGACGCAAGTGTGAAAGAGGCCTTAATGAGCGTTTAATAAAAAAAACGGCGTTGGCTACCGTGCAATTTTCTGCACGGGTCATTCCATATCAAGTGATCCAAATATGAATATTTTTTTTTACCTTACGTCTTTAGATTTTTTTTATTTTTTGTTTTTATGAAGTACAACTTTAGTTAATTACAAATTAAAAGTTTAGAATTTTTTTCTTCATCAGTAAATTTTTTACAGATTTTTAAAGTTTTGAAAAAGCATGGATTTTGGCCTGGTATGGCTTTGCATTTTTTATCATATCTCGGGCTAGAATTAAGATATAGAGGTGGGAGAGGCATTATTTTTCTCAGAACGGTACCGGCTTTCATTTGATATGTCACAAGACTATGTTTCTTTATATTTTGTTTTGGAGAAATCAAATTAAAAATTTTGATGTGCAATTCTGAAAAAAACGTATGTTTTAAAATTGTGAAAACATGCATGTGTGTTACTTGTGTCCTTGTTTACATTTGTACAGGGATTCAACTTGGGATCTATCACATTTGTATTTTTTTTTAAGCCTTGAATCATCTGATTTTATGTTTGTGTGAGTTTCTTCCTTTTTTCTTTTCAAATTACAACTTACTGCATTCAACATTTATATGTAACAATAAAGAAACACAAAAAACAAAGTGCCAGAATAAATGCATCTTAGGCTACTTTCACACTAGCATCGTACTCGGCCCGTCGCAGTGCGTCGAGCCGACGTACCGACGCTAGCGTTGTTAGCGCTGCACAACGGGTGCAGCGGATGCAGATTTTCAGCGCATCCGCTGCCCCATTGTGAGGTGCGGGGAGGAGGGGGCGGAGTTCCCGACGTACCAAAAAACGTTGCAAGCAACGTTTTTTGCTGCCGACGGTCCGCCACAACATGATGCAACCGTCGCACGACGGTTGCGACGTGTGTCAGTGCGTCACACTGCGTCGCCAATGTTAGTCTATGGAGAAAAAACGCATCCTGCAAGCACTTTTGCAGGATGCGTTTTTTGACCAAAACGACGCATTGCGACGGAGGACAAAAAACGCCAGTGTGAAAGTAGCCTTAATCATCATAACAACTTGCTCAGCATTTTCAACCTGAATTCATTGAACAAGCCAAAAGATAAAAGGTGATCACATCCTCAAGTGTGGTTTTCTAAATACAGTCTGATCCTAATTATATGTTAAAAACAAGATTAAAAGAACCAATATTTTTACCACCTATTTATACATGGAACAATTTTTTTTCTACTATATCACTAAACATGTCATTTCTGAAGTGTTTAAGAAGAATAGTACAGTAGTTAAATCCTCGTTCTATAAAATATGAACTAATCAAACAATTAATAGTAGGTTGTTACACTGGCCTCTATCATCAATGTGTCCCTTCTAGTGGGTGAAGTGTCATCTTGTCCATAAGCGCTCACTAGCAATGGCCGTTTCCTTCTGTGTCAGAGTATGTGTGGCTGTCATGGTGCTCGGCTCCACCTGAGTTATATCTGATTTTTGTTCACTTTTACAATGTCTGATTTTCTTGGATATACAAAGGACGGCGCTGGACCAGAAGGTGCAGAAAAGTCACTTCTACGTCTTCATTTTCACAATCTTTGGAGAGCCCAGTAGCCGTCAGCGCTAATCATATTCACAGGTCACATAGCCAGTTGTGTCATCCATGGCCGATCTTGTGCCGCCTTCTACCACGTCATGGACGTCACTGTCTTTATTTCCACTACATGGGATGACAGTCCGGTATTGCTGAGTCCCTGTGATGGGTTCTGCTTCCTGTAACCGATGTTATAACAAACTCTCCTCCTCTCCGTAGTCCTGGTTTGTACAATACATGAACTGGATGGTAAGAATATTTTTCTCCCTCCATTTGAGGAGTTTCCTGGGTGATAAGATTTGGTGTGAATCTGGCCTCTGGAGGCTGGAGCTGCCGGCCTGTCATCTGCTCTGCAGTCACTGTCTACCCCTGCTCATTCTCAGCCCTAACAAAGCTTCTCCTCTGTCCTCTCCTGCTTCTAATACTCTGTAACATAATAAATAATACCGTAATATCTAGCAATCATGGATTATTTGGTAAATCTAGACCTCACACTGTTAGACCTCAAGCTGAGCAGATCTGAAATCAAGATTTTTGAACTGACACTGAAATAGTTTTATTTTTTAAAATATGATCCCATCAGGATCCCATCTTGTATTTTGGTACATATGTGAATAGGAGCATAGCAGGCACATGTGCAGTTTTTGAAATTTTTAAATTAAACGTTTTTTTTTGGAAATGCGTTTTAAAGTTTTGCGCTTGCGTTCGCATAGGTAAAATATTATCAAAGATACTCTTGTGACATATCTGGTGAAAGCCTGTACAGTTCTGAGTAGAATGGTGTTTATTTTGTTTCTCTATCTCTTTTCTAGCCTGAGTTATGGGGAGAAATGTAAAGGCAGGCAACACCGAAATTCGCACTTTTTCCGAACTTTGAAAATCAATAAAAAATAAAAAAAAAAATCTAGAATTTTTTTCTTCTTCACATTTTGCATTCTCTGACACACTATTACCAAATAACAAAATCTCAAAAGAATTAAAAATATAGTGGTAAAAATCATTGGTTCACTTGACATGGAATGACCCGCACCAGAGTGGGAAAGCAGACAGCTGGGGGCCAATATTTGTAGCCCGCTATGAATATCAGCCCGCAGCTGTCTGCATAGCCTTTACTGGCTATTAAAATAGGGGGACCACCGAAAAAAATTACGTGGGGTCACCCTATATTTTATAGCCAGAAAGGCTACGCAGACAGCTGCGGGCTGATATTCATAGCCTAGAGAGGGGCCATGGATATTGGTCCCCCCCCCCCCCCCCCCCCCCCGGCTACAAATACCAGTCTGCAGCCGCCCCAGAAAAGGCGCATCTGTAAGATGCGCCAATTCCGGCACTTAGCCTCTCTCTTCACACTCCCGTGTAGCTGTGGGATATGGGGTAATAAGGGGTTAATGTCACCTTGCTATCGTAAGGTGACATTAAGCCGGGTTAATAACGGAGAAGCATCTAAGACGCCTATCCATTATTAAAGGGAACCTGTCACCCCGTTTTTTCAAGATGAGATAAAAATAGCGTTAAATAGGGGCAGAGCTGTGCTTTACATTAGTGTATTTTTTGTGCCTTTATTCCCCACCTATGCTGCCGAAATACCTTTGTAAAGTTGCCGTTTTGGGCTGTCACTCACGCTGGTCTGGTCATATGGGCGTGGTGACATCGCTGTTTCTCCCCCAGATCCTGCTCATCTTTCCGTTGGTGGCGTAGTGGTGTGCGCATGCCCAACAGGCGAATCCACTGCGCAGTTGAAGGAAAAGAGTGCGATTTGCGCTATTCAGCGGTTTCGCGGTGGGCGCGGCCATCTTCCTGAGGCCGCGCATGCGCAGATGGTAGTGCTCCGCTTCCCGGGGCTTTAGGAAAATGGCCGCGGGATGCCGCGTGTGCGCAGATGGAGATCGCGGCGGCCATTTTCCTGAAGCCGAGATGCGAACAAACCGCTGAATAGCGCAAATCGCGCTCTTTTCCTTCAACTGCGCAGTGGATTCGCCTGTTGGGCATGCGCACACCACTACGCCACCAATGGCGTAGTGGTGTGCGCATGCCCAACAGGCGAATCCACTGCGCAGTTGAAGGAAAAGAGCGCGAAGAGCGTTGAAGGAAAAGATGCGAACTCGGCTTCAGGAAAATGGCCGCCGCGATCTCCATCTGTGCACGCGCGGCATCCCGCGGCCATTTTCCTGAAGCCCCAGGAAGCCGAGCACTACCATCTGCGCACGCGCGGCCTCAGGAAGATGGCCACGTCCACAGACAAACCGCTGAATAGCGCAAATCGCGCTCTTTTCCTTCAACTGCGCAGTGGATTCGCCTGTTGGGCATGCGCACACCACTACGCCACCAACGGAAAGATGAGCAGGATCTGGGGGAGAAATAGCGATGTCACCACGCCCATATGACCAGACCAGCGTGAGTGACAGCCCAATACGGCGACTTTACAAAGGTATTTCGGCAGCATAGGCGGGGAATAAAGGCACAAAAAATACACTAATGTAAAGCACAGCTCTGCTCCTATTTAATGCTATTTTTATCTCATCTTGAAAAAACGGGGTGACAGGTTCCCTTTAATCCAATACTAATAAAGGGTTAATAAAACACACATTAGGAAAAAAGTATTTTAATATTCTTCATTTAACCATACTTGCCATACTTCAGTGCCTGCAAAAAACGTAAAATAATAAACTGTATACTACCTGTCCGCCGTAGTCCAATTAATAACGAGTGTCCCACGACTATCTCCCCTATAGAATAGTGACATCGGGTGATGTCATTGCTCTATAGGACCTTCAGTGACACACTGACAGGAGACAATGGCTCCTGCAGTGCATCACTGAGAGATTACTGTAGTTCACTGGTCTCACTTTATGGCAAAAAGCTGTGTGGGAACTGTCTCACTTTTGGCATTGCTGTGTGAGATAGGGACTATTTTCTCACAGGGGTGTAGAAATACATTGTGAGGAATACATTGTGGAAGGATACTTTCCATCATTGTATTCCTGGAGCCCTGTCGCATCAGCTGATGATCCTGCTCTCCACGGGAGATCGTCGAGGGACACTCCTTTTAATTGGATTTCTGCAGATCAGGGAGTATAGTGTTTGTTTATTATTTTAATATTTTTTACAGATGACACTGGCTTCGGGGATCCAGGTGACAAGTGATGGTGAGTATGTACTCTGTTATATGTACTGTATATACTGTATGTGGCATGTCACATGTTGCATGTCATCGCATGGTGCATGTCGTATGGTGCATGATGTCGCATGTCATCGCATGTCGCATGCTGCATGTCATCGCATGTTATAACCAACAGAGGCAGTGAAGTCACAACACGATCCAAATAGGATAAAATAGATATATAACTTTATTCAGGTATCAACCAAAGATATTCCATAAATAACAAATAGAATATAAATAAATATCACTAAAAATAACCACATATATAATTAGCAACAGAGATGAACCAACATCTCCGCTGCACATGGACTAGAATAAGCCAGGAATAGAGAAAGAATATAGATAGTGACTTATCCTAAAACTGATCCACAATAATCTAATACAAATGTAATATCATGAATTAAGATCCCATGAATTGTGGATTAATATAGCTGCTAATCATAATTAAACATAAAGAGACATGAACATATATAGTGTAATTAGATCTTACCCATATAGGTACAGATGGGCTCTATCATAAAGAACATGCTCAGATATACATAGACATGTTACCTGCTGCCATTTCAGTAGAAAGTATAGCGGTCACACTATAACACCTCGACGCGCGTTTCGCTGGCACCGCAGCTTCGTCAGGAGGTACAGTTTGATGGGCTCCATAAGATGCTCCATATTAAAATATGCCCCATATAATGCTGCACAAATGTTGATTATGACCCCATAAGATGCTCCATAGAGATATTTGCCCCATATAATGCTGCACCTGGCCTCATAAGATGCTCAATACAGACATTTGCCCCTAAGGCCATGTGCACACGCTGCGGATTCCAATGCGGAATTTTCCGCAGCGGATTTGATAAATCCGCAGTAAAAAACTGCTGCGGTTTTTACTGCGGATTTATCGCGTTTTCCTCTGCGGGTTTTCACCTGCAGATTCCTATTGGACCTAGTGTAAACCTGCAGCGGATTCCGCAGAAAGAATTGACATGCTGCGGAAAATAAACCGCTGCATTTCCGCGCGGTTTTTTCCGCAGCATGTGCACTGCGGATTTTGTTTCCCATAGGTTTACATTGTACTGTAAACTCATGGGAAACTGCTGCGGATCCGCAGCGTGTGCACATACCGTAACAATGCTGCACAAATCCTGATTATGGCCCCATAACATGCTCCATAGACACATTTGCCCTGTATAATGCTCCACAAATGTGGATTATGGCCCCATAAGATGCTCCATAGAGATATTTGCCCCATATAATGCTGCACATGGCCCCATAAAATGCTCCATACAGATAATTGCCCCGTATAATGCTGCACATGGCCCCATAAGATGCTCCATACAGATATTTGCCCCATATTATGCTGCACATGGCTCCATAAGGTGCTCCATACAGATATTTGCCCAATGTAATGCTGCACATGGCCCCATAAGATGCTCCATACAGACATTTGCCCCATATGCTGTTGCTGCTATTAAAAAAATAAATAAATAAAAAAACACATACTCACCTCTCAGGCCCCCGGCACTTGCTATATTCATCTGCTCTGCGTTCCAACATATAATGCTCCATACAGTTCATGATGGGCCCCATATAATGCTCCATTCAAAATACGCCCCATATAATGCCCTATAAGATGCTCCATATTAAAATATGCCCCATATAATGCTGCACAAATGCTGATTATGGCCCCATAAGATGCTCCATAGAAATATTTGCCCCCATATAACGCTGCACATGGCCCCATAAGATGTTCCATAGAAATATTTGCCCCATATGCTATTGCATATTGCAAAAAAAATCAGACTCTCCTCTCGTCGCTCAGGCCCCCGGCACTTGCAATACTCACCTTTCCCGTTCCACTGCTGAGCGTCGCTGTGTCTTCCCGTCCTCTGAACCGTCGTTCAGGCAGAGGGCGGCGCGCACTAATCGCGTCATTGCGCCCTCTGACCTGAGCGTCTGTGCAGAGGATGCAGCGGCACCGACGGTGGAACGGGGAGCAGGTGAATATCGCGCACTGCTTTATACTCACCTGCTCCTTGCGCGGTCCCTGCACATACCATGTGACCGCTCACTACAGAAAGAAGCTGCCGGGGAAAAGACATGCAGGGACCGCGCCAGGAGCAGGGTATTACACAGCTCCGCTCACCCTCCCCTGCCGACCCCTGGGTATGACTCGAGTATAAGCTGAGAGGGTTAGTTTCAGCCCAAAAAAGTGGGCTGAAAATCTCAGCTTATACTCGAGTAAATATGGTAATTATGCTGACATCCCCCCCCTATATACCTTATGAGTGCACACGACCCCCTGTATACAGCATGAAACCCCACATAGCCTCTTTTGGTACAGTATTAACCCTCACATAGCCCATTATACAGTATGAGCCTCCATATAGCTCTCTGTATACATTATGAGCCCTCACATAGCCCTGCAATATACAGTATGAGCGTCACATAACCCTGCTCTATACTGTATGAGTCCTCGCATAGCCTCTCCAGGTATGACCCCTCACATTGTCCTGCTATATACAATATGAGTCCCCACATGTCTCTCTAGATACAGCATGAGTCCCCACTTAGCCCCCAATATACTGGATCAGCTCCAACTTGGTCACTATATATAGCGTGAGCCCCACGTAGCTCCAACAAACAGTATGAGCCCAGCACCCCCCCCCCCCCCCCCCCGCATATCCTTCTGTGTACAGGCACGCATCCCATACATACATTTTAAAAAAAAAACCTCGCCTTGCTCTGCTTCTCTCGGTGTTCTGCATACATACATTTAAAAAAAAAAACCTCGCCTTGCTCTGCTTCTCTCGGTGTTCTGCTCTGGTCCCCGGGGTACTACCGTACTTCTTTTCGTGGCCAGCATGTACATGATGACACTATTGCATCACAAAAGAAGTGACGGGAGCTCCCCTGGAACTGTGCTGCCACGCCCGAAGATGTGCTTTGCTGATGGCAGTGCACAAATAGTCCGGTTCACTATGTAATTTCGCCGGAATTTTCTGGAGAGTTTCAAATATGTACATTTTTGGAAAGGCTATGGTATAAGCAATAAGAAAAACAATGTTTCCATTTGCCCCGAGTCCTAAGTGGCCGCCATCTTGGATTTTACAAAATTGCTGATTTACATCGATTTTCGTTAATATCTCAGCTTGTAAGTAACGTAAAACTTAAATTTTGACAGCTAAACATACATTTTGAGTACTAAGAAATGCAGTGGTATCCAAATAAATACTCTATATACGACTACAAATTGTATCGGTTTATATTTGAACAAATTTTCGAACTCGAAAAGCAGAGAGTTAATGTTTTTAACTTTTGAACAACCAGAGTGTCTTTACATATCGCCACCATCACTGTCATCATCAGTTTCATATTTGGTCTGAGTGTCCTCGTCATTCATACACTCGCTGTCACACTGACAAAGATCGGTACAGGATAAGTTATTTTTTCGGCACGAACACCTTGAAGAAGAACAGTCATGTTTGCATTGACAACTAATCATCTCGATTATTGCTTTTGGAGCTGGAAGAACATCTGTCATGGTTGGTTTCAACTGTCCATCCAACCCTTTGTGATAGCCATTCTTCTCGGGATCCAGCTGAGAATCCTGCAAAGCAATGTTAGCTTGTCCCCACACTCTGGCTTGGATATGGACTCTGAGGACATGTTGTTTTAGAGCTCCGAGTGTAGGAGGTAACCTGTCACTTTCTGCCATATGCTTGCAAAATAGATGCCATCGCAGTTCGGGAATATTCTTAATAAAAATGCCTTTTGGAGAGTAAGCAAAACATACGAAGGTAGCAAGAGTTGACAACATAGTTTCGCTCACTTCTTTTTCAGTCGAAAGCATCTGCAGAGAACTGATTACATCTGGTGTTGCGTTCATGTAAGCTTGCAGCTAGATTGCTTTGCCAATTCGAGAGAACCTTCCAGTTGTGTCAGCACCAGTGAATGCATGGAAGGCTGTCAAAGCCTTTGCTCTGTCTGCCCCTATGACTCGCCTTATTGGCTCTATCTCGATCATCCCAGAGACCATTGAAATCGATGTATTCTTCAGCATGAGGTCATAGTTAGCTATGACCAACACCAGTACATCGGTATCAGGGGAGAAGAAAACCATCCTTGCATCCGGTGGGTTTCGTTGTGTTGCCAAGACAGCTTGGTAGATCAACAGTGTGTCTGCTTCTTCGTGATTGTTGTCGTCGAAAACTAAGTTTTTGTTGCTCCTGGTACACCCTGAAGAACAAGTGATGACCAGTTTTTGTGATGAACTGTTGAACTCTAGAGTCTTTGCAGCAAGATAGTTGGTCAGGTCAGCCTTTGTCTTGTCATGTGAAAGGAACCTGTTCATTGGAATATGATTAATGTTTGTTTCATCTCTGACCTGGTACTGAATTGGTGCCTTTCCTTTTCTTCTTTTATCCCTGGTAGCATCCTTGAGAGAATTTTCCCTATACGTATCAAACACAAGGATTATTTCATCGTAATTTTCTGTGAGAGACATAAGCCTGTCATTGAAGCAGTAACTGAGATCTTTGACTGTCACTAGTGTTGCCGGTTTCTTGGCCATCTTTTGCAGAAGAACCATTCCATCTACCAGGGCTATCTTGCGACTTGGAGCATCTGATCTTGTGTCCATCCTATCTTCTGGCTGCAGATCTTTCTGTGGAGTTTCTACTATAACCAACTTGTTAAGGAGACTGATCAGTTTTGATTTGTCATGGCATGGTAACATTGTACCATCTGGAGCAAAAAAGGCTCTTGGGGTCAGAGTGAATTCGTAGTTCCCAATGGCCACTTTCTGGTTTATGTCTCTGTTGGACCTTGCCAAAACCATCATTCTTCCATACAAGTCCTTGGTCTCCTTAAGATCAACAGTCTTGTCTCGGAGTTTTACTGTGGTTTTCTTGTTTGCCGACATGAACATCCTGTTGTTCTCCTTCTTTACTGGTGCCCATAGGCTAACATCCCCATTGATTCGCGCCAACACATAGTCTTCATACAGCTTTTGACCTGTCTCATCTGCATTCAGGATCATTTTTACGTACTCATCAGGGATGTAGGCATGGGTGATTACATTGTGCAACTTGTCACCTACAACAGCAAATGGGTTGCCATGTTTCAAAATTGCTTCCTTAATCTTGTCAATAACATGATGACACTTCTTGACTGCACTTGGCCCAAGATCGTGATGCTCTCTGGTTTTGTCACGTTCTAAATCAAACTGTCTGGTATATTCTTTGACAACTCGGGAGAGTTCAGGTGTGGCCATGAAGAATCTCTGACGAGCATTGGCATTGTTCGAGATGCCGACTATGCCAGCATGGATTTTCATCAGCTTGTTCAGATGCTCGCATGCATGGTCCGCCCCAATGGATACAAATGGGATAGCACTTTTCGTGACTGAAATGTTACCCGCTTTCATTTCTTCCCATGTTTGAGGGTGATTTATTTTAAGGTCATGCATGTCCGTGATATACCTTGGCCACAATCGCTTGTATTTCATCCGGTCAAATGCAAAGAAGAGCTTGCTGAGCTGCTCTCCGGCTTGAAGATGAAGCTCAAGGTCTGCATTCCTGGTTGCAGCAACAAATAAAAGGATTGTTTCCACTCGCTGTAGGTAGTTCATCATTGACTTGAACATTGCATTTTTGGATCTCTGTTTCACCCATGTTTGAAAGACTGTGATTATGTCAGCAGTGGTCAAGGCCTCTAGTAGGGAAGTGTTTGCTTGTTTCACTGACTTACTTTTTGTGTTCTTGTTTTCCTCAGAACAGGCAGCTTCAATTCCCTCTGTTGCCATCAAACACACCTGTTTTAGTTCTGGATTATCAATGAAGAACTCGTCCAGCAACAGTTCATACAGAGCAACATATGTATATGTGTGAGCACGAAAAGCACGCTTGTAATGGGTACATTTCAGTATTTGCCTTGTTGTTGCAGACCCATACACATCACCTTCTATCCATGCATCATCAATACCCGAGTTCTCCGTAGAGGTACCCAGAGCGCGCAGGGCAGCCATTACAACATGTAGCTCTCCCAGTCGTGGAACAACGGTGCGTTTCAGATCAGGTCTTGCATCTAGAAGTTGGACAACCTTCTCATACAGAGCCATATCAAATGAAATAACAGTGGGATGATCTTCACCAACAGTCAACTTCCTCAGTTCACTTGCTTGCATGATCACAGTCAGCAAGGTTGACCACTCGTGTGCTAGCTCTGGTAGCAGTGGTAAGGCTCCAATGTTGGTAAATCGCTTGCTTTCGGACAACAGTGAGTTGTATCCTGACCATCCAGGAATTTTGCTCGATGCTTTCTCTAGTTGCTGCATTCTGGATACAGCAGTAGCAACAATCCATCCAAATTGTGAAAGTTGGGAAGAACCTGATATTTCCTTGTTTGTGACAAAGTGTTCTGATCTTTGGGTATGTTGTACTTTTGGCTTGTCACAGTGCAACATATGTACATGGTATGGAGTGACAGATAAAGTGACAAGTGACTTCAGTAGCTTGTGGTTTGTCTGTCATGTTCAACTCCTGTAATAAAAGAAAAAAAAAACATGTGATTCCTGTCATTATGTATTATTATGTCAATACTAATTAATTATAAAAAACTGCTGTAGTAAATATCTAAAACACATCTGCAACTAGTAATATTGCATTTCTTAGCCCTAAAATGTATGTTTAGCTGTCAAATTTTATTTTTATGTTATTTATAAGCTGAGATATTAACGAAAATTGGTTTTACGTCAGCCATTTTGTAAAATCCAATATGGCGGTCACGTGGGACTCGGGGCAAATGGAAACATTGTTTTTCGTATTGCTTATACTATAACCTTTCCAAAAATGTATAGTTTTCAGACTCTCCAAAAAATTCCGGCGAAGGCCTAAATCAATACATAGTGAACCGGGCTAAAATCATAATGGGGGCAATCTTGCCTTCGTTATAAACACTTAGGAGTACACCTATTGCTGTAGTAAAGTCCTTTACAGTTCTTGCATGAAAAAGTGTTTGCCCCCTTCCTGTTTTCCTATTCTTTTGCATGTTTGGCACACTTAAATGTTTCATATCACCCAACAAATTTAAATATTAGACACAACACATGGAACGCAAAATGCATTTTTTAAATGAAGGCCTTTTATTAATGGAAAAATAAATCCAAACCTACAGGGCCCTGTGTGAAAAAGTGATTGCCCCCACCTTTAAAACATAAATTAACTGTGGTTTATCACATCTTTGGGAGGCTGCGTTAAAAGTCCCTAGCCACAACCAGGCCTGATTGAGAACAGATGAGGCAGTAATCTACAAATTACTTAAATAGGACCTGCCTGACAAAGTTTAGAAGACCAAAAGATCCTCAAAAGCTAATTATGCTGCGATGCAAAGAAATTTTGGAACAAATGAGACAAAGTAATTGAGATCTGTCTGGAAAAGGTTTATAAAGCCATTTCTAAACCTTTGGGACTTCAGCGAACCACAGTGAGCATATCTACAAATGGTGAAAACATTGAACAGTGGTGAATCTCCCCAAGAGTGACTAGCTGACCAAAATTACCCATAGAGAGCAGCGGCAACTCATCCAAAAGATCACAAAAAACCCGCAACAACATCCAAAGAACAAACATGCAAACTAATAGGGAACAGGAAGGGGGCAAAAACTTTTTCACACCAGTGTATGTGTCCAACAAAAAGGTTTCTAAATTTTTAAAATAATAGTTTAACGCAGGGTGTTGCTTCCCCTAGACTAGTCCTGCCT
The DNA here is from genome assembly GCF_051348905.1 of Ranitomeya variabilis. Lineage (NCBI taxonomy): Eukaryota > Metazoa > Chordata > Amphibia > Anura > Dendrobatidae > Ranitomeya > Ranitomeya variabilis. Next base: position 130,900,735 of record NC_135237.1, read on the forward strand.
CAGATTCTCTTGTCATGCACATAGTGAAAAGAATCATTGATATACTCTGTATAATCCTTGCAGTGGTAGGACCTCCAACAGGGAAGACCGCCAACCCTGATCATGCACAGGATCTTATGCATTTCTACCTGTATAGAGTATGTCAACAATACACCTCTGAGGGCAAAAAAAGATGCAAGCCAGGGTTGGTTTGATTTGCGGTCCAAACTGGGCAATTCTAATGTAAAGATGTTTCATACAGCACATGGATGCCATCTGTCGCACTAATTTATTCTTCATTAGAAACCTTGGAGTATGAATAATGCCCTTAATTTCAATGACTGCGAAAAAAAAAGCAACGTTAAAACAAAGTAGGGGAAAAAAGAAACCTCATTGAAAAAACATTCTTTGTTGTCCATAGAAATCAGAGAGCAGTCTTAATTTTATATGGTGCTTTTGAAAACTTATCGCTGATGCAGTGGAAAGCTAACGACACGTTTACTTTTAGGCCACGTGCACATGTTGAGTATGAGGGGTTTTTTTACCTCTGTATTTGTTATCCACACTGAATACAGCTGAGAAAAAATACACAATCTGCACTGCCTCATTGTATAGTATTGGTTTAGTGCAACCCGCCCTTTTTTTTTTTTTTTTTTTGCTTTTTTATCAGATTGCACTCATCTAATTTATACATCAGTGTAAGCGAGCTCGAAGGCCACATTCACACTTTCAGTATTTGGTCAATATTTGACATCAGTATGTGGAAGCCAAATCCAGGAGTCTGTGATAAGAACAACAATACTTCTGCATTTATTATATTTTTCCTCTGATTGTTCTACTCCTGATTATGGCTTTGAAATATTGAGGTTCAAAACTATCCAAATATTCAACGTGTGATCGTGGCCTTAGACAGTTTCATGAAAGGGCACCATAATGTGTTTCAGAACACTGAAAAAGAAAAAGCATGAAAGAGCCCTCAAGGAATATTTATAAGTAGTGTTTTCCACAATTGTTTTTGCATGTTCTTCAGGGGTACAAAAAGCTTCAGTTTACAGTACCCGCAAAATGAATGAGATTTCTGTAATCTCATTCATGTTGTTGCTTATTTTGTCTTTAAAGGGGTAGTCCACTACTAGGACAACAATCCTCGAGGTAGCAGGGTGAAACGTGCATTGGGGCTTGGGTACACGTGGATCTATACTAGCCTGCAGGTAGGTATTTATTATCCCCCTTATTATTGTTTGTCATTTTGTTGAGCTTGTTATATCCTTGTTGGCCATAGAGGAGCACCACGTAATGTATACATCTTCTACCATCTTCATTCACCTGTTGGTACTATCCACTGTGACATTAAAGGGCACCTGTCACCCCGTTTTTTGAAGATGAGCTAAAAATAGCGTTAAATAGGGGCAGAGCTGGGCGATACATTAGTGTCTTTGTGTGCCTTTATTACCCACCTAAGCTGCCGAAATACCTTTGTAAAGTCGCCGTTTTCTGCTGTCACTCACGCTGGTCTGGTCATATGGGTGTGGTGACAGCGCTGTTTGTCCCCCAGAAACCTGTTCATCATTACGTTGGTGGCGTAGTGGTGCGCGCATGTCCAAAGCGAAGATCCACTGCCCAGGAGATTCAAAACAGCGCGGTCTTCGCCCGGGGCTTCAGGAAAATGGCCGCCGCGATCTCCATCTGCGCACGCGCGGAATCCCGCGGCCATTTTCCTGAAGCCCCGGTCAGCAGAGTGCTCCATCTGCGCACGCGCGGCCACAGGAAACAAGGCCGCGCCCACCGGTAAATGGCGAATAGCGAAGACCGCGCTGTTTTGAATCTCCTGGGCAGCTCTGCCCCTATTTAACGCTATTTTTAGCTCATCTTCAAAAAACGGGGTGACAGGTTCCCTTTAATATATCTTTATGATGTGCATCACAATACTGTGAGATATGTATTTTGCACCAGCACTTTTTGTACTGTTTACTTTGACTATTGATCCTCATTTCTTCACCTCTGGGATGATGTATGTTGGGTACCTTGCTTGCATTGCAGTTCTAATGTTGGCTCCACTATAGTAGGAACCCTTTTGAGGTCACTTTGGACATCCCTCGTATGACTAATGCCACAATATTGTTTTGCCTGATTTCAGACTTTGACCTTTTTTCTCACCTCTCCTACAGTATCAGGGTTACTACATAGTGTGGGATTTCACTCGCTCAAGTGCGACGGCTGACACTTTGGAGGCATGTTCCATCAAAAGTTCAAAGGTTTATTGCTCCATAAACCACATAGCAAAACAGAAAATAAATAGCTTAGCTTAGGCAAAAGGAAAAAATAAGTGTCCAGTCCTTCAGGCTCAGTCCTGGAGCCTTAACACACTGTGGAGGCTAGCACCTCCGCACATATCTCCAGTGTTAAGCATTAGGCTTTCTTTTACAAGGTCTAGCCACACCCAGAACCCATCACATGATCAGACATGTGGTTGTGACATCACCACAGGTCCTGAAACACATATAAGTAGCTATGGTTACATCACAGCGGCAAGCCATCTATGTGACACATATCTCCCGTCGATTAGACACCCTTTAGCCACGCTACAATAGTTTACCGTTTAGTATTTATACTGATCTTACTGTGTGCTCCACTCTATACTTTATTGGTTTACAGATACCTCTGTGCCCTATTTTCTTAGAGGAACTTCTTTGCTTATTAGTTTTTATGTACGGTATGTAGTTTTTAATAGACACTTTATTAAAGTCTGTTATTTTTAAATTGGAGTTGTATTTTACTTGTCTTGAGTTCTATGGGAGCCAACTATCTTCCAGAGGATTTGTTGTTTGGTTTTGTATGTATGTATTCAGATTCAGATTTGTATGCAGGCTTGGTAGCCATTGGGAGTGGCAGCAATTTTGTGATTACGTGGCGCAAACATTCCCTTATGTAGGTCTGTATATATTATCCTGAATAATCTCAGACAATTACTGAGTACAGACAAGGAAATTTCCTCCTATGGTTCCTGATTTGTTAAAGCCTGTGGGATTCAACATACCACAATACGAGGGCTCCTAATGGACACATGTGCTCAGTCTGTACATGTAGGTTCCCGGAACACCTTTCCCCACATACTGAACTTTTATAAGACTTTCCAGACGGTTGCTAGTATTTGAGATATACAACCAGAGCTTGGTAGAACTGGCCCACCATGCCACCTGCTAATCCTATAGAGCGTCGCTTTCCTGTACCGAGGTCAGACAGAAGGGTGGAGAAAGTAGAGCGGGGCTGAGACCTGACAACTTCTTTTTTTTTTTTTTTTCTGCTCCCAGATTCAGGACTTATTGATAGGTTGGCAGCTCCCAGCTCTCTTTCTGTACCCACTGCGCACAATGCCCCCCACCATAATGCTCTGCAGTGAAACTTTTTACTTTAGAATTTTCAGATGTGACCATTCACAGTGACATCCACTGTTTCCATAGCAAGGAAAGCTGCAATGCCCACATATAGAGGTTTTAACTAAAATAAAATCTGTCAGCTAGTTTTAGTGCCTAATCTACAGTAAGCACCCATTAGAGAATTAGGCCACGTTCACACATTCAGTATTTGGTCAGTATTTTACCTCAGTATTATTAAGCCAAAACCAGGAGAGGAACAATCAGAGGAAAAGTGTAATAGAAACATATGCACCACTTCTGTATTTATCACCCACTCCTGGTTTTGGCTTACAAATACTGACCAAACACTGAATGTGTGACCATGGCATTAAACACTGGTTCTGGACATTATATATATATATATATTTTGTCTAAAGGTATGAGTCCACGTTCAGGATTGCATCAGGATTTTACTCCGGTAAAATCCTGACCAAATCTGCAGCTGAGGTTACTGGTAGGTCACCTGCGTTGTCCTTGCGTCGTTTCAGCAATGTAAGGACATGCTGCGTTCTTAAAGGACGCGCCGCATGTCCGTTTCCGTGGGTATGCCGCATGCGTCTTTTAATGCATAGTGGAGACGGGATTTCATGAAATCCCCTCCACTATGCTGTAACATCTAGACGCTGCAGCTCTACGCAGCATCAAACACAAGGGGTTTCCTGAACGTGGAAACATACCCTAAGGGGTACTTCCATCTGTCTGTCTGCAACTTCCGTAACGGAAATCCCGCGTCACTGATTGGTCTCGCCAGCTGTCTGTCATGGCTGCTGCGACCAATCAGCGAAGGGCACAGTCTGATTAGTCCCTCCCTACTCCCCTGCAGTCAGTGCCCGGCGCCCGCTCCATACTCCCCGCAGTCACCGCCCACACAGGGTTAATGCCAGCGGTAACGGACTGCGTTATGCCGTGGGTAACGCACTCCGTTACCGCCGCTATTAACCCTGTGTGTCCCCAACTTTTTACTATTGATGCTGCCTATGCAGCATCAATAGTAAAAAGATGTAATGTTAAAAATAATAAAAAACAAAAAACCTGCTATTCTCCCCTTCCGTAGTCTGCAGAGGCACGCGCGGCTTCCGCCATCTTCCGTTCCCAGAGATGCATTGCGAAATTACCCAGAAGACTAAGTCATCTGGGTAATTTTTTTTTTTTTTTCCATTTGCTCGTCTGACCCCAACCTTAGGCCTCATTTAGAGGTCAGTCTCTTTGATGTATGAGAAAAATGGACCGTTGCATCAGTGATATTCATTATCGTGTCAAAGTTTCATAATTTCTTTTGCTAATGAAAGTGTCCCACCTTCTATCTATCAACATGCATGGATGGCATCTGACTGGTGCTGTCACGATTCCACCACTAAGGCCGGAGTCACACTAGAGTGTAATATGGAGGAGTGCTATGCAATAAAAATATAAAATAAAATCGCATAGCACTCGGACCAATGTTAATCTATGGGGCAGTTCTTACCATCCGTTGTTTTCTCGGCCGTATTATATGTGCAAGAGAAATCGCAGCATGCGGCGACTGTCACCGTATTACGCCCAAAATACGCCAGTGAAAGCCTATGGGTGCGAGAAACTCGCATACTACACGGACCATCAGTGTAACTTGCTAATCAACTAGTAGTGTTGGGGTGTAGGAATCTTCCTGAATCCTGATAATGGCATTACATGCTTGTGACTCAGTAGAAATCATGGAACCAGAGTGGAGGTGGGTATTCAATAGAATGTAACAGGTCTGATGTTTTGGAAACCCAAGTCTCTAGCAGCCATTAAATAATGTCAGTCATTGCCATATATTGGGAAACTTAAGGTACCACATAGAATAAGTGTAAAATAAATTGTGGCAATTTGTAAGTATTTTATCATGGACTTCCAGCAAGAGTAAAGCCATGGAATAGGGAGCCTTGTTAATATAGGTTACCCAGCAATAGAACATGTCACAGCACTGATTTATTATGTTGTCTGGACTTGCTAACAATAAAAATTTGTTTTATTACTTCAGGACTTCAAGCTTGCATTTGGCAACCACAATGGCAACCAGAACAAACGATGGCATGGAGGAGTGGCGACAGTAGTTGAAAGTGAAGGTGATAACGTTTGGGGAGTTGTATGGAAAATGGACATTTCCTGTCTGGACTCCTTAGATATGTAAGGATTTATGCGCATGTAATGCACTATGACTTTTAAGACCTCTGCAAATCACATTTACCGCTCATACCCATTACTGTTAAGTATCGGTCCGATGTCATTTGATTGTCATGGAAGTGATATTCGATTTCCCCCCCCATATGTGAGTACAATGTTTTTTCATCACCTAGCATCCGAATGCAATCCAATTTTAGCATTAGCTTTTACATAGATTAACTCATTTAGGCTGGTTTCACACGGCAATTTTTTTTTTTTCCCCGATGCCAGGAAAAGGTACTGGAGATGTCGGTGTCCATGTGTGTAATACTTGTGGCACACGTGTGGCAACCATCTTGCGCACCAGTGCCTGAGAAACGGTGGTACAGTTGCCACTATTCCCCAGCGCCAGGTGCTGAAGATGTCTCTCATCTCATCATTCTCCCCTGCTCTGCCAGTGATCAGTGCAAGCAGGGGAGAATGATGAGTTATAGTCAACTGATAACAGAGACAGCAGGCGGCAGCTGATGGGACTACTACACTCATCACCCGCTGCCTGTGCTATAAATAAAGCAGCGTGGGTTCCCTTGTATCTTCTATAACCAGCCAGGCAAAACTTACAGCTAGGGGCAACCCTTAGCTGCCAGCTTCAGCACTGCTGGTTGTGTGTTTTTTTTGTGTTTTTTTTTATTGGTGTGGGTACCCTGCATTTTTGACAACCAGCCTTGCTAAAGCTGACAGCTGAGAAATGGTATTCTCAAGCTGGTAAAGTCACTAAGTTCACCTCAGTTCAGCTGGTGATCTACAGTGAACTCACTGAGCTGAACTGTAGTGAGCCCCTCTATTCCTGATAACCTACCTTGATGATGGCTGAGGATTGCAGCCCCCAGCTGTGAGTTTTGCCTGGCTGGTTATAGAAAATGCAAGGGAACCCACGCTGGATTTTTTATTTATTTATATCACAGGTGGCAGGTGATTGAATACTCCCATCAGCTGCCGCCTGCTCTCACTGGTATTAGCAGCAGCAGGTGTAGGCTGATGGGAATAATAGTACCATCAGCCACCGCCTGTTGCATAACCCAAGTGCGCTTCAGCTTGAGGTCACGAACAGATGGCCAGACATTCTCCTTCAGGATTTTTTGGTAGATTTGCTGTATTAAATGTAACCATGAATTCTGCAGTCTTGAAGGTCCTGAAGCAGGAAAACAGCCCTAGGACATCACACTACCACAACCATATTTTACTATTGGTATCATACTAGTTTTCTGAAATGCTGTTACTTCAACACCAGATGTAATGGGACATACAACTTCCAAAAAGTTCAACTTGGGTCTCATCAGTCCACATAGTATTCTCCCAAAAGTCTTGGGGATCATCAAGATGTTTTTTGGCAAAACTGGGATGATCCTTTATGTGCTTATTGCTCAGCAGTGGTTTTTTTCTTCGAACTGTGCCATGCAGGCCATTTTTACCACTTTCTTATGGTGGAGTCGTGAACACTGACCTTAACTGAGGCAAATGATTCCTGCAGTTCTTTGGATGTTGTTGTGGGGTCTTTTGTGATTTCTTGGATGAGTCGTCACTGCACTCTTGGGGTATCTTTGGCCGGCCACTCCCATATTTTGGCCAATTGTGGATAATGGCTATCACTGTGGTTCGCTTGAGTCCCAAATCTTTAGAAATAGCTTCATAACCTTTTCCAAACTGATAGATCTCAATTACTTTTTTTGTCATTTTGTTCCAGAATTTCTTTGGATTGCGGCATGTCTAGCTCGTGATGATCTCTTCTCTGTGTCAGGCAGCTCCTATTTAACCCCTTTACCCCCAAGGGTGGTTTGCACGTTAATGACCGGGCCAATTTTTATAATTCTGACCACTGTCCCTTTTATGAGGTTATAACTCTGGAACGCTCCAACGGATCCCGGCGATTCTGACATTGTTTTCTCGTGACATATTGTACTTCATGATAGCGGTAAAATTTCTTTGATATTGCCTGCGTTTATTTGTGAAAAAAATGGAAAATTTTGAAAATTTCGCAATTTTCCAACTTTGAATTTTTATACAATTAAATCACAGAGATATGTCACACAAAATACTTAATAAGTAACATTTCCCACATGTCTACTTTACATCAGCACAATTTTGGAACCAAAATTTTTATTTTTTTGTTAGGGAGTTATAAGGGTTAAAAGTTGACCAGCAATTTCTCATATTTAAAAAAAAAAAATATATATATATATATATATATATATATATATATATATATATATATATATATATATATATATATAATATATAATTTTTTTTTTTTTTTTTTAGGGACCACATTTCATTTGAAGTCATTTTGAAGGGTCTGTATGATGGAAGATACCCAAGTGTGACACCATTCTAAAAACTGCACCCCTCAATGTGCTCAAAACCACATTGAAGAAGTTTATTAACCCTTCAGGTGTTTCACAGGAATTTTTGGAATATTTAAATAAAAATGAACGTTTAACTTTTTTAAACAAAAAAAATTTACTTCAGCTCCAATTTGTTTATTTTACTAAGGGTAACAGGAGAAAATGGACCCCAAAAGTTGTTGTACAATTTGTCCTGAGTACGGCAGTACCCCATATGTTGGGGTAAACCACTGTTTCGGCGCATAGCAGAGCTCGGAAGCGAAGGAGCGCCATTTGACTTTTCAATGCAAAATGGACTGGTATTCAGATGTTAAGCCATGTTGCGTTTGGAGAGCCCCTGATGTGCCTAAACATTGAAACCCCTCACAAGTGACACCATTTTGGAAAGTAGACCCCCTAAGGAACTCATCTAGATGTGTGGTGAGCACTTTGACCCATTAAGTGATTCACAGAAGTTTTATAATGCAGAGCCGTAAAAATAAAAAATCATATTTTTTCACAAAAATGATCTTTTCGCCCCCAATTTTTTTATTTTCCCAAGGGTAAGAGAAGAAATTGGTCTCCAAAAGTTGTTGTACAATTTGTCCTGAGTATGCTTATACCCCATATGTGGGGGTAAACCACTGTTTGGGCCCAAGGGAGAGCTTGGTAGCGAAGGAGCGTCATTTGACTTTTCAATGCAAAATTGACTGGAATTGAGATTGGACGCCATGTTGTGTTTAGAGAGCCCCTGATGTGCCTAAACATTCCAAAATTGTGTCACTTGTGCGGAGTTTCAAAGTAGACCCCCTAAGGAACTTATCTAGATGTGTTGTGAGAGCTTTGAACCCCCAAGTGTTTCACTACAGTTTATAACGCAGAGCCGTGAAAATAAAAATTATTTTTTTTTTCCCACAAAAATTATTTTTTAGCCCCCAGTTTTGTATTTTCCCAAGGGTAACAGGAGAAATTGGACCCCAAAAGTTGTTGTCCAATGTGTCCTGAGTACGCTGATACCCCATATGTTGGGGTAAACCCCTGTTTGTGCGCACGGGAGAGCTCGGAAGGGAAGGAGCACTGTTTTACCTTTTCAACGCAAAATTGGCTGGAATTGAGATCGGACGCAATGTCACGTTTGGAGAGCCCCTGATGTGCCGAAACAGTGGAAACCCCCCAATTATAACTGAAACCCTAATCCAAACACACCCCTAACCCTAATCTCAAATGTCACCCTAACCACACCCCTAACCCTGACACACCCCTAGCCCTAACCCTAATGGGAAAATGGAAATAAATACATTTTTTTAATTTTTCGTAGCTAAGGGGGTGATGAAGGGGGGGGTTTGGTTTACTATTGATAGCACGTTTTCTAGAGGATTTTTATTATTGGCAGCCGTCACACACTAAAAGACGCTTTTTATTGCAAAAAATTTTTTTGCGTCTCCACATTTTGAGAGCTATAATTTTTCCATATTTTGGTCCACAGAGTCATGTGAGGTCTTGTTTTTTGCGGGACGAGTTGACGTTTTTATTGGTAACATTTTCGGGCGCGTGACATTTTTTGATCGCTTTTTATTCTGATTTTTGTGAGGCAGAATGACCAAAAACCAGCTATTCATGAATTTCTTTTTGGGGGGGCGTTTATACCGTTCCGCATTTGGTAAAATGGATAAAGAAGTTTTATTCTTTTGGGTCAGTACGAGTACAGCGATACCTAATTTTTATCATTTTTTTTATGTTTTGGCGCTTTTATATGATAAAAACTATTTTATAGAAAAAATAATTATTTTTGCATCGCTTTATTCTGTGGACTATAACTTTTTTTTATTTTTTCGCTGATGATGCTGTATGGCGACTCGTTTTTTTGCGGGACAAGATGACGTTTTCAGGGGTACCATGGTTATTTATTTCCGTCTTTTTGATCGCGTGTTATTCCAATTTTTGTTCGGCGGTATGATAAAGCGTTGTTTTTTTGCCTCGTGTGTTTTTTTTTTTTTTCTTCACTTAAGGGGTTAACTAGTGGGACAGTTTTATAGGTCGGGTCATTACGGACGCAGCGATACTAAATATGTGTACTTTTATTGTTATTTTTTTTATTTAGCTAAAGGAATGTATTTATTGGAACAATATATATATATTATTATTATTTATTTATTTTTTTTCTACATTTTTACTTTACCCGGGGGGGGGGGGGGCGCATCACAGTAAAGTGAGAGATCGCCGTTCTGACACTTTCCTGTGCACTGTGTCATCAGATCGGCGATCTGACGTGCACTGCTGGAGGCTTCCTGGCACCTGCTCTGAGCAGGCGCTGTGAAGCCACCTCCCTGCAGGACCCGGATGCAGGGAGGAGACGCTCGGTACAAGGTGAGCACATCACCTTGTACCGATCGTCTCAGGGAAGCACGCAGGGAGCCCCCTCCCTGCGTGATGCTTCCCTATACCGCCGGAACACTGCGATCATGTTTGATTGCAGTGTGCCGGGGGTTAATGTGCTGGGGGCGGTCCGTGACCGCTCCTGGCACATAGTGCCGGATGTCAGCTGCAATAGTCAGCTGACACTCGGCCGAGCTCTCCCCGTGAGTGCGGCCGATCGCGCTGGACGTACTATTCAGTTAAAGTGTAATACAGTTAAAATGTAAAGGTGGGAGGGGCAATCACTTTTTCACACAGGGCCCTTCATTTCAGAACTCGAATTTTTGATTACTTGAGTTATCTTAATATTTAAATTTTGTTTGGTGATCTGAAACATTTAAGGCCATGTGCACACGCTGCGGATTCCATTGCGAAATTTTCCCCAGCAGATTTGATAAATCCGCAGGGCAAAACCACTGCGTTTTTTCCTGCGGATTTATCGTGGTTTCTAGTGTGGATTCCGCTGCGGGTTTACACCTGCAGTTTTCTATTGGAGCAGGTGTAAACCCGCAGCGGAATCCGCACAAAGAATTGACATGCTGCGGAATGTAAATCGCTGCGTTTCCGCGCGTTTTTTTCCACAGCATGTGCACTGCAGATTTAGTTTCCCATGGGTTTACATTATACTGTAAACGCATGGGAAACTGCTGCAGACCCGCAGCGTGTGCACATACCCTAAGTGTGACAAATCATGCAAAAGAATAGGAAATCAGGAAGGGGCCAAACTCTTTTTCACGCAACTGTATGTATAGTCCTTAATATTAAAATTTCAACACTAAGAACAAGCCATAAGGTTATGCAAATCGAGGAAGTAGTAGTTGTTATGAAGATCTGCAAATAATTAATCTGTGGCATGTAGGAGGGGCATAAAAGACATATTAAAAACAAATTTATTTTAGCAAAAGTCGAAACCTCCAAAAATTGGATCAAGTCTGGATGATTTTGACGCCTCCTGATCATCAATCTGACAGTTATCGCCATTTGACATGAATGGAGAGGGGCTGAATTCTCGGATTGAGCTTTGCGTATTGCTCTGGCAAATTGCTACAGGAATAGGCCATGAAGTCAACTTTGTTCAACCTTGCGCGTCCCAGTGTTTGGGAGAACAATGACGAATTGAAATCTGACAAAAAGGTGCACAGAGATGAACCTCTGCACAGATAAATAGATTAGAATAGAATAATAACTCTTATTGATCCATTCTATACTACAAGTAAAATTGGACATTACATACTGAACCTAAGGTATCTGTGTCTACACAATCCATCAAAGGGCATTTGCACGACACTGGGCTATGAGCCTGAAGTCCCTCTACAGGTGTTTCATTGACCTCATGTCACTGCTCTAAATGGGTAGCTGTCATGCTCGCGCCCAGACTGGTTGGCGCGGGCGTGCGGGGGAGTGGCCCCACTGGACCACAGACCAAACCTCCCTGGAAGGGGCGTAACTAAGTAGCTTTTTAGGTGTTCGCTGGAGCCTCTGATGGTGAGGTCAGACTTGTGCAATAGGAAGCTACCAGGTACCACTCCAGGGTGGAGTCTGGTTGTGGCTGCTGATCCCACCGGGGAACGGAACATAGACAAGCAAGCGGGCACGGCTGGCACATAGGCAGGCAGACGGGTACAACAGGAACACTGTCAGGCAGGCGGGCACGGCTGGCTCTCTGGTAGGCAGGCGGGCACGGCTGGCTTTCTGGCAGGACTGGTGGACAAGACTGGTACACTGGAAGAACCGGTAGGGACCGGTCTGCAGGCAGGTATGTAGAACGGGTAAGAACCTGTTCAGACACGAGGACCTAGGAATAAGTAGATAAAGGCCGCAAGAGCGGATGCAGAGCGATGGCACAGGAGCTAGAGCCAAGAACAGAAATGCAGGAGGCGGAGCCAAGAGCAGGAGGCGGAGCCAAGTGCAGACAGGCAGGAGGCGGAGCCAAGTGCAAAACCGCATGAGGCGGAGCCAATAGCTGGAGGCGGAGCCAAGTGCAGACAGGCAGGAGGCGGAGCCAAGTGCAGGAGAAGTAGAACCGCAAGGAGCAGAGCCAGGTAGAACCGCAAGGAGCGGAGCCAGGTAGAACCGCAAGGAGCGGAGCCAGGTAGAACCGCAAGGAGCGGAGCCAGGTAGAACCGCAAGGAGCGGAGCCAGGTAGAACCGCAAGGAGCGGAGCCAGGTAGAACCGCAAGGAGCGGAGCCAGGTAGAACCGCAAGGAGCGGAGCTAGGTAGAACCGCAAGGAGCGGAGAGGTGCTGCGGGAGGGGTCTCTGCAGCAAAGCTGAGCAGAGCCACAAAGAATGTGGAGAGAAGCTGCAGCAAGGGATAACTGCAACAGCAGAAGATAAGCTGAGTAGAAAGGAGCAGAAACGCAGAAGTGAGGAGCAGAGGTAAAGTAACAAAGGTTCAGAGCAGGCAGAGCTGCAAGAGTGCGGAGTGAAAGCAGACTGAGAATACAAGGAAAGACAACAGGGAAGGAAGCCAAAGACTAGGAGACAGAGATAAGACTAAGTACAGACAAGGCAATGGAACAAGACACAAGGACAAAGACACTGGGACCAGGATATACTGCCTCCTGGTGGGCAGACAACAAGACCAAGGAAATAACACAGAGAATCCTCCAGAGAGGGAGTAACTCAGAGAAAGGCCAGGCAAACTCAGACGCAAGACACTAACTGAGCTAACACATTGCACAGGCCCAGAACACTGGGTGGAGCTGAACTAAATACTGGAGGTCTCCTGGCAATTGGTCAGGAACAGATGCACCTGATTCCTATAAGAACCAGAGAGTTCAGGCGCCGCCCCTCTATACACAGAACTATGAAGCATGCAGAGAGCAGAGACACAGAACATGGAGCTGGCAAGAAACAGAAACCACATCATGGCCTGGAGCAGTGGGTAAGATAGTGTGAGAAATGCGAGGCCATGCCGTGATGCCAGCAGAGTTGTTACAGTAGCAAGGTGCAGAACAAGACGCTAATGAAGGCTAGAATGTAGGTCTATCCTCTTCAGCCAGGAGACCTGCCTTTCTATTGGCCACAATGATAACTAGAGATTGGTCTGCAGACCATGTAGGCAACACCGTAAAGAGGCACGGGAATGTCACGCTGGTCTTACCGTCGTTATATTGCGAAGTGGCATAATGTACGGTTGCCAGACCTCACTAGTCTTCATTCCAGGTACATTAACAGTTTGGCATTACAAGGATTTGGCTGTGGAATCGGTGTCACGGCCATCCACTTCTAGAAAAGTATCCCATCAGCTATTTTCCAACACGACGTCATGCCCGCATGTTGCTTGTGCTACTGTGAGAAGCCCGAGTGGCCTAAACGTGATACTATGCCATGCAGAGTCGCTGGCTTTGTTTCCTACCAAGCACATCTGGGATGTCAGTGGGCAGAAATTACAAACAGAGCTGCCCAAGTGCATAGCATTCCTCGCACAGCATGGCAGCTGTCATTGAGTTTATTAATGGTTGTCTATCTCTGTGCTTGGTGCTCATACTTGATACTAAATACATCGAAATGTTTTAACATTTTGCTCCATGCTTTTTATCACTGGAATACATTACCATATCTCTTAACGCTGTGATTTTCATAATTCCATGACTTGTCCTTTGTGGTGTTGTAATTTTAATGTTGAGGAGTGTATGATGTTATCGGTGGGGCACTGTCGCACGCCGCCCACAGTTGAGGGTTGCTCTGCCTGTGTGGCCACCTCCACTGACCATTGGATGTGGCCATTCTTGAGTGTGGTGAGACCCACATACATCATACTTTCATGGCAAACCATATACATATACCATAAATGTACAAGATGGGATTAAACCTCATTTCATCATGCCTTCTTTTAGGACTGTATAACAGCTTTTTATTCCATATTTTCCAGCCAGGAGGGTGTAGCTGTTGGCATTTATCAACCGATAGAAATCAATGTACAGACAGCAGATGGTGAGCTTGTGTGCCGGTGCTATAAAATGAATAAATGTATTTATGGACTGACGTCTCCTCAATACAAGCAGGTAATGGCTCTTTCATTGTATGTACTGGAAATGCCTTCCTTTGCAGCATGAACTTTCTCTACAACTAGATTCCCATCTGTGTTTAGGAAAGTGATATTCTTTGCTTAACCCCTTCTTGACACCAGCCTATTATATGCAACCCTGTTGGCAATGTCTTCCTCCAGACTACTGTACATATGGCAGCAGCTGTGCATTACAATATACAGAGCAATTACTGTTTTCTTCCATATTCTCCCCCTTCCAAAATATTAAGACCTTTTAGGCTACTTTCACACTAGCGTCGGGAAAGACCCGTCGCTGTGCGTCGGGCCGACGTTCCCGACGCTAGCGTGGTCTCCGCCGCACAACGGGGGCAGCGGATGTATTTTTCCAACGCATCCGCTGCCCCATTGTGAGGTGCGGGGAGGTGGGGGCGGAGTTCCGGCCGCGCATGCGCGGTCGGAAAAAGCGGACCGTCGGGAGCAAAAAACGTTACATGTAATGTTTTTTTCTCCCGACGGTCCGCTAACACACGCCCAAGCGTCGCAAAACGGACGCGACATTTGGCAATGCGTCGCAAATGCGTCGCTAATGCGTCGCTAATGTTAGTCTATGACGAAAAAACGTATCCAGCAAGAACTTTTGCTGGATGCGTATTTTCGGCAAAACGACGCATTTGCGACGTATTGCAGTTAACGCTAGTGTGAAAGTAGCCTTACACAGCACAGATTCAAGGCCATTCTATTATCTCAGCATCCGCCAAGTAAGTACACTTATCCAAAAGTGCCACTCGGCAGAGACATGGGATGTAATGGTCAGACATACAATGTATTGAAAAAGTACTCGTACCCCCATGAACTTTTTAAATTTTTTCACTTTAAATCCTCAAATTTAAGTGTTTTGTTTTTATTTTATGTGATATACCAACACAAATTAGCAAGTATTTGTGAAGTGTAAAGGAAATGATACATGGTTTTCCAAATATTTTAAAAATCTAAATCTGAAAATTGTGACATGTATTTTTATTCCGCCCCCCTGAGTCAATAGTATAGGACCACCTTTACTGCAATTACTGCTGCAAGTCTTCTGGGGTATGTCTCTATCAATTTTGCACATTTAGGTGACATTTTTTTGCCCTTCTCTGCACACTCGCTCTAGCTCAGTGAGATTGGATGGAGACGTCTGTGAACATCAATTTTCAAGTCTTGCTAAAGAGTCTCAATGGGATTCATGTCTGGACTTTGAAAGGGCCATTCACTTACATAAATGTGCTTTGATCTAAAACATTCCATTGTAGCTCTGGCAGTATATTTTGGGCCGTTATCCTGCTGGAAGGTAAACCTACGACCCAGTCTCAAGTTTTTTGCAGCTTCTAACAGGGTTTCCCTCCAGAATTGCCCTGTATTTAGTTCCATCCATTTTCCCATTAACTTTGACCAGCTTCCTTGTCCCAACAGAGGAATATAGCATCCTTACAGAATGATGCTGCTGCTACCACCATGTTTGACAGTGGGGATGGCGTTATGTCCAATGTTATTTTTTCACGCCACACTTAACAATTTGCGTTAGTCCAAAAAGTTCTATATTTTCATCTAACTAGAGCGTCCTCTTTCAAATGCTAGCTGTGTCCCTTACTTGACTTCTTGCAAACTGCTCATGTTCCTGTACGGTCAGACACAGCCATTACACAGTACACAGCAGGGGCACAGTTAGGCTGCTGTCACACTAGCAGTATTTGGTCAGTATTTTACATCAGTATTTTGGAAGCCAAAACCAGGAGTGGGAGATAAATGCAGAAGTGGTGCATATGTTTCTATCTCCCACTCCTGGTTTTGGCTTCCAAATACTGATGTAAAATACTGACCAAATACTGCTAGTGTGACGGCAGCCTTATAAGATTATCTCGGCACAGGAACATTTTATTTAAAAGCATCCAATTGTGAAAATTATTATTTCAAGATCTATTGATTAAAATGTTCTTTGTTTGTGGGGAAACCCCCTTTCAATGCAATTTCTCATGCCAATGAGAATCAGAACTGTATATTACATTGGGACATTTGATTGAATAGATGAATGGTACACACTTCACCAAGAGCATCTGTTTACTATTCATTCATCAACTACTAGATTAGTTTTTGATTATTTCTGGTGATACCACTTTCTGTTTGATAATAGACATTGTAATGAATGCCTATGGGTTATCTAGTTTATTTGTGTGTTTTATCTATTCATATACAGGTGATGTGCATGGGGGCAAAGCAGAACGATTTACCACCGGAATATCAGAAAATGTTGGGAGAACTACAAACCAATAACTACTCCGGCCCAATTGCAATAATGGACATATTAAAAGAAGCAATACAGAAAGTGCAAGATGATAGAAGTTAATTTATGTTTTTGTTTTTTTCCTATGCACTTCGTCTGGCAGCTTGTGTTTTTGGGAATATGCAATGGATCAAATTAGAAAAACTCTTTTAATTAAATTTCAACATGTCTCAAGTGTCATGCAATGTTCTTAATCATTTGTTATCTAAAAAGGATAGATAAACTTATTCTATTGTGTATTAGCAGTAACCATCATACTTGCAAAGACCAATATCATTAGCCCCTTGGACTTAATTATTCTGCATTTAATAGGTAATTAAAGCAACCTGCAACCTGCCATTAATTGACAGTGTAGTGATGACACAGGAATTGCACCTTCGCCATTAGCAGCAGTGTGTAAGCTTTACATTACACCTGACACTCCCCTGCAAAAAGTGGATGAGATAACTTTGATCTCAGCAGTTTAACGCCTCTGATGCTGCAGGCAATAGTGAGACTGCAGCATCTAAGGCCGCGTTCACACTAGCATTCGGGGGCTTTGCGGAGGGCTGTGTAGGTCCTGATAAGCCCCGCATACTTCAGCATACGTCCTGCTTACCTATCTTTAACATTGGGTACGCAGGACATGCGGATGCATTGTTTTGACGCGCCCTCCATCCGCACAAGACGCAACTTGTTGCGTTCCCGTGTGGTCGGCGGGCGCGTCAAAAACAATGCATCCGCATATCCTGCCTACCCAATGTTAACCCCTTCCCGACCTGTGACACAGCATATGCGTCATGAAAGTCGGTGCCAATCCGACCTGTGACGCATATGCTGTGTCACAGAAGGATTGCGTTCCTGCGGGTCGGGTGACCGGGGTTAATGAAAGGTCACCCGACCCGCAGGTGCAGGGGGACCTATACTTCACCCCAGGGGGGGTGGCTTTGCCCCCCCCCGGGGCTACGATCACTGCTGCTGACCTTTTTTTCACCCCCCTCTGATCTGATTGGAGGGCTAGCGTCACATGGACGCTAGCTCCAATTAGATGTGGGGGGGGCGGAGAAAAACAATGCCTGCCTCGCTCCTCAGCTTCATCCCATCCGTGGAAGCTGAGGAGCGAGGTGCCTGACTGCTCACCTGCCCCCCCAGACACCGCGATCGCCGCCGCCGCCGCTGCACACATCTTTAGTGTCGGCGCCGCCGCTGCCACCACCTCCCCCACTGCCAGCACCGCCGCTGCTGCGGAGGACAGGTACCTCCCCTCTCCTGTCCTCCACTCCCCCCAACCTCCGCTCCCTCCCCCCTGATCACCCCCTGCTCCGGTGATCGCCCCCCCAGCTGCCGTGCTTATTTCTCTTCTACAGCTCCCTGCACCTGTCAGCCTTTCCTCCCCTGGTGATCACCCTAGTCAGTGATCCCCCCTGATCACCCCCTGCCCCCCACTGATCACCCCCTGCACTCCTTTATCACCTGCGGCTGTCTCGCTAATTTCTCTTCTCCTACCGCCCCCTGCGCCTGTCAGCCCCTCCTCACCTGGTGATCACCCTCTTCAGTGATCACCTCTAATCACCCCCTGCCCCCCACTGATCACCCCCTGTACTCCTTTATCACCTGCAGCTGCCGCGCTAATTTCTCTCCTACCACCCCCTGCGCCTGTCAGCCCCTCCTCACCTAGTGATCACCCTCTTCAGTGATCACCTCTAATCACCCCCTGCCCCCCCTGTCCACCTGATCACCCCCCTTATCGCTGCTGCCAGCTCCATCTCCATCTGACGCTGCATCTCCTCAGCCCCCCCCGTGCCTGACAGCCCCCCCGTGCCTGACAGCCCCCCCGCGCCTGACAGCCCCCCGCACCTGACAGCCGCCTCTTGCAGAAGAGTTTCACCAAACACTCGCACATACACACGCAACACTATAATAAAGTTTAGATTTTTTTTTACACACGCACACACACCACACACACAATGTCCCGCTCATCCCAGTCATCCCAGTCACAAAGGCTGTACTCAGCTGAGGAGGCATGTTCCTTTCTTGCCTCCGAAGCTGATAGTGAGGGAGAGGACCCCACTTTTTTGTATTCCTCCCACTCTTCCTCCTCTAGTGACACGGACTCGCCACCCCCAAGATGTCGCAGGACGAGAAATCGCCCGGAGCCCAGGGGAGGAGAGCCGGAGCCCAGGGGAGAAGACACACAGCCAAGGGTAAGTAACCCCCAACCTAGTGCTAGTCACGCCCAACCTAGCGCTAGTCACGCCCAACCTAGCACTAGTGCCCCCACCTGGACCCCCGTCCCTGAAAATTTTGCTCCACTGATTCCTGATTTCATTCCCCAATCAGGAATCCAATTTGAGACTGCCAACCTCAGGGAAATAGACTTTTTCAAAGTCTTTTTCTCGGAGTCAATCGTCAGTCTCATGGTGGAGCAAACAAATTTGTACACCATGCAATTTTTTTCCCAAAACCCAGTTTCATCATTTTCTGCTTGGAGTCCCGTTGACTCTGCAGAAATGTTGAAATATTGGGGACTGGTCCTTCACATGGGGATTGTGAAGAAACCAGAAATTCGCCAATACTGGAGTACTGATATTTTATATCAAACTCCAATATATGGCATGGTTATGAATCGCAAACGTTTTGAGGCGATTCATAAATTTCTCCATTTTAGGGACAACACTGACATCCTTCCCCGCGATGACCCGAATTTTGACAGACTGTTCAAAATTCGGCCAGTTATCGAACACTTCAGCAACAAGTTTGCTGAAGTGTACATTCCCCAAAGGGAAATTTGTGTGGATGAATCCCTCATCCACTTCAAAGGGCGGCTTCAGTTCCGTCAGTACCTGCCCAGTAAAAGGGCGAGGTACGGGATAAAGCTCTACAAGATCTCTGAGAGTACCTCAGGGTACACTCTCAGCTTTAGAGTTTATCAAGGAAAGGACAGCAGGATCCAGCCCCCAGAATGTCCACCCGCTCTGGGGGTGAGTGGGAAAATAGTGTGGGATTTGGTCCACCCACTGCTTGATAAAGGTTACCATCTGTACGTTGATAACTTTTATACAAGCATCCCACTCTTTCAATCCCTCTCTGCCAGAGCTACCGTCGCTTGCGGTACCGTGCGGAGAAACCAGAGGGGTCTCCCTTTGTCACTAATTGAGCAGGTTCTCCCAAAGGGTGAGAGCCGGGCCCAATGTAGCGGCAACATGCTTGTGGTCAAGTTCAAAGACAAAAGGGACGTCTTTTTCTTGACCACAATCCATGGTCCCGGCACCATGGCCACCACCGTTCGAGGTACCCCAGTACAGGTCCAAAAACCGGACTGTGCCCTGGGGTACAACAAACACATGGGGGGAGTTGATCTTTCTGATCAAGTCCTCCAGCCCTATAGTGCCATGAGGAAGACGAAGGTGTGGTATAAAAAACTGGCTGTGCACATCGTACAAATGGCACTGTATAACGCATACATGCTATCACGATGTGCAGGCCAGACTAACAACACCTTCCTTCAGTTCCAGGAGGCGGTGATAAAGGCCCTGATGTTTGGAGGCAAGGAAGGAGCGGGCCCCAGCACCTCTGGAACTCAAGCTTCCCGTATTGTACCAGGGCAACATTTTCCCAGAGAGGGGATAAGAAAAAGGTGCCGAGTGCTATAAAAGGGAGACAAGAAAAACAACTCGTTTCCAATGTGAAACGTGTCCTGACAAACCTGGACTGTGTTTGAATGAATGCTTCAGAATTCATCACACGTCCATTGACTAAACACATCCTGACATGGACTCACCCACACCAGGCTGACATACACAACACCACACACACCAACGTGATGTACAGTATACCACACCACACACCAACGTGACGTACACTACGCCACACACACCAACCTGACACACACTACGTCAGGTTCGTGTGTGTGGTGTAGTGTATGTCAGGTTGATGTTTGGTGTAGTGTACGTCAGGTTGGTGTGTGTGGTGTAGTATACACCACACACACACCAACCTGACGTACACTATACGACACCAACCTGACGTACACTACACCACACACACCAGCCTGACGTAGCGTGTCAGGTTGGTGTGTGTGGCGTGTACGTGAGGTTGGTGTGTGGGGTGTATACTACACCACACATGACATACACTACACCACACACACCAGCCTGACGAAGCGTGTCAGGTTGGTGTGTGTGGCGTTGTGTACGTCAGGTTGGTGTGTGGGGTGTACACTACACCACACAACAACCTGACGTACACTACACCACACACACCAGCCTGACGTAGCGTGTCAGGTTGGTGTGTGTGGCGTTGTGTACGTCAGGTTGGTGTGTGGTATAGTGTACGTCAGGTTGGTGTGTGTGGCACCAACCTGACGTACACTACACCAAACACACCAACCTGACGTAGTGTCAGGTTGGTGTGTGGTATAGTGTATGTCAGGTTGGTGTGTGTGTGTGTGTGTGGTGTATACTACATAACACACACCATCCTGACGTACACTAAACCACATACCAACCTGACATATACTACATACTTTCAATATGCAACGTGTCCGCTAATGATTGGAGCTAATTTTCCTTTCAAAAAGTCAAATGGCGCTGCTTCACTTCCGAGCCTTGCCGTGCGCCCAAACAGTGGTTCACCCCCACATGTGAGGTATCGGTATACTCAGAGGAAATTGCCCAACAAATTTTAGGATCCATTTTATCTTGCTGTCCATGTAAAAATTAAAAAAATTGAAGCTAAAATAAAATTTTTGTTGAAAAAAAGTACTTTTTCATAATTACGGATCAATTTGTGAAGCACCTGGGGGTTCAAAGTGCTCACTATGCATCTAGATAAGTTCCTTGGGGGGTCTAGTTTCCAAAATGGGGTCACTTGTGGGGGAGCTCCAATGTTTAGGCCCACAGGGGCTCTCTAAGCGTGGCATGGTGTCCGCTGACAATTGGAGCTCATTTTTCACTCAAAAAGTCAAATGGCGCTGCTTCCCTTCCGAGCCTTGCCGTGCACCCAAACAGTGGTTTACCCCCACATATGAGGTATCGGTGTACTCAGGAGAAATTGCCCAACACATTTTAGATCTATTTTATCCTGTTGCCCTTGTAAAAATTAAAAAAATTGAGGCTAAAATAAAATTTTTGTGGAAAAAAAGTACTTTTTCATAATTACGGATCAATTTGTGAAGCACCGGGGGGTTCAAAGTGCTCACTATGCATCTAGATAAGTTCCTTGGGGGGTCTAGTTTCCAAAATGAGGTCACTTGTGGGGGAGCTGCAATGTTTAGGCCCACAGGGGCTCTCTAAGCATGGCATGGTGTCCGCTAACAATTGGAGCTAATTTTTCACTCAAAAAGTCAAATGGCGCTGCTTCCCTTTCGAGCCTTGCCGTGCGCCCAAACAGTGGTTCACCCCCACATGTGAGGTATCGGTATACTCGGAGGAAATTGCCCAACAAATTTTAGGATCCATTTTATCTTGCTGTCCATGTAAAAATTAAAAAAATTGAAGCTAAAATAAAATTTTTGTGGAAAAAAAGTACTTTTTCATAATTACGGATCAATTTGTGAAGCACAGGGGGGTTCAAAGTGCTCACTATGCATGTAGATAAGTTCCTTGAGGGGTCTAGTTTCCAAAATGGGGTCACTTGGGGGGGAGCTCCAATGTTTAGGCCCACAGGGGCTCTCTAAGCGTGGCATGGTGTCAGCTAACAATTGGAGCTAATTTTTCATTCAAAAGTCAAATGGTGCTCCTTCCCTTCTGAGCCTTGCCGCGTGCACAAACAGTGGTTTGTGACCACATATGAGGTATCGGTGTACTCAGGAGAAATTGCCCAACACATTTTAGGATCCATTTTATCCTGTTGCCCATGTGAAAATGAAAAAATTGAGGCTAAAAGAAATTTTTTGTGAAAAAAAAAGAGTACTTTTTCATTTTTACGGATCAATTTGTGAAGCACCTGGGGGTTAAAAGAGCTCACTATGCATCTAGATAAGCTCCTTGGGGGGGGGGTCTAGTTTCCAAAATGGGGTCACTTGTGGGGAAGCTCCAATGTTTAGGCACACAGAGGCTCTCCAAACGCGACATGGTGTCCGCTAAAGATTGGAGCCAATTTTTCATTCAAAAAGTCAAATGGCGCTCCTTGCCTTCCGAGCCCTGTCGTGCGCCCAGACAGTGGTTCCCCCCCACATATGAGGTATCGGCGTACTCAGGACAAATTGTACAATAACGTTTGGCGTTTGGGGCCAGTTTCTCTTTTTACCTTTGGGAAAATAAAAAAATTGTTGCTAAAACATCATTTTTGTGACTAAAAAGTTAAATGTTCATTTTTTCCTTCCATGTTGCGTCTGCTGCTGTGAAGTACCTGAAGGGTTAATAAACTTCTTGAATGTGGTTTTGAGCACCTTGAGGGGTGCAGTTTTTAGAATGGTGTCACTTTTGGGTATTTTCAGCCATGTAGACCCCTCAAACTGACTTCAAATGTGAGGTGGTCCCTAAAAAAAATGGTTTTGTATATTTCGTTGTAAAAATGAGAAATCGCTGGTCAAATTTTAACCCTTATAACTTCCTAGCAAAAAAAAATTTTGTTTCCAAAATTGTGCTGATGTAAAGTAGACATGTGGGAAATGTTATTTATTAACTATTTTGTGTCACATAACTCTTTGGTTTAACAGAATAAAAAGTCAAAATTTGAAAATTGCGAAATTTTCAAAATTTTAGCCAAATTTCCATTTTTTTCACAAATAAACGCAAAAATTATTGACCTAAATTTACCACGAACATGAAGCCCAATATGCCACGAAAAAACAATCTCAGAACCGTTAGGATCCGTTGAAGCATTCCCGAGTTATTACCTCATAAAGGGACACTGGTCAGAATTGCAAAAAACGGCCAGGTCATTAAGGTCAAAATAGGCTGGGTCATGAAGGGGTTAAAGATAGGTAAGCAGGACACATGCAGAAGTATGCAGAAGTAGACGAGGCTTAGCAGAGGACATACGCAGCCCTCCGCAAAGCCCCCCGAACGCTAGTGTGAACTTAGCCTAAGTGGTTAAACAAAAGAAACTTTCTTTTTCATCCTCGACTATTACAGGTTGCGATAAGTGTGCCAGCTGTAAGCCTAACAATGGATCCTAGATTAGCCATCTTTGTACACCGGTTTCGCCCAACCAGTGGTGCAAGGAAGACCAGCAATAATACACTGTGATAGACATATTTCAATGTCTTTTACAAGTGTTCACATTTTCTTAAATAAAAAAAAGCACAATTTAAGAAAAAAGTGAAAGTTAACATTTTTATCTTCCATAACTATTCAAACCATAAAGCCATCACATTAAGCATATCACATGAATGCCATAAAAGGTAATTGTAAACTTTTTAACAGCAATAAACACACAAATAAAGGAATGAAAAGTGATGTAAAGTAGTTTGTGCCTTAAAAAACAACCCTATCAACAGTAAAATAAAATAGATACTTTTGAATAGGGGTGAAAGAATGTTTCTTCATGAATTGGTTTTATTGTGCAGAAGCTTTAAAAATACAGTATCGCCATAATCGTACTCAGCTGTAAAATAGTTAATGTGTCATTCATACAACAGTGAAAACAGTAAAAAAAGAAATTGCAAAACTGCTTTTTATTTGTAGTGCACAATGACAGCTTTTGGAACCTGAATGCTGGATGGAGAGCGACGCTCAAGTTGTCTCCTCAGAACTCCCCAAAATTGTTTCGGTTGCTTTCAGATCTGGAGACGTACTTGACCACTGAGTCACTTTCACCCTGGTTGTCTTCAAAATGTAACAGATGTGTTTTGGATCATTGTCATGTTGGAAAAATGCATGTCTACCAAAGGCGTAGAGTGATGGTAGCACTTTCTCTTTCAATGTAGAGCGGTACATCTGTAAATTCATAATGTCATCAATGAAATATAGCTTCCCCAAAACCAGGAGCAGTCATGCAGCCTCACATAAGGACACTGTCCTCATCGTGTCAATGTAGGCACCATGCATTTAGTGAATTAATTTAGAACGTAATTTCCACCAGAGAAGAACGTTGGAGTAAAAGGAGGAACATTTTACTGGCTGCGCCGCCTGCCACGGCATGTGAATCGCAGTGCCTATACAATGGCAGCAGCTCACTGTGCAGACCAGAATGCTGCTTTTGGTCACCTAACAGTTGAATAACACCACTCTTCCCAGGGAGGGCAGTCTTGCTGTCATTAAAGGGAACCTGTCAGCAGGATTGTGCTCAGTAACCTACAGACAGTGTCAGGTCGGCGCCGTTATACTGAATAAAATACCTTGGTTGATGTAATCCATCTTGTGGTTGTTGTTTAACCTTTATTTTCAGTTTTGAGTTAATGATATGCTCGTGCTGCAGGGCGGCCTGTGGGGGTCTTCATGTGTATGGCTCCTGACAGGTCATTGATCCCTCATAGACCTGCCCACTAGTTTACATAACGAATATTATATATAACATGGGAAAAAAAAAAAACCCTTCTGCAGTCAAGTGGTGGTGCCTGCGCACCAGCCTGATCGCATACATAATGAATTATATACACATTTGTTTGATGTAATGCTGAAGTTCCTAAAAAAAATAAGTTTGAAAATGTCTCCAGTGGCGCCTGCGCAGAAGCAGCTATCGGTGATCAGCCTGATATCTGCACTTGGCCGCCCTGTCACTTGCTGTTGTCTGGTATCTTCCTCTGCACCGGGTCAACGCCACACTCCTTCTCTCACGAGACCCACGTGACCTCCTTTTCTTCACATTATACATGTGAGCAGGGCCGGACTGGGACTAAAATTCAGCCCTGGCATTTGAAGTCACACAGGCCCACTTGTCGCATGGTGACTGTATAATATCTTTGTACACTTGTAGGCTACAAGAAGTGAGGGGAGTGTAACACGACTATATAACATAATTACAGCTGTATCCAGCATTACAGCTTAGTCCCCATAGAATGTAATACAGCACAGCCCCCATAGACTATAATACAGCACAGCCCCCATAGAATGTAATACAACACAGCCCCCATAGAATGTAATACAAAACAGCCCCCATAGAATGTAATGCAGCACAGCCTCCATAGAATGTAATGCAGCACAGCCCCCATAGAATTTATGCAGCACAGCCCCCATAGAATGTAATGCAGCCAGCCCCATAGAATGTAATACAGAACAGCCCCATAGAATTTAATGCAGCACAGTCCCCATAGAATGTAATACAGCACAGCCCCCATAGAATGTAATGCAGCCAGCCCCATAGAATTTAATGCAGCACAGCCCCATAGAATGTAATACAGCACTGCCCCATAGAATATAATGCAGCACAGCCCCATAGAATGTAATACAGCACAGCCCCATAGAATATAATGCAGCACAGCCCCCTAGAATATAATGCAGCACAGCCCCATAGAATATAATGCAGCACAGCCACCATACAATGTAATGCAGCCAGCCCCATAGAATATAATGCAGCACAGGCCCATGGAATGGAATGCAGCCAGCCACCATAGAATGTAATGCAGGCAGCCACCATACAATATAATGCAGCACAGCCCCCATAGAATGTAATGCAGCCAGCCCCATAGAATATAATGCAGCACAGGCCCATAGAATGGAATGCAGCCAGCCCCATAGAATATAATGCAGCACAGGCCCATGGAATGGAATGCAGCCAGCCCCATAGAATATAATGCAGCACAGGCCCATGGAATGGAATGCAGCCAGCCCCCATAGAATGTAATGCAGGCAGCCACCATACAATATAATGCAGCACAGCCCCCATAGAATGTAATGCAGGCAGCCCCCATAGAATGTAATGCAGCACAGCCCCATAGAATGTAATGCAGCACAGCCCCATAGAATATAATGCAGCACAGGCCCATAGAATGGAATGCAGCCAGCCCCATAGAATATAATGCAGCACAGGCCCATGGAATGGAATGCAGCCAGCCCCATAGAATATAATGCAGCACAGGCCCATGGAATGGAATGCAGCCAGCCCCATAGAATATAATGCAGCACAGGCCCATGGAAAGGAATGCAGCCAGCCCCCATAGAATGTAATGCAGGCAGGCAGCCCCCATAGGATATAATGCATGCAGGCAGCCCCCACAGAATGTAATGCAGGCAGGCAGCCCCCACAGAATGTAATGCAGACAGGCAGCCCCCACAGAATGTAATGCAGACAGGCAGCCCCCACAGAATGTAATGCAGACAGGCAGCCCCCACAGAATGTAATGCAGGCAGGCAGCCCCCACAGAATGTAATGCAGGCAGGCAGCCCCCACAGAATGTAATGCAGACAGGCAGCCCCCACAGAATGTAATGCAGGCAGGCAGCCCCCACAGAATGTAATGCAGGCAGGCAGCCCCCACAGAATGTAATGCAGGCAGGCAGCCCCCACAGAATGTAATGCAGGCAGGCAGCCCCCATAGAATGTAATGCAGACAGGCAGCCCCCACAGAATGTAATGCAGGCAGGCAGCCCCCACAGAATGTAATGCAGGCAGGCAGCCCCCATAGAATGTAATGCAGGCAGGCAGCCCCCACAGAATGTAATGCATGCAGGCAGCCCCCATAGAATGTAATGCAGGCAGGCAGCCCCCACAGAATGTAATGCAGGCAGGCAGCCCCCACAGAATGTAATGCAGGCAGGCAGCCCCCACAGAATGTAATGCATGCAGGCAGCCCCCACAGAATGTAATGCAGGCAGGCAGCCCCCACAGAATGTAATGCAGGCAGGCAGCCCCCACAGAATGTAATGCAGGCAGGCAGCCCCCACAGAATGTAATGCATGCAGGCAGCCCCCATAGAATGTAATGCATGCAGGCAGCCTCCATAGAATGTAATGCAGGCAGGCAGCCCCCACAGAATGTAATGCATGCAGGCAGCCCCCATAGAATGTAATGCATGCAGGCAGCCCCCATAGAATGTAATGCATGCAGGCAGCCCCCATAGAATGTAATGCAGGCAGGCAGCCCCCACAGAATGTAATGCAGGCAGGCAGCCCCCACAGAATGTAATGCATGCAGGCAGGCAGCCCCCCCCAGCTCCACAATCCAGTCATCAATCATTGATAAAAAAAACCCCACACTACTCACCTCTCTCCTCGTGCCCCGCGCTGCTCCGGTCTCAGCAGATGCAGTCTGCCCGGCCGGTCACACCGCAGGTGCGCGATGATATGACATCATCGCGCACCCGCAGTGTCAGCGGCAGGCAGAGCGGGGAATGATGGGAGAGGGGGCGTCAGCGGACGCTCCCTCCTCCATCATTGCATTCAACTGTACCGGTGTCTATGACGCCGGTATAGTTGAATGCGGGGCCGGGAGTGTGCCGCGACAGCGGGGGGAGTGTGCCGACAGCGGCACACTCGAGCGGCCCACTACTGCCATCGGCCCTTCTGGCATTTGCCAGAACTGCCCGATGGCCAGTCCGGCCCTGCATGTGAGGTGAGGGATGAAATAGGAGTTGACTGCTCAGCCAGTCAGCATCGCAGGAGCAATGTCACGATAGGACTGGTAAGAAAACTGGGACCAGGGGCAACTTTCCTGGCCCTAGCACTAGGGGGCGCCCTAGCTCGCCCTATTCCCCAGGATACCTCAGATGGCGAGGATGCCGGTGCCTCCACCCTTGCCCTGTCTCCTAGCTGCAGCCCTGCGTTTGTCCCCTTCCCTCACCAAAACTCATGTTTGTTTTGAAGAATATCTAGTTTTAAAACGTGTAAATGACAGAATTCCTGTATGTAAAAGCACATGTTAAAATCGCATGTTATACGAATACATAGATGCGAGGAAATCACATCATCGCATTGCAAACGGATTAGACATGGATGACCATACGGAGAACACTCGTGCGACTCTTGTCCGAGAGAATCGGACCTATTTTTAATACGTTAAGTGTGATGCCGGCCTAAAGGAGTGGTTCTGCAGGATGTGATCACAGATCATTTCTCTGTTCTCATCCTTTTTGGTTGTTGTTTGGTTGTTGTTTTGGTAACTTTTGCATTTTGTCTTTGCCTGGGCAGAGGTCTGGCACGGGGACTGGACAGAGATCTGGCTGGGAGGCTGGGCAGTGGCCTGGGTGGGGGCTAGGCAGAGACCTGGGTTAGGTGCTCGGTAGAGGCCTGGGTGGGGTGATCAGTAGAGGCCTAGGTGTGGGGCTGGATAGAGGCCTGGCTGGGAGGCTCGTCAGAGGCCTTGGTGGGGTGCTCAGTAGAGACCTGGGTGGGGGGCTAGGTAAAGACTTGGGATAGGTGCTCGGTAGAGGCCTGGGTGGGGGGCTAGGTAAAGACTTGGGATAGGTGCTCGGTAGAGGCCTGGGTGGGGGGCTAGGTAAAGACTTGGGATAGGTGCTCGGTAGAGGCCTGGGTGGGGGGCTAGGTAAAGACTTGGGATAGGTGCTCGGTGGGGGGCTGGGCAGAGGCTTGGGATAGATGCTCGGTAGAGGACTGGGCTGGGACCTGGGTAGGGTGCTCGGTAGAGGACTGGATGGGGGCTGGGCAGAGACCTGGCTGTGAGGCTGGGCAGAGCCATGTGGGGGGTCTAGGCAGAGACCTGGGTGGGGTGCTCGGTAGAGGCCTGGGTGGAGGGCTGGGAAGAGCGCTGCCGTGTCAGGACAGGTGAGTGTAACGTTTTATTTTTTAACCCTTCATATCCCTCAGGAGACTCCTATAAATGTTGGTGGTCTGGCTGCCATTTTGCTGGATTCGTTCTGATTGAACCATGAACAAATGTGTATTATGGAAACTCCTAATTCTCAGTGGGCTTTGCCCTGACTTTTTCCTGTATGAGGTGTTCTTCATGTACTTTATGTGGTAATTCTCACTTTCTGTTGGCTCACTGAGAGGGGCTTTTAGGTTTTTGCGCCCCTGTAATTGCAGGACTTTTCTCACGGACGTCGCTGTCGTTCAGTCGGATTTTCCCGCTACTTCACAGTCAGTCACGTGTCGCAGCATTACAGCTGACAGGTTCTCTGCAGACATGCCCAGTGGGGCGTGCGGTCGCCGCCTGGTCTGGGGCGTCACTGTCGGAGTGGGCGGGGATAGGACGTTGGCTCGGAGACAGCTGACAGCACTCGCAGTGGTAGAGCGAGTGTTCCGTGCTGTGGGTGACCGTGGAGTGTGGGCGCGGCGCAGCGCTGCACTATCGCTACTTCTCCGTGTAGACTGAGCAGCGGATCCTCTACTTTAGGAAACGTCTTGCGATTCTCCGGTTATGGACACGTTACCAGTGGCCGGGTGATGCGGAGACACGGAGGAAAGTAAGTGCGATTTCCACAGTCACTGTGGGGACATTAGTGATCAGAGCTCGGGGTCTCGTGGCGATCACAGCTCTGCAGACAGGTGCTGGGGGCTCAGTGTGGGAATGTAGTTGCTGCCGATCTCGGCAGCCACGTTCCGGTCACTGATCGCCTGCAGCGCTAGTCCTAGAAGTGGCAGAATCCTTCCCTACACTTGGGGCACTGGCTGAATTTTTATCTGCGGTGACTGTCAGATCACAGCCCTGTGGGGGCACAATAGAAGACCCTCTATTGCACTGACTCATTGTTGCAGTTAGAGCACCACATTTTCCAGCTTTCTGTTTTTTCTCAGTTATGATTTCCTTAAGGGGATTTTGCAGCGGGTCCGCAGCAGTTTCCCATGCGTTTGCAGTACAATGTAAACCTATGGGAAACAATCTGCAGTGCACATGCTGTGGAAAAAAACGCACGGAAACGCAGCGGTTTACATTCCGCAGCATGTCAATTCTTTGTGCGGATTCCGCTGCGGGTTTACACCTGCTCCAATAGAAAACTGCAGGTGTAAACCCGCAGCGGAAACCGCGATAAAACCGCAGCGGTTTTGCCCTGCGGAGTTATCAAATCCGCAGTCCTCCAGATTACGAGTGCACATACCCTAAAGGTTTATTCCAAAATGGCAAGTTATAAGGGTAACTGGCTGCTGGGATACCAACAATCCTGAGGATGGGTGTCTTGGACCCTGAGGCTCTGTAGACCTGTAGTGAATGCAGCATATTTGTTGATTAGTTGTTTAAGTTGATATGTAATTGAGGCTGATGAACTATGGTTGATCTGAAGCTTCTGTCACTCCAGCTCTATCTCCCACCCAGCATTGCCTCCTCTTGCTTGACTGGTGGCCTTTCTGCTTTGTAACTTAAGGCAAAGGAGCCGTCAATCAAGCAATAGGAGCGATGTTGGATGTGGAGTAGAGCTGGAGTGACAGAGGCTTCTGATCTGCAACCAGCCCTTCAGCCTCATTTACATATCCAATGCTCGTTTCTCAGTAACTGAGAACGGACTGGTCATATAAAGGTATTACCAGACTTGTCTGTGAAAGACTTACATGAACATATAGGTTGGGAGGTGAAATCTTGTGGAGATATTCCCTTTAAATGAACCATGGCGTCTAATAGACCCCTAATAAACTGCTCTGTAAAGGTGATGGGTTAACACAAACCCGTTGTATTAAAAAGGAATGTGCACCTTAAAGGGAACCTGTCACCCCCAAAATGGCTGGTGAGGTAAGCTCACTGGCATCAGGGGCTTATCTACAGCATTCTGTAATGCTGTAGATAAGCCCCCGATGTTACCTGAAAGAGGAGAAAAAGACGTTAGATTATACTCACCCAGGGGCGGTCCCGGTGCGGTCAGGTCGGATGGGTGTCTCCGGTCCGCTCCGGCGCCTCCCATGTTCATTCCATGACGTCCTCTTCGGGTCTTTACGCCGCGGCTCCGGCGCAGGCGTACTTTGTCTGCCCTGTTGAGGGCAGAGCAAAGTACTGCAGTGCGCAGGCGCCGGGCCTCTCTGACCTTTCCGGCGCCTGCGCACTGCAGTACTTTGCTCTGCCCTGAACTGTTGAGTAATTGATTGAGCCATACCCCTTTAGTTTCAGTTGCTTTCAATTTTAGATTTCTCTCCTACTGTGGTGAAACTGAATGAAGTGGTAACACTCCATGGAATAAGTGTGAGAGGTCCGGTACGCAGATTAAAAGGAACTTATTACCCTGAAAATGCTGATTAAGCTGCCATCTAGAGGGAAATTATTCTATACAACTAGTAATTTCTTGGGAGAAATCCCAGCTCCTTCCTACAGTTAGGAGTCCAGTGGGTGGTCTCACTCCGTGGTTGACAGCATATGACCAAACATGAGTGACAGCTGTCAGTCACTGAGTAGGACCCTTCCACTGGACTCCTGAGCTCAGAATGAACAGAGAATTTAATGACCGTATGTACTTGAGTATAAGCCGAGGCCCCTAATTTTGCTACAAAAAACTGGGAAAACTTAATGACTGGAGTATAAGCCTAGGGTGGGAAATGCAGCAGCTACCGGTGAATTTAAAAAATAAAATGTACCAATAAAAGTAAAATTAATTGAGACATCAGTAGGTTTAGTGTTTTTGAATATCCATATTAAATCAGGAGCCCCATATAATGCTCCATAAAGTTCATGATGGCCCCATAAGATGCTTCATACAAAATATGCCCCATATAATGCTCCATACAGTTCATGATGGCCCCATAAGATGCTTCATACAAAATATGCCCCATATAATGCTTCATAAAGTTCATGATGGGCCCCATAAGATGTTCCATATTATAATATGCCCCATATAATGCTGCATAAAAGGTTGATTATGGCCCCATAAGATGTTCCATAGAATATTATGCCCCATATAATGCTGCACAAAGGTTGATGGCCCCATAAAATGCTCCATAGATTATGCCCCATATGCTGCTGCGATTAAAAAAAAATAAAAAAAAATTACATACTCCCTTCTCGTTGCTCAGGCCCCCGACACTTGCGATATTCACCTGTCCCCGTTCCACCGCTGCGCGCTGCTGTGTCTTCCGGCTCTCTGCAGTGACTGTTCAGGCAGAGGGTGGCCTGCACTAAATGCGTCATCACGCCCTCTGACCTGAACGTCACAGCCAGAGGATGCGGAAGACGGAGCCCGGCAGTGGAATGGGGACAGGTGATTATCGCATGGCTCACCCTCCCCCAGTCATACTCACCCTCCCGGCTCGGTCCCTGGCAGCTTCTCTGATGTGATGGTCTGTGACACCGGCAGCTTGTTCCTGTGTTCAGCGGTCACATGGTGCCGCTCATTGCAGTAATGAATATGGACCCGACTCCACTCCCATAGGGGCGGAGCACATATTCTTTACTTTAATGAGCGGTACCATGTGACTGCTGCACACAGGAACAAGCTGCCGGCGTCACAGACCATCGCATTGGAGAAGTTGCCAGGGACCGTGCCGGGAACAGGTGAGTATGATGTGACAGCCGCCACTCCCCCTCCCCCGCTGACCCCCTGGGACAATGACTCGAGTATAAGCCGAAAGGGGCACTTTTAACCTAAAAAAATGGGCTGAAAATCTCGGCTTATACTCGAGTGTATATACAGTAATTAAAATGTATTAAAGTAGCACTCTGGGTTTTGTTTTAACACTTTCTGTCCCCAGTCTCCCTATACTGTACTGCAATTCAGCTAGTATTGGCTTATGTAGTTGTTGCTTTCTATCTGAAAATTCATGGCCTGCATCACTTCAATTTGGTCATGTGACCCCACCTTGACCCCCTGAGAATTACATGACATTATGTGCTCTTTGGGGGGGGTCTCCATATGTCACCAGAACTACCAGTATGATAAAGTAGTATGAGGAGTACCATACACTTTCTCCACAGGTAGAGATGGGGGACAAATATCCCATCTGATCGCGTTGGTGAGGCTTGTGCCGTACACCTATATTGTGGGAGCCCCCCGGCTGCACACTGATCTGCTGACTCATTTAGGAGAATATAGAGAGAAGGGTAATCACATTGTTAGTTCAGCAAGCAGACACGGTACTGACTCTAGCTGGTCATGTGATACCGTACTGATGCATCATGGGATTTATAGCAGAGCATAAAGGTGAAAAAAGCAGAGTGAAATCTGAAATTCAAGATGGTGTCTAAAAATAAGAAAGTTGGTTGGAAGTGCATGGAAGTAAGTTCACTATGTATAAGAGAAGTGCAGAATTTAGACTACCGGCACTGACTGACAGCTCTGATGCTGAACCTGCTGTCAGTCAGTGCTGGGGGAGTGGTTATAGCACCCGCTATGTGACTAGGCCGGGGGGAATAATGTTAATTTCCTCTCTGCAGCAGGGTTCTCGGTGCAGGCACCGCATGGTGTTAGACTATTAATCTGCAGATTAACCAAATATCTGCAGGTTAATAGCGATATTTTACATAACAAGTTATCTTAAGTTATACTGAATCTTTTTGCACAAAATAGTATAGCGACCTACTCTGATCCACCTGCTTTATGCCATAAATGTCTGATAGGCGCAGGTCTCAGGGGTGAACTTCTATCTTGAGAACAGGTACCTGACTCTTGGTGATGTGAATGGAGAGATAGCCGTGCATGAGCGTTTATTCTCGTTCTTGCCTATTGGTGATCTGGAATAAGCCATTCCTGCGAGCTCAGCAATTTTTGGGAACTCGTATAGAAGTGAAAGGATGGAGGCACATGTACTTGGCCACCTTTCCATTTACAATGGCTCCAATACAAGAGAGGTGTGGGTCCAGAAGGTGACACCTGCTTGTATGAGGCCTTTAGGTTGGCGCCGTTATACTGATTAAAATGATTCCTTGGTTGGCGAAATCCATCTTGTGGTTGTTGTTTAACCCCTTTCTGCCAACTGACCGAATAGTACGTCAGCTGTCAGATCCCCTGCTTTGAGGTGGGCTCCGGAGGTGAGCCCACCTCAAAGCCGCGACATGTCAGCTGTTTTGTTTTGCCCATTAACTAGTTAAATGCCGCCATCAAGCGCTGACAGCGGCATTTAACTAGCGCGCGCGGCCGGAAATGCTCGCACCGCTGACCCCCGTCACATGATCGGGGGTCATCGGTGCATTGCCATAACAACCAGAGGTCTCCTTGAGACCTCTATTGTTGTTGATGGCCGATTGCTTTGAGCGCCACCCTGTGGTCGGCGTTCAAAGTACACCTGCATTTCTGCTACATAGAGGTGATCTGTACTTCACCTCTATGTAGCAGAGGCGATCGAGTTGTGCATGCTTCTAGCCTCCTATGGAGGCTATTAAAGCATGCCAAAATTAAAAAAAAAAAAAGTGTTTAAAAATATAAAAAAAAATAAAAAATATCTAAAAGTTCAAATCACCCCCCTTTCGCTCCAATCAAAATAAAACAATTAAAAAAAAAAATCAAACATACACATATTTGGTATTGCCGCGTTCAGAATCGCCCGATCTATCATTAAAATCAAAGGATTAACCTAAATGGTGTAGCGAGAAAAAAAATCAAAACGCCAAAATTACGTTTTTTTGGTCGCCGCAACATTGCATTAAAATGCAATAACGGGCGATCAAAAGAACGTATCTACACCAAAATGGTATCATTAAAAATACCAGCTTGGCACGCAAAAAATAAGCCCTCACCTGACCCCAGATCACGAAAATTGGAGACGCTACGGGTATCGGAAAATCGCGCAATTTTTTTATTTTTTTTTTTCAAATTTTGGAATCTTTTTCCGCCACTTAGATAAAAAATAACCTAGACATGTTAGGTGTGTATGAACTTGTAATGACCTGGAGAATCATAATGGCAGGTTAGTTTTAGCATTTGGTGAACCTAGCAAAAAAGCCAAACAAAAAACAAGTGTGAGATTGCACTTTTTTTGCAATTTCATCACACTTGGAAATTTTTTCCCGTTTTCTGTTACACGGCATGGTAAAACCAATGGTATCATTCAAAAGTACATCTCGTCCCGCAAAAAAATAAGCCCTCACATGGCCATATTGACGGAAAAATAAAAAAGTTATGGCTCTGGGAAGGAGGGGAGCGAAAAACGAAACAACGGAAAAAGCTCCGGGGGTGAAGGGGGGTTAATCTTTTTCTTGTTGTTTTCAGTTAATGAAGCTCCTGCCCTGGGGTGGCCAGGGGGGGGGGGGGGGATGGTCTTTATGTGGTGCTCTGATTAGGTGTTAATACTGACAGCTTATGACCCCTGATCCCCCAGTGACCTGCCCCCTATTTTACATAGTAAATATTATGTGTATGGGAAAAAACAAAAAAAATCACCTTCGGCAGGCAGGATAAAAACCAAGATAAAAACATAGCAAGCAAATACGCTGCATTAAATAAATAGCAATAGTGCATGGAAATAACATAATTTTGATTAAAAAAAAGTGTAAAAGCCGTTACACCACGTCACGGTGACCCTATTTGGGACAGTCCTAATCTCGAATATTAAAACCTTACCATTTGTCAAGTGGAGTGCGTGTACATAAGGGCAGAGAAGGACTGAAACCCAGCTGGTGGACATGGAGCCATGGGGAACTACATGAATATAATGTCCAGCTCGGAAAAAAAAAAGAAGCAGGCCACACCTTTTATATGCACTGAATGCAGATAGACTGAAACAGAATACCTAAAGAAATTACCTTTTTTTTTTTTTTTTTTTTTTGAGTTTGACATTATATTCATGCAGTTCCCCATGGCTGTGTCCACTAGCGAGAATAATTAGCAGGGTAGAAAGGCAAAATGAGCAATTGTAATTACACAGTGCTATATAATATGATGAGTGCAATATATGAAGCAGATAATAATATTGATGCCTGACGAATTCAACTTCCCTTCTGTTCTTACATTTACAATTGTGTACTTTTTCTTGAACTCGTATAACCTTAGTTCACAGTTGCGCTTCTTGCATGAATCCAGCTTTTTTGTTCAGAATAGTCACTATATTTTTTTCAGGCTTAAAAAAAACTTTCCCCCTATTAAATTTAATCAGTTGCCCTTTTTTGCAAAAATGTTTTATAGTTTCACATATGTCTTGCATTGGTGGCCTAACACCTTTCATTGTTTAAAGGGCACCTGTCAACCCCCCCAGGGTCTTTTTAAGTAAAAGGGCCCCCTTTAGCAGCACTAAGGCTGCATACTGTGACGGTGGCTCTTCTGTTTAGTATCCCTAGGAATGCTGAAATAATCACTTTTATAAATTGCCGCCATACCTCAATTGTGTCCCGGAGGTATGTCTTCTCCCCTGGTGTCAACCGCCTCTGAGACGTCAATAATCTCCCTCTTGCGTCTGTGCGCTGCCTCCTGTGTTTCTGTTACATGCCCGGCGCCTGCGCTCTCCCGAAAAATGCAGCGAAAAATTAATCAAGACCTGCTTTTTTACTGCCAAGAGATCAGGTTTTAGCTGCAGAAAAAATGTAGCAATAAAGCAAGATGTGAACTTGGCCTTAGTCTGAATCGTCACAACAGAATTTTAAATATTTCAACTTTGCCTTTATTGCAATTCTCTGGAAGAAGTGAATAAGCGTAAGATTGACCTTTAAGGCCTCAGCAGGATTTTCTGTTTTTAAAAGCTATGGACATCATTGCATTTTTTTAGAGCTTTATTATTATGTTTTATAAAATATTTCTTCAGTCATTTTTTTTTTTTAAATGTGTAACCTTTCTGCCTCTTCAGCTTTCCTCTATTGGAGTACACTGCAAGCTGTTCAATTCTTTTTATTCTCAAGCCACTTCTTGTCTTTAATGCTCAAATCTGATTTTAATTTAGATTTGAGATTAGATGAATAGCCTGGAGACTGACCTAAGAGATAAACATTACTGGATGTTGGGATTGAAACTGAACAAAATCCAGCAGCCTACAGTGTACTGTAATACAAGCAAGCTGCAGAAACAAAGCAGTTCACTTTTTTGTTTAGAAAATCAGTTGCTGAAAAATTTTATAACATGTCCAGTCCTCTAAAACATGCTAAGGTGTCCATAACCATTATTTGCATTAATTATCTAAAAAAAAATATTTCCAGAAATTACTTTCCTTGTATTTCTGGTGTTACACCACTGAAGTAATTACCCGCAGTTGGTCTATATACTGCAACAAATATATACCGTATGTATATTATATAAGATTGTCCAGAGTTGTTAACCCCTTCATGACCCAGCCTATTTTGGCCTTAATGACCTTGCCGTTTTTTGAAATTCTGACCAGTGTCCCTTTATGAGGTAATAACTCAGGAACGCTTCAACGGATCCTAGCGATTCTGAGATTGTTTTTTCGTGACATATTGGGCTTCATGTTAGTGGTAAATTTAGGTCGATAATTTCTGAGTTTATTTGTGAAAAAAACGGAAATTTGGCAAAAAATGTGAAAATTTCGCAATTTTCACATTTTGAATTTTTATTCTGTTAAACCAGAGAGTTATGTGACACAAAATAGTTAATAAATAACGTTTCCCACATGTCTACTTTACATCAGCACAATTTTGGAAACAATTTTTTTTTTTGCTAGGAAGTTATAAGGGTTAAAATTTGACCAGTGATTTCTCATTTTTACAACAAAATTTACAAAACCATTTTTTTTAGGGACCACCTCACATTTGAAGTCATTTTGAGGGTTCTATATGGCTGAAAATACCCAAAAGTGACACCATTCTAAAAACTGCACCCCTCAAGGTGCTCAAAACCACATTCAAGAAGTTTATTAACCCTTCAGGTGTTTCACAGCAGCAGAAGCAACATGGAAGTAAAAAATGAACATTTAACTTTTTAGTCACAAAAATGATCTTTTAGCAACAATTTTTTTATTTTCCCAGCGGTAAAAGGAGAAACTGGACCACGGACGTTGTTGTCCAATTTGTCCTGAGTACGCTGATACCTCATATGTGGGGGTAAACCACTGTTTGGGCGCACGTCAGGGCTCGGAAGGGAAGTAGTGACATTTGAAATGCAGACTTTGATGGAATGGTCTGCGGGCGTCACATTGCATTTGCAGAGCCCCTGATGTGCCTAAACAGTAGAAACCCCCCACAAGTGACCCCATTTTGGAAACTAGACCCCCCAAGGAACTTATCTAGATGTGTGGTGAGCACGTTCAACCCCCAAGTGCTTCACAGAAGTTTACAAGGCAGAGCCGTGAAAATAAAAAATCATTTTTCTTTCCTCAAAAAAGATGTTTTAGCAAGCAATTTTTTATTTTCACAAGGGTAACAGGAGAATTTGGACCCCAATATTTGTTGCCCAGTTTGTTGTGAGTACGCTGATACCCCATATGTGGGGGTAAACCACTGTTTGGGCGCACGTCAGGGCTCGGAAGGGAAGTAGTGACATTTGAAATGCAGACTTTGATGGAATGGTCTGCGGGCGTCACATTGCATTTGCAGAGCCCCTGATGTGCCTAAACAGTAGAAACACCCCACAAGTGACCCCATTTTGGAAACTAGACCCCCGAAGGAACTTATCTAGATGTGTGGTGAGCACTTTCAACCCCCAAGTGCTTCACAGAAGTTTATAACGCAGAGCCGTGAAAATAAAAAATAATTGTTCTTTCCTCAAAAATTATGTTTTAGCAAGTAATTTTTTATTTTTGCAAGGGTAACAGGAGAAATTGGACCCCAACAGTTGTTGCCCAGTTTGTCCTGAGTACGCTGGTACCCCAAATGTGGGGGTAAACCACTGTTTGGGCGCACGTCGGGGCTTGGAAGGGCGGGAGCACCATTTGACTTTTTGAACGCAAGATTGGCTGGAATCAATGGTGGCGCCATGTTGTGTTTGGAGACCCCTGATGTGCCTAAACAGTGGAAACCCCTCAATTCTAACTTCAACACTAACCCCAACACACCCCTAATCCTAATCCCAACTGTAGCCATAACCCTAATCACAACCCTAACCCCAACACACCCCTAACCACAACCCTAACCGCAACACACCCGTAACCCTAATTCCAACCCTAATCCTAACCCTAATTCCAACCGTAACCCTAATCCCAACCCTAACCACAACTGTAACCCCAACACACCCCTAACCCTATCCGTAACCCTAACCACAAGCCTAATCTTAACCCTATTTCAAACCCTAGCCCTAATTCCAACCCTAACCCTAAGGCTATGTGCCCACGTTGCAGATTCGTGTGAGATTTTTCCGCACGATTTTTGAAAAATCTGCAGGTAAAAGGCACTGCGTTTTACCTGCGGATTTACAGCAGATTTCCAGTGTTTTTTTGTGCGGATTTCACCTGCGGATTCCTATTGAGGAACAGGTGTAATACGCTGCGGAATCCGCACAAAGAATTGACATGCTGCGGAAAATACAACGCAGCGTTTCTGCACGGAATTTTCCGCACCATGGGCACAGCGGATTTGGTTTTCCTTAGGTGTACATGGTACTGTAAACCTGATGGAAAACTGCTTCGAATTCGCAGCGGCCAATCCGCTGCGGATCCGCGGCCAATCCGCTGCGGATCCGCTGCCAATCCGCTGCGGATCCGCGGCCGATCCGCTCTGTGTGAACATGCCATAACCCTAACCCTACCCGTAACCCTAACCCTACCCCTAACCCTACCCCTAGTTCTAACCCTAGTTCTAACCCTAACCCTAGTGGCAAAAAAAATAAAAAATTTCTTTATTTTATTATTGTCCCTATGGGGGTGATAAAGGGGGGGGGTTATTTATTATTTTTTTTATTTTGATCGCTGTGGTAGAACCTACCACAGCGATCAAAATGTACTTGTAAGGAATCTGCCGACTGGCAGATTCGGCGGGCGCACTGAGCATGCGCCCGCCATTTTGGAAGATGGCGGCGCCCAGCGAGCAGACGTACGGACACCGGGAGGATCGGTAAGTGTGGTGGGGGGGTGGATCGGAGCACAGGGGGGGGATCGGAGCACAGGGGGGGTGGATATGAGCAAGGAGGGAGCGGACAGGAGGACGGGGGAGCCGGCAGGCGGACGGAGGGGACCGGACCCCATAACGGAGGACTGGGGGGGCGATCGGTGGGTGTGTGGGGGGGTCACTTTAGTATTTCCAGCCATGGCCGATGATATTGCAGCATCGGCCATGGCTGGATTGTAATATTTCACCAGTTTTTTAGGTGAAATATTACAAATCGCTCTGATTGGCAGTTTCACTTTCAACAGCCAATCAGAGCGATCGTAGCCACGGGGGGGTGAAGCCACCCCCCCTGGGCTGAAGTACCACTCCCCCTCTCCCTGCAGATCGGG
This sequence comes from Ranitomeya variabilis, assembly GCF_051348905.1. Classification (NCBI taxonomy): domain Eukaryota; kingdom Metazoa; phylum Chordata; class Amphibia; order Anura; family Dendrobatidae; genus Ranitomeya; species Ranitomeya variabilis. The sequence continues at coordinate 130,941,343 of NC_135237.1, forward strand.
TAAAATAGGAGTTAACCCCTTCACCCGATCTGCAGGGACGCGTTCATTCCATGACGCCACATAGGCGTCATGGGTCGGATTGGCACGGGTTTTCATGACGCCTACGTGGCGTCATGGGTCGGGAAGGGGTTAAAATTGTGTACAGGGTATAATGATTTTTTATTTAGTTTTAAGGCGACTTTCACACTAGTGTCGTGCACTGCACGTCGCTATGCGTCGTTTTGTTGAAAAAACTCATCCTGCAAAAGTGCTTGCAGGATGCGTTTTTTCTCCATAGACTAGCATTAGCGACGCATTGCTACACGTCGCAACCATCGTGCGACGGTTGCGTCGGTCCGTCGCCACCAAAAAAGTTGCATGTAACTTTTTTTGGTGCGTCGATAGTCTTTTCCGACTGTGCATGTGCGGCTGGAACTCCGCCCCCGCCTCCCCGCACATCACAATGGGGCAGCGGATGCGTTGAAAAACAGCATCCGCTGCCCCTGTTGTGCGGCGCTTTCACTGCTTGCGTCGGTACGTCGCAAAGACGCAATTCGTCATACGACGCTAGTGTGAAAGTAACCTAATTTTTAAAGAGGACCTTTCACCCAATTTTTCAAGTTCAACTGGCCCGGGATAGAATAGTGGCTGCTGTTTTTGTTTTGTTTGCTTTTGTATTTTGCCTCAAATATTATTAATCAATGTGTTTGACCAATTGGGTTTTTTCAGACCATTTTCACTATGAGCTTGTACTTCTCCCTGTATGACACTGATCAGTCAAACCAACCATAGGCAGATAGCAACAGGAGAATTGGAGAAAGTACGCACACCCACCATAACTTAGGGTAGGTTTCTTAGTTTGTGAGATATAGTGTAAGGCTACGTTCACATTTGCGTTGTGCGCCGCAGCGTCGGCGCCGCAACGCACAACGCAAACAAAAACGCAGCAAAACGCATGCACAACGCTGCGTTTTGCGCCGCATGCGTCCTTTTTTTCATTGATTTTGGACGCAGCAAAAATGCAACTTGCTGCGTCCTCTGCGCCCGGACGCGGGCGCCGCAGGGACGCATGCGGCGCAAAACGCAAGTGCGACGCATGTCCATGCGCCCCCATGTTAAATATAGGGGCGCATGACGCATGCGGCGACACTGCGGCGCCCGACGCTGCGGCGCCGACCGCAAATGTGAACGTAGCCTTACAGCTCTGATCTCTTGGTTTAACATCCTGTATGAGTCAGTGTGGGGAGAGGGGGCAGTGCAGCTGAGTTTAGCTGTGTCACATTACAAACCCTTCTATCAGTTTTCCTGATTACCAAGTGTGTCAATAATTACACTTACTGTATATTTGTTGTACTGAGGCAACTTATAATCACTCTGCAGTGAGATCCAAGCTGTCATAATTTCTCACACAGGAGCAGCCTGCCTGTTATGGACTACTTCTGTGTGAGATGTAATAACAGCACTGATCTCCCCGCAGAGTGATTACAAGTTGCCTGACTACAACAGATATAAGTGTGATTACTGACACTGTGAGCTTTACTTTGGTCTCCTATCCTAATTGGAGTAAAGGTGTAGTAATTATAGCTCTCTAATATGTAGCTGGGTCTTTTTGAAGGGACTAAAATTAATTGGACAATTGTCCCAAAGCTGTTTAATGGGCTGCATGGATTTTCCCTCATTATTTCATTAAAAGGTTTGCAGCTGATTCCAGTTGTGGCATTTGTAACTCTCATTGGAAGTGAAACAGACCATCATTAGGCTGAAAAAGAAAAAATCTATTAGGCTACGTTCACATTTGCGGCCAGCGCCGCAGCGTCGGGCGCCGCAGCGGCGCCGCATGCGTCATGCGCCCCTATATTTAACATGGGGGCGCATGGACATGCGGCGCACTTGCGTTTTGCGCCGCATGCGTCGCTGCGCAGAGGACGCAGCAAGTTGCATTTTTGCTGCGTCCAAATTCAATGAAAAAAACGACGCATGCGGCGCAAAACGCAGCGTTGTGCATGCGTTTTGCTGCGTTTTTGTTTGCGTTGTGCGCTGCGGCGCCGACGCTGCGGCGCACAACGCAAATGTGAACGTAGCCTTAGACAGCAGAAATCTTAGGAGTGGCCAAAACAACAGTTTTGTACATTCAACAAAAAACAAAGTGCACTCATGAACTTAGAAACGCAAAAACGTCTGGACGTCCACAGAAGGCTGCAGTGGTGGATCGCAGAATCCTTTCCATGCTGAAGAACAGCCCCTTCACAACATCCGCTCAAGTGAAGAACACTCTCCAGGAAATTGGTGTTTCAGTATATGTCTACCATAAAGAGAAGGCTGCATGAGCACAAATACAGAGGGTTCACCACAAGGTGCAAATCATTAATTTGACTTAAGAGCAGAAAGGCCAGATTAGACTTTGCAAAAAAAAACACCTAAAGAAGCCAGCCCAGTTCTGGAAGAGCTTTCTTTGGACAAATGATACGAAGATCAACCTGTACCAGAATGATGAGAAGAAGATAGTATGGAGAAGGCTTGGGTTGGCTCATGATCCAAAGCACATCACATCCTCTGTAAACCATGGTGAAGGCAGTGTGATGGCATCCAGTGGCACTGGGTCTCTAGTGATGAATTCTGGAGTGTACAGGGCGAAACCGTCTGCTCAGATTCAGCCAAATGCAGCAAGGTTGATTGGATGGAGCTTCACAGTACAGATTTACAATGACTAGAGATGGGCGAACCTAAACTAGTGTCCGTCCCTGGAAGTCTGTTTTACAATTTGAGAGAGATTTTCTAGATCCATAGTTTGGATCCTCATTGAATTCTATGGGGTCCAAGTACAATTCTGGTACCCGAACCGAACTTTGGCCAAAAGGTCATGTACCAGAACCCGAACTTCCAAGGGTCTGTTTATCCCCAACATTGATTCAAACATACTGCTAAAGCAACACAGGAGTTTAAGGCAAGAAAGTGAAATATTTAGCAGTGTCAGAGTTGATCACTAAATCTCAACCCCATCAAGCAGGTTTTTGCCATGTAATGTAAAGACTTCATGCTGAAGGGGTTAAAAACAGAGTTCAGGAATGGTGAATTTGTTCAACTGCAATTGTTTTAGCAACAGGAGCTTATTTCAACCCAACATGACCTCTTTTTTTCCAAAATCGGGCTACTCTCAGATAAGGTAGCAAAAACCTGCTGCCAGATTCCCTTTAGGATAACATTTAAGGCAGAAAGGCTAATAAACAAGTAACAACTCTAGTCAGCTACAGTAAAGGCCTGGCAAAGCATCACAAAGGAGGAACCCCCAACATTTGGTGATGTCCCGATCTTCCAGACTTCAGGCAGTCATTGCCTACAAAAGATTCTCTACAAAGTACTTATTTATGGTAAAGTTAATTTGTCCAATTACTTTGAAGCCCGAAATGAGGAGGCTTTGTAGAAAAATGATCTATTCCTACTATTCCTAAACTTTTCACAGGAGATTTTTGTTCAATCCCTGAAAGTCTACACTTCCTGGCATGCAGAACCCATGTCACAAAGATTGTCACTGTCCAAATATTTCTGGACCTAACTGTATATTTCCATTAATACAGGTATGTTAGTAAGCTGAGTCTATTTGTTGCATATGTCTACCGAAGAAGAATAGTGAAAAAATTAAAGGTATGTCTAATGGAATGGTTGTTACCCCTTGTAATTTTGTGGCACAGCAGTCCGTATAATTGGCTTCTGGTGGCCTTTCATAGTACAGAGGTTGCAGTTTCCAATGATTTTCCTAGATGTGAGATGGATCAGGTTGAGGTAAATTTATGACCAAGCTTTCTTTAGTGATGGATGTGATCTGAGTATTCTTGGTCATCTTGTCCTATTTTGCATGTTATCTCCCTGGATGGGAAAAGGGGAGGGAAAGAACATATTAACAATAGCCTTTTTATCTTTTTTGAAATCCATTTATGTGGCCTATACCTTAACTTACTGAAGTATCAGACTGCCCACAAAAAAATTACTGGAATTATGTACTAATCGAGTGAGCTAAGGTACAGCAGCAGGGCTGAAAGATGCACAGAGTACTTCTACCAGATGCCTTTTTTATTACATTGTAATCGGATTTGTTTTTGTTTGTTTTTTTCAACTTTTTTGAGTTTAAAGGCATTAACAAAAAGGAAAGTTGAACATATTCTTAAAGAAACAGAGTTTAAGAGCATAATATAAGGAAAAGTTGTACATATCTTTTGAAGGAGCAGCATAAACATACCCCCTCTTCCCTAACTTCTACGCATTCAAATTTGTATTTTAAACATTTTTTTCTTCTTTTTTTTTGTAGTATGTTTACTTGGCCTTTGCTATACTAGCAGTGTATATGCAGCTGAATTGAAGTTGGAAGTTCTAGACAAATAGTTGGATACTTCTCCTATGCAGTCATTTAGTCACATTGCTTTCAGTTGAGTAACAGGTTTTTCTTGGTGGATGGTATTTCAGTGGGATTTCTACATGAACTTTTTTATATAAAGGGAAGTAGCATGAACAACTTGCACTAAGTTCAACTGTTATACTGTTACAACTAAAGACTTTTACAGAATTTTCCATTATAAAAAAAAAAGTGGTCCCGAATTGTTTTATACTTGTAAAATAACTCATCATGTACTAACCCTCCCCAGGTCCATCATCTACTCTCTGCCACTGTTTCAGTCTCTGCGCATTGATGGTAGCAGTGGTTTCACACTGACGGCGCAGATCACTGCGGCTGCAATTTACTGAGCTGAGCGGTTCTCTTGATGTAGACCGCATAAGCGACTGAGCGTAGTGATTAGCCACTTCAGTGTGCGCGCTGTTGACTGGGCATTTTTTATGCACTTAGCACAAACACAGATAACAGGAATAATAAAGACTACAACTCGGTGAAACCCATGCCTTCATGTACAAACTAGACTATCCTTAGCCGCACAACTAAAAACACCACCTCAGACCTGGCGGCCTAAAAGGCCAATGAGGGGTTCCTCGTGAGGAACAGAGGGGAGACCGCTGTGCACAGCTAACCAGGAGAGGGAAAGTGTTCACAAGGATGCAAGGACGCAGTGTGTGGAAAGTTAAAGTATGTGCACAAAGGGGAAGTGAGGACAACTAAAGAGAATAATGAATGAAACAAGAATAGTCTCCCACTAACCTAACTGAGGATAATGAAAAGATGCTGGGAAGGCAGGAAAACGGCAGGCATACACACTGTGTTTACCTAGCCAGGAAAATCCCTTGGCTGAAGAGCTGGAACTCCTTAGCACTCCTCTTAGAATTATAGCCAGCAAGGAAGTGTAGTGAAAGGAGAATATGTATAGCCCAACCCAGAATGTGATGGGGCATCCAAAACAGGACAATTGGAAATACGTGAAGAAAAACCCAGAAAGTAAAAAATAAAGGCAATAGGAACCATCAACATAAGGACAGGGAAGAAAAGAGTGTCGAGGCTTGGTTTTGGGACTCGCCCCGTGCCTTTTGCTTTGTTGTTTGTTTTCCTGTCTGTTGAGCCACAGCAGAATTAATCTCTGTCCAAATTCCGAAGGTTCTTTTGTCCTTGCCTTCCTTTTTTTTGTTTTGCTTCATTTCAGGTTTTTCCATTTTTTTTTTTTTTTTTTTTTTTTTTTTTTTTTAAGTTTTGGTTCTGTCCCATTACATTTTGGGATGGGCTTCATATAGTAATAAACTCTCTTACTGACTTTCTTTGCTGGCTATACTTCTATGCTGATTGTGTTAAGATTTCCAGCTCTTCAACAGAGAATTATCTTTTTCTGATGAATCTAGTTGCTTTTTTTTGCAGTCTGACTGAGTTCTCCTTCCCATCACACTTCACTTTGTTTTACGTTTGAGGGTCTGGGAGGTTTTCACTTAGTCCATTTTTTTTTGTTTTCTGTATTTTACCTTGTCTATCCTGTGTCAACGTGTTTAGTTCCTTACCTTGGGTTCTTGTTTCTCCTTGCACGCTCTCTCCCTTACCTTTGTAGGATATGTGTTGCAGCCTACCCTCTGGTTCCTCAGCTGGTACGATAAACCCTTGGTGGCCTTTTAGGGAGCCAGGTCTGAAGAAGTGTTTTTAGTTGTGTAGTTAAGGACTTTCCTAATCTGTACAGGGACTAGTTGGGTGCAGGTACGGTGTTTCTGTTTGTAAGTCCTTTCCTTCTACCATTATCCATGTGAGTGTATAGACGCATTCATAACAAAGGGCAATACTTCAGCAAAAAAGAGATTTGACCATACAGACACAGGTCACCGGATCGAATCCTCAATCTGAGCCATGGCAACGTTACTGCTGCAGCCAATATAAAAGACTGGAGCAGCGGTGTAGAAACAGTGCTGTTTGTTATTGTACAAGTATGAAAGTGTTCGGGGATTACTTTTCTTAAAGTAAAAAACGTTTTTATCTGTTGGGTCTCTACATGAGTACCGTTATGCTTGTGACCTTATTGATGTTAAATTGCCCTCTTTTCTGTATCTCACCAAAGTGTAACCTCAATATTTATGTACCTTGTGGAAGTGTAACTGCAATAAGTCCCTCTTTTGAAAAAATTTACTATTTTTGAGTTTACGAATAGTGATGAGCGAGTATACTCGTTGCTCAGGTTTTCCCGAGCACGCTCGGGTGGTCTCCGAGTAGGTAGAGCATTCTTCGGAAACAGCACCACTTTTGTATATAGTCTGGTCTGTATTTGGTATTGCAGCTCAGTCCGATTCACTTAAATGTGTGTGTGCTATAATACCACGCTCAAGTGGTGCTGTTTCTGGAAAAATCAATAATTCTTACTGTTTTGAGTTCCCTTTTCTGCGCATATCTTTTAATCAAAAAGCGGATCAAATCTTAGTACATGAGAGAGGGGAAATATCCTCTAACATTTCCTGAAAAATTCTCCTCTTTTGGACAAAGATCAAATCTTACTCCTGTCAGAGGGGCCTAACATTTTGATAAAATGTCAGATCATACACTTATAGGAGAAAAAATGTGAAATTTGTGAATGTCACTGGTTTTTTTTTGTTTGTTTTTTTCCAGATGTCAATCTGCTTTCATTCTTTGTCATTGTGTCTATTGCTTGGAAAGGTCTAAGGGATGTGTTATGTCTGTATCGATAAAGGTTTGGGGTTGTTAATAGATATGCTTAGATTTTGACTTGTGTCTTGCTAATAAAAATAGAAAGAAATAGCGGCTGAGTAGGACTTGTTAGTATTTTTTTAGTGGTAAAATCTTATAAGAGTAAATAAAATGAACCAGCAGTGTTGCTTTTATACAAGAACGTAACTTACTTACGTAACTTTACAATATTATAATTTTATGCCAAGCTATCTAGAATTACTTTAATCAGATTGTCCGGCCTTAGGGTACAAATCTGCAGTCACTCTATGTGACTGCAGACTTATTAAGGTACCGTCACACTCAGCAACTTTCCAACGAGAAGGATGACGATCCGTGACGTTGCAGCTTCCTGGATAGCGATATCGTTGTGTTTGACACGCAGCAGCGATCAGGATCCCGCTGTGATATCGTTGGTCGGAGCTAGAAGTCCAGAACTTTATTTCGTCGCTGATCACCCGCTGTCATCGCTGGATCGGCGTGTGTGACGCCGATCCAGCGATGTGTTCACTTGTAACCAGGGTAAACATCGGGTTACTAAGCGCAGGGCCGCGCTTAGTAACCCGATATTTACCCTGGTTACCATTGTAAAAGTTAAAAAAAAAAACACTACATACTCACATTCTGATGTCTGTCACGTCCCCCGGCGTCCACAGGGTTAAAACAGCTTTCGGCAGGAGCGCTTGCTAATGCTGCGCTGCTGCCGAGAGCTTCCTGCACTGACTGTGTCAGCGCCGGCCGTAAAGCAGAGCATGCGGTGATGTCACCGCTGTTACTGCCGGCGCTGACACATTTAGTGCAGGGAAGCTCTCGGCAGCAGCGCGTGCATTAGCAGCGCTCCTGCCGAAAGCAGTTTTAACCCTGTGGACGCTGGCGGGGGACGTGACAGACATCAGAATGTGAGTATGTAGTGGTTTTTTTTTTACTTTTACAGTGGTAACCAGGGTAAATATCGGGTTACTAAGCGCGGCCCTGCACTTAGTAACCCGATGTTTACCCTGGTTACCCGGGTGCTGCAGGGGGACTTCGGCATCATTGAAGACAGTTTCAACGATGCCGAAGTCGTTCCCCTGATCGTTGGTCGCTGGAGAGAGCGGTCTGTGTAACAGCTCCCCAGCGACCACACAACGACTTACCAACGATCACGGCCAGGTCGTATCGCTGTTCGTGATCGTTGGTAAGTCGTTTAGTGTAACGGTACCTTTACGAATCCTCACAGCGTATGCACTGCACACTGTGAGGATTCTCTGCCAGTGCCAGGAGAGGACATTCATGTGACCGCATGCGATTTGCACACTAGTCGGCAGGTAACTGCATGTATACAAATAGTATACTTGCAGCCACATGCCCGCTGCCTACACTGGAAAATCCTCACAGCGTACGGTGCGCGTGCTGTGAGCATTCATAAGTCTGCAGTAACACACAGTGGGGGAAATAAGTATTTGATACCTTGCTGATATTATAAGTTTACCCACTGACAAAGAAATGAACAGTCTATAATTTTAAAGATAGGTTAATTTTACCAGTGAGAGATAGAATATCAAAAATAAATTCCAGAAAATCACATTGTATAAATGATGTACATTTATTTGCATTTTGCTGTGAGAAATAAGTATTTGATCCCCTACCAACCAGTAAGAGTTCTGGCTCCTACAGACCAGTTAGACGCTCCTAATCAACTCATTACCTGCATTAAAGACAGCTGTCCTACATAGTCCCCTTTTATAAAAGACTCCTGTCCACGGACTCAATGAATCAGTCAGACTCTAACCTCTACAACATGGGCAACACCAAAGAGCTTTATGAGGATGTCAGGGACAAGATCATAGACCTGCACAAAGCTGGAGTGGGCTACAAAACCATAAGTAAGATGCTGGGTGAGAAGGAGACAACTGTTGGTGCAATAGTAAGAAAATGGAAGAAATGCAAAATGACTGTCAATGGACATTGATCTGGGGCACCATGCAAAATCTCACCTTGTGGGGTATGCTTGATCATGAGGAAGGTGAGAGATCAGACTAAAACTACACGGGGGGAACTTGTTAATGATCTCAAGGCAGCTGGGACCACAGTCACCAAGAAAACCATTGGTAACACATTACGCCATAAAGGTTTAAAATCCCGCTGTGCTCGCAAGGTGTCACTGCTCAAGAAGGCACATGTGCAGGACCATCTGAAGTTTGCCAATGAACTGATGATCTGCAAAGAGGAGTGGACTAAAATTCCTCCTGACATGTGCACAAACCTCATGATCAACTACAAAAAAGTCTGGCTGCTGTGCTTGCCAACAAGGGTTTTGCCACCAAGTATTTAGTCTTGTTTGCCAGAGGGATCAAATACTTTTTCTCACTGAAAAATGCAAATAAATTTATATAATTTATATAATGGGATTTTCTGGATTTTATTTTTGATATTCTATCTCTCAATGTTAAAAATTGACCTACCCTTAAAATTATAGACTGTTCCTGTCTTTGTCAGTGGGCAAACTTACAAAATCAGCAAGGGATCAAATACTTATTTCCCCCACTGTAGATTGACTGCAGACTTGTGCTCGAGGGCCAGACAAGAACTAATTTGTGCATCTTCCTTTACTACAGCTATTGAATGCTGATTCCTGTTTTGCTGAGGCACACGTTTGCAACACCCCATAAAAGGTCTCTTCTTTATTAGCTTTTATTCTTTTAGTTTTTACCTGTATACAGTATATGTGCTGTCTTGGATCCATGTTAATTTTGAAGTGAAGCCACAATATACAACTTTTACTGTGCAACTGCTGAATGGTGCTGTTCAAGTGATGTACGGTACTTGGGGTTTATTCACACGCTTCTTTTTTGTCTAGTTTTTGCCCCAGAAAAAAAAGTTGTTTTACAGTATCGGCAAAGTGATTTAGATTTCTGAAATCTCGTGCACATGCTGCTGCTTTTTTTTCTTGCAAATTTGAACCATCAAAGCGTTTTTGTTTCAAATGTGTCGCATGTCAGTTTTTTTTTCAGCATTTTGTCAGTGGTTTGTTTTCATCCATTCAAATGAATGTGCATGCGTGTTTTTTTTTTTTTAACAATCACATAAAAAAAGTACTTCTTTTACTCCTCTTTTTTTTCTTGCCATCACTCTGAACATTTACAGCAGATTCTCCTGCAGCAAAAACCAATTTGTGCACAAAGCCTGGCCGGGTTCTTAGGGATCTTCATTAACCTGCTAGATAATAGAGTAACATATTTGGTAAGGAGTTATTTGATTTCTGTGCTGTTGGCAAATAACTATTATCTTGTGGGAGCAAGAAAACCTCTAGGTCTGTACAGAATTCCCCACTGCTAATCTAGTGAAAACCAGTCTTTTTGTTTTGGCAGACGGATATTGTCACAAAGCCAATTCTGTCTTATTGGATCCTGCATTCAGTGCTGACAAAGAGAAGATCCTCTTTTTATTATGTCCTGGTAATCCCCGTTTTTGCCCATTGATTGCTAGGCTTCAGGCTTTGTCACCTGTGTGCGGAGCAGTTGCAATGCCCTCCAGGGCAAGGGTTGCTACGTTTAGGTGGTAGAGCTCTGCTGTAATAATACAGAACATACAGATCTACCTGTCACTCAGTGCCTTGGGACTGTTGACGCTAACCAGGTCCCTAGAACTAGGGGTGTCCTAGTCCGTCCCTGTCTCCCTGGATTACTCTTGAAGGTGGAGACGCTGGGTTCATGTGCCTTGCTGTGCTCCTATATCAACGCCTATCCTTGGACATACATCCAGCTGAAGTGTACTGCAGCGCACAAGTTTGCCGAGTCCGTGTGCAGCAATACACGCTGGTAGCCAATGAGAAGCCAGCAGCTGTCGTCTGTCTACACGTCACTGGGTGCATGACAGTAACGTCATGCACACCAGTCGTTTGGATGCTGAAGTCAGCTGCTGGCTTCCGAAGGTGGCGGGGGAGAGAATGGAAGGTGAATAGTGTGTTCATTGCATTTTTTTTTGTGTCTATGCGTTGAACAATAGCGGCACCGGCAGAATGGGGGGGGGGGGCATATACATGGAATGGGGGAGCATATTGTAGAGTGCTACACAATTAAGTTACAGTAATAAAATGGATATGGATGTTGGGATAACCATTGGGGAAAAACAATAGGTGAACATTTCTCAGTCATAATGGTAATGCTTATTGGCAACATACACTACATTTCAAAAGTATGTGGACACTTATATATTAAATATTATACTTACAATGGCTTTTATGATATCCCATTCTAAATTGATGGGCAATAATAATAATAATGGAACAGATTTCCCCTTTGCAGCTAAACAGCTTCCACCTTTCTGAGAAGGCTTTGTACAAGTTCTTGGAGTGTTGTCTGTGGGAATTTTTGCCCATTCATTCAAAAGAGAATTTGTGAGGTCAGACATTGATCTTTGATAAGGACAAGCTCGCAATATTCATTCTAGATCATCCCAAAAGTATTCGATGGGGCTGAGGTCAGTGCGGACCAATAAAGTTCTTGAACACCAAACTCAGGCAACGTTACCTTTTTATTGAGCTTGTTTTTTCCGCTGAGGCACGATTATCGCAGGAAAAGGAAAGGGCCTTCCCCAAAATGTTCCTCCTAAAGTTTCACGCAAGCCATTGTCCACAATGTCTCTGTAAGATGAAGCAATAGGTTTTACCTACACTAAATCTTAGACCAACCCCTGAAAAACAACCCCATTGCATTATCCCTCATCCACCAATTGTTACATTTAGCACATTGCAGTCATACTTCTACTTTTTTTTTTGTGCATTTTCCAATCCCAGAATCGTCCATCTGACTACCAGATAGAGTAGTGTGATTCATCATTACACAGAATAAATTTTCCCAGCTCCGGAGTCCAGTGGTGACGCACTTTACACCACTCCATCCAACGCTTGGCATTACTCTTGGTGAAGTAAGGCTTGCATGCAACTGCTTGGCCAAGCAAATCCATGCCATGAAAATCTGGGAACACAGTTTTTGTGCTGATGTTATTCCCAGAAGAGATTTTCAGAAAGTGGATCTTTATGCACCTCAGCACTTGGTGACCCCCGCTCTGTAACTTTACTTTGTCAGACTCTTTGTGGCTGAGTTGCGGTGGGTTCTAAACTCTTCCACTCTTCTTCGGAGAGAAGACATTCTACAGACTGACTTGTTACAATAGCAGCACCCTATTACAGGACTATGCTCAACTTCAGTGAGCTTTTTAGAATGAAGTTTTGGGTTTGAATGAAATACCTGAACTCAATGATTGACTTGTCCCAATATTTTTGTACACGCAGTGTATTTTGCAACAGTTGCTAAGATATTTGTCGATCCCCTCTGCATAGAAACTTCCTGCAGAACACGAAGGAGTACACAGTGTCTTTTCTCTTACTATGATAATAGGGATGGGTTATGTTCATTAGGTAGAGATTGGGATTAGCTCCACTTTGAGAAGTTAGTTTATTGGATAGCATTTCAGATCAAGCCATAAGTTATCTATGAATGAGACACGTTTATTTCTTTTTAATATGTGTTATATTGACAATATGGCCACATTGTTACATTGGCTGGTTTGGGGAATTATTTGTCTATATGACGAAGTGATATACTGTATCCATGTGATGGCATCTTTGTTTTATCTTGAAAGCCAATTAGTGGATGAGTTTTCAGTACATGTGCACTTCACTATAAGGCCGGTTGCCCACAATCTGGAACTAGCAGCGTTATGGACTCAGCGCATAATCGCTGCATCCAAAGCACTTCCGTCTATTGAGCGCAGGTGAACCCTCATGTGTTCACTAAACCGTGCACATTCGCCACATTCTATACATTTTATTGATGTGCTGTGGTCTTGAGACGTGCCGCTTGTCTATCTCTGCGGGTGAGCCGCGGGCGTCTGTGGATGCATAGTGGGCATGGGATTTCTAGAAATCCCATCCACTATGCTGTAACATCTGGCTGCTGCGGGTTTGATGCTGTATAAATATGCAGCGTCAAAACTGCAGCAACTCCAGATCGTGAGCACGTACCCACAGAATAAAAGAACATGCTGCATATCAGCCAATTTTTCAAATATTGCAAAAAAGCCACTCGGGTCATTTATAATTTTCCCTAGAAATCATTAAAAAAAGAAAACCTTGGATTAGAAAACTAGAAAACCGTAAAAAAAAATGTCCAGGTCTGGATCAAGATGGATGATGAAGCCAAATATTAATTTTCACTAGAACATATTATCAGGAGCTGGGAACAGTATGACGAAGGAAAGGAAGGACCCATGGTCTCAGGTATTCCACGTCATATAGTAAGCACAACGCACCAGCCCATTTCCTCTATCTCACAGATGGGCAACACTTCAAATTTAATGAGAACATACTGACCATGGAGTTCTTAAACTCCTCTTAGTCAAGAAGCGTTATTGAATTTTAATAACCAAATTTCTTTATTAACATATAAAACACACACATTTAAAATAGTGCCTCACAATCAAAAATAATATGAAAACAGAGATCAGCGAAGAAATGAATAAATAAATAGAGTGTGCCCAGGTAAACCTCAATCCTATTCCATTGTATATAATTTAGTATTTCATAAAAATCGGTGCGATGGAGAAGGAATCAATTTTAATATAGATATACACTATACAGCCCTATTATCCTAAAAAGAACGTTGAGAAGAGTAAATTACTCCACCAATCAATAGGGCAAATGCCCAAATCAAGTTGGGGTGAAAGGTATTTTTTAGACACTAATAGTCCCCCAACACGTAGGTCATATAATGGATAAGCCCATAGTAGACTAAATGGGCGGACCACCAGCCTGACAGGCAAAGCAACCCGGTCAAATGAAATAAAATAAATTGCTCCCAGCTAATCCACACCTGCACTTCCCATGCTGCAAAATAAATGTTACTGCGAAGAGTGGAAATCATACATATGACGCTGGTTCCAATACATATTACCTGAGCACAATCACTGAGATAACAAGATCACAGCCTCGTGGCACGCTGAAGCTCCGTCACCCCGACGCGCGTTTCGCATCTGCTTCCTCCTGGGGGCGTGTCACAGGTAAGGTGTCACTAACTTTTAAAAACAGAGGCGACCAATCAAATGGCCTCGGCGGGGCATTCCCCAGATGAGTCATAATTCCCAGAAAACCTAAAGGTGATGACGTATTAAACACCCGGTGTCTCCCAAAAAAACCTCACCACACTATATCCACTGCCAAAACTTGAATAAGCCGCAATCACACGCACTCGAGCGCATACAGCACATAGCACCTCCCAGGTGAATATCGGCACAAAACGGCCTAGCACATCCGGGCAAAACATTATCTAACTTATCAGCGCTAACACCGACGTGAACGCCAGGGTGTTAATGCAAGACCAATATTTGTACCAGAGAGTGGGGCCATGCAAAAGGACAGTGAGGCACGATCGGAGCTACCCCTGCAGGATGGAGCGCCGATCACTGCCATCACCCCCTGCATGATCCCACATATTCTAAAAGACACAATACCTACTGCGGAGGGAAATATCCTAATAGCGCCCATACGGATTCACAACACAGGAGCCCAAAAACATAGACCTTATTTATCAAACCACCCGCCTACATGATACTCTCGTTGATAAGACATGCTCCTGCTACCATTATATTGCATCTTGTCCCTACAGCATCAGCGCCCGAAGTACGTAGTGCACCTATTGGAAAATATACTAATGCTCCCTTTGTTGAACTTGGCAATTTCCCCCTATGCCACAGGTATGTATAAATACAGTTACACCTTCATCTATACGCACGAATCATAAATACAAATAGGTCCATATCAGTTAATGAGTGCGGGTGCACATGGGTCCATAGGTCAGGTGCAGATCAATTATATAGTATCCGGCAAAAATTCACAATTTCATTCATGCCCAAAAGGAACTTGGGCCATTCCACGTTACACCACTGCCTCCTAATTGAAATCCAGATGGATTGGTCATATGCCTCTTCTTGCAGACAGTAAACCTTGGCAGGTATAAAGTCCTTAAAAGCCGGATAATTCAAATCATAAATAAGATGCAAAGCAGTAGGATGGATCATATGCTTCTTCGTGCGAACAGCGGCCTTGGCAGATATAAAATCCCTGAGAAACAGGGTAGTTCCAACCAAACGTCTTCAAGGTCACATCGATTTCCATGGTCATATGATCAAAATATTGACCACGAGTCAATACAACCCCACCGTGTAGATTCTAGAAAGAATAAACTCAATTAAAAACAGTACAAACCAAAGACAAACAAATTTAAAAACATTAAAAAAGACCGACTATTATTCAAATGTACACAAAAAGACCAAACCTTGATGGCTTACAAAAAGGAACCAAAACCCAAATTTTCGTTTAGCCCCTGTGGAGCCAGTGTACCCAAGCGGTAGATCCACCGGCTTTCAACCTGCGCTAGGGCTTTACCCAGATCTCCACCTCTAGGGCCGACCGTCACGAGATCTATGCCCTTAACTACCATAAAGCGGGGATTGCAGTTATGGAACTTCTTATAGTGCCTCGGGAGTGTCTTTAAACTAGCAAAATCATCTATTGTTTTGGCTTTCTCTATATCAAGCACATGTTCCCTGGTGGTCAGTCCAACATATACTTTTCCACAGGGACACGTGGAGTGATAAATCACCCCTTTTGTTGAACATGATATAAAATTCCTAATCTGAAATGTCTTAGACCCGTCAAAATTGGTAAATTTTTTTCGTTTTAACAAAATTCGCACAGGCCTTACACCGGCCACACGGGAAAAAGCCCACCAAATTCTTGGCCACACCTTTTTTCTTTTCAGGCTCATAATGACTATGCACTAGGATATCCCTGATATTTCTTGATCTTTTAGCCACAATACCTGGTTTTAGAGGTATAATTGATTTCAATATCGGATCTGTATGAAGAACCGCCCAGTGCTTTTCAATAATTTGCCTGAATTCATGCCATTTATTGTGGTACCCCGTGATGAATCGTATTTGGTCTTTACCATCCTTTACTGTACTGCTATTATTGCCATATAACAAAACATCCCTGGTAGTGTTTTTAGCTCTCAAAAGCCCTCTCCTGATAGTTTTCTGGCCGTATCCACGTTGCAGAAACCTATCCGCCAAATCCTTTGACTGAGTGGCGAAGTCATCCTCATTTAACAAATGCGGCGAACCCGCAAAAACTGGCCGATCGGAATCCCCCTAATTGTAGAGGGCAAATGTGCTGACCGAGCATGAAGCAAAGAATTGGTGGCTGTATTTTTACGGAACACATTAGTCACAATATCCCCTTCCGGGCGGGCACGTATCTGCAAATCCAAGAAATCAACCGACCTCCCATACTTGAAGGTGAGTTTTATATTCCGGTTGTTCTGATTCAAGTTAGTCATCAGGGTATTGAGCTCTGCTGTGCTCCCCTCCCACACAAACCAGATGTCATCAATATATCTCATCCATTCCTGGATGAGATGACCCAGGGGGATGGGATTACTCATGAAAATCTCCCTCTCCCAAGCCCCCCAAAAAAGGTTAGCATAGGAGGGGGCACAGCAGGCCCCCATAGCGGTACCCTGTAATTGCAGATACGTGCCACGCCCGAAAACGAAAACATTGTGTGAAAGCACAAAGTCTAATAACTCAAGCAACAATTGCACCAGCTTTTTATCTAAATTGCTGCACTCCAGATACCAAGCCACCGCACTAATCCCATCAACATGTTTTATTGAGGTGTACAGTGCCTCTACATCAGCCGTCACCATAATACCATTGGGGCTGAGCTGAAGATTGTCCAGTCTGCGTAGGGCAGCTGTAGTGTCCTTAATGTACGAAGGAAGCTGTGTCATCAAAGGCTTCAAATAGTAATCCAGAACCTGTGTAACGATCTTACAAAGGCCCCCGTTGCCAGACACAATGGGTCTACCCGGAGGGTCAACGGGGTTTTTGTGTATCTTGGGTAAAAGATATAGAGTGGGCATCCTAGGATGCATGTTTTTAATAAGTTCCCACAGCCATTTGGGGACTATGCCTTCCTCGAATGCCCTTTCCAAGATATCGCTCAATTGATCCTGGAAAAGCTTAAGTGGATTCCCAGCCAATTTTTTATAGCACTCCTTGTTGTTGAGCAACTTGTATGCTTGTTTCTCATATAACGTCTGGGGCCAAATTACCAAATTTCCGCCTTTATCGGCTGGTTTGAAAACAACATCCCTCCATCCCTTAAGGATGTCCAAAGCTTTTTTCTCTGGCTGCCTGATGTTCGAGGGGCCAAAGCCCTTCTGGGCAAGTTTTTCAATATCCCCAGCCACCAACTTCGTAAACACTTCTACTGCCGGACACAGATTCAGAGCAGGGAATTTGGCTTCCCAACCAGATGGTCTGGAAACCCACTCACCTCAATAGGATTACTCTCCAGCTCCAAAGCCTCTAGGTTTGCCAACGCCTCCCTCTCCTCCTCAGTCTCAAAACTAGTGTCACCCTGCCCCTTGTGATGTAGCCTCTTTAAAATCAGCTTCCTTGAGAATAGATGCAAATCTTTTACACATGTGAAAGGGTCTAAGGAAAAAAGAGGGACAAAAAGTGAGACCCTTCTCAAGGATAGATGTCTGCTCGTCAGATAATACATGTGGTGACAGGTTGATTACCTTCATCCTGTCATCCCTTTGATAAGGTCTCTTCTTGAAATGTTTCAAATGTTTCAAATGTTTCGCAGTAACATTTATTTTGCAGCATGGGAAGTGCAGGTGTGGATTAGCTGGGAGCAATTTATTTTATTTCATTTGACCGGGTTGCTTTGCCTGTCAGGCTGGTGGTCCGCCCATTTAGTCTACTATGGGCTTATCCATTATATGACCTACGTGTTGGGGGACTATTAGTGTCTAAAAAATACCTTTCACCCCAACTTGATTTGGGCATTTGCCCTATTGATTGGTGGAGTAATTTACTCTTCTCAACGTTCTTTTTAGGATAATAGGGCTGTATAGTGTATATCTATATTAAAATTGATTCCTTCTCCATCGCACCGATTTTTATGAAATACTAAATTATATACAATGGAATAGGATTGAGGTTTACCTGGGCACACTCTATTTATTTATTCATTTCTTCGCTGTTCTCTGTTTTCATATTATTTTTGATTGTGAGGCACTATTTTAAATGTGTGTGTTTTATATGTTAATAAAGAAATTTGGTTATTAAAATTCAATAACGCTTCTTGACTAAGAGGAGTTTAAGAACTCCATGGTCAGTATGTTCTCATTCCACGTCATATGTTAAATGTGGTGGAGGCTGAGATAAGACATGGGTGTGTATATATGTGTATATGAATGCATATCTGTGTGTATATATGTATGTGTGTATGTATGTGTATATATATAATATATATCTATCTCCCAGGTCACTGCTGTTTACTGTTGATATGACTGTGGATAGACAGCAGAGAAAAATATGAAGTCTATGGAACATCTTAAGGTAAAGTAGTTTTTTTGAAACGGCCAAGTCAGTCACCTGATTTCACCCCAATTTGATCTTAAACTCGTTTATTAAACAAAAAAACCCACAAGGTGTACATGTTATTTGTAACCAAGCTAATACACATGTATAGTTCTAGTCATATTAATACACAACTGGTTACATAGCTTCATTCACAGAAGTTTTTGAATGTAATTATATTTAAATACTGAAAAGAAGCGCTAGCCAATGTAGTATTCTATCATTTAATGTAGTAAAGCTAGGCTACCCATCACGTGACAACATGGTGAGGTACGATGAGTTCCATATATCCCAAATCTTATCAAATTTTCCCATACAGCCCCTATTCTGGTATAGTGTGCGTTCAAAAGGTATTACTAAGTTCACCTGATCAATCCAGGCTCTGAATGACGGGTTAATGTTTCCCATCCATCGTAAAGCTATTATTTTCCTTGCCAAAAAAAGCGTTCCTCTCAGAAAAATTTGTACATGGTGCCCCCATATCTCTTCATCCAGTACTCCGAATAAACATGTTAATGGATTCAAAGGGACAGAAATATGCACAAGGGAGGATAGTAAGGATATCACCTCACTCCAAAAGGATTGAATAGTTGGACAACCCCAGATCATGTGTAAAAAAAATCCGCCTCCTCTGTATGGCATCTCAAACATTCCGAAGAATTATTCCTACCCATTTTAAATAGGCGCGACGGGGTTAAATAAGCTTGATGTATTATATATAGCTGGATCATTCTAGTGTTAGCCGAGGGGGATACCTTGGATGGGGACTCTAGAATTATCTCCCAGTCCTCATCTTGAAGATCTGGAATTAAGTTTCCATTTCCCTTTAACCGGCAATACCGCAGAATCCGCACCCACGGACAACAGATGTGTGCACCTCGGGGCCCCTGTGATTTGAGGATCCCTATTAACGGAAGGGATGATATTGTTGATATAGAGCCCATTCTGCGTACATATGATTGTAACGCTGATCTAAGTTGCAAATAAAAGAATTGGGGCCTTGGAATATCACACTTAACTCGTAGCTGCTCAAAAGATACCAACACACCCTGTTCATATAAATTATTAATGGAAACAATCCCGCGCGAGATCCAAAATTGGGTGGATGGGTGATTTAACAGCTCCCGGAGACACTCATTATTCCATAATGGCATTTCGGCTATGGTACCGTATATACTCGAGTATAAGCCGAGATTTTCAGCCCAAAAAAATGGGCTGAAAGTGCCCCCCTCGGCTTATACTCGAGTCATAGAAGGCGGGGGGGTCGGAGGGTGAGGGGGAGCGACGCCTGTGAAATACTCACCTACTCCCTGCGCTCCTGACGCGGTCCCTGCAAGTCCCACGGTTCAAGTTCTTCCCCTCTTCAGCGGTCACGTGGTACCGCTCATTAAAGTTATGAATATGGACTCCATGCCCATAGAGGTGGAGCCGCATATTCATTACTTTAATGAGCGGTACCATGTGACCGCTCACTACAGGAAGAAGCTGCTGCGCCGTACACCGTGGGACATGCAGGGACCGCGTCAGGAGCGCCGGGAGTAGGTGAGTATATTTACCTTCCCCTGAAGCTCCGTCTTCCCGTCCTCTTGCTGTGACTGTTCAGGTCATAGGGCGCGATGACGTATTAGTGTGCGCGCCGCCCTCTGCCTGAACAGTCAGTGCGGAGAGACGGGACGCTGAGGAGCAGCAGGCAGCGACGAGAGGTGAGTATGTCATTTTTTTTATTTATTTTTTCTTAGTGCAGCAGCAGCAGCAGCAGCATTACATGAGGCACAATGCTGTATGGAGCGTCTATGGGGCCATAAAGAACTGCATGGAGCATTATATGGGGCATCTATGGGGCCATAACTGCATGGAGCATTATATGGGGCCATAACTGCATGGAGCATTATATGGGGCATCTATGGGGCCATAACTGCATAGTGCATTATATGGGGCCATAATTGCATGGAGCATTCTATGGGGCATTATATGGGGCCATAACTGCATGGGGCATCTATGGGGCCATAACTGCATGGAGCATTATATGGGGCATCTATGGGGCCATAACTGCATGGAGCATTATATGGGGCATCTATGGGGCCATAACTGCATGGAGCATTATATGGGGCATCTATGGGGCCATAACTGCATGGAGCATTATATGGGACATCTATGGGGCCATAACTGCATGGAGCATTATATGGGGCATCTTATGGGGCCATAATGAACTGCATGGAGCATTATATGGGGCATCTTATGGGGCCATAAAGAACTGCATGGAGCATTATATGTGGCTCCTGATTCAATATGGATATTCAAAAACACTTAACCTACTGATGTCTCAATTAATTTTACTTTTATTGGTATCTATTTTTATTTTTTACATTTACCGGTAGCTGCTGCATTTTCCACCCTAGGCATATACAGTGGGGCAAAAAAGTATTTAGTCATTCAGCAATAGTGCAAGTTCCACCACTTAAAAAGATGAGAGGCGTCTGTAATTTACATCATAGGTAGACCTCAACTATGGGAGACAAACTGAGAAAAAAAAATCCAGACAATCACATTGTCTGTTATTTTATCATTTTATTTGCATATTATGGTGGAAAATAAGTATTTTTATATTCTAGTAATAATTCTAGAAATAAGTATTTTTATATTCTAGTCATATTAATTCAACTACTGCAATGTATTCGCATCCAAGTATTAAACTTACGGTAATGCCTATAATTATATTAATTTGTCTAATTTTTTTCACCTCTAAAAATGGAGAGGCTGTATAAAATTTGGCTGCAGTTCCAGAACAGGTAATACAATATTTTGGTTCGAACTCCTTTATTCAATGTTGAAAGTCTACACTTCAGTTGCAGCTTCATGACTGTTTCCCATCCGTTGGACAGGTGTACAGTGGCTAAATTATGAAAATTCTATCCCTGTCCAAATACTTCGGACTTAAACTAATGTAGTGCAAATTGAAATACCAAAGATAGTACCCCAGTATGGTCTCCCTATGTTATTAGTGTCTGGTAGTTCTGTTTGTGTAATGTACATGGTAGTATTTCAGGTTCATCTATGTGTGTAACGAGGGAACACTTTCTCCTGGCTTCACTTCTCTGTAGGTTTTGGTTCAATTGCAGGTTAATTATTAGCAGGTTCTAAATAATCTTTTATAAAAGGTCACAGAAGGAATGAATATGACATAAGACAATGTAGATGTACAAAATCAAATATTGGTTTTGGACCCAATTTAAA
This sequence comes from Ranitomeya variabilis, assembly GCF_051348905.1. Taxonomy (NCBI): domain Eukaryota; kingdom Metazoa; phylum Chordata; class Amphibia; order Anura; family Dendrobatidae; genus Ranitomeya; species Ranitomeya variabilis. Next base: position 130,963,124 of record NC_135237.1, read on the forward strand.
ATGAAAGAAAAGCTTTATTTTTTCACACATTGTTCAAATGGTTGGAAGCACGTTATCTGATTGTTTTAAAACACCAGTTGCTCTGGGTATGTCACAGGGGAGCAAATTTATTGAGTCAAAGCCATATTTCATTCATTTTAAAGTAGACCTTGAACTGTTTTATAGTAATTGGTGCTGAATCAGGAACAGTGTTTCTTTTTCTTCCGTGTCCCTCCATTCCACAGTTATGATTTCCGGAAAAAAATGCAAATTTCAAGCCAATAAGTCCTAGGTCTTAACATGCCAGAACAGCAGAAACTCCCACAAGTGACCCCATTTTGAAACCTTCACCCCTTAATGAATACATGTAGGGGTGTAGTGAGCTTTTCTTTTTTTACCTTTAGACGATTCACAGAATTGTAATAACATTGGGCTGAGTAAATTGCAAATTACCATTTTTTTTTTATACTAAAACATTGCTTTGGCCCCATGTTTTCAATTTTCAAATATGGTAATAGTAGAAAATGAATGGTACAATTTGTTAAGCAATTTCTCTTGAGTATGCCAATACCCCATATGTGGCCAAAGACTACTTTTGAGTCTCAGTACAAAGCTCAGAAGGGAAGAAGCGTCACACTAGAGTTCAGATTTTGCTGGAGTAGTTTGTGGGTGCAAATAGCAGAACCATCTATAAGTGACCTCGTTTTACAAACTGCACCTCTCAGTGAATTTATCTAAGGGTGCAGTGATCATATTGGCACCACGAGTTTTATACCATTGGGCAGTGAAGAAAAATTAATTACACAATCACAAATCACACCACAAAAATTTTGTTTTAGCCCCATATTTTACATTTTAACAAGGGAAAATGGGTAAAAATTGCACCAAATTTTGTCACAAAATTTCTGCTGAACATGGCAATAGCCCATATGTGGCTGTACAGTAGTACTTAGCCACACGGCGAGACTCGGGAGTGAAGATGCTCTATTTGACTCTTTGAGAGCAAATTAACGTACAATAATTTGCGAACTCCATATACGAGCACTTAAGTGCGAGAAGGGCAGAAATTCCACCCTCAAGTGACCCCATTTGTGAATTTATCTATAGATGTAGTGACAATTTTGACTCCATGGGTGTTTTCCAGAAACAAGCAGCAATGGATGTTGATGAGTGGAAATTGCAATTCTGACGTTGTAGTGCCTGTACATTATAACCAGCTCATGCTTCGAGATACATGCACCCATAAATTAGGCGGGTTCTCATCGCTACAGAAATGCCAATCATGTGGACGCTAAATGTGCTTAAGGCGCATTGGGGCTCGGAAGGGAGTGGGGCATTTGGATTTGGGAGCACCAAATTTGTTGGATGTCTTTTGGTGGACAAGGAGCCATTTTGCTTTTCCAGAACCTTAGTAGATACACTGACTCGTAATTCATATGTAGGGTCTGGTTAAAGCATTAGCATGGTAAGGTCACAGGTTTTCTTTTCAGGACAGACTCTCAGATTAGATAGAGTGTAGGTAGGAATAAATTGATTAATTGAACATCTATGTGCTCTATTCATAATTGCATTTCTGTCATTTTTTGGCATGAATACTTCTCATTTGGTGACTCTTTGATTGGTGACAAATTCATAAATTGATTTCCTCCATAAGTTGTCTTAAGTGGTATCGTTAGTCTTCTGCTTTTACGTCAGTGTGGCTTTTCCAGCTGTTTTAAACTGATTCATGAAATGTGACATCACAGGTTTACCTTTTTTTCTTAATTACTAACATTCTTAAAAAAAATATTTAGAAAAACATTTTTTTTGAGACCTATAGATTTTTTTTCTGAATAAAAAGTTTTTTTTTTACATACTTTAAGGTATCCTTGTCCTAATACCAGGTCCAACACACCTGTATAGAATATAGTACTTTACAGACTATAGTGTCAGCGCTTTCCTTTGTTGTTCTCTTTATGCTTGAATTTTTATCAATAAAAATTGTACATTTTCATAAAAAAATTTATTTTGCAATATTACAACTTTTCCCCTCAATCATTCCTATGAGGTTATGTATAGAAGTACCGTATGGCGATGTATTGCGTTACTCCTATAAAAGACTGTGTTAATAGATTAATTAACCCCTTCATGACCCAGCCTATTTTGGCCTTAATGACCTTGCCGTTTTTTGCAATTCTGACCAGTGTCCCTTTATGAGGTAATAACTCAGGAACGCTTCAACGGATCCTAGCGATTCTGAGTTTGTTTTTTCGTGACATATTGGGCTTCATGTTAGTGGTAAATTTAGGTCGATAATTTCTGAGTTTATTTGTGAAAAAAACGGAAATTTGGCGAAAAGTTTGAAAATTTCGCAATTTTCACATTTTGAATTTTTATTCTGTTAAACCAGAGAGTTATGTGACACAAAATAGTTAATAAATAACGTTTCCCACATGTCTACTTTACATCAGCACAATTTTGGAAACAAATTTTTTTTTTGCTAGGAAGTTATAAGGGTTAAAATTTGACCAGTGATTTCTCATTTTTACAACAAAATTTACAAAACCATTTTTTTTAGGGACCACCTCACATTTGAAGTCATTTTGAGGGTTCTATATGGCTGAAAATACCCAAAAGTGACACCATTCTAAAAACTGCACCCCTCAAGGTGCTCAAAACCACATTCAAGAAGTTTATTAACCCTTCAGGTGTTTCACAGCAGCAGAAGCAACATGGAAGTAAAAAATGAACATTTAACTTTTTAGTCACAAAAATGATCTTTTAGCAACAATTTTTTTATTTTCCCAAGGGTAAAAGGAGAAACTGGACCACGGACGTTGTTGTCCAATTTGTCCTGAGTCCGCTGATACCTCATATGTGGGGGTAAACCACTGTTTGGGCGCACGGCATGGCTCGGAAGGAAAGGAGCGCCATTTGACTTTTTCAATGAAAAATTGGCTCCAATCTTTAGCGGATACCATGTCGCGTTTGGAGAGCCCCCGTGTGCCTAAACATTGGAGCTCCCCCACAAGTGACCCCATTTTGGAAACTAGACCCCCCAAGGAACTTATCTAGAAGCGTAGTGAGCACTTTAAACCCCCAGGTGCTTTACAAATTGATCCGTAAAAATGAAAAAGTACTTTTTTTTCCCCAAAAAATTATTTTGGCCTCAATTTTTTATTTTCCCAAGGGTAACAGGAGAAATTGGACCCCAAATGTTGTTGTCCAGTTTGTCCTGAGTACGATGATACCCCATATGTGGGGGTAAACCACTCTTTGGGCGCACGGCAGGGCTCGGAAGGGAAGGCACGCCATTTGGCTTTTTGAATGGAAAATTAGCTCCAATCATTAGCGGACACCATGTCGCGTTTGGAGAGCCCCTGTGTGCCTAAACATTGGAGCTCCCGCACAAGTGACCCCATTTTGGAAACTAGACCTCCCAAGGAACTAACCTAGATGTGTGGTGAGCACTTTGAACCCCCAAGTGCTTCACAGAAGTTTATAACGCAGAGCCATGAAAATAAAAAATATTTTTTCTTTTCTCAAAAATGATTTTTTAGCCCACAATTTTTTATTTTCCCAAGGGTAACAGGAGAAATTGGACCCCAAAAGTTGTTGTCCAGTTTCTCCTGAGTACGCTGATACCCCATATGTGGGGGTAAACCACTGTTTTGGCACACGTCGGGGTTCGGAAGGGAAGTAGTGACGTTTTGAAATGCAGACTTTGATGGAATGCTCTGCGGGCGTCAGGTTGCTTTTTCAGAGCCCCTGATGTGCCTAAACAGTAGGAACTCCCCACAAGTGACTCCATTTTGGAAACTAGACCCCCAAGGGAACTTATCTAGATGTGTGGTGAGCACTTTGAACCCCCAAGTGCTTCACAGAAGTTTATAACTCAGAGCCGTGAAAATAATAAATGTGTTTCCTTTCCTCAAAAATATTTTTTTAGCCCAGAATTTTTTATTTTTGCAAGAGTAACAGGAGAAATTGGACCCAAAAGTTGTTGTCCAGTTTCTCCTGAGTACGCTGATACCCCATATATGGGGGTAAACCACTGTTTGGGCACATGCCGGGGGTCGGAAGGGAAGTAGTGACGTTTTGGAATGCAGACTTTGATGGAATGGTCTGCGGGCATCATGTTACGTTTGCAGAGCCCCTGATATGCCTAAACAGTAGAAACCCCCCACAAGTGACCCCATTTTGGAAACTAGATCCCCCAAGGAACTTATCTAGATGTGTGGTGAGCATGTTCAACCCCCAAGTGCTTCACAGAAGTTTACAACGCAGAGCCGTGAAAATAAAAAATCATTTTTCTTTCCTCAAAAAAGATGTTTTAGCAAGCAATTTTTTATTTTCACAAGGGTAACAGGAGAAATTGGGCCCCAATATTTGTTGCCCAGTTTGTTGTGAGTGTGCTGGTACCCTATATGTGGGGGTAAACCACTGTTTGGGCACACGTCAGGGCTCGGAAGGGAAGTAGTGACATTTGAAATGCAGACTTTGATGGAATGGTCTGCGGGCATCACATTGCATTTGCAGAGCCCTTGATGTGCCTAAACAGTAGAAACACCCCACAAGTGACCCCATTTTGGAAACTAGACCCCCGAAGGAACTTATCTAGATGTGTGGTAACCACTTTCAACCCCCAAGTGCTTCACAGAAGTTTATAACGCAGAGCCGTGAAAATAAAAAATAATTGTTCTTTCCTCAAAAATTATGTTTTAGCAAGTAATTTTTTATTTTTGCAAGGGTAACAGGAGAAATTGGACCCCAACAGTTGTTGCCCAGTTTGTCCTGAGTACGCTGGTACCCCAAATGTGGGGGTAAACCACTGTTTGGGCGCACGTCGGGGCTTGGAAGGGAGGGAGCACCATTTGACTTTTTGAACGCAAGATTGGCTGGAATCAATGGTGGCGCCATGTTGCGTTTGGAGACCCCTGATGTGCCTAAACAGTGGAAACCCCTCAATTCTAACTTCAACACTAACCCCAACACACCCCTAATCCTAATCCCAACTGTAGCCATAACCCTAATCACAACCCTAACCGCAACACACCCGTAACCCTAATTCCAACCCTAATCCTAACCCTAATCCCAACCCTAACCCTAATCCCAACCCTAACCACAACTGTAACCCCAACGCACCCCTAACCCTATCCGTAACCCTAACCACAAGCCTAATCTTAACCCTATTTCCAACCCTAGCCCTAATTCCAACCCTAACTCTAATTCCAACCCTAACCCTAAGGCTATGTGCCCACGTTGCGGATTCGTGTGAGATTTTTCCGCACGATTTTTGAAAAATCTGCAGGTAAATGGCACTGCGTTTTACCTGCAGATTTCCAGTGTTTTTTTGTGCGGATTTCACCTGCGGATTCCTATTGAGGAACAGGTGTAAAACGCTGCGGAATCCGCACAAAGAATTGACATGCTGTGGAAAATACAACGCAGCGTTTCTGCACGGAATTTTCCGCACCATGGGCACAGCGGATTTGGTTTTCCATAGGTGTACATGGTACTGTAAACCTGATGGAAAACTGCTACGAATTTGCAGCGGCCAATCCGCTGCGGATCCGCGGCCAATCCGCTGCGGATCCGCGGCCAATCCGCTGCGGATCCGCGGCCAATCCGCTGCGGATCCGCGGCCAATCCGCTGCGGATCCGCAGCCAAATCCGCACTGTGTGCACATGCCGTAACCCTAACCCTACCGCTAACCCTACCCATAACCCTAACCCTACCCCTAACCCTACCCCTAGTTCTAACCCTAGTTCTAACCCTAACCCTAGTGGAAAAAGAAAAAAAAATATTTTCTTTATTTTATTATTGTCCCTACCTATGGGGGTGATAAAGGGGGGGGTTTATTTATTATTTTTTTTATTTTGATCGCTGTGGTAGAACCTACCACAGCGATCAAAATGTACTTTGTAATGAATCTGCTGGCCGGCAGATTCGGCGGGTGCACTGAGCATGCGCCCGCCATTTTGGAAGATGGCGGCGCCCATGATGGAGGCGGACGGGGACCGGGAGCCTAGGTAAGTATAAGGGGGGGGGGGAGATCGGGGCACGGGGGGGGTGTCGGAGCACGGGGGGGTGACATAGGAGCAGGGGGGGAGCGGGCAGGAGGACGGGGGAGCGGAGCACAGGACGGAGGGGACCGGACCCCATAACGGAGCACTGGGGGGGCGATCGGTGGGGTGGGGGGGGGTCACTTCAGGTTTTCCAGCCATGGCCGATGATATTGCAGCATCGGCCATGGCTGGATTGTAATATTTCACCAGTTTTTTAGGTGAAATATTACAAATCGCTCTGAATGGCAGTTTCACTTTCAACAGCCAATCAGAGCGATCGTAGCCACGGGGGGGTGAAGCCACCCCCCCTGGGCTGAAGTACCACTCCCCCTATCCCTGCAGAACGGGTGAAATCGGAATTAACCCTTTCACCCGCTCTGCAGCGACGCGATCATTCCATGACGCCACATAGGCGTCATGGGTCGGATTGGCACGGGTTTTCATGACGCCTACGTGGCGTCATGGGTCGGGAAGGGGTTAAGGAAGTGGTCAGGTGTACTTGCGCGGCCAGGCCCCATCTAATTTAATACTATAAGACACAGCAACTTTTTAGCTGGAACTTTTTTTTTTATTGGTAGCACTACACTACTTACTGAAGTTCTGTGATCCTGGTTCCATTTAGTCGTCTTCGATGAATACTAACTTTTGTCAGCCATCATTATTAGTGTTCTCATATAGATTCAGCTCTACATTCTGCATATACTATGTAATTATTAGATCTAAATGACTATCCTCAATTCTATTTCATTTGTGGAGCTCAGTGTCCAATTTGTCTTTGCAAAGCATACTGCTCATTGTAGAGGCTCTTCTTTGGGTAAAAGTAAGGTCCTAAATAGACGGCATTTGTCTTTCATATCCATATTCCCCAATAGAATCCATAGGCTAGAGTTGTCTTATTTGGAGAAATTTTAAAACCTTTATTAATATAATGCCATAAACCCAGGGGATACATCAACAAAAGACATTTATATTATGTTCATAGTGAAAGTGACAGCAGCCACCAAGGCCGCCAGCTTGGCTATTCATTGATCTCCCCTAAATGTATGTGGACTCCAGAACACATTAGAGCCTCTCACTGCTGTTTGTTTCACTCTTCATGGTCAGAGTGCAGAAATTCCGGCCATCTCCTCCACTTTAGCCCAGATTAATTGCAGAAAAAAAGAAGAAAGGATCCCCGTTCTTCAGATCATTGGTGGTCCCAATGGTCTTGAGCGCAAGTCAGTCATGAATGTCTTTTGTTGAAATACCTCTAAAATGGAGTCATGGGTTTTTACATGTTTATTTTTTGAATTGGTGGTGGACTCCGCACGAATACTTTAGTTTAAATGCTGTTTCTTTATTGTTTAATCTATACTTTTATTTATTTTAGTGAAAGGCTAAAGTTGGTGAAGAAGTGTGATGTTATACCAGGACAATGGAACTGAAGCAGCCCAAGCCACAGTCTTATGTTCAATTAGTTATGAGAAGTCGAGAAACATTGGTCAATCTGACCAGAAATGTCAAGTGTTTGCTTGACAATTTACTCGACCATGGATATTTTTCCCCTGAAGATTCAGAAATCGTCTTACAATTTTCTACAAGGGCGGACCAGGCAAGTTCTGACACCTGTTAAAACAAGTGTTTTTTTTTGTTTTTTTTTTACTTTCTATACAGAGATGAGATCAGCACCCTGGATTTATAGCTCGGTGTTTAGTTTTTGTCGGAGTTATCTTAAGGGTAATTCTTCCTAAATTAATTTTTAATGTAGGTGATGGGTTAGACTATGACATCATAGGTGGTTATTGGTTGGAATTATCATAGGTCTTTTTGGGGGAGGTTTGCTGCTATTTCACCTGTTTACCATCATATAACGCTTGCGATGAACCATTGATTTCACTCAATACTTTTTAGATACAATTTCCTGTTACACGGAACTCGTCACCTTGGAAAACACCATTTACCTGTAGATATACGGTTAATCTGCAGATATATAAAGACTTTATAGTGTTATCACTACAGATTCACAACCATTTCTGTCTCCCCATCCTGCTACACCCCATTCATTTCTTCTTAATGCGAGTTTATGATGTACAGTGAGGTCACACCGGCAGTCGGTGATTGTTCTACCTAGTCAAGAGTCATCACCAAGAATGACTGGTCAAGTCATTACATTGTCAACAAGACGGAGGGTTTTAAGCAGCAATTGCCTCTTATATTGGAGTTGTACCGGCTTCGGTACTTCTCCTAGGACATGCTCTGTATTGCATAGTGCATTGTCTGTCTGTTTTTGATTAATACAAATCATAGTAGCCTTAAAATTCTCATATATAGTTGAATGATTTTCTGTAAGCTACTCCAATAGATGTGGACCACATATTGTCTATTACAGGAAATGCAATGATCTAAAATATGAAACATTTATTTTCCTACAGGTTCGCCAGATCCTTGACCTGGTACAAAGTAAGGGGGAGGAAGCTGCTGAGTGTTTTATATATGTCCTTTATAAAGTGCCTGATGCTTACTTTGATCTGAACCCTTGGTTATCAGAAATTAATTTTCAACCTTCAGAACAAATACAGAGTTTACATATTAGGAACAATGACCCTGGTAGGAATTTCTTCTTATGCACTTGAGCCAGTTATTGTGTACAGTGACTCATGATTAATGACTTGCGTGACTTTTTGTGACTTGCACTAAGTGAACGGATTTTCATCTTGTTTGAATATATTGAGTAGTGATTTTTTTTTAAATTCTAATGTAAAAAGCAAAACTATATCAACTGAGAAGCTTGCATGTTAAATGTAGTGGAAACTAAATATAAAGATGGCACATTAAGGCCATGTGCACACGCTGCGGATTCCATTGCGGAATTTTCCGCAGCGGATTTGATAAATCCGCAGGGCAAAGCCGCTGAGGTTTTTCCTGCGGATTTATCGCGGTTTCTATTGCGGATTCCGCTGCGGGTTTACACTTGCAGTTTTCTATTGGAGCAGGTGTAAACCCGCAGCGGAATCCGCACAAAGAATTGACATGCTGCGGAATGTAAACCGCTGCGTTTCCACGCTGTTTTTTCCACAGCATGTGCACTGCGGATTTTGTTTCCCATGGGTTTACATTATACTGTAAACGCATGGGAAACTGCTGCGGACCCGCAGCAAAATCCGCAGCGTGTGCACATACCCTTAGGGTATCTGCACACATGTTTTTCAGGCTGACTCTGTTCCAAAATCTGAAAAAGCAATGACTCAAAAGAATGAACGTATGCATTTCAATGTAAAAACAACTTGCTGTTAATATGTTTAGTCTTTTGTTCGTGCTTCAGGTTTACAAAGTCGCCAAAAAAGTTAAGTGGTGAGCTGACCATTCTTCAGGCATTTTCTTCTCTGAAGCTGCTCTATACCAGGCCTGTACAGCATACAGCTCGCGGGCCGCTTGCACTTCGTCAAAGGGTTTCCTGTGGTCCAATGAGCTGTCTGTTTTTCAAATGTTAGAACAAACAAAAAATTAGGCGTAACAGCTCAAATAAGGTTAAAGGAGTGTGTATATAGTAGTATATAATAACGTGTACGTCCCAAAAAGTTGAATGACAGACAATTTGAAACTTGAGAAACCACCAGACATGGATTGAGATGAATGGATATAGGACAAAAGGTTATGATTAGTGATGAGCAAATATACTCGTTACTCGAGATTTCCCGAGTATTTTTTAGTGCTCGGAGATTTCGTTTTCCTCGCCTCAGCTGAATGATTTACATCTGTTAGCCAGCTTGATTGCATGTGGGGATTCCCTAGCAACCAGGCAACCCCCACATGTACTTATGCTGGCTAACAGATGTAAATCATTCAGCTGAGGCAATGAAAACCTAAATCTCCGAGCACTAAAAAATACTCGGAGGTCTCGCGTAACGAGTATATTCGCTCATCACTAGTTATGATGTAAAACCTCTTTATTAAACAGTGGGTGGCAATAATTGGCACTGTGTGCAACAGAGTGCGCACAGAAGTACGATTATTCAGTATAAAAACATTAAGGCTGTGTTCACACGTTGCAGATTATTCGCGGTTTTTTCGCGGTTTTTCCCTATAAAAACGCTATAAAACCGCAAATAATCTGCTTATATTATGCATCCTATCATTTTTAATGAATTCTGCACTTTTTGTACACATGATGCGTTTTTTTCCGCGGTAAAAACGCATCGCGGTAAAAAACGCAGCATGTTCATTAATTTTGCGGTTTTTTTGCGGATTTCCCACTTAAAATGCATTGGGAAGTGTCCAGAAAAAACCGCGGCAAAAACGCGTCAAAACCGCGGCAAAAACGCACGCGGTTTTCTTGCGGATTTCTTGCAGAAAATGTCCGGAATTCTCCAGAATTTTCTGCAAGAAATCCTGAACGTGTGCACATAGCCTAAAAACAGGATTTGTACACAATGGTATATACAGTACCGTATTTTCCGGCGTATAAGACGACTGGGCGTATAAGACGACCCCCCAACTTTACCAGTTAAAATATAAAATCTTCTTAAAAGTCGGGGGTCTTCTTATACACCCTATGTCGTCTTATAGGGCCGGTGAATATGTGCCTTTTGGGGGGGGGGGGGGGGGGAGTGATCCTGATGACGAGGGGGCGTCTCACAGGAAAGTGAGTATCCCCCATTACCTTATCGTAGCGGTGCAGCGTGGGGGTCTCAGTGCTGGGAGTGGCGGCGGCGGCGGCTGCTGTGCTCTGGTGCGGCGGCTGCTGTGCTCTGGTGCGGCGGCTCCTCTTCTGTGTGGGGCCTCTGTGCTGTGCGGTGGCGGCGGCATATCTTTATCCAGTTGGGGCTCCTCCGGCATCTCCTTAGCCCTGGAGGCCCCGCCGCAACTCCATCGGTGCAATGCAGCGGCCATTTTCCCGGAGGCAGCTCAATAGGTGCGATGCGGTGGCCTCCGGGAAAATGGCCGCTGCTCAGATTCAGATCTCGTCCCGAAATCTCGGGACACGAGATCTGAATCTGAGCAGCGGCCATTTTCCCGGAGGCCACCACATTGCACCGATGGAGTTGCGGCGGGGCCTCCAGGGCTAAGGAGATGCCGGAGGAGCCCCAACTGGATAAAGATACGCCGCTGCCGCCGCCACCTCACAGCACAGAGGCCCCACACAGAAGAGGAGCCGCCGCACCAGAACACAGCCGCTCCCAGCACTGACACCCCCACGCTGCACCGCTAGGATAAGGTAATGGGGATTACTCACTTTCCTGTGAGACGCCCCCTCGTCATCAGGATCACTCCCCCTCCCCACCCACCATATACACCGGCGTACAAGTCGATTCCCGGCGTATAAGACGACCCCCGACTTTTAAGAAGATTTTCGGGGGTTAAAAAGTCGTCTTATACGCCGGAAAATACGGTAAATTAATTCAAAAGGGGATCACAGAAAATTTCTGTGGTCCCCAAGGTGGTAAAATCAATAATTTTATTATAAAATTATTGATTTTACCACCTTACTTTTTCTGTGGTACCCTTTTGAATTAATTTATAATTTGAGTCTTTTATAAGTGGCATTCATTGTAATTAATATTTAACTTCTTGTATCTTCCAGTTACGTTATATAGCAAGAAGCTCAAACAAGAGTTGTGCAGTGATTCCAAATTTGTGAAGTCCTACTCTCTAGAAGAGGAGTTGATGCTCCAAGAAACTTATGTTAATGGAGTTATGGAATTAATTAGTGACAGAAATGAAAATATGGGACAATTGAATGATCTTGGTTCTTTGTTTGATGACATTGGGGTGATCAATGAAGAAGGAGAAACTACGTTCATCTATGGTGATGCTGGCATGGGAAAGACTCTTCTGATCCAAAAACTACAGAATATGTGGGCAAAAGGAGAATGTTACACTAATGTTAAATTTTTCTTTAGATTTCGCTGTCGGACATTTGTCTTTTTTAATACTGACACCGTGCTTTCTCTAAAAGACTTACTGTTCAGATACAACTGCCATCCAGATCATGATCCAGACGAAGTCTTTCGATATATTTTAACATTTCCCGAGAGTGTAATGTTCACTTTTGATGGCTTTGATGAAATGCATTCCAGTTTTGACCTAAACAACATTCCAGAAGTTTCCCTACCTACAGACACTGTACACCCTGCAGCATTATTCATGCATTTGCTGAGTGGAAAATTGTTGAAAGGATCAAGGAAAGTCTTAACAGCAAGAACTGGTTGTCAGGTGTCAGGAAAATTTGTTCGGAAGAGAATTATGCTTCGTGGCTTTAGGACGGATAACCTATTGGAGTATACTAATTTATTCTTCAAGGAACCCAGTGTTCAGATGCGTGTTGTAAGTCACTTAAATGCCAACCACAATTTTAGTAGTTTGTGTTCCATCCCCCTTTTCTGCTGGATAATATTTAAGTCTTATGAACATTTTCACTTTATAAATGAGAGTCCTGAGTTTTCCACCAGGTCTGTAACACTTACGGATATATTCTTACTCATAGTTGAAGTTTACTTGAATTTATCTACCAAAGGAACCAACACACCTCAGGCTGAAACTTACAAGAGGGGTAAAGAGACGTTACTGTTGATAGGTAAACTTGCCTATGATGGAATGGACAACTCCCGCTTTGTTTTTGATAATGCCACCATCACCTCTTTAAAGATCCCAGAGCAAGATCTCAAGTTGGGTTTCCTCCGAACTGTGAAAAATTACAATGGAGGTGAAGAAAATAGCTCTTTTGAATTTTTCCATGTGACTCTTCAGTCGTTCTTTACCGCCTTATTTCTTGTGATCGATAGTAGGACTAGTACCACAGATCTGCTGAAGTATTTTGGTCATTGTGCACACTCCCAACATGAGGAGGTTTCAGGCAATCTGATTTTGTGTGTCTGTGCAAAGAAGCACAAGCAGGGAGATCCTTTTGCTAATAATGATCACTTACAATTCATCAACCTCTTTCTCTGCGGGTTACTTTCAAAACCGAAACAAGTTCTCTTAAGACATCTAGTGCCATCTTCAATCTTGAAAGTAAAGAGAAAAGCTCTTAAGCAACAGCTTTTTAGAAGTGTTAAATTTCACTTAAAAAACCTGCCCCGCTCAAAGTTTATGGGATACAATCGTGTCCACGCGTTGACTCACTTTATCTGGATGGCACGATGCATATGTGAGACCCGGTGTGAGAAGGTGGGGAAACTGGTAGCCAAAGGAATATGTGCAGATTACATTAAGCTAAGCTTCTGTGGGGCCTCTTCTTCTGATTGTGGTGCCATCTCCTTTCTACTGAATCAGTACCCGAAACAAATTGCTTTGGAACTGGACAATAACAATATAAATGATTATGGAGTGAAAGAACTTATACCATGCTTCAGAAAACTCACTGTGGTTCGGTAAGAAGTCTTATATTTTTATTCTTTAAATTTTGGAGTAGACCTTCTTCATAAAGTTCTGTTTAAACCACATTTGGCCATACAATTGTCATTATAGGGTGAGATATTTTTAGTATATTGTTTTTTTTATAACACAAGTCAATACCAGGTGTATCCAAATGTATGGATATATTTTTGCATTGAATGATTTTATCTGAAGAAAAGGCAAATCCCTTCCCCTTAAAAAGAAAAAATGTATAGTTCTATCACTTTTTGGTAAATCTTCTTTGTCTTCAAACATCTGAAAAAGAAGAGACGCTAGTTGTGATCCTTACCGTAAAGCGTGTTAGATTATTTGTTTTGATGTATACCCTCGTAAAATCATGATCATCCTACAACTAATGTCCCTCATATATATATATTAGACAAGAGTCAGCCAAAGCTACCATTATCGGAGGGCTTGGCCAACAGTGTATGGGGGCCTTCCAATTCTTCCCCAAAGGAGATTGGCAGCAGTTCTCTCATAGCCAAGTACTCCTGTGTATGGAGGAGAGACAGCTGGTGGCCAAATAATGGTTCAGCTGGCATTTATTTATCATGTATTGGGGACAGTGCATTTAGAATGACTAATAATTGGGATCAAGTGTTCCTAGGAACACTTTTCCCGATGAGTCTAAACAGACCACCGATCACCCTACTAATGAGCAAAATGCTCATTGGTTAGGTGAAAATTTTTTAAGGTTGCTTAACTCCTTCACGACCTTGGGATTTTCCATTTTTGTTTGTTTTTCACTCCCCTTCTTCCCAGAGCCATAACATTTTTATTTTTCTGTCAATAAGGCCAGGTGAGGGTTTATTTTTTGCAGAACGAGTTGTACTTTTGAAGGACACCATTGATTTTACAAAGCATAAAGTTCCAAGTGCGTTGAAATTACAATAAAAGTACAATTCTACAATTGTTGTTTTGGGGTTTGTTTGTTTTTTACCATGTTCACTAAATGCTAAATCTGACCTGCCAATATGATTCTCCAGGTCATTACGAGTTCACAGATGCCAAACATGCTTTTTGTGGTAGATATGCTGTTTTGATCACCTGTTATTGCATTTTATTTTAATGTTGCAGCGACCAAAAAAAAGTAATTCTGGCTTTTTGATTTTTTTTTCCTCATTCCACCCGTGGCTGTTAGAGGCACATGACAGCTGATCAAATCATCTGTGGGTATTTCCATAATTGTATTGACCCATAGAATAAGGTTAACATGTCAGTTTACCCTGTGTGCAGAATTATTAGGCAAGTTGTATTTTGATCACATACTTTTTAAACATGTTGTCCTACTCCAAGCTGTTCAGGCTTGAGAGCCAACTACCAATTAAGTAAATCAGGTGATGTGCATCTCTGTAATGAGGAGGGGTGTTGTCTAATGACATCAAAACCCTATATAAGGTGTGCTTAATTAATAGGCAACTTCCTTTTCTTTGGCAAAATGGGTCAGAAGAGAGATTTGACGGGCTCTGAAAAGTCCAAAATTGTGAGATGTCTTGCAGAGGGATGCAGCAGTCTTGAAATTGCCAAACTTTTGAAACGTGATCACTGAACAATCAAGCATTTCATGGCAAATAGCCAACAGGGTCGCAAGAAGCATGTTGGGCAACAAAGGTGCAAAATAACTGCTCATGAATTGAGGAAAATCAAGCGTGAAGCTGCCAAGATGCCATTTGCCACCAGTTTTGCCATATTTCAGAGCTGCAGCGTTACTGGAGTAACAAAAAGCTCAAGGTGTGCGATACTCAGGGACATGGCCAAGGTAAGGAAGGCTGAAAAACCACCACCTTTGAACAAGAAACATAAGATAAAACGTCACGACTGGGCCAAGAAATATCTTAAGACTGACTTTTCAAAGGTTTTATGGACTGATGAAATGAGAGTGACTCTTGATGGGCCAGAGGCTGGATCAGGAAAGGGCAGAGAGCTCCACTCTGACTCCAGCAAGGTGGAGGTGGGGTACTGGTATGGGCCGGTATCATCAAAGATGAACTTGTGGGACCTTTTCGGGTTGAGGATGGAGTGAAGCTCAACTCCCAGACCTACTGCCTGTTTATGGAAGACAACTTCTTCAAGCAGTGGTACAGGAAGAAGTCGGTATCGTTCAAGAAAAACATGATTTTCATGCAGGACAATGCTCCATCACATGCCTCCAACTACTCCACAGCGTGGCTTGCCAGTAAAGGTCTCAAGAAAAAATAATGACATGGCCCCCTTGTTCACCTGATCTGAACCCCATAGAGAACCTGTGGTCCCTCATAAAAAGTGAGATCTACAGGGAGGGAAAACAGTCCACCTCTCGGAACAGTGTCTGGGAGGCTGTGGTGGCTGCTGCACGCAATGTTGATCAAAAACAGATCAAGCAACTGACAGAATCTATGGATGGAAGGCTGCTGAGTGTCATCATAAAGAAAGGTGGTTATATTGGCCACTAATTTTTTGGTGTTTTGTTTTTGCATGTCAGAAATGTTTTTCTAAATTTTGTGCAGTTATATTGGTTTACCTGGTGAAAATAAACAAGTGAGATGGGAATATATTTGGTATTCATTAAGTTGCCTAATAATTCTGCACAGTAATAGTTACCTGCACAAACAGATATCCTCCTAAGATAGCCAAATCTAAAAAAAACCCACTCCAACTTCCAAAAATATTAAGCTTTGATATTTGAGTCTTTTGAGTTGATTAAGAATATAGTCGTTGATCAATAATAAAAATCCTCTAAAATACAACTTTCCTATTAATTCTGGGCACAGTGTATATTTAATTGTGAAAGCTATTATCCAGAAAAATGAAGGCAGCACTCCAATAGAAAAAATAAATGTGGTTTATTGGCCCATGTACAATGTTTCAGTCCAGGATGTGGACCTTTCTGAAGCCCACATCCTGGACTGAAACGTCGCACATGGGCCAATAAACCACATTTATTTTTTCTATTGGAGTGCTGCCTTCATTTTTCTGGATAATAGCATGAGGTTTGGTACATACCTGGGAGGATTTTTTGCACCCTTTGTTTTCTTTTTCTCTAATTGTGAAAGCTGCTAGAAAACAAAAACCAGAATTTACATATTCTGTCTTCATACCACATTCTAAAAAGTATAATCACGTTATCGAAAAGTTGTATGGCTCTCTACATAAATGAGAGAACGTGGGGAAACTTATACCCAAAGTAATATGTGCGGATTACTTAAAACTGTGTCAGTCTGCATAAAATGACTGTTCAAACCACTTATTTTGCATCTACTGTATTTTTGCTCCATGCTTCCTTCATTGACAGTTCTGGCAATACAAGAGTCATAGAAGGACAGAGATACAGTGGTTTGTGAAAGTATCCCCCCTTGGCTTTTTACCTATTTTGTTATATTATAACCTGTTTTAAATATTTTTGTAATCCAATTTGTGTGTGATTCATCAGCACCAAATAGTCTACGTTGGTGAAGTGAGAGAAATATAGACATAAATTACATTTATGGAATCAAATAACAAAAAATTGGCATGTGCATATGTATTCACCTCTTTTGCAATGAAGCCCCTAAAAATTTCTGGCGCAAGCAATGCCCTTCTTTAAATCACATGCTTAGTGAAAGGAAGTCCACCTGTTTGCAATCTAAGTGTCACATGGTCTGTCCAGGGGCGTAACTACCGCGGTCGCTGCTGCGACCGGGCCCGGCGGGTCAGGTCAGAGCAGTGGCGTATCCAGGGGGGGGCAGCCGGGGCATGTGCACTGGGCGCAGCTGACAGGGGGGCGCCAGCGGGCCGCCTGATGATGCGGCGGTCCGAGGAGGGGGTTGGCAGGGCCAGGGAGCGGGGGCTGTCTAATTAGACTACTTTCACATTAGCGTTTTTTTCAATACGTCGCAATGCGTCGTTTTGGCAAAAAAACGCATCCTGCAAAAGTGCTTGCAGGATGCGTTTTTTACCATTGACTAACATTAGTGACGCATTTGCGACGCATTGACACACGTCGCAACCGTTGTGAGACGGTTGCGCCGTGTTGTGGCGGTCCGCCGGGAGCAAAAAACGTTACATGTAATGTTTTTTGCTCCCGACGGTCCGCTTTTTCCGACCGCGCATACGCGGCCGGAACTCCGCCCCCACCTCCCCGCACCTCCTCGCACCTCACAATGGGGCAGCGGATGCACTGGAAAAATGCATCCGCTGCCCCCGCTGTGCGGCGCAGAGAACGCTAGCGTCGGTAACCTCGGCCCGACGCACAGCGACAGGCCGAGCCCGACGCTAGTGTGAAAGTAGCCTTATACTCACCTACTCCTGGCGCGGTCCCTGCAAGTCCCTGGCTGCCCGGCGCCCCGGCTTCACATGGTACCGCTCATTACGGTAATGAATATGCGGCTCCACCTCCCATAGGGGTGGAGCCGCATATTCATTACTGTAATGAGCGGTAACGGTGACCGCTCAGTACAGGAAGAAGCAGCAGCGCCGGGGAAGCAGGGACTGCACCGCGACAGGAGCAGGTGAGTATAATGGGGAGGGGAGCGCTGCACTGCGCGATATTCACCTGCTCATCTTTCCAGCCGCCGGTCCGTCTTCTGCAGTGACGCTGAGGTCAGAGGGCGCGATGACGTAGTTAGTGCGCGCCTTCTGCCTGACCGTCAGTGCAGAGGAGGCGGAAAATGGAGCGGCGAATGGAACGAGGAGCGGTGAATATTGAAAGTGCCGGGGGCCTGAGCGACGGAGAGGTGAGTATGTGATTTTTAATTTTTTTTTTATCGCAGCAACAGCATATGGGGCAATTGTCTGTATGGGGCCTTAACATTTGTGCAGCATTATATGGGGGCCATAATGTTTGTGCAGCACTATATGGGGGCCATAACGTTTGTGCAGCACTATATGGGGGCCATAACGTTTGTGCAGCACTATATGGGGGCCATAACGTTTGTGCAGCACTATATGGGGGCCATAACGTTTGTGCAGCACTATATGGGGGCCATAATGTTTGTGCAGCACTATATGGGGGCCATAACGTTTGTGCAGCACTATATGGGGGCCATAACGTTTGTGCAGCACTATATGGGGGCCATAACGTTTGTGCAGCACTATATGGGGCAAGTGTCCGTATGGAGCATCTATGGGGCCATAACGTTTCTGCAGCATTATATTGGGCAAATGTGTCTGTGGAGCATCTTATGGGGCCATTATTAACCTTTTAATTAATGCTATATGGAGCACTATGAGGAGTGTATTTTAATATATGGAGGACTGAGGAGTGTACAATACTATATGGAGGACTATGGGGAGTGTATTATACTATAAGGAGGACTATGGGGAGTGTATTATACTATAAGGAGGACTATGGGGGTGCATTATACTTCTTATATGGATCCCCATGACTTCTATGTTAGCCCCTGATGGGTATAATGCTTTATTTTCTTTTATACATTACATAACAATGGTAGTACAGGGGACAAATATATCCCAGGATGGGGCACCGGATAGTTATTCAACTGAGGTCACACTATGCAACTTTGCAATAAAGCTATAGTGTGCAAAATGAATAGGGGAAATATGAATTTGGGAGGAAAATATTTTGGCGGGGGGGGGGGGCGCCCATAACTTTGTAGTTACGCCACTGGGTCTGTCAGTATATACACACCTTTTATGAAAGGCCACAGAGGCTGCAACACCATTAAGCAAGAGGCACCACTAACCTAACAACACTATGAAGACCAAGGAAATCTCCAAACACGTCAGAGACAAAGTTGTTGAAAAGTACAAGTCAGGGTTGGGTTATTGAAAAATAAAAAAATAAATAAGTATCCCAATCTCTGATGATCCGCTTCAGCACCATCAAATCCATTATTATCAAGTGGAAAGAACATAGTACCACAACAAACCTGCCAAGAGAGGGCCACCCACCAAAACTCTCAGCAATGATTGCATTAATCAGAGAAGCAGCACAGAAACCATAGGTAACCCTAAAGGAGCTGCAGAGTTCCTATGCAGAGACTTGAGTATCTGTCCATGCGACCACAATGAGCCATACACTCCTTAGAGGTGGCCTTCATGGAAGAGTGGGCAGAAAAAGCCTTTACTTAAGCACAAAAATTGTAAGGCTCATTTTGAGTTTGCCAAAAGACATGTGGGAAACTCCCCAAACGAATGAAGGAAGGTGCTGTGGTCAGATGAGACCAAAATGTAACTTTTTGGCCCTCAAGGTAAACGCTATGTCTGGCGCCAAACTAACACAGCTCATCACCCCAAGCCACCATCCCCACAGTGAGACGTGATTGCAGCATCCTACTGTGGGGATGTTTTTCGGCAGAAGGGAAAATGGTCCTAGTCTAGGGGAAGATATATAGTGTAAAATACAGGGATATTCTTTTGCAAAACCTGTTTGTCAGTATTTTGAGACTGGGATGGAGGTTCATCTTCCAACAAGACAATGACCAAAAGCATACTTCTAAAGCAACACACGATTGGTTTAAGAGAAAATGTGTAAGTGTTTTGGAGTGGCTACTCAAAGCCCAGACCTTAATCAAATTGTGAATCTGTGGTCAGACTTGAAGATTGCTGTTCACTAGAGGAAACCATCTAACTTCAAGGCGCTGGAGCAGTTTTGCCTTGAATGAGCAAAAATCCCAGTGGCAAGATGGGGAAAGCTCAGAGACTTATCAAAGCGACTTGCAGCTGTAACTGGAGCAAAAGGAGGCTCTACAAAACACTGACTTTAGGGGGGTGACTAGTTATGCACACTAAAAATGTCAGTTATTTTATCCTATTTGTTGTTTGCTTCACAAAAAAAAGGAAACCAAATGTTTCCAGTTGTGGGCATGTCCTTTACATGAAGAATAAACCCTAAATAAAAAGTGAAATTCCAGGTTGTGATGAAGCAAAACATGAAAAATGCTAAGGGGGGTGAATATTTTCGCGAGCCACTGTAGATGCAAAACATGTAGGCTGGGTGGTGCAATTAACTGTTTGGCTTTTCCGTGGCTTCCTCTGATTGTGGTGCCCTCTCCTTTCTTCTGAACCACTAACAGAAATTACTAAGGAAATGGACAATAATAGAAATGATTATGGAGTGGTAGATCTTCTACCATGCTTTAGAAAACTGACTGAGTTTAGTTAAATTTTTTTTTAAAACTTATGGTTCTCAGAACATGGTGATGCAAAAACAAAGGATTTTTTCAGTTTATAATATTGAACAAAATGTTTGTAATAAAATAAAACCTAAATAAAACGATATGAATATGATATATTGCTTATTCTGAGCCACAGAATAAAGTTAACACTTCTCATTTGTGCAGCACGTGAATGGCATACAATTAAAAACTTAATATAATCAAATAGTTAATGACTTAATAAACTCAAATATGCCAGGTTCCTAAGGGATTAAATCATATTCTGGGTTAATTTCTTTGCACAACTTCAATATTTCATCTATTTTACTTGGAATACAGATTAAGTGTGAATCAGATCACAGATGAAGGTGTCAAAGTTTTGGCTGAAGAGTTAACCAAACATAAGGTCATCAAGTTTCTCGGGCAAGTATTTTTAATATTTTATCTTGGGGTGCATGTGCAGATCCCTGTACCTTGATGTAGGTTTGTGACCAATAAATTATATATATGTATGTCTGTTTCTGTATGAGTTTAATTCACATTAACTGCGAGACTGCACATTGGCTGACACTCCACCTAATGGGTGCGTGATTATGAAACTCCACATTGTGGTATCATCATAAGATCGGTTGAATCAAATTTGAGTGGTTATATGTTGAAAAGTTGTCTTGTTACAATGACACCTAGCATAAGGTTTGATATACAAGGCAACAAGCAAACATTAAGGGTGCTTTCACATTGCATTCCATCCCCCTCTGTTCGGTGGCCTATCGGGGCTTATGTCTGAACGTCCCACAAAATACTTCAGGCGTGTATGCCTACTGGAGTCAGACACTCAGACGTAGTAGACAGCGTCTGGATGTCCGCTTCAGTAGGCGTTTACACCCCAAAATTATGTACGGTAGAGCACACTTTTGCTTTGTTGGCACCATTATGCATTATGGCCTTTGGCCCCATCAGCACAAACGTCCGAATTCCATTTTGCGGTGGTGGGGAAGGGGGTCAGATGTAAATCCCAGTGGGCCCACTGAGTGGGTGCCTAAACGCTATGTAGAAGTACCCTACTACTATCGTAGAGCAAGCCAGTCTTAGTGAAGTGCTTGCTAAAGTACAGTCAACTGATTCATTAAGTTGGGTGAATTACTTGTGTCTGGTACCTAGCATGTGCCCTCTGCCAGACATGTACATAAGTTGCATACTGGCATATATTTCTTGAGTAAGTTATGCCACTTCAGTGCATAACTTATGATTAGAGATGAGGGAATATCTTCGGCTCCCTCCTTATTCGGCAAGCTATAGCGCTTACTGAACAAGCTGCTGCGGGAACCCGGATACCTGGATCGCTCCTACTGATCAGCTGTTCGGCTCCGCAGCTGCATGTGTCGTGGCTGTGTGACAGTCACAGCACATGCATGGATAGCTTATTTGTTGGGCTCTCCATGTATGTGCTGTGACTGTCACACTGCTACGACACATGCAGCTTCAGCGCTGATCAGCAGGAGAGATCCAGGTATCTGGGTTCCCGCAGCAGCTTGTTCAGTAAGCGCTATAGCTCCCCAAATAAGGAGGGAGCCGAAGATATTCACTCAACTCTAATTATGATGACTCTGACAGACAGGTGTGGCCAGACCCTGTCGCGCCAATGCGAAGTCCATATTGGCGTAGTTGGCTATGACTGGCATGTAAATGCCAAAAGGCGCTATGTTTTTGTTTCAACTTCTGAGTTAAGGTGTTTGTCAAATTTCTGTTGTAAATACTTAGTTTACCCCCTGTATTCTTGAAATATATGGTCCTGATTCAGCGTAGCGATAACACCAATATTCTGGCATAAATCCCTTTAATGAATGGTGAAGTAGACGATCTGTGCCATCACGCCTCATTCACTCCCCAGCTGTCCATATTGGTGATGCTGGACAAAACTGGCTGGAAGAATTTTTGCGACTTTTCTAAGGGATTTAAGCCAGAGTTCACAACTAGGAAGGATGGATGCGAACTTGATTGTTCTTTGTTCTCTTTATAACCAATATTACCTGGTGGTAAGTCTGGAACATAGATCTAGTTAACATCCTGATTCGGGACCATAAACGTCAAGAATATGGTGGAGGTAAACTTAAAGCAAATTCTTATTTAGTTGTTGACTAGAATAAGATTTGTAGCAAGGCACACGCCGCTTGTCAGGCGCTCCCGATTCATTTAGAGGTGTGCGCCTCCCCATGAATCACGAGCGCCTGACTCCAACATCCCCCTCATCAAGTCTGGTCTTGAAGAATCAGAGCCATTGTGTTGGAAACAATAAATTAGTAATTTCTAAATGGTCCAGAAACTTCCTTTTCCCTTTCTTCTTGCCTTTTCATCTAACTCCAGCTCCCAGATTTACAAGTATACTGGTCAGTCTTGTAGCATCACTAAGGATGTAGCAGGTGTATCATCATGCCATTTCTTGATGACTGGCTGGTAGACGCAGCATCATAAAACCCCTCTTTTGTCAGTTTCGTTTGGACATTAAAAAGACATTTGCTTTGAACTTTCCTGTGGTCCCTGCCTATCTGCCATACTGCACCAACCCTGCTGCACTACAATGTGAAGAAAGAAATATGTCAGTAACAAAGTATAGAATTAGTAATATATAAAAACCTAAATATAGGAAATTAACATTTTTATTTTTCTGTAATTTGTAGTTTGTACAAAAATCTAATAACAGATCATGGAGCCAAGCATGTGGCAAAAATCATTCTAGAATGCCCCTTGTTAAAGTACTTAAAGTAAGTATGCAAAATATTTGTATCTGTTCTTTTGTTATGAGCATGATTTTCTGAAAGGAAATATGTCACCAGGTTGTTATGTAATCTGAGAGCAGCAGGATGTAGTATGTAACAATATCCATATAATATAATTAGATGTATCTCTAAAAGCACGTTTAGGTTTTCATGTGGTGGTGTGTTACTTATGTCTCGAGTAGTTTGCTATCATCTATCTGCTATTATAAATTACTAAGGTAAAAACTAACAAATGTTAAAGAGGTTGTCCACTACTTTAAAATGGATGACCTATCCTTAGGACAGGTCATCAATGTCTGTGCCGGCGGCGGACGGAAGTGCTCAGTTACGTTGGTGCTTGGCCTACTTATAGTGGCTGCAGCCGGGTACTGCACATCTGCCTCCTATTGATATCAATAAAGGGGAGAATGTGTAGTACCCGGCCGCAGTTACTATGAGGAGGTGGAGTATCTCCATAAGGCCCCTTTCACACATCAGTTTTTTGCCGTCAGTCACAATCCGTTGGCTCAATGGATCTACGGATCCGTCGCAGATTGTGAAAAACTGATGCGACGGATTTGTTTTTTGGACAGATCAGACTAGTGAATCTGGCTAATTGGATCCTAAATTAATCGTAGCATTCTCAGTTTAAAAAAAAAACGGAATACGTCACTGGATTCCCTCATTTGACGGATTCGGCGCCAATAGGCTTCCATTCGAGCAAACGACGGATGGCTATGGACCAGTCGCTGTCCAATTTTTCGACATACAAAAAATGTTACTTTGTCCAGCGGCCGGAGACAACGGACAAACAATTTTTGACGGATCCGGCAAACAACTGTTGAAACGTGAGGTCATCCGTCTCAATCCATCGCTAATACAAGTCTATGAGAAAAAAATGGATCCGGCGGCATTAGTCGCCGGATTCGTTTTTTTTCAAAATTCGACGGATTGCGACTGATGGCAAAAAACTGATGTGTGAAAGGGGCCTAACTAAGCGCTTCTGGTCACCGAGAACAGCTGATCAGTAGGAGTGCCGGGTATTGCAAACTCACAGGTCAGAGATTGACCTATCCTAAGTATTCTGGGATTTATTCTAATGCTTATACAATGCATGTGGGTAAAATTGTATTCAATTTTCATCTGACGCAGAATTTTATTATTTGCTGTTTCAACAGGTTGGGGTACAATCGGTTTTCTGCTGAAGGTGGAAGACGTATTGCACAAGCGTTACAAAGGAGCATCAGTGTTTGTGATGTGGGGTAATAAAAACTTTACATGAATTGAAAAAAAAAAAAAAATCCTTCCATTATTCTATATATAAAAAAAAAAATAATAATAATTTGAAAAATGTGTGCTTGTTGTGTTCATCAAAACTTGTAAAGTAAGGCTACTTTCACACTTCCGTCTTTTGTCCTCCGTCGCAATCCATCGTTATGGGCAAAAAATGGATCCTGCAAATGTGCTTGCAGGATGCGTTTCTTGCCCATAGACTTGTATTAGCGACGGATGGGCACTTCGTCGCATCCGTCGTGCGACGGATCCGTCGTGTTTTGGCATGCGCGGCCGGAACTCCGCCCCGTCCTCCCCGCTCATCACAATGGGCAGCGGATGCGTTGTAAAACTGCATCCGCTGCCCACGTTGTGCTAAATTTAGCACAACGTCCGTCGGTACGTCGGGCCGACGATTTGCGAAGTGACGTGTGAAAGTAGCCAAAGGCTTATCTATGTGAAGATTTTTAGTTGGGTGGTTTAGAGAATGACAGCTTGGCATTACGAACACTATAAAGTACATGGACGATAACTTACCTGTACGGCTACATTTCAATGATAAGTTGTTCGTGAGTTTTTGATTATGCAGATTATCTGCACCTATTAAGTAAATTGGGTTACTTGCATTTTCTCATTGTTTTTGAGTGTTCTTTTTATATGCCTCTATATAGCATTTTTAATGTTGCTTTTTTATCTTGTCATGTTTTGAATAAAGCTGCTTTCTTTCTGATATTTCATGGTATTTGGCTTCAACAAATCTTTGATAGGGATGTGCGGATTTCCGCATCTGATCTAGTCTGTCGGGAAAATCTGCACATAAAACTCAGCGTACCTATAAGAAAAATTGACAGTTTGCAGTTTTGTAACACTGCAGGTCCGTTTACGCGGAGTAAAAAAGAAGCACAGCGGGCAGGAGATTTTTGTAAATTCCATTCACTTCGCTGGAACTGTAAGACGCTGCGATTTTGAAATACCGAGCTTCAAAAAACTCATTATGAGAACTTAACAAAATGCATAGAGCACTTTTTTGGTAGGGTGGGGGGAGAGGAGTCCTATCTATTAATTACATCATCTGCCTTATTTGATTACAAATGAAAATCTTAGATCACAAAGTATGCTTGTACTGCACTGCTATTTTTTTGCCATTGATTTCTGTTAGAAATTGGTGAGCCTGCAATTCTTTTACTTTGGTCCTGTCAATAACATTTTCTGATGTGTTTAATCTTGTAGCAGATATCTTAAGGCTAAGTTTCTGCTTTAGGCCATGTGCACACGTTGCGTTTTTGCCCTGTGGATTTGTTAACAAATCCTGAAGCAATCCTGATGGCAGCAAAGTAAATGAGAAACATCATGCTCGCGTTGCTTATTTTTGACTTAGAGAATTGACGCTACAGATTATTTTCTGCACCAAATCTACGTGTGTTTTTTGCCAGCGTCTTTCACCATTGTCTTCATTCAAATCAGTCAAAAGCGCAGTGCAAAAAACACCATAAACACGCGACTTTGCATCTGCATTTTTCCCGATAAGAGATGCAGAAATGGTGCAGACATTTCTGCATCCATTTACTCAACGTGTGCACATAGCCTTAAAGTAATTTTTCCACTAAATGTATCACTTATCCAAGTGTATGATCACTTGGAGGCTTTGTCTGCCGAGACCCTCATGGATTCTAAGAATGGGCTTGCCAAAGTCCTGTGTGTGAATAAAGCATGTGCTTGACCACCACTCCATTCACTTTTTTGGGACTGACTGAACCGCCCTCTCAATCTCTCTTACATATGTCAATAAAGCAATATTAAAACATTTGATCTATCACATCATTCACACAGGAGACTTTGGGACTATTGGGGTCACCATTAAACTTGGGTGAATCGATTTGCAGGACTCTGGTCTATCGGCCAAATCAGTAATCTGACCATTGGACGGGAGACCCTCCAAACCTCTTACCTTTTGGAATTCCCAGCTCTTCTTACCTGGCTGGAGCAATGTCTTGTCAGGAGATTGGGAGGTAAGAAGATTCACATGTCTCCCACCAGCAGTCACATATTACTGTCCTGGCTGATGGACCAGAGTCCTATGCATCTAATGTCCCATTTCTAATTCTTGACAGTTAGACCTGCAGTAATAATACAGTAATCACCTAGCCATAGGATAGACGATAAGTACGGTATATATTTTATGGGACCATCCTTTGCTGTAAGTTTTACAGCTCCTGTAACATGTATAGCTTATAGAATTGTAGCACAATATCCTGCAGTTTTGGGAATATTGGGGTTGTCCTCATACAAGCATTAGATTGTTCTTTGACCCTGTTGAAAATATCAGGATCTGCTGAGCAATATCTAATCTGTGCAGTATGACATTATTATTCCTCTACACTACTTAATTTATAATCTTCTGACATTCAAGAGCGCATTGAATATATGTATTTGCAGGATGTGGGGAAATCGTATTGGTGATGAAGGGGCACAGGCATTCGCAGAAGCAATAAGAAACCATCCCTGCCTGAAAGATCTAAGGTTTGTTTTAAGGTTCTAATATTCTCATCACCTACAGTTGAAGTCATTAAGTCATATTTATTCCTTCCACAGATTCCAAGTCAGCAAACTAGTTTTTAAAGGAGTGGTCCGAAACCAAAGCTTAATTTAACCCTTTGTCAATCTAATGTAATCTAATAACTTTTCTAATACAGTTTAATTAAAAATTCACCAATGACATGTGTATTTGGGGCTGGGCTGATTTCTCCACTCCCTGCTTGCCGCATTCTCTCCTTTTCAATGCACACTGACAGCGTTCTCTTTTTTCCTGTCTCTTCACTTTTCATTAGAGCCAACGTGGGAGTGCACTGTCACTGCACATTCAGTAGAGCAGGGACTAGCCCAGCCCCTGAAATGAAGCGTCAAGTGACATCCATTTCAGCGTGGATAAAGCAGCTGCAGCAGTTACAGCAACTTGATAATGACCTGTTTAAGTATCCAAGAATGCACTTGGGATTATCGAATGAAACGTCATGAAAATTAAAGTAAAAAAAAACAAAAAAAAAACAGGTAGAGTTGAGGGAATATTATTTAATTAAAAACTATATTAAAAAAGTGACTATTACATTAGACATTTGGGATAAATGTAAACTTTAGTTTCAGACCACTTTTTTAAGTAAGATGTGGCAAATCTTTACTTTGTATACGAGATAAGCAATTCTTCCAACAAATGTTGACAAACAAATATTTCATTTATAAATCACTATATCAAAGGACCTTAAAGGGATTATTCATTACTTTTTGTTTTCTTTTCTCCTTGAAGCTAAGTACTTACTGGCAGGTAGTTACTATCTACTTGCCTGTTGTGCCCCGCGACAATTTCTCCTGGCTCAAGGCAGCGATTATCTTGCTTCCTTTGACCTCACGTCAACAGAGCAGCTCTTTCTCTTCCGGTCTGCTTAGTTGATGGGGCATCGCTGCCGACGTCAAGCTGATTTACAGTTAGCTCCTTACAGTTAGGCAATAAGAAGCCAGCTGTCAATACCATGACAGTCGGTGAGCCCCATTGACAAAGCATAGTGGAAGAGAAAGAGCTGATCTTTCTACATCATTAGAAGCAGGAGAATCGCAGGCAGGAGTAACCACTCTGAGCTAGGAGAGATCATCGTAGGGCAGAACAGGCAGGTAGTGTAGTAACTACACTTGTGCTCAAAAGTTTACATACCCTTAGCACAATTTCTCTATCCCCCATGACAGCACCACGGTGAGAGGGGATCCGCCCTTCAGGGACAGGGAACCTTCAGAATAAAAGGGCGGTACCTCTCCCCCTCATCAGTTAGTTTCCTGTCCTTGACGGGGACCCTTCAGTTTTGGTACCTGGAAGAAAATATCCAGTCTGGATGAAGATCTGAAGCTACCCGGGACCGGCCAGCCACCGCTGGGACCGAGGGGTCTGCAGGGTGAGCGCGGGAGAAGCGTGGCCACCGCTCCGGAGAGGATGTTGGAGTTCCGGGTCCCAGCAGGCACAGACCACAGACGTGGACAGCGGTTTAGTCCAAAAGAGATGAAAGGTACACTACTGTTCAAAAGTTTAGGGTCACCCAGACAATTTTCTGTTTTCCATGAAGACTCATACTTTTATTAATAAAATAAGTTGCCAAACGAATTTAAAATCTAGCCCAGACATTGACAAGGTTTGAAAAAAAGATTTTTATTTTTATTTGAAATAATAATTTTCTCCTTCAAACTTTGCTTTCGTCAAAGAATGCTCCCTTTGCAGCAATTACAGCGTTGCAGACATTTGGCATTCTAGCAGTTAATTTGCTGAGGTAATCTGGAGAAATGTCACCCCATGCTTCCAGAAGCCTCTCCCACAAGTTGATTTAGCTTGATGGGCACCATACCATACGGTCAAGCTGCTCCCACAACAGCTCAATGGGGTTGAGATCTGGTGACTGCGCTGGCCACTCTATTACAGACAGAATACCAGCCGCCTGCTTCTTCCCTAAATCTTGCATAATTTGGAAGTGTGCTTTGGGTCATTGTCCTGTTGTGGGATGAAATTGGCTCCAATCAAGCTCTGTCCACAGGGTATGTCATGGCGATGCAAAATGGAGTGATAGCCTTCCTTATTCAATATCCCTTTTACCTTATACAAATCTCACACTTTACCAGCACCAAAGCAACCCCAGACATCACATTACCTCCACCATGCTTGACAAATGGCGTCAGGCACTCTTCCAGCATCTTTTCAGTTGTTCTGCGTCTCACAAATTGTTCTTCTGTGTGATCCAAACACCTCAAACTTGGATTCGTCTGTCCATAACACTTTTTTCCAATCTTCCTCTGACCAATGTCTGTGTTCTTTTGCCCATATTAATCTTTTCCTTTTATTAGCCAGTCTCAGATATGGCTTTTTTTTTGCCACTCTGCCCTGAAGGCCAGCATCCCGGAGTCGCCTCTTCACTGTAGACGTTGACACTGGTTTTGCGTGTACTATTTAATGAAGCTGCCAGTTGAGGACCTGTGAGGTGTCGATTTCTCAAACTTCAGACTCTAATGTACTTGTCTTGTTGCTCAGTTGTGCAGCGGGGCCTCCCACTTCTCTTTCTACTCTGGTTAGAGCCTGTTTGTGCTCTCTTCTGAAGGGAGTAGTACACGCCGTTGTAGGAAATTTTAAGTTTCTTGGCAATTTCTTGCATGGAATAGCCTTCATTTCTAGCAACAAGAATAGACTGTCGAGTTTCACATGAAAGTTTTTTTTTGTTTTGTTTTTTTTTTCTGGCCATTTTGAGAGTTTAATGGAGCCAACAAATGTAATGCTGCAGATTATCAACTAGCTCAAAGGAAGGTCAGGTTTATAGGTTCTCTGATCAGCCAAAGTGTTTTCAGCTGTGCTAACATACTTGCACAAGGGATTTCAAGTGTATTCTAACCATCCATTAGCCTTCTTACACAGTTAGCAAACACAAAGTACCATAAGAACACTGGAGTGATGGTTGTTGGAAATGGGCCTCTATACATCTATAAAGATAGTACATTACAAACCAGACGTTTGCAGCTAGAATTGTCATTTACCACATTAACAATGTATACAGTGTATTTCTGAATCATTTAATGTTAGCTTCATTGGAAACAACTGTCCCTTTTCTTTCAAAAATTTCTAAGTGACCCTAAACTTTTGAACGGTAGTGTATTCCCTCTAAATGAGAATATTCAGGCATTAATTAAGAAAGAGTGGGAGAAACCGGACAGGAAAAACTCGTCAGTACCCTCCCTTAAGAGAAAATACCCCTTTTAAGGAGGAAGCTTCCACTTCATGGGATAAAGCCCCCTAAACTTGACGTCGTGGTGGCAAAGGCTTCTAAAAAATGTGTGCTTCCTTAAAGGGGCTTGGGAAACAGCAAGGGGAAGTCTGAGACCAGCCATAGTGGCTACATGTACCTCTAGGTCCCTAATGATATGGGTGGATAAGTTGGAAAAGCAGCTGCGGGAAGGGGTACCTAGGAATAAGATGCTGAATCCATCCCTATGATAAGAAGCGCAGCAGCTTTTCTGGCGGATTCATCGGCCAATTCAGTTAGGTTAACAACTAAATCCGCAGCCCTTTCAAATGCAGCCCGTAGGGCGCTATGGCTTAAATTTTGGCCTGGTGACTTACAAACAAAACTTAAACTCTGCTCAATCCCATGTGAACGTCAATATTTGTTTGGGGAGACTCTGGACGAAATCCTGCATAAAGCGGGGGATAAGAAGAAAGGTTTCCCGATTTTAGCCCCACCATCACTGAAATGGTCCTTACGGAATAGAACATTTTTGTTCATAGAAAACCCCCAAGGGAGCAAAACAGATGGAATGAGGGGAAGAGGAGGGACAGGGGTTTCCTCTTTGGGAATTCCTCCCTGGATAAAAAAAAAAACCTCAGTGTGACAGTTCCCCCAGGGTGGGGGGAAGACAATCTCATTTCCTTCCGGCCTGGGAAAAAATCTCAATCAGCCCCTGGATACTAAACCTGATCAATTCAGAGCTTCGGATAGACTTTCTTTCCCTCCCTCCTCAAAACTATATGGTGACTCCTCTAAGGTCCTCCCTTCAAGAACAGGAAGCCCTAGAATACGAGGTAATGAAACTGAGAGACAAAGCCGTCATTCAGTTAGTCCCTCCTCAGGAAAGGGAATAGGGATTTTACTCCCCGTTATTTCTAGTGTCAAAACCAGATTGGTCCTTCCAGACAATAATAAACTTGCGGAAACTAAATGGTTATGTAAGGAATCAAAAATTCAAGATGGAGTCAATAAAATCGACCATCAAAATACTGTTTCCGAACTGTTTTGTGACTGTCTTGGATCTCAGCGACGTGTACTATCATGTCCCCATTCACAAAGAGTCACAAAAATTCCTCAGACTGGCGGTGTCCATAAAAGGGGAAATAAGAGAATTCCAATGCAGAGCCCTCCCTTTCGGAATATCAATTGCGCCCCGCGTATTTACCAAACTAGTAGTGGAAATGATGGCTCATCTGAGAGAGCAGGGCATTTTATTAGTCCCATACCTGGACGATTTTTTGATAGCAAGCGTCTCAGCCCAACGCTGCAGACAGCAGCGGGACAGGGTAATGAATACCCTAGTAGATCTGGGCTGGCTTCTCAACCTACAGAAGTCAAGGCTAGAGCCGAACAAAGTTCAGGAATTCTTGGGTTTAATATTGGACTTGGGAAAACAGGAGTGCCGCCTCCCAACTCAGAAAAGAACAGAAGATTATGAATCTGGTATCAAAGGCCTTGCTGAACCCCTCCATGACACTAAGAAAGGCGATGTCGCTGCTGGATTCCCTTTCTGCCTGTTTACCAGCAGTTCAATGAGCACAACTCCACACAAGGGATCTCCAGTGGGACATTTTAAATAACCAGGTTACACTAAGGGGTCGCTTAGAGGGCCACATAACTTTAAATTCACCCACTATTCATTCCCTAGTTTGGTGGAGGGATATCCTCAACCTGTCAAAGATAATCCCTTGGGTAATAGAGATATCCCAGATAGTTACCACCGACGCAAGCCCCACAGGCACTCAGGGGGTATGGATAGGACAATAGCTCGAGGCATCCTCAAATAAGAAGGCGTGACCCACAGCCCAATGTTCCTTATCAGCCTTCCTACACGTTCTACAGGGTCATCATGTTCGGGTATTCTAGGACAATCGGGTGGTGGTAGCCTACCTAAACCATCAAGGGGGAACCAGATCCCGGGCCCTAATGGACACCACTTCCAAAATCTTCAATTAAGCAGAGAATAATCTTCTATCCCTTTCAGTGTTACACATTCGGGGGTTAGAAAATCAGAAGGCAGACTTTCTGAGCCGCACTCAATTGAGACAGGGCGAATGGGTTTTAAATCAGTCCATTTTCAATCAGATTGTGGAAATGTGGGGGACCCCAGTCATAGACCTGTTTGCCAATATCAACAACAGAAAGGTGGAAGCCTTTTGTGCTCTAGACCCTAGGGGGAACCCTCAAGCCTTAGACGCTGTTATGACCCCTTGGACGCAGAGTTTGGCATACACCTTTCCCCCAACCATCAGCAGTACTATGGAAGGTCAGGGAGGACAGATCAAGGCTAATATTAATAGCTCCCTTCTGGCCAAAAAGAACCTGGTTCTCCTGGCTGAGAATGCTATTGATCACTGATCCTTGGGTTCTTCCGGACCTTCTGTCTCGGGGACCAGTGTTCCACCCTCAGTCAGAGAGTCTTCTTTTAACAGAGTGGAATTTGAAGGGGCGCTGTTGAAGGAAAGAGGGGTTTTCAGATAATATAGTTTCTACGCTAATGAAGAGTAGGAAAACAGTCACCACAAAATTCTATGGCAAAACTTGTAGAAAATTCCTGTTCACTTTGGGGGTAAGTGATCAGGATGGGGTCCCAATTACTGAGATCCTGGAGTTTCTACAGAAGGGACTAGAACTTGGCCTGGCAGTAAGTACCTTAAAGGTACAGGTAGCAGCCCTAGGAGCATTGTAAAATGAAAATGTAGCAGGCAACCCATGGGTTGCACGGTTTATCAGGGTCACCTCAAGATCTAAACCATTAGCCATTCAAAAACTACCATCTTGGGATTTAAATCTAGTTCTATCAGCTGTAACAGGTCCCCCATTTGAGCCTATAGAGTCAATCCCTCTCAAAATCATATCACTTAAAACTGCCCTCCTTATAGCCCTAACGTCATCCCGGAGGGTAAGTGATATCCAAGCCTTGTCTGCGGGTCCTCCATTCACAAAAATTCTGCATGACAGGGTTATACTAAAACCTGACCCGGCCTACCTACCAAACCTAGCATCTCGATTCCATAGGTCCCAAGAGATAGTCCTTCCTTTTTTCTCAAACCCTAAGAATAGGGAAGAAGAAAGATTTCACACATTAGCTGTAAGGAGATGTCTGGTTCAGTACCTAGAGTCCACTCAGAGGTGTAGGAAGGAAGGATCTCTTTGTATGTTTTCAGGGACCTAGAAAAGGGACTCAAAGCTTCCAAAAGTACTATAGCGAGATGGATAACAGATGCTATAGCCTTGGCCTACTCATCCAGTGGAAATGTCGTTCCAGAGGGGCTGAAAGCTCATTCCACAAGGGCTATGGCGATCTCCTGTCCTGAAAAGTCGGAGATATCGATAGAAAAAATCCGTAAGGTGGCCACCTGGTCATCGCCATCTAGTTTTTTCAAGCACTATCATCTAGACCTAGCCTCTTCGTCTGACTTAACCTTTGGAAGAAGGGTTCTTCAGGCTGTGGTCCCTCCTTAAGTTACAAATCTCTGTAATTCTGTCCGTGGTGCTGTCATGGGGGATAGAAAAACACAGTTAATTATCGGTAAGGGGATTTCTCCGAGCCCATAACAGCACCCGCTTATTCCCCCCCATCACATGTGCGGTGAGCACGTTTTTGTCTGTAGTGTTTTTATGTATAGACAAGGTGTGTTTCTATTAAGCAATATGATAAAAGTATTTTCCAGGTCGTCCCTCATGACAGCACCACAAGGAGGTTGCTCTTCATATCCTTGATGGGGACAGGAACACAGAAGAGGTTAAATAGCCCCTCCCCACCTCCACCCTTCAGTGTTTTTTCCTGTCCCTATCAGGGACAGACGCAGGAGAGAGATCTCTGGAAGATCAGGGTTACCTGAAGTCAGGTCTCGGTTGAGCAGGAGCTCCTGAGTGCAGTCCCATCCTCCTGGAGGGGGCTCTGGCCGCGAGAGTCTGGAGACTCCCCAAGTCGCAGGACACCGACGGAGGTCCCTCCGCGACTAGGTAGAGCTGGGTGCTCCCACAGGCTGCCTCATCCCCTCACAAAAGGGGCTCTGATACAGCAGCTGCTGCTGCGGTGTCCGGTGCTCCACGTGCGGCCGGTGCTGGAGTCGTTCCCCAGACTTCCGGTCCGACGCTCCGGTCGGAGGTGACTTCTGGGGGGCGTAGCCGGATTCCCGGGGTCGGCGCCGCCGATGCATTTCCGGGGCGCCGGGAGGCTGGGGGAGGAAACAGACCGGAACAGCACCGTATTTTGCTCCAGGATCTTGGTCCCAAGCTGGTCGGCGTGCGTTCCGGGTGACGCATGCGCAGTACAGCTGGGGACCTGTAATCACCGTGGAGGCCAGCAGCTGAGCTCGGAAGGAGGACGAATCAGATGTCTTGAAGCTGGGTAAGACTGACCACTTAATGAAGGACAACTGACAGCACACTTTACTCAGTAAGATGGAAGGTGCTAGTCGTCCAGTCGTCCAATCCTTAGAGCCACCCACGGACCATGTGAGTAGTACGTGGTATGGGAGACATTACAGTACCCTAGATCCGTAGCTACAGGGGTCTCCTTTACATTTACAGGATAAGGACATTCCTGAAAGGTCAACTCCAACTCACCAAGCTCCCAGATGGCTATAGAAAGAAGTTATGCGAAAAATGCATCGCTAAACTTCTAAAAGACAAACAGGCTTCGTTATTAGATAATATAAAAACCATGATTCGAGACGAGGTCCAAGCTACGGTGTCTACAATGGGTGCCACCCCAGTCTCCGCGACCCAAAAGGCCCAGATGGGACATGGACCTAAGTTCCGAGGAAGGAGAGGTCTCGGGGTATTCCGATCCAGGCTCAGAGGAACAGGGTCAATCGGCGGTGTTTCCAGAAGAACGGAAGAGATACCTGTTTTCGTCCGAAAATACGGATGTCCTGCTGAAAGCAGTTAGGAGCACCATGAAGATAGAGGACTCGTCAGAGCCACTATCGGTTCAAGACGAAATGTTCGGGGGCCTAAGAACTCGCAGAAATAGAGTTTTTCCGGTCAATAACCACATAACAGCTATGATAATGGAAGAGTGGGAAGACATGGAAAAAAAATAGGAGTCCCGAGAGACTTCAAGTACCGTCTTCCCTTTGACCCAGAAGAAACTAAGGTCTGGGAATCGGTTCCAAAAATTGATATTCCTGTGGCCAAGGTCACAAGAAAAACGGCTATTCCCTTTGAGGACTCATCAGGATTAAAGGACCCGAAGGATAAGCGGTCAGAAGATCTTCTCAAAAAAGCCTGGGAGTCGTCAGCCGCCATTATGAAAACGAATATAGCGGCTACCTCTGTAGCAAGGTCCATGAGTCTTTGGGTAGACGAGCTGGAGAGTCATATTACAGACAGAACTCCAAGGGAGGAGATCCTAAAATCTCTTTCAGTGTTGAAAATGGCGACTGATTTCATGGCGGACGCTTCAGCGGAATCAGTGCGTTTTGCTGCCAGAAACAATGCACTGTCAAACGCAGCAAGAAGGGCCTTATGGCTGAGATCATGGACGGGAGATGCCCAATCAAAAAACAAGCTGTCTTCGATTCCATTCTCAGGTTCTCACGTCTTTGGTCCAGTTCTTGATGAGCTACTCGAGAAGGCGTCCGATAAGAAAAAAGGCTTCCCTGAAGAAAAGCCAAAGACACAATTCTTTCACAAAACTCGCTCCCACCCAAGACAGGACTACAGAGGGAAAGGGAAGTCCGGCAGATGGAGCTACCCTAAAGGGGGCAGAGGAAGAGGTTCCTTTCGAGACCAGTCATCAGGACCCAGCAAACAATGACGCCAACAACATAGGAGGAAGACTACAATACTTCCTAGAAGGATGGCAGAACATTACTCGGAATCAGTGGATTCTACAGACAGTTGCACAGGGGTACAAGATAGTTTACTCATCTACCCCACAAGAGATTCTGTTTGACACAGACGGAGTCGTCAGCAGTACATCAAAGACTGCTAACAGACATACAGGAACTCTTAGAGTTACAGGTCATAATACCGGTACCCCATCATCAGCATTTTCAGGGGCATTACTCCAGTCTGTTCTCCATAAAAAAACCAAGCGGAGAATACCGTACAATAGTAAACTTAAAACCATTAAACAACTGGGTGGCGTACAAACGCTTCAAGATGGAATCTCTCAAGTCAATTTTACCGTTAATAAAAAAGAATTCGGTAATGTGCACGCTAGATCTCAAACATGCATCCTATCATGTTCCCATCCATCCCCCACATCAAAAATTCCTCAGATTTGCAATAAGAAACCGCAAGAGGATCCTTCATTTCCAGTTTCAGTGTCTACCATTCGGTCTCTCCTCTGCCCCAAGGATATTCACAAAACTCATGACGGAGGTCATGGCCCACTTAAGAGAAAAAGAAATTCTCATCGCACCCTACCTGGACGATCTGTTGCTGGTAGCAGATTCATCCCAACAGATGGAAGAATCCTTAAGAGTTACCATGTCACTCCTGAAGGAGTCTGGGGTGGGTAATAAATTCAAAAAAGTTGAGTCTCGAACCAGAAACACAGAAAATATTTCTGGGCGTACTACTAAATTCCAAAATGGAATACTCCTTTCTACCAGACCAAAAGCAACGGTCAATCAAAAAACTTCAAACGATAAGAAAACGGAAATACATTTCCATCAGGAAAGCTATGAGGATTCTAGGACTGATGACCTCATGCATTCCCAGTGTACAGTGGAGCCAGTTTCGCTCCAGAATGCTTCAAAGAGAAATTATTTCGGTATGGAACGGAAAGGAAAATTCGTTAGACAACAGGATGCGGTTGTCCAGCGAGGTAAAACAGTCCCTCTCATGGTGGATCGACGTAAAAAACCTCAAAAGAGGAAAACCATGGAATATATCTCCATGTGTAAACATAACAACCGATGCAAGCTCAAGGGGCTGGGGAGACCACATAGAAGGACGATACCTTCAGGGGACATGGCCACCATCGGTACGCGACAGTTCCTCCAATTACAGGGAACTCAGAGCGGTCTGGGAAGCACTAAAGAGGTGCCAACACTAGATGCAGGGACACCACATCCGAGTCTTCTCAGACAACTCGACCACGGTAGCCTTTCTCCTGCATCAGGGAGGACCGAGGCACCGTCTACTTCAAGCGCTAGCAGAAACAATATTATCCTGGGCGGAGGATACTGTGAAGTCCATCACAGCGGTACATCTAAAAGGTTCACAAAACCAAATAGCAGACTTTCTCAGCAGAGAGAAGTTGCAGCCAACAGAGTGGTCTCTAAACGGAAAAGTCTTTGCTCAGCTAATTCAACAATGGGGCACTCCGCAAGTAGATTTATTCGCCACAAAGGACAATACAAAAACGAAAGAATTCTTCTCATGAAATCCAGGAGACAATCCAACTGGCATAGATGCCTTGGCTCAACATTGGGACATGGAACTTGCATACGCGTTCCCTCCACTAGCTCTAATTCCCAGAGTTTTGAGGAAAATTCAGGAGAGTCTAGCGGTAGTGATCCTGATAGTGCCATATTGGCCCAAAAGGAGCTGGTTTCCTCTGCTGAAGTGGATGGCGGTGGAAGACCCAGTGCTACTACCACTGAGGCGGGATCTTCTAACACAGGGACCACTGGTCCATCAAAATCTAAAGATGCTCAAGCTCTCAGCATGGATCTTGAAAAGGAAATCTTGAGATCAAAAGGACTGTCGGAGTCGGTCATCTCGACCATGAAAAAAAGCAGAAAGCCGGTAACCTCGGCTATATACCAAAAAATTTGGAAGAAATTTTGTGCTCAGACCAATACTCCAATATCCGTTCTCCAAGAACCAGATATTCCTCAAATCTTAAATTTCCTCCAAACAGGCTTTGATATGGGCTTGAGGCCTAGTACGCTAAAGGTACAAATCTCTGCGTTAAGTGCCTTTTATGATTATTCACTAGCGAATCATCCCTGGATAATGAGATACATCAAGGCTACGCAACGTATCAGACCGACAATAAGAAGTTCAGTACCCTCATGGAACCTCACATTGGTACTAAATGAATTACGAAAAGCTCCATACGAGCCACTTGATCAGGCAGACCTAAAGTCTGTAACATTCAAGACTGTCTTCCTGGTCGCAATAACGTCAGCAAGGCGAATAGGCGAAATTCAAGCCCTGTCCATAACAGATCCATACTTGAAGATACAAGAAGATTGCATTGTTCTAAGGTTGGATCCTTCGTTTCTTCCAAAAGTTGTGACGGACTTTCACAGAAACCAGGAAATAATTTTGCCTACGTTCTGTCAGAACTTCAACAATGATAAAGAACGTTCTCTCCATTCCCTGGATGTTAAGAGAACAGTATTGCAGTATCTAAAACTTACAGACGGCTGGAGAATTGATTCAAACCTCTTTATCCAGATGTCTGGGAAGAATAGAGGCAAAAAAGCCTCAAAAGCGACTCTAGCCAGATGGATTAAATCTACCATTTGCGCTGCGTATACTTCAGCCGGTGAATCTCCTCCAGAACATCTAAAAGCCCACTCTCTGAGAGCAATATCTGCTTCATGGGCAGAGAGCGCGGGTGCATCCATGGACCAAATTTGCCGGGCGGCAACTTGGTCTAGCTCAAATACCTTTTGTAGACATTACAAACTAGACGTTCTGTCAAATCAACAGACTGGCTTTGGGAGGAAGGTCCTCCAAGCTGTAATCCCGCCCTAAATAGGAGTTATTTGGTATTTCTCCTTGTGGTGCTGTCATGAGGGACGACCTGGAAACTAAGAGTTAGTCATACCGGTAACGGTATTTCCAGGAGTCCATCATGACAGCACCCATTATTTACCCTCCCTTCAACTCCTGTCTGATGTGTGATATAAACATGTATAGAAAGGAAGTTCAATAAAATTGTGTTGTATCTATCCTGGTGTGGTACTTTGTAAAATCACTGAAGGGTGGAGGTGGGGAGGGGCTATTTAACCTCTTCTGTGTTCCTGTCCCTATCAAGGATATGAAGAGCAACCTCCTTGTGGTGCTGTCATGATGGACTCCTGGAAATATCGTTACCGGTATGACTAACTCTTAGTTTTCTGTTGTCACTAACTTGGAGGCCCTCCGATACTCTGTAAACCAACTGATGCGGAGAGAGGTACTGCCCTTTTATTCTGTAGGTTCCTTGAAGGGCGGATCCCCTCTCTCCGTGGTGCTCTCATGGGCTCTGAGAAATCCCGTTACTGGTAAGTAACTATGTGTTTTTGCTTTCTTGACCTTTTTTCAGAGAATGAGTGATAACACCAAAACTTTTCTCCACTCATGGTTAGTGGTTGGGTGAAGCTATTTATTGTCAAACTACTGTGTTTCTCTTTTTAAGTCCTAATGACAACCCAAAACATCCAAATGACCCTGATCAAAAGTTCACATACCCTGGTAATTTTGGCCTGATAACATGCACAGAACTTCACACAAATGGGTTTGAATGGCTACTAAAGGTAACATCTTCACCTGTGACCTGTTTGCTTGTAATCAGTGTGTGTGCATAAAAGCTGAGTGAGTTTCTGGGATCCAGACTCTTGCATCTTTCATCTCGCCACTGACCTATCTGGATTGTGAGTCATGGGGAAAGCAAAAGAATTGTCAAGAGATCTACAGGTAAAGGTAGTTGAACTGTATAAAACAGGAAAGGGATACAAAAAAATATCCAAGGAATTGATAATACCAGTCAGCAGCATTCAAACTGTGATTAGCAAATGGAAAATCAGGAGCTCTGTAAAAACAAAACCACAGTCAGGTAGACCAACAAAAATTTTGTCCACAGCTGCCAGGAAAATTATTCGGGATGCAAAGAAAAACCCACAAACAGCAGCTTCAAAATTTCTGGAACAAGGTAATTTGGAGTGATGAGACCAAAATTAAACTTTTTGGCCATAACCATAAACGTTACATTTGGAAAGAGGTCAACAAGGCCTATGATGAAAGGAACACCTTTCATAGTGTAAAGCACGAAGGTGAAATGCTGATGATTT
This sequence comes from Ranitomeya variabilis, assembly GCF_051348905.1. Classification (NCBI taxonomy): domain Eukaryota; kingdom Metazoa; phylum Chordata; class Amphibia; order Anura; family Dendrobatidae; genus Ranitomeya; species Ranitomeya variabilis. The sequence goes on from NC_135237.1 coordinate 131,003,401, forward strand.
GGGGATCTGTGAGCTACAAAGGCACAGTAAACTTGGTCAGAGTTGAAGGCAAGATGAATGCAGCATGTTATCAGCAAATACTGGAGGCAAATTTGCACTCATCAGCCTGGAAGCTGCACATGGAACGTAATTGGACAATACGACATGACAACGATATAAAAAACAAGGCCAAGTCGACCTGTCATTGACTACGGCAAAACAAAGTGAAGGTTCTGGAGTGGCCATCTCAGTCTCCTGACCTTATTATCATTGAGCCACTCTGGGGAGATCTCAAGGGCCCAATTCATGCTAGACAGCCCAGGAATTTACAGGAACTGGAGGCTTTTTGCCAAGAACAAGAAGAGTGGGCAGTTTTTACCATCTGAGAAAATAAAGAACCTCATCCACAACTAGCACAAAAGACTTCAAATTGTCATTGATGTTAGAGGGGGCATTACACGGGATTAAGAAATGGGGTATGTGAACTTTTGATCAGGGTCATTTGGATGTTTTGAGTTGTCATTATGATTTAGAGAAAACACAGAAGTTTGACAATAAATGGCTTCACCCAAACTCTAAGCATGAGTGAAGAAAAAGTTTTTGTGTTATCATTAATATTCTCTGAAAAAATGTAAAGAAAGCAAAAAATCTGTCCTGGATAACCCCTTTAATCTCTATACTACAGCTGACTATAAATATACATTGGCACTTAGTGGGCTTTGTGCAACTCCCCTATCAATTTTTGGTGGGCGGTCATGCAGAATTATTTATTCTAAACTTCTCAATACTAGTCAATATTTGCTGTTAATATGCTCAGTGAACCCCTACATCAATTCAGTGAGGTGGCTTATGCGGAGTTCTGCTGTTCTGGCACCTTAGGGGCTCCGCCAATGTGAAATGACATTCACAAACCATCCCAGAAAATCTGTGCTTCTTTCCTCCTGAGCTTTGCACTGTGCTGGAAAGTAGTTTCTGTTCACATGTGGGGTATCATCGTACTCAGGAGAAATTGAGTAACAAATTATATGGCTTGTTTTCTCCCATTAGCCCTTTTGAATATTAAATACCGTATTTGTGGCTATAACAACATTTTAGTGGAAAAAATTAAATTTTTCATTTTCACACCTCAATCTATACAATTCTGTATATAGTGTGTACATGTATTCTGTGTTCTTATACAATTAATCACCTGTGCCTTTAAAATGATCACTACAATCCTAGATTAATTCCTCAGTGGGTGTATTTTCCAAAATGTGGTCACTTGTGGGAGGTTTCTGCTGTTTTGGAATCTCTGGGGTCTGCAAATGAGATCTGGTGTCTGCAATCTATTCTAGCAAAAATTGTGCCCCAAAATACAAATGCTGCTCCTTCCCTTCCGAGCCGTGCTGTGCACCCAAACAGTAGTTTCTCACCACAAATGGGGCCTTGTTTGTGGGTTTTTGGGCATATAAGCAGTTAGACTGCCCACGATCATATATTTGGATAGGTGATATTATATTTTAGCCATAAGTTTTTATGCCAAATACATACTTGGCAGAAATCTATTTGATTACCAACTGCATTCAGGAGGGGGCTGAATTGTGTCTGAATTGGGTTTAGAGCGTGTTAAACAATAAATATATTAATAAATAATATTGTATAGTGTTCTTAGTCTTATTACTAGCAATGTTATAATCTAATAAACATCTTGTATTTTTCTCCGTAGTCTGGCCTGCAACGAGATAACGTCTGTTGGAGGTGCATATATTGCTGATGCTTTACAGCACAATACATCTCTCAGAATATTATGGTAAGTTATGATTACACGTGTCCGCTCTCAGTGATGTCACTCGCCCAATATAAAACTTGGCACCACTAGCAGGCTATTACTATTTAGAGATCCGATGCATACTCAGTGAGCATACCATTTGTCTAAAAGGAGTTGTCCACTACTCTTACTAATGGCCCCACGAGGGTGAGAAAAAAAATACGCTCAGTCTTGCGACAATCCTCCATGGTAACTTGCAACCACTGATCGGCTGCAACATTTACATTTTGTCAGGTGAGCGGGAAGAAACAGTCTCCAAATCCAGCCCTGATTTCTTGATAAATGACTTGTGCATAATAACTAGTGATGAGCAAGCACTAAAATACTCAGGTGCGTATTGCTTGAACCGAGCAGTTCCTAATATTCGCATGCTCGTTTCGAATAACGAGTATAATGGGAATCAATGTGAAAGCTGAGCTTTTTTCTGGCAGACCCTACAAAGAAATCTTGGGGTGCAGTTAAATGTTCAGATGGATAGGAAAAGTGCTGAATGGAAGGAGAACAGCATGGGGAAGACCCCTGGAAGCCTCTCCGACTGCCAGATCGCTGCTGAGAACAATGGTGTCACACTTTTACTCCACTTTAAGGAGTCACAATAAAACATTGCAAACCCACGAGAAATTGCATTTTACAGAAAAACAAAAGTCAAACATTTTTTCCTATGTAATGACTTGTATATAAGGCACATTTTAAAAAGGATGTTAAAAAATATAATTTAAGTAAACCAAAACTGTTTTTTTCAATAAAAAAATAGGAAATTTCAGTTTCACTTATGAAGGAAGAAAGAAATGCCAAAAATAAGGGACTCCGATAGACCCTGTATTAGACATAAAGGAGGGCCTCATACATATTCTGTTCGAATTGTCATGTATTGGTACATTTAGACTCAAAGGCTATGCACTTTTGAGGGTTATATACCAAGGAATTGTACTCCATGGAATAATAATCTATGGATAAGCAATATATTACCGATAAGGGTATGTGCACACGTTGAGTAACATTTCTGCGCCACTTCTGCATCTCTTGACAAGAAAAATGCAGCTGCAAAAGCGCATGTTTCTCAGTCGCCCATGACAGCACTACCAGAGAGAGGGAATCCGCCCTTCAGGGACAGGAAACCTACAGGATAAAAAGGGCGGTACCGCTCTCCTGCCTCAGGATCGGTACCTGTGATCCGGAGCCGACCAGTGGAGGTATGACGGTGGGGAGGCCCCTGTCACCGCTGGTACGGTGTCCGCCGCCGCCGCTTCTGGGTCCGATGGGGCTGCAGAGCGTGCAGAGGGGAGCGCGGCTGCCTCCCCGGATTGGGGTAGGGGCTTCAGGGACCCGGCGTGCCTTTGCAGCAGAGGCCTGGTCTGGAGCGGCGGCTCGGTGTGTGAGAGCACCAAGATGGCCTCCGCACCGGATATAGACGCTGTCTACTTCCGGGTCCCGGGGAGCGCGCGTGCGCACTGGGGACCAGCGCTTCCCTACAACGCAGCCCTGGAGGAGGGGTGATCAGCGCACTATTTAAAAAACAGCTGTGAGAGCGCCCTTTGCTGCATGCAGTCCCAATACGGCGGACAGAGATCAGCAGCTCCAGCCGGCGCAGCCCTTACAGCCACCGCCGCAGCAACAGCAGCGACACCACCAGCGCAAGTCAGGCGGGACAAAGAGAAGGACCTCTGCAGGCACCCGAAGTACCCACTCCAGGAGCCATTCCACGCCGCAGAGTAAAGCCTCCAATATGTCCAGCCAGCCGACACCTTCTACTTCGGGTCTCATACAAGATCCCGTACCTCCTCCAGAACTGGTACCTGTAGCTGCGCAAGATGGGTGAGTGATCTTCGTGAAAGTTCACCAAATAATTAGGGTCCCCTTTTCCGTTTATTTTTTAGGCAAGAAAAAAAACGGAGAAAACTAAACATAGAGACTGTCCCTTATGTGGAGAACCCCTGTTACAGAACTGGGATAAGAAATTATGCGGTTCCTGTATAGGACAAGTCCTTTGTGAAGAAACCCCTAGTTTTGCCTCTGAATTACGTTCAGTAATAAGATCAGAGGTCGAAACAGTGTTCAAATCCCTTAAAGGGGAGGGGGTTAAGGAGAGAACACCTGTCCCCCTTTCTCACTCCGATCCTTCTAGTTCTGATGAAGATATATCAGACAGGAAAGGTTCCTCTTCCTCCTCGGACTCTGAGAGTGGAGGCCGTCACTGCTTCCCCTTAGACGAAGTAGATGCCCTTGTAAAGACTGTAAGATCTACAATGGGTGTCCTAGATCCACGTCCTGACAAAATGGTACAGGACATTATGTTTGGAGGTCTGGGCCAGAAAAAACGTAGAGTTTTTCCACTTAATGAAAACGTGCAGGCCTTAATTAAAAAGGAGTGGGAGAAACCAGAAAGAAAAAATTCATCTGTACCCTCTCTTAAAAGGAAATATCCTTTTGCGGAAGATGATTCTACAGCATGGGACAAAGCCCCTAAACTTGACGTGGCAGTAGCTAAAGCGTCAAAGAAGTTTGCACTGCCCTTTGAGGACATGGGAACACTGAAAGACCCCCTCGATAAAAGAGCCGACACCTTCCTAAAAGGGGCCTGGGAGTCAGCAGGGGGATGTTTAAGGCCCACAATAGCAGCCGCTTGTACTTCTAGATCTCTAATGATTTGGATAGACCATTTAGAGAAACAGTTAAGAGATGGAGTATCCAGACATAAAGTAATGGAATCAATTCCCATGATTAGGGGGGCGGCAGCTTTCTTGGCCGACTCTTCGGCGGATTCTATCAAACTCACTTCAAAATCGGCAGCCCTGTCTAATGCAGCTCGTAGAACGCTATGGCTGAAAAACTGTCCGGGCGACCTACAGACAAAACAAAAACTCTGTTCAATCCCATGTGAGGGAAAATTTCTATTTGGAGAAACCCTAGATGACATTCTACAAAAAGCAGGGGATAAAAAGAAGGGATTCCCTAACCTGGCCACGCCATACGTTAGGCGGCCCTTTCGGAACAGGAAGTTTTTCCGCAGACGGCCCCCTAGAGAACAGAACAGGTGGGAGAATGGGAGAAATAGGGATAGGGGCTTCCTCTTTGGCAATTCCCCTAGAAATAAAAATACCCCTAAGTGACACCTCCCCCAGGGTGGGAGGGAGACTGTCTCAATACCTTCCGGCCTGGGAAAAAATCTCTTCCAGTACTTGGATTTTAAACCTGATAAAGATGGGACTTCAGATAAACTTTACCACCCTTCCTCCCCAACACTATGTGGTCACTCCATTGAAACCCTCATGGCGGCAACAACAGGCCTTGGAACTAGAGATCTCAAAACTCATAGCCAAAGATGTGATCCGAGAAGTTCCCTTATTGGAAAGGGGGAATGGATTCATTTCCCCACTTTTTCTGATTTCAAAGCCGGACGGTTCCTTCCGCACAATAATAAATCTACGGAAATTAAACAGTTATGTAAAGAATCAAACCTTCAAAATGGAATCGATAAAATCAACAATAAAAAACCTGTTTCCAAATTGTTTCATGGTAATGTTGGATCTCAGCGACGCGTACTATCACGTCCCCATCCACAAAAACTCACAGAAATACCTCAGACTAGCAATAGTCATGGAGGGAGTAGTAAAAGAATACCAGTACAAGGCCCTCCCATTTGGCATTTCAGTAGCGCCCCGTGTTTTTACCAAGGTGGTAGCAGAAATGATGGCCCACATAAGGGAAAAAGACGTTATTATAATACCATATCTAGACGACTTCCTAATTGTCAGCAACTCAGCCCAACACTGCCAACAACAATGCAGCAGAGTAATAAAAACTCTAACAGAATTAGGTTGGCTTCTAAATCTCCAAAAGTCAAAACTGGAACCGACCATGGTGCAAGAGTTTCTGGGCCTAACTCTGGACTCTGTTTTACAGGAATGTCGCCTTCCAGACCAGAAGAAACAAAAAATATTAAGTATTGTATCTGGAGCTCGCTCAAACCCTCATATGACCTTGAGGGGAGCGATGTCACTGCTGGGGTCCCTTTCTGCTTGTCTCCCGGCAGTACAGTGGGCTCAAATCCACACGAGAGACCTCCAGTGGGATGTCCTGAAAAATCAGGTTACACTGAGGGGACACCTAGAAGGTCGCATGACTCTAAGTTCAGACACTATTCGTTCCCTAGACTGGTGGCTAGATCCCAACAATCTATCAAAGGGAGTTCCATGGGTGATAGATGCACATCGAATAGTTACCACGGACGCCAGTCCCATGGGGTGGGGAGCTCACCTGGGAAAGTGTTACTCAGGGGGTATGGACAGATCAAGAATACCAGGTATCCTCAAATCAAAAGGAACTTTGCGCAGTGAGCCATGCCCTGTCAATTTTTCTTCCCAAACTACGGGGTCATCATGTCCGGGTTTTTTCGGACAATCAGGTAGTAGTAGTAGCCTACCTGAACCACCAGGGCGGGACCAGATCCCAAGCCCTGATGAAAACTACTTCCCAAATCTTCGCCTTAGCCGAACATCACTTCCTATCCCTCTCGGCGTTACATATAAGGGGCGTAGTGAACAAAAAAGCAGACTTCCTAAGCCGTACCCAGCTAAAACAGGGGGAATGGGCTCTGAACCAAAGAGTCTTCGATCAGATCACCAAAGTCTGGGGGGTCCCAGTAATAGACCTATTTGCCAGTATAGAGAACAGAAAAGTAAAGGAATTTTGCTCTCTAAACCACAGGGGAAACCCCCGTGCACTGGATGCATTCTATATTCCCTGGACTCACGGTCTGGCATATGCCTTTCCCCCTCATATACTTATTCCGGCAGTTCTACGGAAGATAAGACAGGACAGGGCGAGAATCATCCTAATAGCCCCCTTCTGGCCCAAAAGGGCCTGGTTTTCCTGGCTGAGAATTCTATCGGTCACCGATCCCTGGGTCCTTCCGGATCTTCCAGACCTCTTATCACAGGGACCGGTGCTCCACCCTCAGTCGGCAAATCTACACTTGACAGCGTGGAACTTGAGAGGTCACTGCTAAGGGCAAGGGGCTTCTCAGATAATTTAGTGTCCACACTATTAAAAAGTAGGAAGACAATAACAACTAAAATCTATGGTAAAACCTGGAAAAAGTTTCTGTCCACCTCCGAGGTAAAACTACAAGATGGGGTTCCAGTAGTCAAAATATTAGAGTTCCTACAGAAAGGCTTGGATATGGGCCTATCGGTGAGCACCTTAAAGGTGCAAGTAGCGGCTTTAGGGGCGTTATACAATGATAGTATTGCCACTAACCCATGGGTAACAAGATTTATTAAAGCCGCTGTACGTTCTAGACCGATAAAAATCAAAAGTCCTCCATCTTGGGACTTAAATGTAGTACTGTCAGCTCTGACAGAACCCCCGTTTGAACCCATAGATTCGATACCACTTAAAATCTTATCTCTCAAAACGGCCCTTCTTACAGCCCTAACGTCGGCCCGTAGAATTAGTGACCTCCAGGCTCTATCTGCGAACCCTCCCTTCACACAAATCATGGAGGATAGGGTAGTTTTGAGAACAGACCCTGCTTATCTACCCAAAGTTGCTTCCAATTTCCATAGATCCCAGGAAATAATCCTTCCTTCCTTCCTTCTGTCCAAACCCGAAAAATCAAAAAGAGAAAAAATTCCACACCTTAGATGTGAGAAGGTGTCTAATACACTACCTAGAATCCTCCCGACAGTGTAGGAAGGAAGGCTCTCTTTTTGTCTGTTTTCAGGGACCTAGGAAAGGACTCAAAGCCTCCAAAAGCACTATAGCTTGCTGGGTTACTGATGCGATAGCCCTGGCATACTCGTCCACGGGAAACGCAGTGCCTGAAGGACTCAAGGCACACTCTACAAGGGCTATGGCGACCTCCTGGGCCGAAAGGTCGGAGGTACCAATAGATAAAATCTGTAAAGCGGCCACCTGGTCAACACCTTCAACCTTCTTTAGGCACTATAGCTTAGACTTAGCCTCTTCGTCGGACTTAACCTTCGGAAGAAGGGTCTTGCAGGCTGTGGTCCCTCCCTAAAGCAATAATCTCTGCAATTCTCTCTGGTAGTGCTGTCATGGGCGACTGAGAATAGTGTAGTTACTTACCGATAACGGTATTTCTCAGAGCCCATGACAGCACCTGCTTATTCCCCCCCTTATCACGTGTGCGGTGAGCACCTTATTATACGAAGTGTGTGTTTGATTTAGACACGGTGTAATCTTCATAAGTAATTTGCTAAAAATATGTATATTCTTGTTGTCACTAACCTGGAGGACCTCTGATGCTCTGTAAACCAAACTGAGGCAGGAGAGAGGTACCGCCCTTTTTATCCTGTAGGTTTCCTGTCCCTGAAGGGCGGATTCCCTCTCTCTGGTAGTGCTGTCATGGGCTCTGAGAAATACCGTTATCGGTAAGTAACTACACTATTTCTGTGCGTTTTTGCCTGTGTTATTGATTGATTTGAGTGAAGTTAATGTTAAAAAAAAAAAAAAAAAAAACGCACAGAGAATTGACTCTGCAGATTATTTTCTGCAGCAACTCTGCAAGTCAAAAATATTTAACGTGTGCATCACATTTCAGGTTTCTCTTTCACTTTGCTGGTATCAGGTTTTGCAACAAATCCGTGCAGAAAAAATGCCACAAAAATGCACCAAACCTGCAATGTGTGCACACAGCCTAAATTTTTTAACAAGTTTTTGAGGGTTATATACCAACGAAATGTCCCCAAGAATATGCAATACCCTATGGATGAGCAATATAATATCGATTTTAAATTTTGAACACGTTTTTTGAGGGTTATATAACCAATGAAATGGACCAAAGAACATGTAATACTTATGGCTAAGAAATGTAACCCAGCTACATTTTTTTAAAAAAAAATTTTAAGTCCTATATATCATAAAAATGTACCCCAGAACACGGAATAGTGTATGGGTAAGAAACAAATGAGCAAAATATTCAAGCGATGTTTGTACTTTTATATACCACCTAAATGTGACAAAGCACGTAATATTCTCTGGATGAGTAATCTAATCCTGAACTATTTTTCTACACTCTTTATAAGTTTTACATACCACCATAATGCAACAATAACTGGGTTAAACTGTATGTATGAGTCATTGAATTCATCAAAATATTTTCATTCAAATTTTTTTTAATGTCTAGTTGATTTACGTATACAGTCATAAAGGCTTTGCAGAAGTGCAAAGCCAGATAGACATTTTGAGAAGGGTCATCCAAAAACCCCTGAAATTCAACAGCTGGTGGGCCTCATTAAAATACTTAATATTACAAACACTTTATGTGCTGCTGTCATATGGTGGTGTGGAAAAGTTTTGGGCTAATCCAGGCACATTTTTAGTGAGTCTGTCTGCATTTTCTGACAGGCGAAAGTGCCTGTCTGTTGTGATCCCCTGGTGGCAGTAAAAACCCATACAGACAAGATGCTAGTGGCAAGGCAGCACAACACAGTGACAGTTCATGCCAGGTGTCTAGCTGTGATTCCCAGTAGTTTAAAGCCGCAGAGGAATTAGGGCGTGCATTAGTTTGTTTGGCCGGGTACTGCTTGACCATCTTTAGAAACTTTTCCCTCCTTGTCAAAAATATCCGGTCGTCAGGCCCTGGGCTGGAGACATGAAATTGGCTCATTCCTTTGAGAGAGAACCTCTGCCTGTGCTGTGTGTCTCTCTGGCCTCTCTTCCTTGGTGGTGTAAGGATGTTTACTTCCTGTCGCTAGCATTATTTGATGGGAATTTTTTCAGCATATTTTCCACATTGGCCTTCTGGTATAGCTTCATTTTAGAAGGCACCTCAGGAAGAAGAGATGAAAACTTATCCTTGTAGCGCGGGTCTAGCAGGGTGAACAACTAGTACTTTTTTTTTTTTTTGGCCAAGATGAATGTAATGCGAGGGTCACAGGAAAGGCAGCGGTACATAAAGTCGGCCATATGTGCCAAGCTCCATACAGCCAACACTCCTCCTCCCTTTCTCTTCATTCTCATCTTCGGCCCATCCACATAGGAGAGATGGGACAAAAGTTGTGTGGCTACTAGCCTCTATTGCTCTAGCCACGAGCGCCTGTTCTTCCTCTTTCTCCTCCACAGCGTCCACCTCCTCATTGTTACCCAATTCGCGCTGAGCAGACGAGAGGAGACTGGATTTTGTTTTTAAATAATGAAATAAGTAATACATTTTTATCATTAATAAATTGAGGTCACTTTTATTTTATACCAACTATGAAAAAAAAAGGACTTTATTGCCCAATGGCGTGGCGAGGTTTCGGATATAGTATCCTTTCTCAAGTTACCTTTAGTAGCCATTCAAACCCATTTGTGTCAATTTCTGTGCATGTTATCAGGCCAAAATCACCAGAGTATGTGAACTTTTGATCAGGGTCATTTGCATGTTTTGGGCTGTCATTATGATTTAAATAGAGAAAACACAGTAGTCTGACAATAAATGGCTTCACCCGACCACTAACCATGAGTGGAGAAAAAGTTTTGGTGTTCTCATTCATATTCTCTGAAAAAGGCCTAGAAAGTAAAAATTCTGCTCAGGTATGTAAACTTTTGAGCACAACTGTACGTACATCTTATAGGAGTCACTGAATCTGATGCATACACACCACTTAGGAGACACTGAGGCTGATGTATATAGTCGGTTGCAAAAATTATGTTGACATTTTTCGTGTTTTGCTACCTCACAACCTGGAATTTCACTGTTATTTTGAGGGTTTGCATTAGTTCATGTTAAGAACATGCCTACAACTGTGAACATTTGGTTTTCTTTATCTTGTGAAGCTAACAACAAATAGGACAACATAACTGAAAACTTCAGTGTACATAACTATTCAACCCCTTGAAGTCAGTACTTAGCAGAGCCTCCTTTTGTGACAATTGCAGCTGCACGTCACTTTGGATAAGAGTCTACGAGCTTTCCACATCTTGCCACTGATTGTTTTGCCCATTCCTCAAGGCAAAACTGCTCTAGTTCCTTCACCAGAGGAAACCATCTAACTTGAGCAGCAATCTTCAAGTCTGTCCACATATTCTCAATTGGATTAGGGCCTGGGCTTTGACTAGGCCACTCCAAAACATTTACATGTTTACTCTTAAACAATCGAGGGTTGCTTTCGCAGTAAGCTTTTGGTCATTGTCTTGTTGGAAGGAATCGCCGTCCCAGTCTCAAATCACTGACAGACTGAACCAGATTTTGCTCCAGAATATCCCTTTATTTCGCACCATCCATCATCCCCTCGACTTTGACCATTTTCCCTGTCCCTTCTGCTGATAAACGTTTCCGCACCATGATGCTGCCATCACCATGCTTTGCTGTGGGGATCGTGTTCTTGGCTTAATGAGCTGCATTGGTTTGGCGCCAGACATAGCGTTTATCTTGGTGGCAAAAATGTTCAATTTTGGCCTCATCTGACCAAAGCACCTTCCTCCATACATTTGGGAAGTCTCCCATGTGTCTTTTGGCAAACTCAAAATGAGCCTTACAATTTTTGTGTGTAAGTAAAGGCTTTTTTTCTGCCAACTGTTCCATAAAGGTCACCTTCATCGAATATACAGCTTATTATAGTCGTATGGACAGATACTCCTGTCTCTGCTTGGGGCCTCGGCAGCTCCTTCAGGGTTACCTTTGGCTCTGTGCTGCCTCTCTGATTATTGCTTTCCTTGCCCGGGCTGATAATTTTTCTTGGCAGCTCTCTTGGCAAGTTTGCTGTAGTACCATGTTTTTTTCCATTTCTTGATAATGGATTTGATGGAGATCCGGGGGCTCATCACAGATTGAGATATTTTTGTATAACCCAAACCTGACTTGCAGTTCACAACTATTTTGTCCCTGACTTGTTTGGAGATCTCCTTGATCTTCATGGTGGTGTTTGGTTAGTGGTGCCTCTTGCTTAATGGTGTTGCAGCCTCTGTAGCCTTTCAGAAAAGAGGTGTATACACTGATAGACTGTGACTTATAGATTGTGTTGTGTTAATGATATTCTTCTGAATTTATGTATGCAAATGCTTTGAGAACAAATGTAATGTTATTTGATATTTTCAATCTGAATTTTTATAGGTTGACAGAAAACAAATTTACAGATGACGTGGCCCAAAGCTTTGGTGAAACTCTGAGGGTGAACCAGACTCTTCAACACCTGTGGTGAGACCATATATAACAATGGCTGAAATTAGATGTTTCCACATTTTAACATGCCTTCCTTTTTTTAATTTCTAATGTATATTACATGTGTATGTATATGTATTTTATTTTGCAAATCTAACAATTGCCCCACGAATCGTATTTAGAATATTGCAGCGGCTCAATCAAGAACAGATGACGTTTTGTAGTTTTTGGATCAAATGTCTATCTCTCACCATGTTCTCCATTTCTGTACATGGCAGGCTAGTTAAGAACCACATCACCAACTATGGCGCCAATATACTGGCAGAAGCCCTGGACCATAATACTGGTTTGGAGGAACTTTGGTGAGTATTAAATCTCATGCTGGAAGATACACGTTCACAAACCACAGGCTAAAAACCACATGATCACTAATTTAGCCACAAGTATGAATAACCATATTGTGCAAGACCACCTCATCTTAAGTCTAATTTATCTGGCTGCAATTTGTATTGTTAGAAGATGACTCGGCATGAGGTCTCTTTCACCTCTTATTACTGAACGAATTTAAAAAAAAAACAAAAAAAAACAAAACTTGTTGCTAAATTGCAAAGGTCATTATCAGGCCACCAAATCTGAATACTTCTGTTTTTCCTTGCATCTAGGCTGGATTTTTAGACAGTATGTGTTCAATAAAAGTGTATGTAATTTTCAGCCATGTGTGAGTATTACTACTTCCTTACATGACAAGCTCTCTACAAGATTGCAGCTGTACTGGTGGCTTATAAATTTGTGGGACCAGAAGTGTCATGAGTATTGAGTGCTTTGTTCTGCCAGCCCTGCTGCATTCTCTGCATTTAGTAGAATCAGTCGCTGGTATAGTTTTGGCAAGGATAACGATACCTAGAACAAGTTAAAAATGTAGTAATTCTAATTGAATCTTGGCTGATGCAATGCTAAGCATAAATTTGTACACCCCAACAGATTTATCATAACACCTTTTAGTTTCTTTTCAGAATGAACATTTTCTATGATATATCATACTACAAAATACTTCCATAAATGTGTGCCATTTATTGCAAAAAAATGATTTTGCACACCCCAAAAATAATTTTCCTAACCAATTCATTCAAGACCATGTTGCAAAAATGAGTACACTCCAATGAAATATTTAGAAGCAAAGCTACAGTCAAGACAACAAAATTTGAATGAACAAGAATGTAACCACTTGTAAGTGGTAAGGGCATTACTTAAAGAAAACCCTTTCCCATTTCATGCTGTCAGCAGTGGCACCACTTTGAAGAGAAATGTCACAAAACCTATGAAAGAAAATAATGCCTTTTACACAAGGAAGATGAATGCTCCAAGAAGATCAGGAAGACTTTACTTAGCTGTCCCATCTAACCTATTAATATGGGCATACAGGTAATGATTTCTTCCAGACTCTGGGGCGTGCGGTGCCTGAATTTAAATTAAAAAAAAAATCTAAACAATAAAAGTACACCTATTTAGTATCGCCGCGTCCGTAGCGACCCGACCTATAAAACTGTCCCACTAGTTAACCCCTTTAGTGAACACCATTAAAAACAAAAAAGGCAAAAAACAATGCTTTATAATCATACCACCGAACAAAAAGTGAAATAACACGCGATCAAAAAAACGGATTTAAATAAACGTGGTACCACTGAAAAGTCATCTTGTCCCGCAAAAAACAAGCTGCCATATAGCTCCATCACCGGAAAAATAAAAGGTATAGCTCAGAATGAAGCGATGCAAAAATAATAATTTTTTATATAAAATAGTTTTTATTGTATAAAAGCGCCAAAACACAAAAAATGATATAAATAAGATATCGCTGTAATCGTACTGACCCGAAGAATAAAACTGCAAAACTGCTTTATCAATTTTACCACATGCGGAACGGTATAAAAGCTTATTGCTTTTGCGATAAAGTCTTTTAGTGTGTAACAGCTTCCAAACATAAAAGCCAGCTATGAATAGTAAATCAAACCCCCCTTATCGCCCCCTTAGTTTATTTACATTTTCCCATTAGGGATAAGGTTGGGGCTAAAGTTAGGGTTGGGGCTAGAGTTCGGGTTAGGATTACATTTATGGTTAGGGTTGGGATTAGGGTTAGGGGTGTGTCAGGGTTAGGGTTGAGATTAGGGTTAGGGGTGTGTTTGGGTTAGGGGTGTGGTTAGGGTTATGGTTAGGGTTCGGATTAGGGTTAGGGGTGTGTTGTGGTTAGGGTTGGAGTTAGAATTAAGGGGTTTCCACTGTTTAGGCACATCAGGGGCTCTCCAAACTTGACATGGCATCCGATCTCAATTCCAGCCAATTCTGCGTTGAATAATTAAAACAGCGCTCCTTCCCTTCTGAGCTCTGCCGTGCGCCCAAACAGTGGTTTACCCACATATGGGTCATCCGCGTACTCAGGAGAAATTGGAATGCAAAAGTAGTTGTCCAGTTTTTCCTGTTACCCTTGTATAAATAAAAATTGGGGGCTAAAAAAATAATTTTTGTGGGGGGAAAAAATGATTGATTTATTTTCACGCCTCTGCGTTACAAACTTTAGTGAAACACTTGTTGGTTCAAAGTTCTCACAACACATCTAGATAAGTTCCTTGGGGGGTCTAGTTTCCAAAATGGGGTCACCTGTGTGGGGTTTCTACTGTTTAGGTACATCAGGGGCTCTGCAAACACAATATGACGCCTGCAGACCAATCCATCAAAGTCTGCATTCCAAAACGTCACTACTTCCTTTCTAAACCCCGACATGTGCCCAAACAGTAGTTTTCTCCCACATATGGGGTATCCACGTACTCAGGACAAATTGGAAAACAACTTCTGGGTTCCACTTTCTCCTGTTACCCTTGGTAAAAGAAAACAAACTGGATCTGAATTAAATTTTTTGTGAAAAAAACTTAAATGTTCATTTTTTTTTTTTTTTTTTTAAACATTCCAAAAATTCATGTGGAGCACCTGAAGGGTTAATAAACTTATTGAATGTGGTTTTGAGCACCTTGAGGGGTGTAGTTTTTAGAATGGTGTCACTTTTGGGTAATTTCTGTCATATAGGCCCCTCAAGGTGACTTCAAATGTGATGTGGTCACTTAAAAAAAAAAAAAAAAAAAAAGTGGTGTTGTAAAAACGAGAAATCGCTGGTCAACTTTTAATCCTTATAACTTCCCAACAAACAAAAAAAAATTTGGTTTCAATATTGTGCTGATGTAAAGTAGGCATGTGGGAAATGTTACTTATTAAGTCTTTTGTGTGGCATATCTCTGTGATATGAGGGCATGAAAATTCAAAGTTGAAAAATTGCGAAACTTTCAATATTTTCGCCAAAATTCCGTTTTTTTCACAAATAAACGCAAGTCATATCAAAGAAATTTTACCACTATCAGGAAGTACAATATGTCACGAGAAAACAATGTCAGAATCACTGGGATATGTTGAAGTGCTCCAGAGGTATAACTTCATAAAGGGACAGTGGTCAGAATTGTAAAAATTGGCCCGGTCACTAACCCCTTAGTGACAGAGCCAATTTGGTACTTAATGACCGAGCCAATTTTTACAATTCTGACCACTGTCACTTTCTGAAGTTATAACTAGAACGCTTTAACAGATCCCGCTGATTCTGAGGTTGTTTTTTCGTGACATATTGTACTTCATGTTAGTGGTAACATTTCTTCGATATTACTTGCGATTATTTATGAAAAAAACAGAAATATGGTGAAAATTTTTAAAATTTAGAAATTTTCAAATTTTGTATTTTTATGTCCTTAAATCAGAGAGATATGTTACAAAAAATAGTTAATAAATGACATTTCCCACATGTCTACTTTACATCAGCACAATTTTGGAAACAAAATTATTTTTGTTAGGGAGTTATAAGGGTTAAAAGTTGACCAGCAATTTCTCATTTTTACAACACCATTTTTTTTTTTTAGGGACCACATCACATTTGAAGTCATTTTGAGGGGTCTATATGATATAAAATAACCAAGTGTGACACCATTCTAAAAACTGCACCCCTCAAGGTGCTCAAAACCACATTCAAGAAGTTTATTAACCCTTTACGTGCTTCACAGGAACTGAAACAATGTGGAAGGAAAAAATGAACATTTAACTTTTTTTTGCAAACATTTTACTTCAGAACAATTTTTTTTATTTTCACAAGTGTAAAAACAGAAATTTAATTTTAAATTTTGTTGTGCAATTTCTCCTGAATACGCCGATACCCCATATGTGGGGGTAAACCACTGTTTGGGCGCACCGCAGAGCTTGGAAGAGAAGAAGCGCCGTTTGACTTTTTCAATGCAGAATTGGCTGGAATTGAGATCGGATACCATGTCACGTTTAGAGACCCCCTGATGTGCCTAAACAGTGGAAAACCCCCCACAAGTGACACCATTTTGGAAACTAGACCCCTTCAGGAACTTATCTAGATGTGTGGTGAGCACTTTAAACCCCCAAGTGCTTCACGGAAGTTTATAACGTAGAGCCGTGAAATAAACAATCGCATTTTTTCTACAAGAATGATATTTTTGCCCCAAAATTTTTATTTTGACAAGGGTAACAGGAGAAATTAGACCACAAAAGTTGTTGTGCAATTTCTCCTGAGTACGTCGATACCCCATATGTGGGGGTAAACCACTGTTTGGGCGCACCGCAGAGCTTGGAAGAGAAGGAGTGCCGTTTTACTTTTTCAATGTAGAATTGGCTGGAATTGAGATCGGACGCTATGTCGCGTTTGGAGAGCCCCTGATGTGCCTAAACAGTAGAAACCCCCCACAAGTGACCCCATTTTGGAAACTAGACCCCTTAAGGAACTTATCTAGATGTGTGGTGAGCACTTTAAACCCCCAAGTGCTTCACAGAAATTTATAAAGTAGAGCCATGAAAATGAAAAATCCTTTTTTTTTTTTTCCTCAAAAATGATTTTTTTAGCCTGCAATTTTTTATTTTCTCAAGGGTAACAGGAGACATTGGACCCCAAAATCTGTTGACCAGTTTGTCGTGAGTACGCTGATACCCCATATGTGGGGGGGCACTGTTTGGGCACCCATCGGGGCTCGGAAGGGAAGGAGCGCCGCTTGAATGCAGACTTTGATGGGATGGTCTGCGGGCGTCATGTTGCATTTGCAGAGCTCCTGATGTACCTAAACAGTAGAAACCCCCCACAAGTGACCCCATTTTGGAAAGAGCTTATCTAGATGTGTGGTGAGCACTATGAACCCCCAACTGCTTCACAGAAGTTTATAATGTAGAGCCATGAAAATAAAAAAATCATTTTTTCCACAAAAATGATCTCGTCACCCCAAAATTTTTACTTTCACAAGGGTAACAGGAGAAATTGGACCCCAAAATTTATTGTGCAATTTATGCTGAGTAGGCTGATACCCCATATGTGGGGGTAAACCACTGTTTGGGCGCATGGCAGAGCTCAGAAGGGAAGGAGCGCCGTTTTGGAATGCAGACTTGGATAGAATGGTCTGCGGGCGTTATGTTGCCTTTGCAGAGCCCCTGATGTACCTAAACAGTAGAAACCCCCCACAAGTGACCCTATTTTGGAAACTAGACCCGCCAAGGAACTTATCTAGATGTGTGGTGAGAACTTTGAATGCCCAAGTGCTTCAGCTTCACAGAAGTTTATAATGCAGAGTTGTGAAAATAAAAAAAAAAAATTTCCACAAAAAATATTTTTTAGCCCCCAAGTTTTTATTTTCACAAAGGTAACGGGATAAATTGGACAACAACTTTTGGGGTCCAATTTCTCCTAAGTACACTGATGCCCCATATGTGGGGGTAAACCACTGTTTGGGCGCACGGCAGAGCTCAGAAGGGAGGGAGCACCATTTGACTTTTTGAGCGCAAAATTGGCTGTCGTGTTTGGAGACCCCCTGATGTACCTAAACAGTGGAAACCCCCCAATTCTAACTCCAACCCTAACCCCAACACACCCTTAACCCTAATCCCAACCCGATCAATAATCCTAATCACAACCCTAACGATAATCACAACCCTAACCCCAAAACAACCCTAATCTCAATCCTAACCATAACCTTTATCAAAACCCTAAATCCAACACACCCCTAATCCTAATCTCAACCCTAACCTCAAACCTAATCCTAATCCCAATACACCCCTAACCTTAACCCTAACCTTAACCCTAATCCCAAACCTAACCCTAATCCCAAACCTAACCCTAATCCCAAACGTAACCCTAATGCCAACCCTAATCCAAACCCTAACCCTAATCCCAACTCTAACCCTAACTTTAGCCGCAACTTTAGCCCCAACCCTAACTTTAGCCCCAACCCTAACCCTAGCCCTTACCCTAAATTTAGCCCCAACCCTAACCCTAAATTTAGCCCCAACCCTAACCCTAAATTTAGCCCCAACCCTAACTCTAAATTTAGCCCTAACCCTAACTTTAGCCCCAACCCTAACCCTAAATTTAGCCCTAATCCTAAATTTAGCCCCAACTCCTCTAGCTGCTGGCTGGCAGATCATGGCGGGCGCACCGCACATGCACCCGTCATTTTCTTACCGGATGAAGAAGCCGGCGGGTAGGAGGGGACACAGGAGGACCCAGGGACACCGGTAAGTATAACAGGGTCCCCGAATCCCCCTATTTCTCTGTCCTCTGATGTGCGATCACATCAGAGGACAGAGAATGACACACCGCATTTTTTTTTTTTTTTGCGGTCGCCGGTAAACAGTTAATTACCGGCGATCGCAAAACAGGGGTTGGTGAAAACCGACCCCGATCATGTTCTTTGGGGTCTCTGCTACCCCCGGCAGCCGAGACCCCAAAGATCTTTCGGTTGCTGGTCGGCGGGCGCACTGCGCATGCGCCCGCCATTTTTTGGCCGGAACAAGATGGCGGCGCCCATCGGGAGCCACAAGGAGCACCGGGGGAGACAGGCAAGTATCGGGGGTGATCAGGGACCCCATTTCTCTGTCCTCTGATGTGCGATCACATCGGAGGACAGAGAAATTAAATGGGAAATCGCCTTTTTTTTGTTGTTTTGCGACCGCCGGTAAACGGTTAATTACCGGCGATCGCTACCCGGGAGTCGGTAAAAAAAACCCGAATCATGTTCTCTGGGGTCTCGGCTACCCCCGGTAACCGAGACCCCGAGAAAATCCGACTCTGGGGGGCGCTATTCTCTTTTTCCACAGTGCCGTTAATTAACGGCGCTGTGGTTTAAGTACCCTTAGCGGCCGCCGTTAAAAGGCGTATCGGCGGTCGTTAAGGGGTTAAAATGCAAACCACCCTTGGGGGTAAAGGGGTTAACGCCTAAATAAGAGAATCTTCTCATGAGAAGGGTTGAAAAAAAATTAGCATGTAAGTTCACTGCAGTTAGATTAAAATAGCCAAACTGGAGTGACACAATGCACTGCGCATGAATGAAATGCATTGATGTCCTCCACAAATGAAGCCTCTCAAGGTCACATAGGTGATGCGTACAAAGAAAAATGCATGGTGCCTATAGTGAAACATGGAGGCGGCAGTATTCTTATGTGGGGCTGCATGAGTACTCCTTGTGACTGGGAGCTACATTTCATTGATGGTATCATGAATTCGCAGATGTACTGCTCTACTTTATATTAAAAGAGCCGTTGCTACCATTATTCCATGCCGTTTGTAGACATAACAATTTCCAAATTGACTATCCAAAACACACATCTAAGGTCACTGTTACATTTCTGAAGAACAGGGTGAAAGTGATTTAAGTGGCCAAGTATGTCTCCTGATCTGACCCCAATCAAACCCCTATGGGGAGTTCCGAAGAGACAAGTCCATCCAGTCTCTAGGCTCTAAAGGAAGTCGTTCTTGAGGAATGGAAAGAGATAGATGTTGCAATATGTCGCCACCTTGTTCAATCCATGCCTAGGAGACTTGGTGTTGTCCTTGAAAATCATGGAGGTCATACAAAATACTAGATGTAGTTTTTTTGCATCAACTAATATTTGTAAAACTTTAGAAAAGTTGTCATGAACACTATATTGTTAACCTTATTTTATCCCATATTATGGGATAAAAAAAATGTTCTATGAAACTCCGGAAAATTGTTAAAATCTTGCTTTTCAAAGGGGGTGTACTCATTTATGCTAAGCACTGTATATCACTAACATGCAACTTTTAGAGGTAAATATCCGTACTGTGCATTTTTTTTAAACTGCAATCCATTTCATACATAATATTGTTTCTTTCAGTTTACATAACAACCCTCTTACTCTCGATGAGAATGAACCTTTTCAGATGAATTCTAGAATTAAAACCTGACTTGAATATGTGGTCCTGAAGATCTAATAAAGCCTCGAGGAACTTCCGGTCCTCACTCCTGTTACATCCTACGAGTCATGGCAATACTCCTTCCAGCATGAAACCTTACTGTACTTTGTCAATAATAAATAAAGGTATTAGGTTCATTACATTTGCTGAGTGAAAATGGGGGAAAAAAGGCAATCTTTTTTTAAAGGGAATCTGCCTCCATATTTTTGCTACCCAATTTGAGCAGTGTCATCTCAGGGGAGAGGTCTTGATTCCAGTGCTGTATCACTTCTTGGGCTTTCAGCTGCAGTTTTGATAACATTGCTCTTCTCTGCTGTAGATCTACCGCTTTCTGTGCACACTGCATAGGCAGAAACCTGTCAATCAGTGGTGGGGGTGGGGTTATACAGAGATCATAGATATGGAGGACTTCATGGCAGCAAGTTTAATAGTCCTCTACTGATAAAACATTGATTTTATTAGCAGACAATATCAAAATTAAGGTAAGCAGCCTAGTAAGTGACACACTGCTAAAATCAGGGGGTCTGTCTCCATTATGTTTCTCTCAGATTAGATAGCCAAAACCTATGGACAGATGATGGTTTGGGGAGCCATGTCATCTGCTGGTATAGGTACACTATATTTTATAAAGACCAAAGTCAGTGCAGCCGTCTACCAGGAAATTTTAGAGCACTTCATGCTTCCCTCTGCCGACAAGCTTTTTGGAGATGGAAATTTCATTCTCCAGCAGGACTCGGCACCTGTCCACACTGCCAAAAGTACCAATACCTGGTTTAAAAAAAACTGTATCACTGTGCTTGATTGGCCAGCAAACTAGCCTGACCTTAACCCCGTAGAGATTCTATGGGATATTGCCAAGAGGAAGATGAGAGACACCAGACCCAACAATGCAGACGAGCTGAAGGCTGCTATCAAAGCAACCTGGGCTTCCATAACACCTCAGCAGTGCCACAGACTGATCTCCTCCATACCACACCGCATTGATCCAGTAATTGATGCAAAAGGAGCCCAGACCAAGTATTGAGTGCATTTACTGAACATACATTTCAGTAGGCCAACATTTCGGAATTTAAAATCATTTTTCAAGCTGATGTTATAAAGTATTCTAATTTACTGAGATAATGACTTTAGGGCTTTCATTGGCTGTAAGCCATAATCAACATTAACAGAAATAAACACTTTAACCCCTTACTGACATTGGACGTATTAGTACGCCGATGTCAGCATCTCCCACTTTTGATGTGGAACAGCTGACATGTGCCCGCAATAGCTGCAGGTGGAATTGTGATCCACCTTCAGCTATTAACTAGTCAAACTCTGACAGCGGCGTTTAAATCACGCTTCCGGCCATCGGGCAAGAAATACGAGCACTGTTGACCCCCGTCACGTGATCAGGGGTCATCGGTTCATCGGCATGACAACCAGAGGTCTCCTGGAGACCTCTATGGTTGTCAGTGCTGGATTGCTGTGAGCGCCACCCAGTGGTCGGCGCTCGTAGCAACTCAGCGATTCTACTACATAGAGGCGATCTGACCATCCCCTCTATGTAGCAGAGCCGATCGAGTTATGGCAGCTTCTAGCCTCCTATGGAGACTATTTAAGCATGGCAAAAGTAAAAAAAAAAAAGTTTTAAAAATATAAAAAATAATTAAAAAAATGTAGAAGTTCAAATCACCCCACTTTTGCCCCATTCAAAATAAAACAATAAAAAAAAAAATCAAACCTACACGTATTTGGTATCGCCGCGTTCAGAATCACCCGATGTATCAATAGAAAAAAAGGATTAAACTGATCGCTAAATGGTGTAGCAATAAAGAGTCAAAACGCCAGAATGTTTTTTGGTCTCTGCGACATTGCATTAAAATGCAATAACGGGCGATCAAAAGATCGTATCTACACCAAAATGGTATCATTAAAAACATCAGCTTGGTGCGCAAAAAATAAGTCCTCACCCAACCCAAGATCACGAAAAATGGAGACGCTACAGGTATTGTAAAATTGCGCAATTTATTTTTCAAAAAAATTTTTAGAGCAAAGTTTGGAATTTTTTTTTCACCACTTAGATAAAAGGGAACCTAGATATGTTTGGTGTCTATGAACATGTAATGACCTGGAGAATCATAATGGCAGGTAAGTTTTAGCATTTAGTGAACCTAGCAAAAAAGCCAAACAAAAAACCAGTGTGGGATTGCACTTTTTTTGTAGTTTCACCGCACTTTTTTTTCCCGTTTTCTAGTACACGACATGGTAAAACCAATGGTGTCGTTCAAAAGTACAACTCGTCCCGCAAAACATAAGCCCTCACATGGCCATATTGATGGAAGAACTGTAATAAATTAACTTTTTAATGATATTCTAATTTTGTGACATGCACCTAAATCTCCTACATACACCCAGCAGACATACATGTTTTAGACTCTGTTACAATTGATTAGAAAATGTAATGTGTTTCATGTATAAATAAATGGTGATAGGACAGTAGATGGTCTGTGGCCACTAATCATATTGTAAAGCTTATAGAAGAGAATGACGTTACTGGCTGTTTATTCGATCCCACAGTTTTAGGACTTGACTCTAGTAGGACTTAGAATCACATTTCTTGTTGTGGTTGTTGGATTGTGTAATATACAAGGAGAAACAGAAATAACATAGAAGACATCTATCTGTGCCATCATTACAGCTCCTCATGGCACATGTAGCCCGCCACATCGTTAAAGGGAATTTGCTAGCATGTTTTTGCTGTGTGCTCTGAGTCTAGCATGATGTAGAGGCAGATAGCCTGATTCCAGCAAATGTATCTCTTACTGGGTTGCTTGGAGTAGATTTGATAGAATCCCTACATTCTCTGCTGTAGATGTAGCTGGTCAGAATGCTGACCGCTGTATAACCCCGCCCACATCTGATTGAAAGCTTTCAGTGCACACTGTACATGGTCAGGAAGCTGCCAATCACAGACTAGCCGGACTGGCCTGCACGTGAGACCTAGTCCTGCAGTGATAATCTCTTGCATTGTATCTATAGCATGCTGCTGTGCAAGTGACACATTTCTGGAATCAGGCTTTCTGCCACTACATGTTTATGCCATTTAATCTGGGAGCAAAATAATGATGAACGATTCCCTTTACTGCTCCATTACTACCAGATGAACTGTTCAAATGTGAATCCTGATGGTGCACACTGATCAGCTGATTGCTCTTGATATGAATTGTGGCCGTCATCTGAACTGAAACAACCCCATTCAGATGTATGGAAGGAATTTTAGTTTTTGCAATAGATCTGCACAATTAAGTACACCCCAAAGTTTTTTGACGTTCTATATTTTTATATATTTTTTAGTTATATCTTCTTATATACATGCATAGTTTGTAACCAGATTCATGTTTTGTATATGAAATACTGATGATTGTAATATTTATATACAACCATTCATTCTTTATGTACAATAAATGCTGATCTTTTATATAATCTTATTTGCATATTTTGAATGTAAATATGTATCTTTTTGTATTCTAATAAACAGATTTTTCCATGTTAAATTGTTGTACATTTATTAGATGTCAAGAAATTCTTAGAATTAGTCCATTTACCTAGGTGCAACATAAAGCATAGGCACTGGATGGGGGGTCAAGAGAAATACTGCCTCCTACAAATTGTACAGTAGTCACTATGCGTTTACAAAGGTAGCATCCTCCAGACATCCACCTGATGGCTACAGACAGCAACAAGTAATTAAATGAGTTGTCCCATAAACTATTATTTTATTCTAAGATCTATTGATTAAAACGTTGATTGAAATTAAGTTCCACAATTGAATGTGTTTAAAAAAAAACAAAAAAACAGGCAGTGCAATTGGCACCAAACACCACTTTGCAATGTGAATTATATAATTTTGACCATATTGTACAGTTTCTCGGTCCAGAGAAATGAACTTTCCACACCATACAATGGCCTATTCAATATAATGGGAGAAAAATAATTACTTACCGGTAAAATTATTTTACAGGATCCACAACAGCACCATACAACAGAGACGATCCACCCCCAAGGACAGCAAACATACAGATTTAAAAGGTGGATCCTCTCTTCCCGCTTCAGTGGTTTACAGCTCATAAGAGGACCTCTGTTTAGTTATTTAAAATAGGAAATCCTTCTTTCCTTTTTTCCCTACGAACTGATTTTTTTCCTGCTTCATTCAGTGAGCAATTGTGAAAGGTAGAAAAGAACCCAAAAACACATTAAGGGGAGAGAATGCGGGGTGCTGTAATGGTTTATGAAAAATCAAATTACTGCTAAGTAATTATCATTTTTCTCATCCCCCATGACAGCACCGTACGAGAGAGATGACAAAGAAATCCTTAGGGAGGGACCACCGCTTGAAGAACTTTTCTCCCAAAGGAAACACCGAAATCCAACTGCTTAAAAAAACATGGATGGTGAAGTCCAAGTTGCTGCTTCACAGATTTGTTCAAGAGAAACCTTGGCCCTTTCTGCCCAAAAGGTAGATACTGCTCTTGTAGAGTGAGCTTTCAAATTTTCAGGAGTGGGGTGCCCACCTGAAGAATAGGTTAGATCGGCAATATTTCTAGCCTATCTAGCAAGGGTCCCTTTAGACGCTGCCTGGCCTTTCTTTGCACCCTGAAAAAGAAGAAAGAGCGAAAACACATCTGAGTGGCAGAAACTACTTCTAAGTATTGTATGCAAATTGTGTCTTCAGAGAGGAAGAGGACTAGAACTCTAGAGTGCCACCTATAGGAAGTAGCAATCCTAAAAGTCAATGTTGACCTTTTTAATGAGCCTTGTCATGACTTAGGGTACTGTCACACTCTGCAACTTTCCAACGATCACGACCAGCGATACGACCTGGCCGTGATCGTTGGAAAGTCGTTGTGTGGTCGCTGGGGAGCTGTCACACAGACAGCTCTCCAGCGACCAACGATGCCGAAGGCCCCGGGTAACCAGGGTAAACATCGGGTTACTAAGCGCAGGGCTGCGCTTAGTAACCCGATGTTTACCCTGGTTACCATCGTAAAAATAAAAAATAAAAAAACAGTACATACATTCCGGTGTCCGTCAGGTCCCCCCTAGCCGTCTGCTTCCCGCTCTGACTGAGTGCCGCCGTAAAGTGAAAGCACAGCACAGCGGTGACGTCACCGCTGTGCTCTGCTCTTACTTTACGGCCGGCAGTCAGTCAGAGCGGGAAGCAGACTGCGAGGGACCTGACGGACACCGGAATGTGAGTATGTACTGTTTTTTTTGTTTTTTTTTTACTTTTACGATGGTAACCAGGGTAAACATCGGGTTACTAAGCGCGCCCCTGCGCTTAGTAACCTGATGTTTACCCTGGTTACAAGCAAACGCATCGTTGGATCGGTGTCACACACACCGATCCAACGATGACAGCGGGAGATCCAGCGACGAAAGAAAGTTCCAAACGATCTGCTACGACGTACGATTCTCAGCAGGGTCCCTGATCGCTGCTACGTGTCAGACACTGCGATATCGTATGGATATCGCTGGAACATCACGGATCGTACCGTCGTAGCGACAAAAGTGCCACTGTGAGACAGTACCCTTAGGATAAAAGCCAAAACCAGAATCTCAATTTGCAAACACTGTGTTTAGGGGTTATCATAAAAAGAAGACCGTATAATCTCTTAAGACCTATGAAAGGCTGAGAACACCTTGGGGAGAAAAACCGTGTCTGGTCTAATGACCACTGTATCAGAGAGAGTATTGGTGAATGGTAGGCTGACTGATAGAGCTTGTACTTCCCCCTATTCTTCTAGCTGAAGTGAGGGCCACCAGTAAGATAGTTTTATAGGTCAGAATTTGTCTGTATATATGCTAGAGGCTCAAATGGGAATTTAGTGCATCTAAGACTAGATTAAGGTCCCATGGTGGAACCGGAGACAAAACCATTGTTCTAGACCTGCCTACCGACCTTATGAACCTCACTACCCATGGGTGGTCAGCTTTTTTTTGGTCGAACAAGACTCCCAAGACTGATATCGGTACTTTAAAAGTATTAATAGACAGGCCCTGATCCAGTCCTTTCTGTAAGAATTCTATGATCCTAGCCCATACTTACAAAGGGATTTATCTATGAGAATTTTAAGAAACTCTTCCAGACCCTTGCATAAAGCTTCGTTGTTACCTTCTTCCTACACTCCATAAGGATAGAAACTAGATTTTTGGAAAACCTCTTTACCTCCAGGAGCTGCCCTTTCAAACGCCATGCCATCAGATGGAAATTCTCTAACCCCAGCCAAAACCACTGGACCCTTGGATAATAGGTCTGGAATTTCCAGGAGAACCCATGGATCCTCCACTGCCATTACCCTTAGCCAGGTGAACTATGTCCTTTTGGTCTAAAAGCGTGCAATCAAGATTACTTTGGCTTTATCCGACCGACTCTTCAACACTAACAAGATTAGGGAGATTGGTGAAAAAAATGCATATGCTAGCTCCTCTGACCATTTGTGGAGCAAAGCATTCACCCCATAGGGGGATTCCCACGGACCTAGGGAAAAATATATTTTGGCACCTTCATGATGGTTTTGGATGCAAAAAGGTCTATCTGAGGCAGACACTGTAGTGCTACTATCTTCTGAAATACCAAAATCTAAAAATTATAACTACTACTAGGAATTTTTTTTAAACACCTATCTTGATATTCTGGAGTGCTCTTCAGAGACTGCTGGCCAAACAAGAATGTCGAATGTTGGAAAAAAAGTGGTACAGAAACCGTTCTGATGCATTTCTGGCTCTAACTGCACCCTTAGTCACAGAGGATGGACTTTTAAAGATATGGATTTATAATAAAGCTTGTGGAAATTTTTATCTTTGGATGTGCTTATCCACCATCTTCTGAAATATTGACTGGTTTAGTGACCATTCATCCTGACGTAGCTAGTGGCGGCTTAGATAGTATACTTTGATGTTGTCTTTTCCTTTCCGGTAATCAGCTGACAGAGAGATTTTTTTTTTCTATTAGGCCGGGATCACACATACGCGAGATACGGCCGAGTCTCGCAGGTGAAAACCCAGCTCTGGAGCCGGCACTCCGGAGCGGAGCGTGCAGCTGCACAGCAATACATGGAGCTGCACGCTCCGCTCCGGAGTGCTGGCGCCAGAGCTGGGTTTTCACCTGCGAGACTCGGCCATATCTCGCGTATGTGTGATCCCGGCCTTACTGTCATGAGTCTCCCTGTTTTGGCCATCAGTGACCTGGACCTTGTGCTCCCTTGTTTGTTTATGTAAAATACCGCTGTCCTGTTTGAAAGGATTTTTGTTTGTTTTTTCAGGCCAGGTAATGCCTCTACTAGCACCAACCTGACAGCTGTCAGTTCCTTCAGATTTGAGGAAGCCTGCCTCAGAGCCGGTGACCATTTCTCCTGAAATGCTGTTTTCCACATGAGCCCCCACCCCCCCACCGAAGGGACTCACATCCGTGGCGATGACAGACGGATTCGGAATCTCCCAGCGAGCTCCTTGTAACAGATTCTTCCTACAAAGCCAGCAAACTAGGGACTCTTGAGTTGCTTGTGACACATGTATTCTGTTGTCTTGGTGTCCCTTGTATCTTTTTCCTGCTTCCAGAACCTCCCACTGGAGTGTTCTGAAATGTGCTCGTGCCCATGCAACTGCTGGGATGCACTACGATGGGGACCCCTGGATGAACATGGCCCTCCTCAGTGATACTACTGGACTGTTGATCAGACAGGAAACAATGTTCATTATTTTGTCTGCCTTATCTTCTGAGAGAAAAGCCTTTTGTTTGTACGAATCTAGCAGAACCCCCAGAAATACTTGTCTCTGCTCCGGAATTATTTTTGATTTCTTTGCATTTAACAGCCGTCCCAGGGATGTGAGGACACTAGTCATGTCATCTACTCCCAGACTGCAGTCTGAACTTGTTTCGTCTAAATATGGGACGAACATTACTGCTTTTTCTCAGACATGGGCCCACATCTGATATTATTTCTATGAACACCCTCGATACCATATATAACATGAAAGGAAGGGTTCAAAGCTGAAAATGCTGCCTGTTTCTCTGGATGTTCACTGCCACACTTAGAAATTTTTGGTGTTCCTGAAGAGTAGGAACATGGTAATATGCATCCTGGAGATCTAATATTGCCATAAAGCAAAGAGAAGTTTCACCTCTGTTCCTATTGTCTCCACTTTGAAATGTCTGATTTTTTAAACAATGATTTAGCTCTTTCAGGTTCACAATGATTCTTAAGGAATGATCTGTTTTTTCTCGTAACAAGAGTGGACTGTAGAATGCTCTTTCTGACTCCTGAACCTGAATAAGAACCCCCTTCTGCACTAGACACAGGACTTCCTGCTCTAAGGCCTGTTGTTTTTCCTTCAAGGACTGGAGTTTTGTAATTTAGAATTTTTCTGGTGGCTGAGAGCTGAACTCTAGCTTTAACCCCTGCCCTATGACATATAAAGTCCACCTGGTTTTTGAAATCTATGCCCAGGCAGGAAGAAACATTTTTAACCTTCCATCTACCTGGGGCCTGGCGTCATTGCCTTTTTGGTCTTTTCGGGGGATTAGCGGGAAAGGAGTTGTAGTTAAAGCCTTTCCTCTGGCCCTTCTTGTAGAGGAAAACTGCTTTCTACCTGAGGGACGAAACGACCTCTTATGAGAGAGATTTGTGGGGAATCCCTTCTTGGCATTTGCCGGTATTTCCAGTATTTCATCTAAGGCTGGTCCAAAAAGGAATTCTCCTTGGCATGGCATGCAGCATAATTTGCTTTTTGATTGCAGATCTCCTGCCCAGTTTTTAGCCCTATGATGCATGACAGTAGAAATCTACACTTTCACATAACATGGGCCTTTTAGGCCTGTGCGCAAATCAACTGATTTAACTGATTTTTCCTTATCTTTGTAAAACACCATTGTTGATTTGTTGCTGAAACCAAAGACCCGATCAAAGGGCTCGCAGTGAATTGTGCTTCGTGTGCTATACCGGAGAAATATCTTGTCAATATGGCCCCTACAACTGTAATATTTTTTCCAAGCAAAAAAATCGCCAAGTTTAACATTAGTGAAATAATTGTCCATTGTTATTTTTATGCCAAAATTGTAAATAGGTAAAGCAATTTTTTTTACAATGTCAGAACCTAGGTCTTTCTGCACTGGAGCGCCAACTTCTTTTCCACAGTAGATAAGCCCATTCATCCCATAATAGTTGGCAGAATCACAAATCCGGAATATTTTCAGTCCATACTTGGCTGGCTTACTAGGCATATATTGACTGAACTTACTATGAAGGCTACAAATTGCTCATCCACTGTTGCATTATCACTAGAATTGTAGAACATGGTACAATTCCTGATAAAAAATATTCCAAATGAAACTAATAGGTGCTAGTTGATCCGTTTCCAACCTCGAAGGACAAGTTCGCTTATCATCAAGTCCGGGGGCTTCTCCGACTATCTTCATATCTATTCACTGACATTATTGCTTTGTAGTATGGACCAGAATGTGGGTCCAGAAATAATTATCTGATAGGTACTGTACGTCATAAGATTTTTGACACCCTGCCTGAAGTATTAGTCAAATATAAGCATAACGTTCATCTCATGAGATATTTTTCCATGTTTTGTGAGTTCCAGAAGCAGTACATCTTCCTTCTAAGTTTGTACATAAAACCATATAATTTGTAATATCAGAAAAATATTTACAGACCAAAAAAAGCCACAAGAACTGATGAGTACTGTATTTTTTGGACTATAAGACGCACTTTTTTCCTCCAAAAATGGGGTGTGTGTCTTATTGTCCACATGTACCTTCTCTGGCTGTGGACGGGTAGATGGGGGAGTGGCAGCGGTGGTTCTCAGGTGGCAGGAGCTGGCTACTGCGGCTAACTCTTGTGCTTGTTGCTAAAGAGAAATTAATATTCACTGTACTCCACACCCAGGGGAGTGGAAAGCTGTGATTATTCATTTCTCTTTAATAGCGGACATGCTGTTAGCCGCAGCTGCTGGGCTTTCAAGTGCGCCCGGTTCTCAAGGGAATGAATATTCACTGCTCTCCACTCCCACGGGCGTGAAGAAGTGAATATTAATTGATCTTTAATAGCGGGCACAGTAGCAGCAGCTGACGGATTCTGCAGCTACTGGCCAATCACGTGTACCCGCTATTAAAGTTAATTAATATTCACTGCTCCACATGCCTATAGTCCCAGTGTGGGGAGCAGCGAGTATTCTGGCAGCTTTCCTCTGCTTGTAGGCAGTGCATGACGTCCCTGCCATGCGCTGCTTATAAACATAAATACACTGCTTGCATCTGAACGGGAAGCTGCGAGGGAGCGCATGAAGGTAAGTAGAATGTTGGGGTTTTTTTTTTTTTTTTTTTTTAACGTTTATCTGATGGGGCCATGCATACCAGGACGGAGATGGGAAACCATACCTACCTGGATAGGGATGAGGAGGCCATGCCTACCAGGATAGGGATGGGCGCCATGCATGCCAGGATAAGAATGAGGAGGCTATGCATACCAGGGTAGGGATATGGGCACCACGCATACCAGGATGGGGATGAGGAGGCCATGCATACTAGGATGGGCATGAGGGGACCTGGATTGGGGAGATATATATCAGTATAGGAGATATAAATACAGAATTGACATTTTTTACTTCAATTTTTAAATTTTTTTTTTCTAATTTCTTCCTCTGAAACCTAGGTGTGTCTTATGGTCCAGTGTGTCTTATAGTCCGAAAATTACAGTATATGATAAACATAATATGGTTCTAAAATGCCTATCACATAAAACTATATAAACAACTGGAAATTACCAAAAACTACAAAACTGAGTAATACCTACAGTTTCAAAATTCTAAGTTAAATAATTCTGCAGAAAATAGCAAAAAAGTAAGCTAACGGGCCTAAAAGGCCCATGTTGTGCATCTTAGGATTAACCAAAGAGCACAGTGAGCAGAGTTGGATAGAGTGCATAAACGGACTGTAAGTCTGTGTGCACACGTTCAGGATTTTTCGCGATAAAACCGCGAAAAAAACTCATACATTAAGCATCTTATTATTAGAATGTAATCCGCAATTTTTGTGCACATGTTACTTTTCCGCGGCGGAATCGCATTCCAGAAAAAAACGCAGCATTTTAATTCTTTGTGCTGAATCGCGGGGATTCCGCACACATACGAATGCATTGATTCGCTTACTTTCCACATGAGGCTATGCCCACCATGCAGGAAGTAAGCGGATCATGTGCAGTTGGTGCCCAGGGTGGAGGAGAGGAGACTCTCCTCCAGGCCCTGGGAACAATATAATTTTTTTTTTTAATTTAAAATAAAAAAAATCGTGATATTCTCACCTTCTGGCGTCCCCGGCAGTCTTCCCGCTCCTCGCGATGCTCCCGTTCCCAATAATGCCTTGCGGCAATGACCTGTGATGACGTAGCGGTCATACGTCATCACAGGTCATTCTCGCAATGCATTACTGGGAACGGGAGCATCGCGAGCATCGGGAATGCTGCGGGGGATGCCGGAAGGTGAGAATATCACGATTTTTTTTATTATTTTTAACATTCTCTCTTTTTACTATTGATGCTGCATAGGCAGCATCAATAGTAAAAAGTTGGTCACACTTGTCAAACACTATGTTGACACTAGACCTCAAGCAGCTTGGATTGTCTTTCTCTCCACTCTTCCTCCAGACTCTGGGACCTTGATTTCCAAATGAAATGCAAAATTTACTTTCATCTGAAAACACCACTTTGGACCACTGAGCAACAGTCCAATTCTTTTTCTCCTTGGCCCAGGTAAGACGCTTCTGGCGTTGTCTATTGGTCATGAGTGGCTTGATACAAGGAATGTGACACTTGTAGCCCATGTCCTGGATACGTCTGTGTGTGGTGGCTCTTGAAGCAATGACTCCAGCAGCAGTCCACTCCATGTGAATCTCCCCAAAAATTTTGAATGGCCTTTTCTTAACAATTCTTGCAAGTCTGCGGTTATCCGGGTTGCTTGAGCACCTTTTTCTACCACACTTTTTCCTTCCACTCAAATTTCCATTAATATGCTTGGATACAGCACTCTGAAAAGCCAGCTGCTTTAGCTATGACCTTTTGTGGCTTACCCTCCTTGTAGAGTGTGTCAGTGACTGCCTTCTGGACATCTGTCAAATCAGCAGTCTTCCCCATGATTGTGGAGCCTACTGAAACAGACTAAAGGACTTTTTTAAATGCTTAGGAAACCTTGGCAGGTGGTTTTTGTTACTTATTCTAATTTACTGAGATAATGACTTTTTGGGTTTTCGTTGGCTGTAAGCCATAATCATCAACATTAACAGAAATAAACACTTGAAATAGATCACTCTGTTTGTAATGACTATCTAATTTATGAGTTTCACTTTTTGTGTTGTAGAACTGAAATAAATTAACTTTCTGATATTGTAATTTTATGAGAAGCACCTGTATATGAAAAAACAAAGTACACATCCAGAAAGACCCGAACCTGAATTGTCCCACTAGTTAACCCCTTTAGTGAACACCATAAAAAAATTGAAATAAAAAACAATGCTTTATCATACTGCCTAGCAAAAAGTGGAATAAAATGCAATCAAAAAGACATATAAACAAACAAGGTATCCCTGAAAATGTCATCTTGTCCCGCAAAAAACAAGCTGCCATACGGCTCCATCAGTGGAAAAATAAATAAAAAATTATAGTGCTCAGAATAAACCGATGCAAAAATAATTTTTTTGCCATAAAATAGTTATTGTGTAAAAATGCCAAAACATAAAAAAAAGTTATAAATGAGGTATCGCTGTAATTGTACTGACCCGAAAAATAAAACTACCTCATCAATTTTACCACATGCGAAATGGCCCCCCCCCAAAATAAAAAAAATAAAGTCCTGAATTGCTGGTTTTTGTTCATTCTGTCTCCCAAAAATCGGAGTAGAAAGTGATCAAAAAATGTCATGTGACCGCAAGAAACAAGCCCTCACATGACTCTGTGGGCCAAAATATGGAAAAATTATAGCTCTAAAAATATGGTGCTAGTTTTTGCAATAAAAGGGGGTTTTTTTTAGGTCTGTCAGTAGACAAACATAAGAACCCAATATAAATCTGGTATCGCTGTAATCGCACAGACCCGAAGAATAAAGTCGCCTGATCACTTATACCGCATGAAGAATGGCGTAAAAAATAAATAAAACCAATTCTTCACCTGGTGTTGACTTATTCATTCTGCCTCCTAAAGATCGCAGCAAGGCATGGCACACATTTATCCTGCGCTCTGCAGTGAGCTCTTGCATCGGGGTTTCTGTGTAAATCTGTGAAATACGTGATTCAGACAGAACCTCTGGCGGAAGATTTCCTATAATGAGGCAGATGGAGGAACTGCGGACGCCATCTGACCTTTGATCCGGCTGTGTCAATCTTTTTAGAATTACATAAAAGTGCTGTTGGCCACAGTTACATGCACATCTGAAAAGAAGGACACCACTGAACAGAGGCCAGATGGAGTCAAGAGTAACTCTGCTGCTTCATTATAGTGAATGGATCCCTTAGGGGTTTCATCTGAATCGCATCACTCGTAGAGGGCCAGATAAGTGTGATCCCAAACGTTATCTAAAATGTTCCCAGTAAAAGCTTCAACTTAATCCACAAAAAAAGCAAGCCCTCAATCAGGTCTGTCATCTGTTAAAGAAAATATAGGAGGCTTCCATGTTACTGGTAGCACAAAGGCTCTGGAAAAGCTAAATGGCTCCTCACCCTCCAAAAGAAATTCAGTAAATTCTGTGTTTCCAAATCCAAATGCCCCCCTCCCTTTTGAGGGGTATGGGAGGGCAATTTCTCCTGTTACCCATATGAAAATGCAAAATTTGGGGCTAAAAACATTTGTGGAGAAAATCTGATTTTTTATTTTTATTTTTTTTTTCACGGCTCAACGTTACAAACTTCTGTGAAGCACCTGAGGGTTCAATGTGCTCACCACACATCTAGATCAGTTCCCTGAGGGGTCTAGTTTCCAAAATGGTGTCAGTTGTGGGAGATTTTCACTGTTTAGGCACATCAGGGGCTCTCCAAACACGACATTTCATCCGCCAATTGTTCCAGCAGATTTTTGCATTCAAAAAGTCAAATGGCGTTCCTTCTCTTCCGAGCTCTGCCATGCGCCCAACAGTGGTTTTCTCCCTCATATGGGGTATCAGCATGCTCAGGAGAAATTACACAACAAATTTTGAGGTCCATTTTTTTGTTGTTACCCTTGTCAAAATAAAATAAAATTGGATCTAAAGTAAATTTTTTTGTAAAAAAAAAAATTCCACATTCCAAAAGTTCCTGTGAAGCACCTAAAGGGTTAATAAACTTCTTGAATGTGGTTTTGAGTACCTTTAGGTGTGCAGTTT
The DNA here is from genome assembly GCF_051348905.1 of Ranitomeya variabilis. Lineage (NCBI taxonomy): Eukaryota > Metazoa > Chordata > Amphibia > Anura > Dendrobatidae > Ranitomeya > Ranitomeya variabilis. The sequence continues at coordinate 131,037,991 of NC_135237.1, forward strand.
TTAGAATGGTGTCACTTTTGGGTATTTTCTATCATATAGACCCTTCAAAGGGACTTCAAATGTGAGGTAGTCGCTGCATAAGGCCGGTTTCACACGTCAGTGGCTCTGGTACGTGAGGTGACAGTTTCCTCATGTACTGGAGACACTGACACACGTAGACCCATTAAAATCAATGCATCTGTGCAGATGTCATTGATTTTTTGCGGACCGTGTCAGTGTTCGTGGGAGCGCACGTATTACACGGACCCATTAAAGTCAATGGGTCTGTGTAAAACACGGACCGCACACGGACGTTCTCCGTGTGCAGTCCCTGTGCCGTGCAGGAGACAGCGCTACAGTAAGCGCTGTCCCCCCCACATGGTGCTGAAGCCGCCATTCATATATTCTGTGCAGCGTTTGCTGCATAGAAGATGTGAATAATAGTGTTTAAAAGAAAGATCAATCTGTCCGCCGCCCTCCCACCCCCTGTGCGCCCCCCCACTGTTCTGAAAATACTCACCCGCCTCCCTCGCAGTGTCCTGTCCTGGCCGCGCCTTCTACTGTATGCGGTCACGTGGGGCCGCCGATTAGAGTCATGAATATGTGGCTCCACCTCCCATAGGGGTGGAGCCGCCTATTCATGACTGTAAATGAGTGGGGGGAGCAGAGCCATGCATACAAGATGGGACGGGGAGCAGAGCCATGCATACAAGATGGGACGGGGGGAGCAGAGCCATGCATACAAGATGGGACGGGGGGAGCAGAGCCATACATACAAGATGGGACGGGGGGAGCAGAGCCATGCATACAAGATGGGACGGGGGGAGCAGAGCCATGCATACAAGATGGGACGGGGGGAGCAGAGCCATGCATACAAGATGGGACGGGGGGAGCAGAGCCATGCATACAAGATGGGATGGGGGGGCCGAGCCATGCATACAAAATGCGACGGGGGAGCAGAGCCATGGATACAAGATGGGACGGGGGAGCCGAGCCATGCATACAAGATGGAAGGGGGGGAGCTGAGCCATGCATACAAGATTGGGGGCATGTATGAAGAAACAATATGGGACAATGAGGGCATGTATGAGGAAACAGTACAGGGTAATGGGGGCATATCTGAGGAAACAGTAGGGGGGATGGGGGCATATACAAGGAACAGTATCGGGGATGGGTGCAGACACTGAGGAGTCGAATGGGGGAATGTATGCGGACACAGTATGAGTAGCGATATGAAAAATGTATGTGGACAGAGTTCGGGGAGTGAGGGAGATGGGATGTGTGCAGGCACAGAATGGAGTCGGGGGGTATATGTGAGCAGGCAGTATAGAAAGTGAGGTGGTAAATATATGAGGAGACAGTATGGTGAACAGGGGGATGTGAGGAGACAGTATGGGGGAGAAAAGTGAGTGGGCACAGAATAGAAGCTGACTAGTGGGGGCGTAGCATGGAGGGACAGTGTAAGGGCACAGCCATGACGGGACAGTATACCAAGGAGGGAAGAAGTGTGATGAGAGAGTACTTTCACAGTATGAGGACAGTGTGAAGAGGGTGCTGGTATGGAGGTCCAGTGTGAAGAGCATGTACCATAAGAGGGACATTGTGGGGGTCATATTTTGTGCAGACAATATAGTGAGGGGCAATTTTTTATACAGGAGCATTATAATGACACTTGTATCTTTAAGGGCATCATGTGGACATTTTCTGCAAAAGAGCGGAGAAGATGGAAATCTGCAGAAACGAGTTTTCTCATCCACAGCTCATCATGTGGTCTGGACAAGATGAAGAAAAGGAGAACGACTCCAGAGACGATGTCATCTATAAGGTACCTGGATGTAAATGTTATTTGTGATACATACTAACTGTCATGTCTTTATTTATGTTAGGAGCATTAAAGGGGATGTCCAGATTTGTAATGAGTCTGCAGTCATTCTATGTGACTGCAGACTTCTGAGTTCTCACAGTGCGCACTGGACGCTGTCAGGATTCTCTTGTGCTGGCGATTTACATACATGCGGTCATGTGCTGACTAGACATGTGTGGCCTCACTCAATGAAAATGAACTGAGCGAGGCCGGGCACATCTAGTCGGAATGTGGTCAGAAGTATACAAATCATATACTTGTGCTGACATGACCGTCCACCGGCAAGGGAGAATCCTAAAAGTGTGCAGTGCATGAGTTGTGAGAATTCAGAAGCCTGCAATGTCATTATTCAGCTCTGCAGGTTCCAGTAGTCGTCACATGGACACTTCACTCATTCGATTTTCATACTTATAGTCCTGTAGCAATGAGCTTCTCTTCTCTGTTTTTCACTGAACATTGAGAGCATTAGGGAGAGGAGCTTGTGGGTACATGACTAAGGGTACCGTCACACAGTGCAATTTTGATCGCTACGACGGTACGATTCGTGACGTTCTAGCGATATCGTTACGATATCGCAGTGTCTGACACGCAGCAGCGATCAGGGATCCTGCTGAGAATCGTACGTCGTAGCAGATCGTTTGGAACTTTCTTTCGTCGCTTGATCACCCGCTGACATCGCTGGATCGTTGTGTGTGACAGCGATCCAGCGATGCGTTCGCTGGTAACCAGGGTAAACATCGGTTAACTAAGCGCAGGGCCGCGCTTAGTAACCCGATGTTTACCGTGGTTACCAGCGTAAAAGTAAAAAAAAAAAAACCGTACATGCTCACCATCTGATGTCCGTCCGGTCCCTTGCCGTCCGCTTCCCGCTCTGACTGTCTGCCGGCCGGAAAGTGAGAGCAGATCACAGCGGTGACGTCACCGCTGCACTCTGCTCTCACTGTACGGCCGGATCTGTCAGAGCAGGAAGCGGACGGCAAGGGACCGGACGGACATCAGATGGTGAGCATGTACGGTTTGTTTTTTTTTACTTTTACGCTGGTAACCACGGTAAACATCGGGTTACTAAGCGCGGCCCTGCGCTTAGTAACCCGATGTTTACCCTGGTTACCCGGGGACTTCGGCATCGCTCCAGCGCCGTGATTGCAACGTGTGACCGCAGTCTACGACGCTGGAGCGATAATCATACGATCGCTGCGACGTCACGGATCGTGCCGTCGTAGCGATCAAAATTGCACTGTGTGACGGTACCCTAAGTGTGAAAATCTCATATGTCCTTGGGGGGGGGAACCAAACTGAATTCTTGCCCCAGGTGCCAGAAACCCTAGATACACCTCTGCCGGTATGCTACTGCGAGCGGTGATTACCGGGTCCGGTGGAGGGATGTCTGTGCACAGACAGGCAGGGACTGAGGGTGTGCACAGAGAGAGAGAATGGAGACCCGGAGGCTGCCCGTCCCAGTCTACGCCGTAGCGCCTGGAGCCTCATTATCATAGGAATATGTCAGTTAATAAATTGTTTTTCTAAAGCTTTATAGTGTAGTTTTAGGTCAGGGAGGGATGGTTAGGATTGAGCTAGCAAGGTGCAGGGACAGGTAGTGATGGCTACTTGCGGACATGTGCAGCACTTGCGGTTTTGCACTTGCCGTGAGACAAAAAAAACTCTGCTAGCAGCATTTTTTTTCCATTGCTGCAAATACCGCAAGTGCCACACATGTCCACAAGTCCCATAGGGAATGAATGAGGCCGAACGCACTTGCCGTAAGTGATCGATTACGCAGTAGATGCGGAAAAACTGCCAGATCTGCTGGAAAAGGCTACTTTCACATCAGCGATTTTTGCCAAAGTCACTGCCGATAGTGTCATACTCACCAATGGGGGAGGCAGCACTAAAAGTGCCTAGGGCAGCAGAAACTCTAAATACAGCCCTGCTTGTATCCAACTTCTCTGCACAGTATGAGAGGACAGTGTGAAGAGGGTGCTGGTATGGAAAGGAGAGGTCAGTGTGAAGAGCATGTACCATAAGAGGGACAGTGTGGGGGTCATATTTTGTGCAGACAATATAGTGAGGGGCAATTTTTTATACAGGAGCATTTTAATGACACTTGTATCATTGAAGTGAAGCGGTAATAATAATAATAATAATAATCTTTATTTATATAGCGCCAACATATTCCGCAGCACTTTACAATTAAGTGGGGACATATACAGACAGATTCAATACAAGTTAAGACAATTAAAACAGTGACATTAGGAGTGAGGTCCCTGCTCGCAAGCTTACAATCTACAAGGAAATAGGGGGGACACAATAGGTGAAAAGTGCTCGTTATTTCAGGTCTGGCAATTATAATACATAGGGATTTTCATATAAAGCTGCATGATCCGGTCATCAGCCCGTGTGTTTAAGTGCAATAGTCAAGTATCAAGTGCAGTTATCATGAGCATGGAGGGTGTGGAGACAGATGAATAGTAGGGTGCAGATTCAGAATAATATTTGGAAGGAGGGAACAGGGCAAAGTTAGTTTACTGAGTAGTTGATGTAGTAGGCTTGTTTGAAGAGAGAGGTTTTTAGAGCGCGCTTGAATAGGTCGGGGCTAGGTATCAGTCTGATCGTCTGGGGAAATGCATTCCAGAGAGCTGGCGCAGCATGAGAGAAGTCTTGTAGACGGAGGTGTGAGGTTTGGATTACGGGGGATGTTAGCCTTAGGTCATTTATAGAACGGAGGGCACATGTAGGGCGATAGACAGAGATGAGAGAGGAGATATAAGGCGGTGCAGAACTGTGGAGGGCTTTGTGGGTGAGAGAGATGAGTTTATACTGGACCCTGTAGCGAATGGGTAGCCAGTGTAATGACTGGCACAAGATGGAGGCATCGGTGAAGCGGTTGGACAGAAATATGACCCTGGCTGCCGCATTCAAGATGGATTGGAGAGGAGAAAGTTTGGTAAGAGGGAGACCGATCAGAAGAGAGTTGCAGTAGTCCAGATGAGAATGAATAAGAGCGACAGTAAGAGTCTTAGCAGTTTCAAAGGTGAGAAAAGGTCAGATTCTGGAGATGTTTTTAAGATGCAGGTGACAAGAGCGAGTGAGTGATCGGATATAGGGAGTAAAGGAAAGTTCGGAGTCGAATATGACCCCAAGACAGCGGGCATGCTGCTTGGGAGTTATGGTTGAACCCTCCAGAGTAATTTCGATGTTGGGAAGAGTGAGGTTAGTAGAAGGGAGAAACACAAGAAGTTCTGTTTTGGAGAGATTTAGTTTCAGATAGAAGGAAGACATGATGTTAGAGACAGCAGACAAACAATCCTTGGTACTTTGAATTAGGGTACGGGTGATGACAGGGGAAGAAGTGTATAATTGGGTGTCATCAGCATAGAGATGATACTGGAACCCAAATCTGCTGATTGTTTGTCCAATAGGGGCCGTGTATAGAGAGAAGAGGAGGGGGCCTAGGACTGAGCCCTGCGGAACCCCGATAGTAAGGGGACGAGGAGAGGAAGAGGAGCTGGCAAAGGATACAGTGAAGGAGTGGTCAGAGAGGTAGGAGGAGAACCAGGAGAGGGCTGTGTCCTTGAGGCCTATGGAGCGGAGCATAGTGAGAAAGAGCTGGTGATCCACAGTGTCAAATGCAGCAGAGAGATCCAGGAGAATCAGCAGGGAGCAATGACCTTTGGATTTAGCTGTTGTTAGATCATTAGAGACTTTAGTGAGGGCAGTTTCAGTGGAGTGTAAAGAGCAGAAACCAGATTGTAAGGGGTCGAGAAGAGAGTTATCTGAGAGATAGCGGATTAGACGGGAGTGGACCAAGCGTTCCAGGAGTTTAGAGATGAAGGAAAGGTTAGAGACAGGTCTGTAGTTAGCAGTGCAGTTCTGGTCCAGGGATGGCTTTTTAAGTAAAGGGGTTATGATGGCATGTTTAAATGAGGAGGGAAAGATACCTGAAGAAAGAGAGGTTAAATATTTTAGTCAGGTGAGTGGTGACCACTGGTGAGAGAGACTGCAGGAGAGGTGAAGGAATGGGGTCACTGTTGCAGGTTGTAGGCCGAGCAGAAGCGAGGAGCTTGGAAACTTCTTCTTCTGAGACAGGCTCAAAGATGTCTAGTGAGCTTGAGGTGCGGCAGGGAAGGGGATCCAGGCACTGAGGAGATTGGGCTGAGATATCCTGATGGATGTGGTTGATTTTTTCTAGGAAATAAGTGGCCAGATCCTCACCACTGAGATTGGTGATGGGGGCCTGTACTTTAGGTTTCAGGAGGGAGTTTAAGGTTTCAAAAAGTCGTTTTGGGTTGTTGGCTAGTGAGGTGATGAGGGTGGTGAAGTAGGATTGTTTGGCCAGATAAAGGGCAGAGTTATAGGTTTTGAGCATGAACTTATAGTGGATGAATTCTTCTGCTAAGAGAGACTTTCTCCACTGCCGCTCTGCACACCTTGAACAACGCTGAAGAAAGCGTGTTTGCATAGTGTGCCAGGGCTGCCGTTGTCTGTGTCGGGTCTTTCTGCATGTAGAAGGTGCTGCTTCATCTAGGGCATTCTTCAGTGTATTATTGAAGTGTGACAATGCTAACTCTGGACAGGAGAGGGAGGAGATGGGGGCTAAAGATGTGTGGAGATTGTTCATAAGCTGCTGGGTATTAATGGAACGTGTATTCCGATAAGTGTGGTAAGTGGGGGTGTCCTGAGTGAGGAGACGATTCTTGACAGAGAAGGAAAGAAGGTTGTGGTCTGAAAGCGGGAGAGGGGAGTTAGTAAAGTCGTGCAGCGATCCGGGACGGGAGAAAACCAGGTCCAGAGTATTCCCATCCTCATGCGTAGGAGAAATAGTAAACTGTGAGAGGCCGAATGAAGAAGTTAGAGAAAGAAGATGAGAGGCAGGTTGGGAGAGGGGATCATTGATGGGGATGTTAAAGTCTCCCATGATGAGGGTGGGGATTTCACAGGACAGAAAGTGAGTAAGCCAGGTGGCAAAGTGGTCTAGAAACAGGCGGGAGGAGCCTGGAGGGCGGTAAACAACCGACACCCGCAAGGAGAAGGGCTTAAAGAGTCTGACGGTGTGGACTTCAAAGGAAGGAAATGTAAGTGAGGGAACCGGGGGGGGATGACCTGGAAAGCACACTGTGATGAAAGGAGCAAACCAACACCTCCACCCTGTCTGTTTTCAGGTCTGGTGGTATGTGAAAATTTCAGCCCATCAAACGAGAGAGCGGCAGCAACGGTGGTGTCTGAATGCTGGATCCAGGTTTCTGTAATAGCCAGAAGGTTAAGGGAATTAGAGAGGAAAAGATTGTGAATGTAAGTTAGTTTGTTACACACAGACCGAGCATTCCAGAGTGCACATTGGAAAGCCATAGGAGAAGGCATGCACTGAATGTTAATAAGATTAGCAGGGTTTCTATATGCAGCTGGAGGATAGTAATGTATGCTGGTGGAGGGGGGGGCCAGGGTTCGGGGAGATGTCACCTGCAACTAGTAGAAGGAGAAAAAACAGAAAGAGCAGCTGGTGGGATGATTTGTATGAACGTTTTGAGTGCTGCATGGCGGTAGTGGCTGGTTTGGAGTGGGTAAGAAATGTCAGTAGAGCCTCAGAGTTATACATGGGAGAGGGGAGAAGGGAGGGGTGGATATAGAGTGAGTGCCCAGAATGTGTTAAAGGGTGGGCGAGTTGTGAGAAAGAAGAAGTTAAAACAAATAAGAAGCAGATTGATATGATCAACGCATAATGTAGTATGACTGACCAAGAAGAATGATTGTTTGATAAACTTATGCACCTTACCTGTCTCCTGTCCAACTGCCATTGTCTAACTGCCAAGCACTTTAAACTGTTGCACACGCGACCCCGCACGCGGGCTATCCCAGCCAGACTAAATATATATGAAATGAAATGACTGCTAGCATGAGAAACCAAATGGCCACAATCCGCAATTAACCAATTAGCATAAGGCCAGAGCAGTCATTACTATGCGGGGTAAACAACCAATGCGGATCAAGGCCATAAAACAGTGGGGAAAAAAAAAGATAACTTTGAACACTTTGAATCAGAGACCAAAGGCAGAGAAAAAAAAAGCGGTAGATCTGAAGCCTCTGTCACTCCAGCTCTATTACCTGCCCAGTGTCACCTGCTGTCAAGAAAGAGTAAACAGTTCTGGGTGGGAAATAGGAGTGGAATGACAGAGGCTTCAGATCTACAAATAGTTCCACAGAATTATTTGCATATCAATTCAAGCACTGGTTTCTCAGTACTGGAGTAATGGACTAGCCACATAAAGGTATTGCTGGACTTGTGTTTCAAAGAGCTCCATGCACATGTATAGGATTTGGGGGTGAAATCCTGCTGATAGATTCCCTTTAACTACTGGAATGTAACTACTGCGTACTCCTCAGCTTTGGCTATAAACTAGGGTAAGGCTTTGGCTATAAACTTTTTTATCATAACTTCTGATTTTTTCAGCACCTTCTCATTTATCATAGAACAGGTTTGTTACAGGGAAAGAATGATCCAGAATATAATAGAGTTCCCAACCTTCAATCACCATGACAAAATAAATTAATATCTGAACCCACAGGGAACGTTTCCTGACAAATGTACGTACTGAAATCTTGGAGTGAGTAACTTGAAAAAGAGGTGAACACACATGCCCAGGTTTGTGCTGCTCGCTAATCAGTCAGCTTGCCTTTCACATCCACTTTTTTTCTGCTTAACCTCAACTTCCTCCTTCATGTTTCAGAGCTGCACATTCGTTCACAATTTTGTGACAAATCATCTATAATTGTAGTTTATTAGAAGATGGCTAGGATATAATAAAGCACATACGGTACTTATTAGAGCTGATGGAGTATCACTTGTGTTTCGTATGCCATCATTTAATGAGCAGAAGTTCTACTGCCAGAACCTCAGTCTGCAGAAAGAAGGTGATGCTGTGCTACTAAAGAGTTGTGGATCCTTTCAGTTGTTCCTGCATGGCTGTGCTCACTTCTACCCTTTATACTGGACATAAAAAAGGAAGTATCTGTTTTTGATTAAACTTTCACTTCATTTTGTGCCCACTCATAGCTTTTAAAAAGCTTTTTGAAAATCACGTGTTTCAACCTTAAAAGGGTTGTACCCACTACTTGATATATACGTTTGGCCCCGGTAAAATAAATAACCTATACTCACCTCCTATTCTGGAGCAGTTCCCACGGTGTCGGCACCGTTCTGAGGCTCTCATGCAGTTGTTGTGACACGTGGTGCCCGGCGCCCAATCAGCGCCGGCGTCACTGTCTTGCCTTCGGACAAATTGAACTTGAAGCCGCTCTCCGACTTCCTCTTCATATTCCTTTCGACAGGAGGTTGGGACAGTCACACCAGCGCTGATTGGGCGCCTGGGTCTCATGTCACAACAGGACGGTAGCCCCGGGAAGAGCGAGTGCCAACACCGTAGGAAAGGCTCCAGCACAAGGGGATAGGTTTTTTTTATTTTATTGAGGCCAAGCGTGGGGTATGAGCAGGAGTTGTCCAAGTAGTGGACAACTTCTTTAAACTTTGGGAAGCACCTCATTCTCAGGAGTCCCAGAGGTTAAAATTTCATTATAGTATTATGAGGTAGACAGTCCCCTTTCACCCTGTGATCATTGTCTTGCATCAGTTTTACCTTTATCCCTGGTAAGATGGTTCTTCTGAGTTATGCTGTGCGACATCTGAGAAAGGATTCAGGTGCAGGATCAATTTAGTAACACACCAAGTCATATAATGAATTTCCATACTTGTCTGTTTCAATTCTCATAGTCCTGAGGGTGTATATTGATACCACAGTGTCTTCTGTCTCAAACCACTTTTCACTTGCACTGTAATATAATCCCATCCACACCTTTTCATGGAGACTCTAAGGCCTCTTTCACGTCAGTGTGTCCCATACATGTGGTGACAGTTTTCACACATACCAGGGAGACTTAGGCTAGGTTCACATTGCGTTAATGGCACTGCGGCACTAACCCTATGTAATGGATGCGTTAGCGTTAGCGCACCCATTAACTGCCATTATATAGCGCATCGCTAACGCATGTCATAATCGGCATGCGTTAGCGATGTGCCGTAATTCTGTGACAGACCCTCGGACGCGGTCTGCAGCATTTTCAGGTCCGTCACCGCTAGCACAGATGGAGCATCTGCGCTAGCGCGATCGCATAACGCGATCTTTATAAGGCACTTGCGTTGCGCAGTCCGTTCAACGCATGTGTTGAACGGACTTCACTTAACGCAATGTGAACCTAGCCTTACACACATACACTGTGTGCAGAATTATTAGGCAAGTTACATTTTAGAGGATTATTTTTATTATTGATCAACAACTATGTTCTCAATCAACCCAAAAGACTCAAATATCAAAGCTTAATATTTTTGGAAGTTGGAGTGGGGTTTTTTCAATTTGGCTATCTTAGGAGGATATCTGTTTGTGCAGGTAAATATTACTGTGTAGAATTATTAGGCATAAAAAACAAATATATTCCCATCTCACTTGTTTATTTTCACGAGGTAAACGAATATAACTGCACAAAATTAAGAAATAAACATTTCTGACATGCAAAAACAAAACCCCAATTGCGTGATTTGTTTACGATCAACATTGCATGCAGCAGCCACCAAAACCTCCCAGACACTGTTCCGAGAGGTGTACTGTTCCCCCCCCCCTGTAGATCTCCCATTTTATGAAGGACCACAGGTTCTCTATGGGGTTCAGATCAGGTGAACAAGGGGGCCATGTCATTATTTTTTCTTGAGACCTTTACTGGCCAGCCATGCTGTGGAGTAGTTGGAGGCATGTGATGGAGTATTGTCCTGCATGAAAATCATGTTTTTCTTGAACGATACCAACTTCTTCCTGCACCACTGCTTGAAGTTGTCTTCCAGAAACTGGCAGTAGGTCTGGGAGTTGAACTTGTGGGACCTTTTCGGGTTGAGGATGGAGTGAAGCTCATCTTTGATGATACCAGCCCATACCAGTACCCCACCTCCACCTTGCTGGCGTCTGAGTCGGAGTGGAGCTCTCTGCCCTTTACTGATCCAGCATCTGGCCCATCAAGAGTCACTCTCATTTCATCAGTCCATAAAACCTTTGAAAAGTCAGTCTTAAGATATTTCTTGGCCCAGTCTTGATGTTTTATCTTATGTTTCTTGTTCAAAGGTGGTCGTTTTTCAGTCTTCTTTACCTTGGCCATGTCCCTGAGTATCGCACACCTTGTGCTTTTTGTTACTCCAGTAACGTTGCAGCTCTGAAATATGGCAAAACTGGTGGCAAATGGCATCTTGGCAGCTTCACACTTGATTTTCCTCAATTCATGAAGTTATTTTGCACCTTTTTTGCCCAACACGCTTCTTGCAACCCTGTTGGCTATTTGCGATGAAATGCTTGATTGTTCGGTGATCATGCTTCAAAAGTTTGGCAATTTCAAGACTGCTGCATTCCTCTGCAAGACATCTCACAATTTTGGAGTTTTCAGAGCCCATCAAATCTCTTCTGACCTATTTTGCCAAAGGAAAGGAAGTTGCCTAATAATTAAGCACACCTTATATAGGGTTTTGATGTCATTAGACAACACCCCTCCTCATTACAGAGATGCACATCACCTGATTTACTTAATTGGTAGTTGGCTCTCAAGTAGTGATGAGTGAGTATACTCGTTGCTTGGGTTTTCCCCGAGTATTTGTTATTGCTCGGAGATATAGTTTTCATCGCCTCAGTTGCATTATTTACAGCTTCCAGATACGCTGAATACATGTGAGGAATGCCTGTTTGTTAGGGAATTCCCACATGTATTCAGCCTGTCCAGCAGTCGTAAATCATGCTGCTGAGGCGATGAAAACTATATCTCCGAGCAATAACAAATACTCGGAGATCACACAATCGTGCCGGGGGAAAACCCGAGCAACGACTATACTCGCTCATCACTACTCTCAAGCCTGAACAGCTTGGAGTAGGACAACATGTATAAAAAGTATAATGTGATCAAAATACAACTTGCCTAATAATTCTGCACACAGTGTAGACCCATTCAAGTGATGGGTCTGTGCACATGTCAGTGTGTGTCCACAGACCGTGTCCTTGAGCAAAATATGCTGACATGTCCATTTACTAACAGCAGCACGTCCTGCACACTGATGACACAAAGATGACGTGTCATCAGTGTGACACGTACCAGCACCTGGGAAGCAGCAGTAATGTTAGCGGTGTTCAGGGCCGCCATCAGGGCATTACTTCCCTTGCTGCTGTATGGAGCCCGGTGAGCAGCAGTACAACCTGCTCTTGTGCTTCTGCTCACCGAGTCCCATGTGCTGTGCGCTGCAGCGCACATGTCAACGCTGGAGCCCAGGAGCTTTCTTGGAGCTGTGCACGGCCGTCTAACCTCCCGCTCTCTGTACTTCTGATCAGGTGATGGCACGTACACGATGTCATCATCGCGTGCGCATTAACATGTACCTTACGCTGGAAGCAGAGCAGCGCTGCTGGGGAATGACTGTGAGGTAAGTATAAAAAAAAAATTAAATGGGTGAGGGGAGGATTGCACATGTTGAAGTGGGGGGTGAGGGTAATTGCATGTGTTGAAGTGGGGGGGGTGAGGACTGCACATGATGAAGTGGGGGGTAAGAGGGACTGCACATGAAGTGGGAGGAAGGGGACTGCACACGATGAAGTGGGAGGAAGGGGACTGCACACGATGAAGTGGTGTAAGGGAGACTGCACATGAAGTGGGGGGGTAAGGACTGCACATTTTGAAGGGGGTAAGGGGAACTGCATATGATGAAGTGGGGGAAGGGGACTGCACCTGATGAAGTGGGGGGTAAGGAGGACTGCACATGATTTAGTGGGGGAAGGGGACTGCACATGATGTAGTGGGGGGAAGAAAACTGCACATGAAATGAAAGGGGGATAGGGGGCGGGATAGGGGGCTGCAAATGATGAAGGGGCACTGCAGATGAAGTGAGAGGGTGATAGGGGACTGCAACTGACATAAGGGGGACTGCAAATGATGAAGTGGGGTGAGGGGGACTGCAAATGAATTCAGTGTGAGGGACAGGTGACAGCAATTTAATTGAAGGTGGGTGGGGAGAGCAAATGATGATCTAGGGGGAGAACAAATAACAATGAATTTTGAGAGTGGGGGAGTAAATGATGTATTGAATGTGGGATGGAGCAGTTGATAATGAAGAGGGTGGGAAAGACATGACAATGAATTGGGGCGGGGGGCATGTAAATATAATGAATCGGGGTTAGGGCTAGATAGCTGCAGGTACATAGTGGGGGGCGTAGGGGATGAAGTGACTAGTAATGAATTGGGGTAAGAGTACAGGTGCTAATTATTTTATATATTAAATGGAGAAAGTGGATATTTATAGTTGGTGAAGGCACAGTGGCAGATTACACTGGTCAACAGCATTTTTGGTGCCAAAGATATTTCATCGAATTTAGGGTATTTTTGGGGTGCTGATTCTGAATATGTCATCAGTTTTGCCAGATTGGCTCAAGTTTTTGAGATTTTTGGTATCTTATTTATAGCACTTGTTGGTAAATGCGACGCATCATCTCATTAATTTCTTTGGATTAGTACTTGAACTGAGCAGTTCTCAATATAGTTTTGTGTTAATTAGTGTTCTAAAAGTTTGTTCATAGCTTGATTTTTGCACTAACTTTATGTTGTTGTCTGTTTTCCAGTGAAAAGCATGAACTCATCAAGAAGAAGTTGTCTTAACGATCCAGACTCATTCTGTTACATTTGTGGTGAATACACACTGCCAAAACATAGAAGAAACATAACAGACTTCGTAAAAAAAGTGTATTTTGCCTATTTTGGGGTTATGCTTGGGGACCAAGACAAGTTTTGGGCACCACACATAGTGTGCAAAGCATGTATCGAATTATTACGAAAATGGAGCAAAGGACAAAGAAAAAGCTTCAAATTTGGTGTTCCAATGGTGTGGAGAGAGCCAAAAAATCATCATGATGACTGTTATTTATGGTAAACACAGGTACAGGCACATCTTCACAATGAGGGACAGGCCTTCTTGCAGATTCCATGTTACTCCCATTTTCGTTTCTTATGCTTATTGAATCCTTGCACTTGCACTGCACAGAAATAACAGTCATCATGATGATTTTTTGGCTCTCTCCACACCATTGGAACACCAAATTTGAAGCTTTTTCTTTGTCCTTTGCTCCATTTTCGTAATAATTCGATACATGCTTTGCACACTATGTGTGGTGCCCAAAACTTGTCTTGGTCCCCAAGCATAACCCCAAAATAGGCAAAATACACTTTTTTTACGAAGTCTGTTATGTTTCTTCTATGTTTTGGCAGTGTGTATTCACCACAAATGTAACAGAATGAGTCTGGATCGTTAAGACAACTTCTTCTTGATGAGTTCATGCTTTTCACTGGAAAACAGACAACAACATAAAGTTAGTGCAAAAATCAAGCTATGAACAAACTTTTAGAACACTAATTAACACAAAACTATATTGAGAACTGCTCAGTTCAAGTACTAATCCAAAGAAATTAATGAGATGATGCGTCGCATTTACCAACAAGTGCTATAAATAAGATACCAAAAATGTCAAAAACTTGAGCCAATCTGGCAAAACTGATAGCATATTCAGAATCAGCACCCCAAAAATACCCTAAATTCATTAAAATATTTTGGACACCAGAAAAAATTTTTTTTTTTGCTGACCTGTGTTATAATTTATATTTTGAATGGGGGTTGCATAATAACCAATTATATATTGATGGTGGGTGCACGCCTGTATTTAGATGTGTATTGTAGAAGAAAGGGAAAAAGTGGAATATGGTCTGGAAGTGGTGCTCTCGATAACTGTTATTTTATGCAGAGATGAGTCCTGGCTGGAAGAAGTGACAGCGGTCTGTGCTGGGTGAAAAAGAAAAGCAGAGATGAAGGACTTCAGCTAGAGATGACACTGGTGAGTTACCTGTACACTGACACTATACACTGTATACTATATACAGAGGTCCTGTGTATAATATCACCAGTGATCACTGTATTACCTTTACACTGACAGTAAATAAAGTTCCTGTGTATAATGGCACTTAGTAATGTGTGTTTTTTATATTAATGATCAGTATTGTAGTATTCAGTCACTATGTGGTGGTAATATGTGATCTGGTTATGGTGTGGTATTTTTCTCCTTGTATGTGGTATTATTTGGTCACTATGTGATGGTAATATGTGATCTGGTCATGGTGTGGCAGTATTTGTTCCTTGTATGTGGTATTATTTGGTCACTGTGGTGGTAATTAGGGTTGAGCGAAATGGATAGGACAAATTCAAAAATCAACGACTTTCGGCAAAGTCGGGTTTCATGAAACCCGATCCGATCCCACTGTGGGATCGGCCATGAGGTCGGCGATCTTCGCGCCAAAGTCGCGTTTAATATGACGCGTTCAGCGCCATTTCTCAGCCAATGAAGGAGGACGCAGAGTGTGGGCAGCGTGATGACATAGGTCTCGGTCTCCACCATCTTAGAGAAGGGCATGACAGTGATTGGCTTGCTTTCTGCGGCGTCACAGGGGGTATAAAGGGGCATGTACGCCGACCGCCATCTTACTTCTGCCGATCTTAGCATAGGGAGAGGTTGCTGCAGCTTCATCAGAAGCAGGGATATAGTTAGGGAGGGAAGATTAACCCCCAAACCGCTTGTGCTGTAGCGATTTCCACTGTCCAACACCACCTTTGTTTTGCAGGGACAGTGGAGGCTATATCTTTCTGCATCAGCTCTGTAGCTTATTAGGCTGCCTTATAAGGCTCCCTGATAGCTGCATTGCTGTTTGCACCGCTGCTGTGCAAACCAACTGCTTTTTTAAAAGCAAAAATCCTGTTGCTCCTTTCTGCAGTTATCTTGTTTATTTGTCCACACTTTTGTGTGCAGCAGTCCTTTTTGTTGCTGCCATACTTGTCCTGAGATCATTGTAGGGAGATTGAAATTGTACTACAGTTCTTGGATTTTTTCAGATATCTTCTAGCCACTTGCTGCCACTTACATTGCGTTGTGTTACAGACTGGGCCTGAGTTGTGGTGCAGTCTCCCCCCCCAAAAAAAGGGAGAATTAAATTCAACAAATTTATATACACCTTCTACCTTGTTTTACAGTACCATATAACGGTTGTTATTTTGGTTAGATTTTCCCAAAAATGAGGAAGTCTGGTGGAAGAGTTCGTTGCCAGCTGGTACTGATGGTGGTGGTGGTGGAGCATCTGGTGGTAGTGGGAAAAGCAAAATAGCAGCTAAGGCTGGAGGGGTTGAGCCAGCGTCATCGCCTGGCTACACAAGGACTCGAAGGCTCCCATATCTGGGAGTAGGAAAACCGCTTTTAAAGCCGGTGCAGCAGGAAAAAGTTTTGGCTTTCCTTGCTGACTCTAGCTCTTTCGCCTCCTCTTCAGAAAGTTCCAAATTTAAAAGCAGCGAGTCGTCAGTGGATGCTCCCGGTCAGGAACAAGTCGCTTCCTTGTGTCCTTCACCCAAACCAACAGTGAAGAATGCGTCAGGCGACACAACAGGTTACTCCATGGAGCTCTTTACACATACTGTGCCTGAGTTAGAAAGGGAAATTGTTAACAGCCCATTACAAGATGAATCGGACATGGAGTGCACTGATGTACAGCCACAGCTAGATTATTCTGTTCCATTGACTCAGATCACTACATTGCCCTCGCAGTGTACTGAGCCAGAAACTGACCCTGGTGAGACTATGGTGCCCCGTCCCGAACGCTATAGCAACTTACACGGTGACACAGAGAAAGGTGCACATGACATTGAAGAGGAGGTGATAGATGACCCAGTTGTTGACCCAGATTGGCAGCCATTGGGGAAAAAGGGTGCCGCTGACAGTAGCTCAGAAGCGGAGGAGGATGATCCGCAGCAGCCATCTACATCGCAACAGCTTTCATCTGGCAGGCCCGTCTCAGGCCAAAAATGTTTGTCAACTAAAAAAACAGTTTTAGGACAGCGTGGCTATCCGGTGAAAGTAGCACAGAGTGCAATGCCTGAAAAGGTATTCCATAGTAGGAATAGTGGAGTGTGGCAATTTTTTAACCAAGATCCAAATGATCAGTGCAAAGTTATCTGTAAGAAATGCTCAAAGACCTTTAGCAGAGGGAAGAATCCCCAAAATTTAAATACAACGTGCATGCGTAGACATTTAACCAGCATGCACTTGCAAGCCTGGACTAACTACCAAACGTCCCGTACCATTGGTGCACCTGCTCAGAATGAGGGTAGTCAGCAACGCTACATTGCTTCCCTCACTGTAAGCCCATCGGTTAGGACACCACCAGCAGCAAATGTGGAGGTATCGTCGCAAGGCCAAAGCAGTCAGGGAATCACAAGGTTTTTGGTAGGAAACACTGTATGTAGGTCAACATCAAGAATACCATCACCAACCCTCTCTCAATCCGCCATGTCCACCACCACCGCTTGTTCCACCATATGCAGCTCTCCAGTCCAGCTCACCCTACAAGAGACTCTCGTTAGGATAAGAAAGTACTCATCCTCTCATCTGCGTACACAGGGTTTGAACGGCCTCATTGCTAGACTAATCTCGTTAGAGATGATGCCCTACCGGTTGGCTGAAAGCGAAGCTTTCAAAGACCTGATGGCCTACGCAGTACCACGTTATGACCTACCCAGTCGGCACTAGCCCTCCACCAGCATGTCAAAGACCGCATTGTCCATGCACTGAGGCAATCAGTCAGTTGAAAGGTGCACCTCACAACAGATGCATGGACCAGTAGGCATGGCCAGGGACGTTACGTGTCCATTATGGCGCACTGGGTTAATGTGGTGGATGCAGGGTCCACAGGGGACAGCCATAGTAGGACAGTTCTGCCTAGCCCACGGTCTAGGAAACAGTTGGCTGTAGGTTTTCGCCACCCCTCCTCCTCCAGAAGCCAAAGCTCGTCCACAGAGCACAGTCGCACGACCACTCCATCGGCACCTGCCAGTGTTGCACACGAGGTATCCATTATCGAACAGCTAGTGGTAAGCGTCAGCAGGCTGTTGCAAATGAAGTGTTTGGGCGACAACAGACACACCGCGAAAGTTCTGGCCGAGTACTTGCAGCAAGAAACTCAGTCATGGCTGGGCAGAGTACATCTTGAGGCAGGCAAGGTAGTCAGTGATAACGGAAGGAATTTTATGGCTGCCATAGCCCTTTCACAACTAAAACACATACCTTGCCTGGCTCACACCTTGAACCTGGTGGTGCAGTGTTTCCTGAAAAATTATCCGGGGTTACCAGCCCTGCTCCTCAAGGTACGAAGACTTTGCTCGCACATCCGCCAGTTGCCCGTACACTCCAGACGTATGCTGAACCATCAGCGATCGCTGAATCTTCCCCAGCACCGCCTAATAATTGACGTTGCAACAAGGTGGAACTCCACACTGCACATGCTTCAGCGGCTGTGCGAACAGAGGCATGCTGTAATGTATTTGTGGGAGGATACACATACACGGGCAGGCAGCTGGATGGCAGACATGGAGTTGTCTGGTGTGCAGTGGTCGAAGCTACAAGACCTGTCAAATCCTTCAGTGTTTTGAGGAATGCACACGGCTGGTAAGTGCAGACGACGCCATCATAAGCATGAGCATCCCACTAATGCGTCTACTGATGCAAAGTTTGACGCACATTAAGGAGCAGGCGTCTGCAGCCGAGGATGAGGGAAGCCTTGATGACAGTCACTCTCCTGGACTAGGTGGCGGACGAAGAGGAGGATGATGATGATGATGGGGATGAATATTTATGGGAGGATGCTTCTCAGGGGGCAATAGAAACTGGTGGCGTTACAAGGTCAGGTTCAGGGTTTTTGCGGGACACAAGTGATGTTGATTTGCAAGAAAGTGCTCCTCAACCCAGCACAAGCAGTGAATTGACACCTGGAACATTGGCCCACATGGCTGAGTATGCCTTGCGTATCCTAAAAAGGGACCCCCGCATTATCAAAATGATGACCGATGATGATTACTGGTTGGCCTGCCTCCTGGATCCACGATATAAAGTAAAATTACAAAATATCATGCCACATGAGAACCTTGAGCAAATATTGGCTACCAAACAAGCAACTCTTGTAGACCGTTTGGTTCAGGCATTCCCAGCACACAGCGGCGGTGATGGTTCTAACACGAGGCGTAGTGGGCAACATGGCAGAGGTGTTAGAGGTGCACAAATCCAAAGTGGCGTTGGACAGAGGGGTTTATGACCAGGTTGTGGAGTGATTTCGCAATGACCGCTGACACGACAGGTACTGCTGCATAGATTCAAAGTGACAGGAGACAGCATTTGTCCAGTATGGTTACAAACTACTTCTCCGCCCTTATCGATGTTCTCCCTCACAGGTCATTCCCCTTTGATTACTGGGCATCTAAAATAGACACCTGGCCTGAATTGGCAGAATATGCATTACAAGAGCTCGCTTGCCCTGCTGCTAGTGTGCTATCAGAAAGAGTATTCAGTGCTGCTGGTTCAATACTGACCGAAAAAAGGACTCGTCTGGCTCCCCAAAATGTCGATGATCTAACCTTCATTAAAATGAACCAATCATGGATTTCCAATTATTTGGCCCCACCTTCCCCTGCTGACATGTAGCTTGCCTGAAAAATGTCTTGCTTTTGGCTTCCTCTTACTGACTGCTCCAATTCCTCCATTTGCAGCTGCTGAATGTCCACCATAGGCCATTTTTATACCTCCCTAAATGGGCTGACTCCCCCCACCTGGCGCAAGCACCCGTGCGAGTGCCGTTTGCCTGGACAGGTGGGTGTGCCCACTCTTGGGCGACGGCACTGGCACAGGGTCCCTCATAGTACAATGAAGTGTCTCTGACGGTGGTGGTGCACAACCACCGGAATGAGGGGCCCTGTGCCAGTACCGCAGCCCACGAGAAAGTGTCCCCCCCCCCAGCTCGAACAGTGCGCTACCACTTGCAATACTTACCTCTCCCTGCTCCACCACTGTGTAGTCTGTGCTGTTAAATCCTTCAATGGCATTGCCAATACAAATTTGTTGAAATGATAGATGATAGTTAAAATATACAGGGGCCCTGGCCTCCATTTAGACCAGTTAAAACATTGTGCCTACTACCACTGTCTGCTACTGAGCAGAGGAGCCCACCCCTGTACCTAGCTATGCCACCTGGTTCTTTCTGAAAAAAATTTTGGCAGACATTTAGCCTACTTTATTATTAGGGCCTACTCACTGTGTCAGCCACTCCTTACAATTGTCCTCCGCTGAACCAAGCAATGCCGCCAGTTTAGTCCTGTTACCAATTTTGAACTGCTTTTAGCCTACTTACTTTTTTGGGCCTACTAAGTGTCAGCCACTCCTTAGAATTGTCCTCCACTGAACCAAGCAATGCCGCCTGGTTATTCCTGTTACCAATTTTGAACTGCATTTAGCCTACTTATTTGGGCTTACTAACTGTGTCTGCCTCCCATTACAGTTGTCCTCCACTGCACAAAGCTATGCCGCCTGTTTAGTCCTTTTACCAGTTTTGAACTGCATTTAGCCTATTTATTTGGGCCTACTAACTGTGTCTGCCTCCCATTACAGTTGTCCTCCACTGCACAAAGCTATGCCGCCAGTTTACTCCTCTTACCAATTTTGAACTGCTTTTAGCCTACTTACTTATTTGGGCCTACTCACTGTGTCAGCCTCTCATTACAGTAGTCCTCCACTGAACAAATCAATGCCGCCTGGTTAGTCCTGTTACCAATTTTGAACTGCATTTAACCCACTTTATTATTTGGGCCTAGATCTGTGTTTCCTCCTCATCCTGCCCATTGCCCAGCCACTGCTAGATGAGTCTGCTGGTACATTGACCCAGACCACTACATTCCCCTTGCACTCTACACAGCCAGAATCTGACCCTGCTGAAAGTCAGGTTCCCCTTCCCGCATA
The DNA here is from genome assembly GCF_051348905.1 of Ranitomeya variabilis. Classification (NCBI taxonomy): domain Eukaryota; kingdom Metazoa; phylum Chordata; class Amphibia; order Anura; family Dendrobatidae; genus Ranitomeya; species Ranitomeya variabilis. Next base: position 131,058,766 of record NC_135237.1, read on the forward strand.
CTATACCACCTTACACGGGGACAAAGAGGAAGGTGCAGATGAAAGTGCAGATTCCTTCATCAGGTGGGGGGGGGGGGGCATATTCGTTGGCGACGTCACTGGCACAGGGCCCCTCATAGTACGCAAAAGTGTCTCTGCCGGTGGGAGGCGCCACCGCCGTCAAACACACCGCCATACTTTGAGGGGCCCTGTGCCAATGCGAACGAGTGGGCCCCCCCTGCTTGCTCAGGATCACAGCACTTGCAAGTTGAAATACTTATCTCTCCCTGCTCCACCGCCGTGACGTATTCCGCGTTTCCTGGGCCCACGAAAAACTTGAGCCAGCCCTACCCCCCCCCCCCACAACTTTAGCCAAATGACCCCCAGTTTTCAATGCCTAACTATTATTATAAAGTAAATTAAGATTGACAAGCTTCAGTAATAAGAATTGATGTTTTTGGCATTAAAATGGGCACTGTAGGTGTTTTCCTGTCCTCCACTCTCTGCCGACTTTGATTCCCCATTGACTTGCATTGGGTTTCGTGTTTCGGTCGGCCCTATACTTTTCGCAGTAATCGGCCGATTTCACCTGACCCGACTTTTCACAAAGTCGGGTTTCGCGAAACCCGACTCGATCCCAAAAAAGTAAAAGTCGCTCAACCCTAGTGGTAATATGTGGTCTGGTCATGATGTGATGGTACTTGTACCTTGTATGTGGTACTAATGGTCATTTAAAAAAAAAAAAAATGTTATGTGACTCATTCCCTTAACCCCTTTCTGACAGCAGATGGCAGCATTCCGGAAGCTGGCACAGGGCTCACAGCCCCTCTGCCTTTGGATTGGAGACCCTGCGGCATGACGTGGGGTCCCGATCGCTGCCGTGGTTACCCGATGTCATCATGACGACATCCGGGTCACCAGACCTAGCAAACTTGCTGATTTTGTGCAGTGCATGATCAGCAAGTCTCTGTCAGTGAAGAGCTGACAGCTTCCTTGGCATGCAGATGCTGCTTCATCTGCATGCTATAGAAGCGATCAGCCTGCAAAAAATGATTGTCCTATCGTGGGACAAAGTAAAAAAAAAAGTTAGAAAAAAAGTGTTTTCAATAATTGTGAAAAAAATTTTTTTTTTAAATCAATATATTCTATTACTAAATAAATATTTGAATGAAAAAGTTGTAAACTATAAAAGTACACATATTTGGTATCACCACGTCCGCAATGACCCAACCTATAAAATTGTCCCATTAGTTAATCCCTTTAGAGAACAACAAAAAAAACAAGGCAAAAAACAATGCTTTATCATCATACCGCCGAATAAAAAGTGGAATAACACACGATCAAAAAGACAAGATATTAACACGGTACCGCTGATAACGTCATCTTGTCCCGCAAAAAACATGCCCCCATACAGCTCCATCAAAAATTAAAAAGTTATAGCTCTCAGAATAAAGGGATGCAAAAATAATTATTTTTTATATAAAATAGTTTTTATTGTATAAAAGTGCCAAAACATAAAAAAAATTATATCAATGGGGTATCGCTGTAATCGTACTAACCCAAAAAATAAAACTACCTTATCAATTTTACCACACATGGAACGGTATAATGCCCTCCCCCCCAAAAAAAAATAAAGAAATGAATGTATAGCTGCTTTTGTTCATTCTGCTTTCCAAAAATCGGAATTGAAAGCAATCAAGTCATGTGCCCGAAAATGGTACCAATAAAAATGTCAACTCGTCCTGCAAAAAACGAGACCTCGCATGACTCTGTGGGCCAAAGTATGGAAAAAATTATAGCTCTCAAAATATGGTGATGCAAAACCTATTTTTTGCAATAAAAAAAGTATTTTAGTGTGTGACAGCTGCCAATCATAAAAATCCGCTATAACGCCTCTTTCACACATCCTCCAGTACCGGAGAGGACAGTGTCTGTAATGCTTGCGGCACACGTGTGGCATGCGTGTGCCGCATTAGTACCACAAGGACGGGCGCCAGGGAAGAAGCACACTGACATGTGCACAGACCCATTCACTTGAATAGGCAAATAGCGCTCCGTTCCTCCCGAGTCTCTCCGCATGGCTACGTAGCACTGTACAGCCACATATGGGGTATTGCCATGTTAAGTAGAAATTGTAGGACAAATGTTGTTGCCATTTTTACCCACTTCGTGTGAAAATGTAAAATCATTGGCTAAAATAAAATTTTCATGGTAAAAATGTAGTTATTTTGTCCTCACTGCCCAATGGTATAAAATTCTATGACACACCCATGGTGTCAATATGATCACTGCACCCCTAGATGAATTCATTGAGAGGTGTATTTTGTAAAATAGGGTCACTTATGGGGGTTCTGCTGTTTTGGCACCTCATGGGCTCTCCCAGTGGGTCATGGTACCTGCAAACCATACCAGTAAAATCTGGCGCTCCTTCCCTTCTGAGCTCTGCTATGTGCCCAAACAGTGGTTTACCCCCACATATGGGGTATCAGCGTACTCAGGACAAATTGCACAATAACTTTTCGGGTCCAATTTGTTTTGTTACCCTTGGGAAAATAAAAAATTGGGGGCAAAAAGATCATTTTTGTGTAAAATGTGATTTTTTATTTTTACGGCTCTACGTTATAAACTTCTGTGAAGCCCTTGGGGGTTCAAAGTGCTCACCACACATCTAGATAAGTTCCTCAGGGGGTCTAGTTTCCAAAATGGTGTCACTTGTGGGGGGTTTCCACTGTTTAGGTACATCAGGGGCTCTCCAAACGCGACATGGCATCTGACTTTTCAATGCAAAATTGGCTGGAATTAAGATCGAACGGCACTGCTTCCCTTCCAAGCTCTGCCATGCACCCAAACAGTGGTTTATCCCCCACATATGGGGTATCGGCATACTCAGGACAAATTGCACAACAACTTTTGGGGTCCAGTTTCTCCTGTTACCCTTGGGAAAATAAAATAAATTTGGTCTGAGTTAAATAATAAATATCATTAATAAACATCTTGAATGTGGTTTTGAGCACCTTGAGGGGTGCAGTTTTTAGAATGGTGTCACTTTTGGGTATTTTCTATCATATAGACCCCTCAAAGTGACTTCAACTGTGATGTGGTCCCTTGAAAAAAAAAATGGTGTTGAAAAATGATAAACTGCTGTTTAACTTTTAACCCTTATCCTAATGAGGATAATAATCCTAATAATCCTTCATAGTTGGAAAATTGCGAAATTTTAAAAATTTTCACCAAATTTTTTTTTTCCCACAAAAAAGCGCAAGTCATATCAAAGAATTTTACCACTATCGTGAAGTACAATATGTCACGAGAAAACAGTCTCAGAATCACCGGCATCCATGGAAGCGTTCCTGAGTTATTACCTCATAAAGGGACAGTGGTCAGAATTGTAAAAATTAGCCTGGTCATTAAAAATACATAAAAATATATTTATTTATAATAGGTTAGAGTAGAGTAGGGCCCGGCCAAAAGAGTCTACCGTGTCATGGTGGCGGCTTAAAAATTATTTTGGCGAGAACAAAAGCTGCTCGTTATGAATGTGATCTGGTGTTAGATGAGAACTGTTAATATCCGATTGGTGAGGACGTGGTGGAAAAGTTGTTTTTCCAAGGGTGGGTGAGGGGATGGTGGAGGCGGAGCTGGGGTGGAGCTTAGGCGGAGTGTCACGGGGGTCCGAAAATGTTGCCAGTATGGGGCCCCGAAATTCCTAATGGCAGCCCTGGCGCTATTTCCCAGGACACCCCGAGGAAGTGTGTTGCCTGCTTGAATTTCTAGTACCAGTATACATTTATTCTTAAGGTATTGCCTTATATACTTACATGCTGTGTTTTAATATGCTGAGGGATAGCATACGGCTTATTTAATCTCATTTACCTTCGGCTGGCCTCCATGGGCTTTTTTGTCAGTCCTTCCCCTACATTGTGAGGCACTGTTGCTTTTGGTTTTTAATTTGATTGCCATTATGTTTGCTTACGTATATAAAATCAAATTTGATTAATAAAGTGTTTTCCGTTGCTTACAATCCTTCACAGTTGTGATTTGGTATGGTTTGCCAAGTTGATTTGATAGTCCAATAGTAACACTCTATATTGGGCTATGGACCTTACCTCTATGATTTAATTCTGTACAATACTTGCGGCACTTACGGGAGCGGTGAACAGCTGATCAGTAAGGTGCCAGATGAAGGCCCCTCACTGATTTGATACACATACTAATTGTTTTCTTTTTTTTAACTAGACAATCCCTTTAGATGCCATGTTAGCAGAAAGAAGACAATGTGTGTTCCAAGTATTAACCATACTGGGACAATTATTAGCATTTTTTAATTATTTTCTGTGTTAATAATCTAACATCTCTAATTCATCTGGTACATGTAAATGTGCACTTCAAAACTACTGCAACACTTTAGTGCCAGTCTGACCAAGCTATAGAACAAGGTGTTCTCATTTCTGAATTAAAGGGAATCAGTCAGCAGGTCTTTGTTATGTAATCTGAAGACCGCATGCTGCAAGGGTTAAAACACAGATTTCAGTGATGCCTCTCTTATCAAGCTCTGTGGTTTTGTTTGCTTACATTGATTGTTTTAGCACCAGGAACTTATTGTTGTGACTAGCTGGTCTTCTGAGCCCTGGTCCGACATGCCCCTCCTGTGATAAGTAGCTCACTGTCTATAGGCCTTGTACATAAAGCGCCTGGGACAGCTTCCAGAGGTCTACTACATTGCAGAACCTGTTTGTGTGAGAACTAGTGATGAGCGAGCGTGCTCAGATATCGTGTTATCAGAGTATCTTGGGTATGCTCGAGAAATAGGTTCGCGCATCCTTCACGGCTGTTAGGCAGGCACAACACGTGCTGGATTGCCTGTTTGTTAAGCAATCGCCGAAAGTGTTGAGCCTGCTTAAGAGTTGCGAATTATGCACTGGCTACCTGGATAACACAATATCCAACAAGGTTCGCTCATCACTATTGAGAACAGCTGCACCCAGTAAACTAAGTGATGCATCGTTAGATTCAGGGTCTCTGACTACATCAGGACACTTTCAGATGAGGTAGCAAAAACCTGCTGACAGATTCTCTTTAAAAAGCATTGCAAAAGTATAGTAAGTGAAATTTAATAATTGAAAGACAAATGCATACTGATGGGGCTCACAATCTAAATTCTCTATCAGGGACAGTGATGATGTATGCAAAACTGTAAAGCACTGCAGAATGTGTTAGTGTTATATAAAACATTACTATTATTAATTGAAAAAAAAAAAAAAACTAAATTAAAAAAAACACACAAAAACCATCATTAATATTTTCTTTGATTAAGACGACTTAAGATCCAGCACAGGATTTCCTTTACTTTCAAAGTAGCATTAAAAATAATCTTACACAATAACAAGGTTACAACACATTAATTACAGCATTTTATGTACCATAATGGCCAATAATAATTACCCGTAAATTAAAATTTATTTACCACTTTAAAAAAACTGAACTTGTATTCTAAAAAGAAAAACTAAATTGCATAGCTGCAATATTATGGTGTATTGAATTATTCAGAACTTGTAACACATAGGACACACTGTATTAACCCTTTCATCCCTGAGTTTAGTGACTTGCCTGCACTTCATAAGTAATAAAAAGAAAGCGCCATAATTTGCCAAGCAGACGTTAAACCATATACAAATCGTAGTATTAAGCTGTTAAAAAGAATCTTTTTCATTCTATATAGTTTTGCATGTTTTTCTATTAGACTTTTAACATTAAAATGTTAAGAAGACGCATTCAATAAATTCAATATGGAAACCAGAAGATTGTGGTGGAGGCAACAAATAATTTTTGTGTGTTTTTTTTTTTTTTTTTATACACATTTGGTTCTTTACTACACAGTGTCTAGAAAAGGGGGTGATCTTTAGAGCTCTTAAGTCTATAATTATACCCTATCCATGGAATAGAGGGTGAGTTTCAGATTGCTGGATCATGCACACTGTTGCTCCATTCATTTTGCCGAAGATCAACCAAGCGCCGTGCTCGACTATCTCCCGCAGTTCCATTAAGATTGAATGGCGAGGCACTGCACATGATTGACCATCGCGCCATTCCCAAGGGGCTCTTTGCAGCCCTGAATCTCTGGATTGTTGCAGACCATAGCAATTAAACCCCTAGCAATCAAGAAGTTATCCCCTATAAAATGGAAAGGGGATAACTTTCGATCATGAGAATACTTCCTTATATAACCCAATAATAGCCAAAGTTTTGGTGTAAAGAAAGGTAACCAAAAGATGGCATAAGGAAGTGACAACTGGTCTAGCAATATGCCACAAAATTATCATTCAGAATGATCCGCTATGATAAATTTGGCACATTTAGTTTTTCCCCATTACATTGAGCGCTTAGTAGTACTAGTCATGATGCAATGTAGTTCAGCTCTAGTGTGGAACTACTGTATGCTTCCACCATGCCAGTCACTGCTCGCTTATTTCTTAGCATCAGCAGGAAAAATATATATATTTATATTGTTGTATTGTACTTTTCGCCTGATCAAAAAGGTATGACTGCAAATAGACATTTGCTTTGTAAACGTATTAAAAAAGCCCAGTTTCCTCTACTCCTTTTGAGCACATTACCTACACACAGTGCCTTTGTGACTGCTCTCAAAGGCATACCTACTGCGCGCGCTCACATTTCTGTAGGTGGTTTCCTTTAGAAATATGGCTTTTCCCCTAGAACAATTTATTTAGATATATGCTCTGAAAGAGTTTCTCGTGACTAAAGTAGAACGTAAAAACTGTGGCAGTATGTAACAATCCTGAGTCAAGGACCCAAGGTGGCAGCTGTAGCACGAGGGTGCTGTATTTGGAGCTGTACATTGGCTATTACATGGATACAGTCCATAAACTCGCTGACAGAGGTTTCGGCTCTAAGTCATGCCCTAATCTTATTGAACTATATCTGAGGACATGGAAATCAGCAGTACTGCCATAGGAATGTATGGCTTTGCAATGTTGTGTTGTATGCACTAATGGGATCTCTACTAGTGATGAGCGAATATACTCGGTACTCGAGATTTCTCGAGCACGCTCGGATGTCCTCCAAGTATTTGTAAGTGCTCGGAGATTTAGTTTTCAGCGCCGCAGCTGCATGATTTACGGTACATCTGTTAGTCAGCATAAGTACATGTAGGGATTCCCTAGCAACCAGGCAGCCCCCACATGTACTTATGCCGGCTAACAGATGTAAATCATTCAGCTGCAGTGCTGAAAACTAAATCTCCAAGCACTAAAAAATACTTGGAGGACACCCGAGCATGCTCGAGAAATCTCGAGTACCGAGAATATTCGCTCATCACTAATCTCTACATCTCCACGTTCAATGTATTATTCCACTCCAGGAGAGTTTTCAACTAAATACTGAAAAACAGCTCAATTACTCATATCATGTGCAGAAAAATAATCTTTAGTTACTTCTGTAAAGAAGACCTAGTAGCGCTTCTTGGTTTTAGTACAGATTTTTATTTCACATAAAAAACAATTCTGGAGCATATTTGCAAAGTGCGGCTTCTGTGTTATTCCTCCAAGAAGTGCATTATTAGATTGTTACCAGTTGGGGCGTGTTCCCACAGTCTGATCACTGATTGGACAATGTCGTTAGAGTCTTACTAGTGATGAGCGAATATACGTGTTACGCGAGATTTCCCGAGCACGCTCGGGGGTCCTCCGAGTGCTCAGAGATTTAGTTTTCATCACCTCAGCTGGATGATTTACATCTGTTAGCCAGCATAAGTACATGTGGGGGTTGCCTGGTTGCTAGGGAATCCCCACATGTACTTATGCTGGCTAACAGATGTAAATCATCCAGCTGAGGTGACGAAAACTAAATCTCTGAGCACTAAAAAATACTCGGGAGGACACCGAGCGTGCTCAGGAAATCTCGAGTAACGAGTATATTCGCTCATCACTACGTGTTACCAGTTGGAGCGTGTTCCCACAGTCTGATCACTGATTGGACAATGTTATTAGATTGTTACCAGTTGGGGTATGTTCCCACAATCTGATCACTGATTGGACAATGTACAAAATAAAAAAGTGTCTGACAGCACTCACTTATTGGGGCGCCCGTTCCATGTCCAGGGAACCCTCCTGGGTATTTATAGGAAATCCAAATCGAATGAACAGCGCTCCAGCCGGGTGTAATATTAATGTAGAAAAAGTCTTTATTCAGCCATGATCACTGGCTTTATCATAGCTGAATAAAGACTTTTTCTACATTAATATTACACCCGGCTGGAGCGCTGTTCATTCGATTTGGATTTCCACTGATTGGACAATATCATTATATTGTTACCAGTTGGGGCGTGTTCCTACAGTCTGATCACTGATTGGACAATGTTATTAGATTGTTACCAGTTGGGGCGTGTTCCTACAGTCTGATCACTGATTGGACAATGTCATTAGATTACCAGTTGGGACGTGTTCCTACAGTCTGATCACTGATTAAAACCTGATACCTGCGTTTCTGCACTTACCCTTAGGCCTCTTTCACACTAGCGTCGTGCACTGCACGTCGCAATGCGTCGTTGTGGATAAAAAACGCATCCTGCAAAGTTGTCTGCAGGATGCGTTTTTTCTCCATAGACTTATTAGCGACGCATTGCGACGCAGTGCCACACGTCGCAACCGTCGTGCGACGGTTGCGCCGTGTTTTGGCGCAACGCCGCCACAAAAAAACGTTAGATGTAACGAAACTCCGCCCCCTCCTCCCCATACCTTACAATGAAGCAGCGGAAGCGTCTAAGACTGTTTCCACTGCCAACGTTGGGCATTTTCTTCACAGTATACGTTGGTACGTCGGGCCGACGCAGCGCGACGGCCCCGTACTGACGCTAGTGTGAAAGTAGCCTTACACGCTTCTTCTTTCTAAAACAGTTTCCAAATCAGTCAGGAAAAAAAAAACTGTGTGCATTAGATTTATATAATCTCAGCCTTTGCTGGTACTGTAAAGCACAGCTTAACATTTTCATAAAAAAAGCAGCAAAAACCCCCCCCCCAAAAAAACAGCAAAACCCAACATCACTATGTTACTCATGCTTTTATTTAATCTGGAAGGAATTAAAAAAAAAAAAAAAAAAAAACCTTAAACTTTGCATAAACAAAATCATTACATAGGCTATTTTCAGCACAGGACTATCCCAAGCAATGGAGTCCTGTGCGCCATAATAGTGCAGGCACGAGTACCAAATATTTGTGGCAGGTTTCATTAGTTGTGTTTGAATTTGTAACTTTCCAAGGCTGTGTTCACACGCTGCAGCTGGGTTTTTTGGGTTTTTGTTGTTCTGCTTTGGACATGATTTTTCTGCTACTCTGATCCCTACCTAGACTTTTACAAGCACTGTAACAATGTGTTTTGTTTCAGGTTCACTTAGAGCTCTGCTCCGATATCACATGGACAGCATTGTCTTTTGCATGGGTTACGAGCATTTTACGGATGTAAACATACCAACTGCTTTATGTTTAATGGCACTTTGATGGCTTATGTTCCCTGACTAAATATACATGTAAAAAAAAATAAAAAAACCTCAAATATCACCTCTCAGATGCAGGTTGTGGCTCGGAGATGAAAGGGTTAATTGGTAGGAAGTTATGCTTTAGTATGGAAATCAACTTCTGGAGGCATCTAGCGAAAGTCCGCATATGTAGACACTGAACAGACACACAAAAATGGTGGATATGGCAAGTCCTGTATTAGGGGGCAAAGAAACAAAAAACAAGAACTATTTCACATTTTGTCTTCTCAAAGTATAAAAATGGGTCTGTACCATAAAAACCATGAAAGGTTAGGATTTTGGCATCTAAAAGGAAAATATATAGACTGACAATAAAAAAAAAAGGAAAAATAGTTTTAGAGATGTTCTCAGCCCGGCTCAGTCCAGAAAAAAAAAATGTCTTACTGGCTCCTGGCTTGTATAGGTCAATAAAAAAAAGGTGAATGCAGGGACAAGAGTTAACTTTGGCCTACAGTATGTATCGTTCATTAACAGGAATGGTGGGGCACAAGTGCGTAGTCTTCAACAGGATGTGCAGCATTTTGAAAATCCCTGTGTGCATCCTTCCATAGTGAACGTTTGGCACACTGATCTCAGAGGAAATCTATAGGTTCTCATCTTCACTGAATCTAGATTCCCAGCAACATGAAAGTCTAAGGCAGGGAGGCCTATAATGCCCCTTCTCAGGATAGTCACAGCAGATGGATATATCTGTTCCTTAGGAAATTCTCTTCTTATGAGCTGGATAATAAAGCTATCGGAAAAAAATAAATATATATATACATATGGTTAGTATAAATATAATATACTGTATATATATATATATATGTCAACCAGTAATAAAAACTCTGCTTCAACAATTGAAAATAAAACTAAATTCAGAAGATTGCTGTAATACCAGGTGTCACCAGGAGGCAGAATCATGTCCTAGAAATGTCCTTTCACTTTAGGTGATTGGTCCGTCTTAGATTTTAACAAAATTCAGATTCTAATAATGAAAAATAATCGATATCGATCTCTAATCACATCTTTGTGACTTTTTTCTCCATTGAGAATACTCACATTGAGCTATACATAATAATTTAGCAGAGATGTAAATGCAGTTTCTGTTCCTTGTTTCCATTCTCTTGATACATTATACAACATAGGTACAAGATTTAGCAAGAACCAAACAAACTTGTTTTTACAATTCTATGAAACTTTACGAGCAGTTTCTATTTGAATACCACCATTTTAACAAGAGTGATACAGGATATTAAAGGAGAATACAACATGAACGGTGTTTGCCTACCAAACACAGTCTCTGCCTGCAGCAACCAAAAGTGTTCTTTGGCCATTAAAGGGAATCCAGCATCAGAAAAGAAATATATGGTTGTTAAATATATTTTTTGGCAATGTTTTAACTGCAATCTATTTAAAAAAAACAAACAATAAAAAACAAATTGAAATCTTGCAATTTTTACATTAGGCACTTGGGCTATTTTTAGACTAACCTCCTGTTTTAGGAAACAACATATGTACCTAGCCACAATAAACTTACTATATTTGAATTGAACCATCTAATGTGCTTGTACAAGGGTCATTTTGAAGGGACTTCTAATCTGATTAGTGGATCCTGTATTATCAGCTGTGCACAGAGGTGTTATCAGTCATTCTAATCCTGCTTCTGTCTATTTTTTTTTAATAAATATTGAGATATTGGAAAAGAAAAACCATTGCCAAAATTATTTAAAAAATACATAGAATCCCAACAAAAGCCTGAATTAAGTAGTAGGTAGTTTTCTGATGTTGGCTTCCCTTTAAGTGTGAATTGCACTAAAGTGTTAGCCAGCCGAATTTAGAAAGGTGGGTGCTTTAAACACAAATCTGTATGATCAAATTTAATTTCTCCTTGAAAGAGTGGTCTCAAACGCGAGGAAAAACGGCATGAAACTAAAAAAAAAAAAAAAAAAAAAAAAAAAAGGAAGGGGGTGTGACTCCTCAAAAAGTAGGAGCTTCTGTTGTGACTCTTGAGGAACTATGGCGGGGTGGGGTTTCTAGCTAGATATAAAAAGAGTTAAATTCTTACTTGGGGAAAGTATTGATGTGACTACTGAGGGAGGTCGCTGTCAAAGGGGAGTTGGGGGCACAAATCTTTACTTCTGTAGGGGAAGGGGGAAGTCAGCTGGGACTTCCCAGGGGAATGTTAGTACTGTTGGTTTAACAGCGTGTTCTTAGATTGGGCTCCTATAATTCTATAAGACTTGTGTAGGTCTAGTAGAGAGAGGTCTTATCCAAAGAAAGCCAAGTCCCCCCAGCTGTCATTTTTAAATAATAAATCATGTCATTCTGTCTACTTTACCATTGATTAACCCTGCTGTGGAACTATGGGGTCATATAGACCCCAGCGCTGAATAAATTGAAATATTTCTAAAACTGGTCAATCTCAGACATTGAGCTTCTATGTATTTTCAAGTAACATTTCTGCTTACCGTATATACTCGAGTATAAGCCGAGATTTTCAGCCCAAATTTTTGGGCTGAAAGTGCCCCTCTCGGCTTATACTCGAGTCAGGGTCGGCGGGTGAGGGGGAGAGGGCGCTGAGGCATACTTACCTGCTTCCGGGCTCCTGGCGCTGTCCCTGCAGTCCCACGGTCTCCGGTGCCGCAGCTCTTCCCCTGTTCAGCGGTCACGTGGGACCGCTCATTAGAGAAATGAATATGGACTCCACTCCCATAGGGGTGGAGCCACATATTCATTTCTCTAATGAGCGGTAACGGTGACCGCATATAGAGGAAGAGGCTGCGGCACCGAAGACCAGCTGTCCGGGGGAAGGAGCGGGACGCCGGGAGCAGGTAAGTATTACATATTCACCTGTCCGCATTTCACACGCCGGGCGACGCTCTGTCTTCCCGGCGTCTCTCCGCACTGACTGTGCAGGTCAGAGGACGCGATGACGCATATAGTGTGCGCGCCGCCCTCTGCCTGATCAGTCAGTGCAGAGAGACACCGGGACGGGACGCTGAGGAGCTGCAAGCAAGAGAGGTGAGTATGTCATTTTTTTTTATTGTAGCAGCAGCAGCAATGGCACAGCTTTCTATGGTACAGCTATGGGGCAATAATGAACGGTGCAGAGCACTATATGGCACAGCTATGGGGCAGTAATGAACGGTGCAGAGCACTATATGGCACAGCTATGGGGCAATAATGAACAGTGTAGAGCACTATATGGCACAGCTATGGGGCAATAATGAACAGTGTAGAGCACTATATGGCACAGCTATGGGACAATAATGAACAGTGTAGAGCACTATATGGCACAGCTATGGGGCAATAATGAACAGTGTAGAGCACTATATGGCACAGCTATGGGGCAATAATGAACAGTGTAGAGCACTATATGGCACAGCTATGGGGCAATAATGAACAGTGTAGAGCACTATATGGCACAGCTATGGGGCAATAATGAACAGTGTAGAGCACTATATGGCACAGCTATGGGACAATAATGAACGGTGCAGAGCACTATATGGCACAGCTATGGGGCCATAATGAACGGTGAAGAGCACTATATGGCACAGCTTTCTATGGTACATCTATGGGGCAATAACGAACGGTGCAGAGCACTATATGGCACAGCGATGGGGCAATAATGAACGGTGCAGAGCACTATATGGCACAGCTATGGGGCAATAATGAACGGTGCAGAGTACTATATGGCACAGCTATGGGGCAATAATGAACAGTGCAGAGCCCTATATGGCACAGCTATGGGGCAATAATGAACGGTGCAGAGCACTATATGGCACAGCTATGGGGCCATAATGAACGGTATGGAGCATCTATTTTTATTTTTGAAATTCACCGGTAGCTGCTGCATTTTCCACCCTAGGCTTATACTCGAGTCAATAAGTTTTCCCAGTTTTTTGTGGCAAAATTAGGGGGGTCGGCTTATACTCGGGTCGGCTTATACTCGAGTATATACGGTATGTTGATGATATTTTGAATTTGTTTTTCAATTTTGTTTCACAGTTATTTTCAATTTTCTGTCTTTGGGACTTTCCTGACCCCACAGTACCTTTATTGTCTGACATTTTTTTTTTTATATATATTTTCACAGGTTTTGTAATATAATTGTAAATAAACAATGGCTAGTCACTTCCAAGTGACACCAGCAGTGTTACAGGACAGCGCAAACCTTTGTCCTCAATTGAAGGACAAAAAGACGAGATTTGTTTGCAATGACTGCAAGAAGTTCATGTGTAAAGAACATGGCACTATGACATGCAGTGAATGCAAGGGCTAAATTTATTGCAAGATCATTCGTTGTCATTATGTTTTTACTAAAATCCACACAGTTGCAGTTATTGTGCATTTTTTTATTGAATTTGAATACTTTTTGTTATTAGTACAGCATTTTGGTATAAATTTCAGTTTGTGTTTGATGATGACAAATAAATCACTCCAAAGGTACGTTTGATTTCATAACTGTGTTCTGAAATGAAGACAGAATAAAACTTGATTATTCTGAACAGCCAGCATATTCATTTTAATGAAATACGACAATTTTGAGCCTGGGGTCATATAGACCCCATGGTACCAAAGCCGTGATTTTTTTCATGGTTCCACAGCAGGGTTAAGATAGCCCTATTTCTTTTGACAAGAGCCAAATAGACAAGTGCGATTTACCTATCATACGGGCTAACCGGTGTCTAGTCTGACGGGTGCTCCGGACAGGATCTATTGACTTCAAACCATTCATCTATGCACCTATAATAGAGAAAAACAGCGATCAGACACAAGACAAGTTCCAGTGACTTGGAAGAGGAGCAAGGACTGCAATTAATTGCAATTGCACAATTTAACGCAGTACCTTAGCACAAAACAAGAAGATGTGGCACTAAGGAGAGGTGTTTCCTTTGTTTTTTGCGTCGTTTGATATTGCCTGTAGTGTTCATCCCCATTTAATATGTGCTTCAATGACAATGCTAACAAGTGTGTGTATTCTGAGATGTATGCATGCCTTGAACAGACGTTTCAGGGTGAATATATCTGCGATTGATGTCAGCATGTTGAAGCCCAGATCGTGGACCTAATTGTGCAGCTTGCAACACTCAGGAGAACCGAGGAGAGGAGTTTAGAGCTCACTGAGCGGCTCTGCCTGAGGCCAGTGATATTCAGGAGGGTGGAGGTGGGGAGATCAGGACACAGAGGTAAGTGACTGGGTATCAGTGCCATGAGCGCCACTAGAAAGACAGCGGGAGCTTAGGAAATTAAACAAGTGACTTAAAAATTGGTGAAGGAAAAAAGGATTTGGGTTCATGGAGAACAGGGGTGACTTGTCTATCAGCTACAGGTTCTATATTAGGGACGGGCTGCACCTCAATGGGGAGGGTGCAGCTGTGCTGGGGGAAAAAATGGTTAGGATCTGTGAAAGGGTGGTTGTACAAAAAGGGGATAGAGCAGACAGAGGGAGAGATAGTAGGAGTCAATGAGGATTTAGAGGGGGTTGTGACATGCAAGAAAGTAGGGAAGAGACTAGGAATAATAAATGTTCTAAAAGTATTGACACCTTAGTGACCAGCCAATTTTTTCAAATCTGACTTGTCACTGTGTGTTGGATGCAGCAGGGTGTCCCTATTCCATTACATCTCAGGTCAGTAAAAAGACATATTGCAAATGCAAGAAGTCTTGCAAACAAAATGCATGAAATGTGGACTGTAATGTCGGCCAAAGGTTGTAATGTGGTAGGCAATACGGAAACCTGGCTGATCAAGAGCCATGACTGGGTGACAAATGTTACAACACATTCCGAAAGGACAGGAAAGAGAAGAAAAGGAAAGGTGCTTATTTTTAGTAAATCCAACTTGAGACCTGTTTAGAGTCAGTATGGGTAAATGTACATGGGGATGAAATAATGCAAAGCTGCTAATTGGAGTTTGCTACAAGCCTCCTAATGTAGCTGAACAGGTAGAGGATGAAATGCTGCAACAAACTAAAAAGGCAGAAAATAATAATAGGGTCCTTATTATGGGTACTTTAACTGTCCAGACATTCAATGGGACACAGAATCTTCTGGTTGCGCTAAAAGCTGAAAGTTCTTATACAGTTAGGACAATTGCCTCTCGCAGCTGGTAGATGAACCAACCAGGGGAGGTAATCTGCTGGATCGGGTTCTTCCAGATACAATTTCAGATCTACAGGACAGGCAGCATTTGGGATGCAGCGACCATAATAAGGTAAGTTTCAATGACTAGAATATTCAATAAACATTTCAAAGAAGAAATGAAAAAATCTGGAATTTTAGAAAAAGTGAAATTCACTGGATTAAAGGAAGAGCTCAGTTTTGTAGACTGGAACTATGTCATGGTAACTGGGGATACCGAACATAACTGCGAAGTGTTTAACCCTTTAATGCTATATCACTAGTGAGGAGGGAACGCACTCTGATAACGTGTTATCGGAGCATGCTCGGATGTTATAAGAGTATCTTGGGTGTGCTCGAAAAATACGTTAGAGTACCTGCGGCTGCATATTTTGAGGCTGTTAGACCACTACAACACATGCGGGGATTGCCTAACAGCCGCACATCATGCAGCCGCAGGGACTCGAACATATTATTCGAGCATGCCCCAGATACTCGGCTAACACCTTATCCAAGCATGTTCCCTCATCAATAAATATGTAAATTTATGTGATTGTGGTGGGATTATTTGTGGAGGAGGCACAGGAGCTGAGAGCTCTCCATACGCAGCAGATATCGGTTATATTAAATAGCAGTTATCTATCTTGGACAGCCTAGGCCGGAGTATGGCTGTTAACCATTTAAATGCCACTATCAATTTTTAATAGTGGTGTTGGAATTGATACAATTGTAGGACCCTGATGTGTTACAAATGCAACTGGCGGTCTGCTGCAGGCCCCCCCATTGCTGCCATCTTGGTACTCCTCTGAAGCTTAGGTACAATGCTGACCTTCAAGGAGACTGCGATTTTCACTAGATTTCACAATACTGTAGTAATATAGGAAACTATTTGACCATTTACATTTTAAAAACTTAATATATACGGATGTAAAAATTGGACACATAGATTAATACAGATGGAAGATGTCAGAATTTTCTGGATGGAAGGAATATTTTGTTACTCGTTAATGCAAACTTCACCTAAAGGACAGGAAACAAATTTGCTGTAAATGGGACCACAAGGATCTGTGCTAGGAGCATTTCTTTTTAACCTCTTTTGTAATGATCTTTGGATGGGATTGAGGGTAAAGTGTCAGTCTTTCCTGATGACACAAACATTTGTATGATAAAAACAGAGTTTCACAGTATAATATTACAGAATGATCTGGATTAGAAGTCCGAATGCGCAAACACTTGACAGATGAAGTTTAATGTTGATAAATGTAGAGTAATGCACCAAGTATTGCTTAATATACATTAAATGGGAGTATACTCAGGACTACAGAACAGGAGAAGGACTTGGATATTCTGGTTACCAGTTAGCTGAGCAGCAGTACTCAATGTCAGGCAGCAGCCACAAAAGCCAATAAAACATTAGGATGTATAAAAAGAGATATTTAAACCCGTGTTCCCACTGTAATATTTTCCCTCAAATACCCCTTATAAGGTCACATACTGCATATGAAATCCAGTTTTCAGCTTCAAATAAATAAAAAAAAAAAATACTAGAAAGCTAAAGTTGGTTCAAAAGGCATGCAACCTGAATATTAGAAGGGATGGAAGGTTTTACCTATGATGTGAGGTTAGAAAAGTTGGGCTGGTTTAAAACAGAAAAAAGAGGAGATCTCATTTCTATGTATAAATACATGTGTGATGAATATAAAGGACTGGCACATGATTATCCCTTCCTAAAACCTTACAGACCAGAGAGAGGAAAGGTGATTCCAGCAGCTAAAGAAAGGGTTCTTTCCAGTTAGAGCAGTCAGACTGTGGAATGGCCGCAACAGGAGTTAGTAATGACAGACATTAACAGCATTAACAAAAAAGGGATGGAAGCTTTTAATTAAATGACAAAATAAGGATAAAAGAAAGAACCCAACATACAAATACAGAATACTTGCCCTTTGTGGTATATACATAAACAGGGCAATCTTGCTATTGTGTCCCCTTGCTGTAGGTCCTCCAGACATATTGTACATTCTCCAGCATCTTTGCCAAGAACATCCTCTGAAAAAGAGAAAACATCGGCCCCATGTTACACCGCTGACATACCATCCAAGCTCCATGATACAGTTTTACCATGCTCCATTTCACAACACTCCTAGTATTACAGCCACTTTTACACATCCATATTAAACATGAGCCCATTTGTAAGTTCTGATGCTGCTGTGATATTTGCCAGGAGTGGTGGGGCTGGGATTTATTGTGAAGGGGCTGCCCACTACTGTGAGACAGGTTACCAATTATCCCAATGGTGGTGTATAAATAATCCTTTTAATAAAAAAAAAAGATATTCAACGTGGACTACTGATGCTCCTTGGCTCCCTCCTGCTGGTGTCCCCTGATGGTCTCCTGACTCTTTCGGGGGGGGGGGGGGTGAGAAGGAGGGTAAAGGGACCACCGCAGCCAATGTCACCTCATGCCCTTGCTGGAAGAAGAATCCAGGAGATACATAGGGACACAAGAAAGGGTACAAACGAGCGGCGGCAGACCGGAAAGTAATTTTTATATATTTTTTTACATTAACAACCTGTCTCAAAGAAGTGGTCAAATCCTTCTTGTAGACAAACTAGATTCCCAATTTCATAATCCCCTAAAGCCATCTAAAATGTAAATTGAGTCTTAAAAGGAAAACTGTCTTGAGCTTCATGGTCACTGGAGAAACATCCACAAAAAGTGAGGAACTAAAACATATCAGCTGAGGTACTTTTTGGCTTTAGATAGAATTAGTCTCTGCAATGCTAACTAATGAATTGTTCAAATGAGCAGGCGAGTGTGGTCCCAGCCAATACTATGGCTCTCCCTAGTAACTATCCTCAGTGCCTCTCTGCTGGCCTTTATTAAGGGCTCTACCCTTCTGTAATGTCAGGGGTTTTGGCATGGAAACCACCAGGAAAGCTGTGTGGACCCTACCCATCCCCCACATGGTATTCTCACGGCTGTGGGGCAGTGACATGCGCAGCACATCAGTCAGGGGGTACTTGGCACATTCGCAGGATTTTTATGCTGAAGGTAGTGAAATACTGTGGCAGAAAGGGGAAACTGTCAGTCAAGGCCAAGGGAAAGGCTTTGGGAAGAGTTTACTGTGAAGAGCTTGAGAACTTGCCAGCTTATCTGCATAATCAAAGTTTGTTTTCTTTACAAAGTTAATGATCTGTGTAGAAAAAAAAAAAAAAAAGTTTGCACATGAGGTTTAGTCCATTAACTGGCAAAATCACTGCTGTAGCACAATCAAACAAAACACACTGCCCTTGAGAAAGCATTTTTTTTTACGCAAAACGCACATCATGGAGTTTGCGGTGAACCCTACACTACATATATTATGGGTCAGCATTAAACATACTTCTTTCAGATGCAATTATCTACTTTACTCGCCCTTTACATGCACTAGTACTTTGCTTTAGTATACATAATAACAGATAGAACAATGCTATGTGGTCCTAGTCACTTGATCCTCTTTAAAATCCTATTTTGTATGTATAATTTAAAAATTTTGATTAATAAAATTATACTTGAATGTTATATGTTCGGGTGGCTTTGTGAACACCTTTGGTCTTCATCTGTAGGCACTACTATATTGGAGTGATCCACTCTGACGATGATGTCCTCTTCTTGTCTTCACGCTGCGGCTCCGGCGTACTTTATATGCCCTGTTGAGGGCAGAGCAAAGTACTGCAGTGCGCAGGCGCCGGGAAAGGTCAGAGAGGCCCAGCGCCTGCGCACTGCAGTGCTTTGCTCTGCCCTCAACAGGGCAGGCAAAGTACACCTGTGCCGGAGCCGCAGGGTGAAGACAAGAAGAGGACGTCATCTGATGAAGATAGGAGGCGCCGGACCGCGACACCCATCGGACCGGACCGCCCCTGGGTGAGTATAATCTAACCTCTTTTTCTCATCTTTTAGGATACATCGGGGGCTTATCTACAGTGTCACGGGGTCCTTCTCTGGTACCACACAATCAACAGAGCGAGGGAAGAGTGAACAATCCCAAGACCTTTATTTAGGCAAAAATACGAAAGGTCCATATACGATCCACCACACAAAGGATAAAACAGTCCAGGACACGAATGCAGTTCAGTAACAGGATAAAAGTCCAACAATCCAGCAGACAGAGGATAGCATAGTCCATATACTCTTCTTTCTCTCGGAGATGCTGTGAACACATCATTCCACACAGGGCTCATCTGTGTCTTACCTCCCTGATATTTACCGTATATACTCGAGTATAAGCCGACCTGAGTATAAGCCGACCCGAGTATAAGCTGACCCCCCCCTAATTTTGACACAAAAAACTGGGAAAACTTAATGACTCGAGTATAAGCCTAGGGTGGGAAATGCAGCAGCTACCGGTAAATGTCAAAAGTAAAAATAGATACCAATAAAAGTAAATCAGTAGGTTAAGTGTTTTTGAATATCTATATTGAATCAGGAGCCCCATATAATGCTCCATAAAATTTATGATGGACCCACAAGATGCTCCATATTAAAATATGCCCCATATAATCCTGCATAAAAGTTAATAATGGCCCCATAAGATGCTCCATAGACACATTTGCCCAATATAATGCTGCACAAATGTTGATTATGGCCCCATAAGATGCTCCATAAAGATATTTGCCCCATATAATGCAGCTCAAACGTTAATTATGGCCCCATAAGATGCTCCATAAAGATATTTGCCCCATATAGTGCTGCACAAACGTTGATTATGGCCCCATAAGATGCTCCATACAGACACATGCCCCATATAGTGCTGCACAAACGTTGATTATGGCCCCATAAGATGCTCCATACAGACACTTGCCCCATTTGCTATTGCTGCAATAAAAAAAAAAAAAATTCACATACTCACCTCTCGTTGCTCAGGCCTCGACACTTAATATTCACCTGACTTCGGTCCGGCGCCGCTCCATCTTCAGCGTCTTCTGCACTGACGTTCAGGCAAAGGGCGCGCCCTAACCACGTCATCACGCCCTCTGACCTGAGCGTCACTGCAGAAGACGGAGCGGCGCCGGAACAGGGAGCAGGTGAATATCGCGCAGCGCTCCCCCTCCCCATTATATTCACCTGCTCCTGGCGCGGTGCAGTCCCTGCATCCCTGGCGCCGCAGCTTCTTCCTGTACTGAGCGGTCACCGTTACTACTCATTACAGTAATAAAAATGCGGCTCCACCCCTATGGGAGGTGGAGCAGCATATTCATTACTGTAATGAGCGGTACCATGTGACCGCTCAGTACAGGAAGAAGCTGGGGCGCCAGGGACCGTGCCAGGAGCAGGTGAGTATTATTAGACAGCCCCCGCTCCCCCGCCGACCCCTGGGTATGACTCGAGTATAAGACGAGAGGGGGACTTTCAGCCCCCAAAAATGGGCTGAAAATCTCAGCTTATACTCGAGTATATATGGTAAGTCTCCCTCCTCATTCACAGGTCAGGAGGGGGAAGGTCTCAGGGGTTCATTGTTTCAACAAGCTAGGTCAACATGTCATTAGCATATTAGCAAACAATACAGTGCTGTGGGGGCTGATATCAGATGGCAGCAACAGCCATTCATCAATTAGCAAATAACTCCTTCTACAAGAGAACACCATGAAAATAAGTAAAATAGAAATATACCCAAAAATGATACCCACATAGCATATCACACCATCACATACAGCATTCCAGAATGCTGTAGATAAGCCCCTGATGCTGGTGGGCTTAGCTCACCTTCGATTTTGGGGATGACAGGTTCCCTTTAAACTCTCATTAGTCCCAGTGATATTGGACGGTCACATTTCTGCTCGTTGTCATTAGACACTGCTCTAACACCATAGGGCAACCACATTAAAATTGCTGGGACATTTAGTTTTTCCTGCATCAGATCACGGAAGTCCCTAGTAGAATATACTTGAAGGAAACAGAAGAATAAAGATTCTCTCAATTAACAATTCTTTATGTAAACTTTCAAAGTTCTGCTCCTTGTGGTAAATGTTTCAGTCTTCCACTAGATGTCACTAGACACAAGATTTGCTTACCAGGAATCCAAATGATGACTCTACACTGCACTGTAAGGCACACAGTCAGGTCCAGAATTATTTGGACAGTGACACAAGTTTTGGCATTTTAGTCGTTCACCAAAACACATTCAAGACACAGATATATCATCATTATGGGCTTAAACGGCAAACTTTCAGCTTTAATCTGGCAGCAATCACATCCTAATTGGAGTAAAGGTACCGTCACATTAAGCGACGCTGCAGCGATAGCGACAGCGATGCCGATCGCTGCAGCGTCGCTGTTTGGTCGCTGGAGAGCTGTCACACAGACCGCTCTCCAGCGACCAACGATGCCGAGGTCCCCGGGTAACCAGGGTAAGCATCGGGTTGCTAAGCGCAGGGCCGCGCTTAGTAACCCGATGTTTACCCTGGTTACCAGCGTAAAAGTTAAAAAAAACAAACAGCACATACTCACCAGCGCGTCCCCCAGCGTCTGCTTCCTGACACTGACTGAGCTCCGGCCCTAACAGCACAGCGGTGACGTCACCGCTGTGCTTTCACTTTCAGTTTAGGGCCGGCGCTCAGTCAGTGTCAGGAAGCAGAGGCTGGGGGACGCGCTGGTGAGTATGTGCTGTTTGTTTTTTTAACTTTTACGCTGGTAACCAGGGTAAACATCGGGTTACTAAGCGCGGCCCTGCGCTTAGTAACCCGATGTTTACCCTGGTTACCAGTGTAAAATATCGCTGGTATCCTTGCTTTTGCTGTCAAACACGGCGATACACGGCGACCTAGCGACCAAATAAAGTGCAGACCTTCTAGCAGCGACCAGCAATTTCACAGCGGGATCCAGATCGCTGCTGCGTGTCAAATACAGCGATATCGCTATCCAGGTCGCTGCAACATCACGGATCGCTGGCGATATCGCCTAGTGTGACGGTACCTTAAGGGTTTAGGAATTACAGCTCTTCAACGTGTACAGTTGAAACTAGAAGTTTACACACCCTACAGTGTATAAAATGACACATATGCATGTTTTTCTCAAAATCTGACATGAAATCAGAATAAACATTTCCTGTTTTAGGTCAATTAGGATTACCGGAATTATTAATATTTGCCAAATGCCAGAATAATGAGAGAGAGAATGATTTAAGGCATTTTTATTACTTACTGCAAAGTCAAAAGTTTACACACATTTCATTAGTATTTGGCACCATTGCCCTTAAACTGAATGACTTGGGTCAAACGTTTGGGATCTCCTTCCACAAGGTTCTCAATAGCTGGTCAGAATTTGGGCCCATTCCTCCTGAGAAAACTGGTGTAACTGATTCAGGTTTGTAGGTCCTCGTACAGTACTCGTTTCACTGTGGATATTGACACAATATTACAAGCTTCCGCCATCATCTTCACAAGGTCTTTTGCTTTTGTCCTTGGGTTGATGTGCACATGTCGGACCAAAGGACGTTCATCTCCTTCCTGAGCGGTATGATGGCTGGATATTCCCATCTTGTTTGTACTTGCATATAATTGTTTGTACAGATGAACGAGGCACCTTCAGGTATTTTGAAATTGAACCCAAGGATGAGCAAGACTTTTGCAAGTCCACAATTCTCTTCCTAATATCTTGGCTGATTTATTTAGACTTTCCCATGATGATACACAAAGAAGCAGTGTGAAGGTCTTTTGCTTTTGTCCTTGGGTTGATATGCACATGTCGGACCAAAAGACGTTCATCTCTGGGACACAGAACCCACCTCCTTCCTGAGTAGTATGATGGCTGGATATTCCCATCTTGTTTGTACTTGCATATAATTGTTTGTACAGATGAACGAGGCATCTTCAGGTATTTTGAAACTGAACCCAAGGATTAGCAAGACTTTTGCAAGTCCACAATTCTCTTCCTAATATCTTGGCTGATTTATTTAGACTTTCCCATGATGATACACAAAGAAGCAGTGTGTTTCAGGTGTGCATTAAACTACATCCACAGGTGTGTCTCTCTAACTCAAATGTTGCCAAAAAACTTCAAAAGCTTCCAAAAACATGACATCATAATTGTTTAATGGCTTAGTAATCTTAGTGTATGTAAACTTTTGACTTTGCAGTAAGTAATAAAAATGCCTTAAAACATTCTCTCTCTCATTATTCTGGCATTTGGCAAATATTAATAATTATGGTAATCTTAAATGACCTAAAGCAGGAGATGTTTATTCTGATTTATTGTTAGATATTGAGAAAAAAACATGCATATGTGTCTTTTTATATAATGTATAAACTTCTGGTTTCAACTGTATCTGCCTCTTTTTCAAGGAGCAAAAGTAAGTGTACAATTATCTGAAAAGCTCTGTAATATGCTGCATGGGCTATTCACCAATAATGTAAACCTATAAAGAATTGGGTTAAAGGGTACAAAATTAGAAAATATGTTCTTTGTTTGATAAACAACATGTTTAACAATGAAGATACAGGAGTTTAAAAACAGAACCAAAATGGGGAAAAATATGACAGATGATAAACACAGGAATACAGTACAATACGTAAAATATGCACTGCTAATATTTTACAATGTTGCCATTGCAAGATATGATGTAAGCAAATGCATATTCATAATACAGCAGGCGGTAATGGTGGATAAGGAAGTGTCCGTTTAACATGTATGATACATTACTTGAATAGAAACGTGTGGATCATGGATTAAGATGCAAAGTGCATAACTATCAGAATAAGATTAACATGATTACAATATATAAAGTAAAAAAAATGGACCCAAACCAGAAAGTGCCTATATCACTACAATGGCGTCAGCACTAACATGCGTTTGGGCAAAACGTTATTAACAGTCCTTTCCTGATTTTTTTTTTTTTTTTTAATTGCTTGTATTTACAATTTGTGTTTTTTTGTAACCAGTAATATATTAAAATAAAGAAGAAGGTTAATTTTTTTGTGACAGGTACTTTTAAAACAAACAAAAAAAAACACTAGGAAAAACAAGAACTGCACCATGTGGTTTCCTGAATCTGGATTTTGGAGAGTTGAATATACATCAGACAAGATACACTGAAATAGGAGACACAGACTGCTGTATATACATCACATGGGAGACAAGACTCTGCTGTATAAACATCATAGGATGCATTGAGACTGCTATATATGATGCATATACAGTGGAGTCTGCATCTCCTATGTGATACATATACAGCAGTCACAATGTATACCATCACATAGGAGACAGACTGCTGTTTACATATGACATAGGAGAAACAGATTCAGCTATATACACTGCTCAAAAAAATAACAGGAACACTTAAACAACAGAATATAACTCCAAGTAAATCAAACTTCTGTGAAATCAAACTGTCCATTTAGGAAGCAACACTGTTTGACAATCGATTTCACATGCCGTTGTGCAAATGGAATAGACAACAGATGGAAATTATTGGCAAATATTAAGACACACTCAATAAAGGAGTGGTTCTGCAGGTGGGGACCACAGACCACATCTCGGTACCAATGCTTTCTGGCTGATGTTTTGATCACTTTTGAATGTTGGTTGTGCTTTCACAATCGTGGTAGCATGAGACGGACTCTACAACCCACACAAGGGGCTCAGGTAGTGCAGCTCATCCAAGATGGCACATCAATGCGAGCTGTGGCAAGAAGGTTTTCTGTGTGTCAGCGTAGTGTCCAGAGGCTGGAGGCGCTACCAGGAGACAGGCCAGTACACCAGGAGATGTGGAGGGGGCCGTAGGAGGGCAACAACCCAGCAGCAGGACCGTTACCTCAGCATTTGTGCAAGGAGGAACAGGAGGAGCACTGCCAGAGCCCTGCAAAATGACCTCCAGCAGGCCACAAATGTGCATGTGTCTGCACAAACGGTTAGAAACCGAATCCATGAGGATGGTCTGAGTGCCCGACGTCCACAGATGGGGGTTGTGCTCACAGCCCAACACTATGTAGGATGCTTGGCATTTGCCACAGAACATCAGGATTGGCTAATTCGACACTGGCACCCTGTGCTCTTCACAGATGAAAGCAGGTTCACACTGAGCACATGTGACAGACGCGACAGAGTCTGGAGACGCCGTGGAGAGCGATCTGCTGCCTGCAACATCCTTCAGCATGACTGGTTTGGCAGTGGGTCAGTAATGGTGTGGGGTGGCATTTCTTTGGAGGGCCGCACAGCCCTCCATGTGCTCGCCAGAGGCAGCCTGACTGCCATTAGTTACCGAGATGAGATCCTCAGACCCCTTGTGAGACCATATGCTGGTGCGGTTGGCCCTGGGTTCCTCCTAATGCAGTACAATACCAGACCTTATGTGGCTGGAGTGTGTCAGCAGTTCCTGCAAGATGAAGGAATTGATGCTGAGGACTGGCCCGCCTGTTCCCCAGACCTGAATCCGATTGAACACATCTGGGACATCATGTCTCACACCATTCACCAACGTCATGTTGCACCACAGACTGTCCAGGAGTTGCCAGATGCTTTAGTCCAGGTCTGGGAGGAAATCCCTCAGGTGACCATCCGCCTCCTCATCAGGAGCATGCCCAGGCATTGTAGGGAAGTTATACAGGCAAGTGGAGGCCACACACACTACTGAGCAACATTTCATTGTCTTGAGGCATTTCCACTGAAGTTGGATCAGCCTGTAACTTCATTTTCCACTTTGATTTTGAGCATTATTCCAACTCCAAGCCTCCGTGGGATATTAGTTGAGATTTACGGTGATCATTTTTATTTTTTTTTTGTTCTCACTACATTCCACTATGTAATGAATGTTTACAACTGGAATATTTCATTCAGTGATATCTAGGATGTGGGATTTTAGTGTTCCCTTCATTTTTTGGAGCAGTGCACATCATATAGGAGACCCAGAGACTGGTGAATGTACATCACATAGGAACCAGACTGCTGCATATACATCACGTAGAATAAACAGACTCTCCTGTGTACATGAAGCTTTAATTGACACTACAAGACTGATGTATAGCACTGCCATTTAACATTCAACATATAAGCCTAGCGTAAGGTGTCTTGTACCACCTCTGGTAGGAAAGATTGTACCAGATCTTGCAGCGACAGCCTGGTTTGGTAGCAAGCATAGAGTCAGTTGAAGGTATGATATATTGTCAGGGATGATTTTTTAGGTTAATGGCAATAACTTTTTGCTCAGCTCTGATGGGTACCCACAGTGATCTCACTTCCCAGAGGTTTGTTTTAACAGAATTACTAAAACAAGTCACTGCTGTTATTTCCGAACACAACCATTGTAGGGGTCAGTTGTTCTCTATTTATAAGGTTAGACCGATTTATTTTTAAATTACACTTACATGGGGTGTTCATAGGTCCTCTTCTTGTGTCTCATTGTTTTAATTATTGTTATTCTAATCGTTTTTTCTTGCTACTTTCACCCTGCTCAAGAAGAGGAAATTTCCTACCTAATGAAGTCCTATGATCACAGCTGCATCTGCAGAGTCACCCAGACAGCACGGCTGCAGTGTGACAGGCAGGGATTATACATGTGAAATAGTGAATGGGCGATGGGGTCACAGTATTTAAGTACAGGAAAGATAAATATCTTGGTACTGTGTTAGGGTACTGTCACACAGTGGCACTTTGGTCGCTACAACGGCACGATCCGTGACGTTCCAGCGATATAGTTACGATATCGCTGTGTCTGACACGCTACTGCGATCAGGGACCCTGCTGAGAATCGTACGTCGTAGCAGATCGTTTGAAACTTTATTTCGTCGTCAAGTGTCCCGCTGTGGCGGCATGATCGCAGCGTGTAACAAAGGTGTGCACGATATTCCCAATGTCCTGTATGACTTCTACATCGCAACTACGTCATGAAATTATCGCTCCAGCGCCGTGCATTGCAAAGTGTGACCGCAGTCTACGACGCTGGAGCGATAATCAAGCGACGCTGCAACGTCACGAATCGTGCTGTCGGAGCGATCAAAGTGCCACTGTGTGACAGTACCCTTAGCCAGTAGATAGGAAAATATTTAGAATTGAGAGTCCTCCGTGGTTGATACCTTTTAATGGCTAACTGAAAAGATGGTAACAAATTGCAAGCTTTTGAGACTACTCAGGTCTCTTCATCAGGGAAAGACTAAAGCAAATTCTGATGAATCACATTTATACACAACACAGAACTGTCATTATGGAAGAGTGATAAGTGATAAACAGTTGTTGTGTATAAATATGTGTTACCTTTTCAGTTAGCCATTAAAATGTATCAACCACTGAGGACTCTCAATTCTAAATATTTTTGTATTTAAGTACAACAGGCACTATAACTAGCACATGGCTGAGCTTTCATGGGGATCTAGAGAACTGCAAAGTTATGTTTTACAAAAAGTAAACGTTAAAGATCAGAATACTAAAGGTTGGCATCCTGAGCATAGCAGGAATCTGAGCTCAAATCTGTTAAGCTCTGTTGGGCTATGTTTCCATGTGGCGTATTCCAAGCACTTTGGACGCAGCGGACACCCGCCCAGTCCAAAGCGCTGCTGGCTTTTTCAACGCGCTGTGATTCCGCATGTGTTCATTGAACCATGAGGAATCACCGCATCCTATACATAGAACGGTACTATTTATCTAGCGTCTCCGCAAGATAAGGACATGCTGGGGTCTATAAAGACGCGCCACATGTGCGTATAGGCAGGTCTGCCACCTGCGTCTTTGTACGCATAGTGGAGATGGGATTTCATAAAATCCCCTCCACTATGCTGTAACATCTGGCTGCTGTGGACTGGACGCTGCGGCTGTACGCAGCATCCATTCCGCAGCAAATACTGAACGTGGAAACATACCCCTAATAAATGCAAGATGGCAGATATATACCAATGTAAAGGGGCAGAGGCGTAGCTAGGGTTTTGGTTCAGGGGCGAAGCTTCTGAGTGGGCCCCTAACTAGGTAACCTTGATTATAACTATGTGACGCACCCTAAGGCTATGGGCACACGATTCGGATTTTTCCACGCAGAAACGCTGCAGATCCGCAATGTGATGTACAGTACAATGTTATTCAATGGGATAAAAAAATGCTGTGCAGATGGTGTGAAAAAATCAGTGCGGAATTGCTGCAGCTTTCAAATAAGTGAATGTCACTTCTTTTGTGCGGATCTGCAGCGTTTCTGCACCCCCCTCCATGATAAAAATCCGTAGCGTCTGCGGATTCTGCCAGGAGATGCGGATTTTGTGCAGAAAATTCTGCACCTCTTTTCCTACATGTGCACATAGCCTAATAGTGGAGGAGAACCTCAGCAGATGGCCGTGCTGTTGCTGAAAATAATCTCTATATTAAAGACCAATATTGATATTACCGCCATATGGTCAGTGGTAGATACCAGCCCTACAGAACATATAAGAGCCACAAAGTAAGATAAATGATTTATTTTAATAATATTACATGTTTTAATAAAAGCCAGTGAGCACCACAAACAACAATAGGTGGGACACCTGGACCGAACAAAAAAAAAAACACAGTGTGTGTATATGACTCAAGGCAGTAACAAGAGTGATAAACACTGTATATGAGAGTATAAGCAGGGGCAAAACATGCCTAATGTAGACAAATTCAACAGTAATCCCAAAAGGGGTATAATGCCATATGTGCAACACATAATTATGACCCAAATAGGGCCGCAGGGCCGCGCTTAGTAACCCGATATTTACCCTGGTTACCATTGTAAAAGTTTAAAAAAAAACAAAAAAACAGTACATACTCACATTCTGATGTCTGTCACGTCCACAGGGTTAAAACTGCTTTCGGCAGGAGCGCTGCGCACGCGCTGCTGCCGAGAGCTTCCCTGCACTGACTGTGTCAGCGCCGGCCGTAAAGCAGAGCACAGCGGTGACATCACCGCTGTTACTGCCGGCGCTGACACATTCAGTGCAGGGAAGCTCTCGGCAGCAGCGCGTGCTTTAGCAGCGCTCTTGCCGAAAGCAGTTTTAACCCTGTGGACACCTGGGGACGTGACAGACATCAGAATGTGAGTATGTAGTGTTTTTTTTTTTTTTTTACTTTTACAATGGTAACCAGGGTAAATATCGGGTTACTAAGCGCGGCCCTGCACTTAGTAACCCGATGTTTACCCTGGTTACCCGGGTGCTGCAGGGGGATTTCGGCATCGTTGAAGACAGTTTCAACGATGCCGAAGTCGTTCCCCTGATCGTTGGTCACTGGAGAGAGCTGTCTGTGTGACAGCTCCCCAGCGACCACACAACGACTTTCCAACGATCACGGCCAGGTCATATCGCTGGTCGTGATCGTTGGTAAGTCGTTTAGTGTAACGGTACCTTAACTCCCTGGCACTTTAGGATCTGCCTGATCACAGGCTGTTATGTAACAACTGGTGTCTGCAGGCCATTCAAAGAAAACAGCATGGGGTCTGCAAGGCAATTACTGGAAATGTGATATTCCCCACAGCCTTGATATTGGATTGTGCTACAGGCTAAATGAGGTGAAGCAATCAGCACATGAAATAATCAGGATCCGACCATGTCACCCACAAGTGAAAGTCATGAGACATCAACAGTGTCTTGGACTCAAAACAGAAAGTTTGTATTACTCCCGCTTTCACTTACACTCCAATACATGCTATGGATAAGTGTCCTAAAGGGTTATTGCCAGCATTTACCGTTGTCACATAGGTGACAAGCTGCAGAATGGTGCGGTCTGACTGCTGGGATCCTCACTGACCACGATAATGGGGCTCCAAGTTTACTCGTCAGAATCGAGTGGAAGGGACAGGAGTGGTGGCGGGAATAAGGAACTGTACCCATCAGTTTCTCTGTAACTTCCGATTATTCAGCCTACTTGTCTTATGAGTAATTTCCACTGGCATTTAGATTATTCAAGAAAAGCTTATTCTGAAAGATGACAGCTGACTTCACCAAAACGTGAGGCACGCTATATAGCTCGCATATCAAGATTTTCAAGCTAAAAGGTTTTTTTTTGTTTTTGTTTCTTTAAAGGTCAACAGAACTACAGATAGTGATCAAGAATTTAATGCAAAGAGGTTTAGTCACCAGAGAAATAAAAATGGCAGACATTAGAAGTGACCTATTACAGTGCTATACAGATATTTTCACTGTAGCTTTCATAATTATTGATCTTAGCCTAGAGAAACATCGTCCTTGCCCTCAAGCCACATCACCCTCCCTCTACATGTCGCCCATTGCACCCTTGCATTTTCTTACATGCCATCATAAAACATTTAAAGGGAATCTGTCAGCAAGTTTTTGATGTCAGCATGATAGAACGGGAGAGACCCAGATTCCAGCAATGTCACTTACTAGGCTGTATTGCAGTTTCAATTTAATCAGTGTTTTAACAGTAGGAGATTCTCACTATAGGACTACAAGCCTCCTGCCTTCTAGTCAACTGCTCTATGTAACCACTCCCCCACCACTGATTGGCCGCTGTCATACAGTGTACACAGAAAGCGGCAAATCAGTGGTGTGGGCGGGGCTATACACAGATCAGCTTTCTGAGCACTGCCAGATCTGCAGCAGAGAAAACCGGGATTGTATCAAAATTACAGCAAGCAGCCCAATAAGTGACAACACTGAAATCAGGTCTCAGCCCTGACATCATGCTGTTCTCAGATTACTTAGTAAAAACCTGCTGACAGATTCCCTTTATTCCCTACCTGTTATGTAACAGTTTGTCAGTTTCTACACAACTGTGTCAGCGCAATACGCAACAAAACCCCTATGTAAATAGATACTGCAATGATGTGAATTTTGGCAGCACTATTACCATGGTGTGTGAATAGACCCTTGTAGAAATGGTTCCCAGGACACAACAGGTGCGGGGAACTCACAATGAAGGACAACTGTGTACATAAGACACTTGCGGTAAATTAAATTCACCAACGAAACAGAAGTTTCCCAACCTTTATAGTTTTATATAATTGATGACCCCCCCCCCCCCCCCCCCCCACACTTACATACGCTGTTCATTTTCCCAGGATTGGTGATAATGCACTGGGTACGGGACTTAAATATTCTGTGTAGGGTTTGTGGGAGGCTTACCAGTCAATCAAAAAATATCATTGTGTCAGCCACATTTATGTAAAACTATGGGTAGCACCAAAGAAGGGTATCACAATTTAGCGAATTATAGAAAGCGGCTTTTCTCTTCACAGAGCCGACACATACAATATTAAAAGGGAACTAGACACTGGTAAGTTCACAGAAAATAGCGCCTTTTTATTGTAGGTTTCTACTTTGCAATCATTGGAATTCTTAATATGAAATATAACAAAGAAAGGTGACAATCACAAATAATCGCTATTAAAACAAATAGATATGTAAAAACAATCCTTAAAATAGACTGTCTTTACATATGTCCCTACACTACTAAAACAGGGTAAGGCTATGTTCACATACAGTTTTTTTGCCGTACTTTTTTCTGCAGCCAAAACCAGCTCTTTTGGTAGTAAAAACGCTGCCTTTAAAATGCCTGTTTTTTTTGGCATTTTTGCTGTGTGTTTTTTGCAGCAGTTTTCTGGGCGGGTTATGTGTATGCTTTGTCTACAGTACATGTTTTCATAAAATTAGTTTTATTCACCAAAAACAAATGTTATTTTTTTCACTTTCTTATTAGGACACTGGTGAAATGAAGCAGAAATCTTTAAGTCACAGAAGGCACAACATCTCCATATCCATCCATAATGTACAATCTTATTTGTTGTCAGGTCAGAATTAATTATATATATTTTCACCTTAAACCATGTTAAACACTACAAAAAGGAAAATTGGCCAGTGCAAAAGTTTTGGCACCCTGCATGGTTAGTACCTAGTAGAACCGCCTTTTGGAAGTATCACAGCTTGTAAACGTTTTTTGTAGTCAACCAAGAGTCTTTCAATTCTTGTTTCAGAGATTTTCATCCACTCTTCCTGAGAAAATTTTTCCAGTTCTGTGATATTCCTGGGTCGTCTTAGATGCACTGCTATTTTGAGGTCTAGCCACAGATTTTCAAAGATGTTCAGAGGACTGTGAGGGCCATTGTAAAACCTTCAGCTTGCGCTTTTTGAAGTAGTTATTGTGGATGTTGACATGTGTTTAAGATTATTATCCATTTGTAGAAGCCATCCTCTTTTCAATTTCAACTTTTTTACAGATGGTGTTATGTTTGGATTCAATAAAATTTCAACAAATTCTTGATGCATTCTTCTCTCTACACGTGAAATGTTCCCTGTGCCTTTGGCTGCAAAACAACCCCAAAGCCAAAGAGTTCTATTTTAACCTCATCTGTCCACAGGACTTGTTTCCAAAATGCATCAGGCTTCTTTAGATGTTCTTTTGCATACTTCTGATGCTGAATTTTATGGAGAGGACGCAGCAGAGGTTTTCTTATGATGACTTTTCCATGAAGGCCATATTTGTGCAGGTGTCTCTGAACAGTAGAACAATGTACCACAACTCCAGAGTCTGCTAAATCTTTCTTAAGGTCGTTTGCAGTCAATCAGGGGTTCTGCTTCGAAATCAATCCTATAAGCAGCTCTCACTGAAATTTTCCTTGGTCTTCCAGACCTTATTTTGACCTCCACTGTTCCCGTTAATTGCCATTTAATTACTTTCCAAACCGAGGAAAGGGCAACTTGAAAACGCTTTGCTATCTTCTTATAGACTTCTCCTGCTTTGTGGGCCTCCATCATTTTCATTTTCAGAGTGCTAGGCAGCTGCTTCGAAAAACCCACGGCTGCTGTTTTTTGGCATAAGGTTAGAGGAGGCTGGGTTATTATAAAGCTGGGAAATTTGCATCATCTGGTGTTTCCTAACAATGATAGTGAACAAGCCATTACCATAACAGTTTAATTAAGGTCTGAAACCTTGGTCACAGTTATCTGAGAACACAAATCTCAAAGGGTGCCAAAACCTTTGCATCGGCTTATTTTTCTTTTTGTAATTTTTAAAATGTAAAAGAAAATATATATTATTTTTGCTTCAAATACAAATGAAATGTGTCATCTTTAACTTAATGCCTTTTAGAGATCATTTCAATTTGCTTGACTGTCTACAATAACAGTAATTTTGACCAGGGGTGCCCAAATTTTTACATGCCACTGTATAGACTGAAGGATTGGGAGTAATGGTATAATTATCCAGATCAATGACATGCCATCCTGGTATGATGCCGCACATATCTATAGCTGGGAGAGTAGTAAAGCTCTGGATCATTTACCCATGAGGATTACATGCTCTTGACTGCAGCACATCTATAACACTAGTGGGTTATTCCACTCCATTAAACATTTCATAGATTGTATAGTCTCAGAGACTCCACTAAGAATTTCAATGAAGACTGCACATTTTTTTTATACATTAGACTTGTTAGGGTTGCTATCTACAGGTTATGAAGCTCATCATCAGCACATCATAATGGACATAGATCCAGATGTCAATCTTTCAATTGAACCCAAGTGTACAATAACTTATTTATACACCATCTATAGATATTATCCAGATTGTTAAGACTATGAGGGAGAATTATTTGGTTATTAGCTACCTGCAGGTTAGGCATGAAGAGGGTTGGGGACCTCTATCCTAGATGTGGATTCCGAGGTAAGATCCACATGTTAGCAGACATTCATGGCATGTCCTGGGGATCAATGTCAGTGATAGGAATAGAATATTGCTTTTAACATATGACCAAGATATACAGAAGCCAGAGGTTTACTACACCCTCCCCCACCTACAGCCCAAGATGTGGTGGATTCGTCCCGACAATCAATAATGCTAAACTAACATTTATGATGCATATTTTAGCAGGGCTCCAAATGGGAATTCGGAGGGGGCGACACTGAAGGGTAACACCTGCTCTCTGGTGACAGATTCTTCTGAATTCGTGTATATTACTATTGTGTTGCACTTACCATTATATGTTATTCTCGGTTTCGTTAAGCACATAACAAGGTGCAAATCCATTTCATCTGTAGGAATGAATTTTGAGCATACTGGGCACTTGAAACCTGCAAAAAAAAAAAAAGAAATCAATTAAATAAGTGTACATATAATAGAGAAATATAATACATACACAAACTGATAAGATATAATAGATGCTACAATATATTGTAGAGTGTCATAGGCTATACAGTGATGTCGACAGAAAACCAAGGTGTATATCTGCTGCTAATTATATAGTCAAAGGGAAATTACATTTACCACGGACACCTTTGTCATATCATCGAATTGTAACACTAAATACAAGTTTAAAAGTTTAAAATCTAATTATGATCTTAAATGAAGCAGATATATTTATGAATGCCAGTTATGATGAAGAAAATCCATCATTTCGGACTTGGAAGTACATTTTTATTCACTTATATGGCACCATTAATTCCACAGCACTTTCCAGACATTATCGACAATCTCCCCATTGGGGCTCATAATCTAGATTCCCTAGCAGTGTGGGAGGAAACTGGAGAACCCACACAAACACTGGGAGAACGTACAAACTTGTTGTTGTCGTTGGGATTTGAACCCAGGACCCCAGTACTGCAAGGCTGCAGTGCTAACCACTGAGCCACCGTGCTGCCCATTCCATAGGAAGCCACTGAGGTGCCCCTGCTGTAAGGAAAAAGGGGACAAAGGCCGATTTTATCTTTGTCATGAAACGCCTCTGTGTCTCCCCCCTGCCAAAATACCAACATTAACAGAAATAAGTGCATTGATCCAAAGGACAAGCTTCCCATTTGCTTCCAAATGATGAAAAATTTAATTTCTCAGTCTGAGCAAACGGATAGAATTCATGAAAATTCAAATTCATGAAAATTCATTTTTTTTTCCCTTGCGTATTTTAACCAAAGAGTTTGTCCTAATATGCAGGAGTTTTTATCCAAAATAATGTTTAAAAAAAACCACATGTAAACCTCATCAAACACGCAAGTCGTATACACTGTTTTTCCTGCAAAAAAAAAGTTTTTAGTGAAAAAAAATCTACTTAAAATATTTAACATGTGCACATACCCTTTAGGCTAGGTTCACATTGCGTTAATGTGTGCACGCTAACGGACAGCGTTGCACGGCGAAAATGTCGCAATTAACGCCGTGCAACGGGTCCGTTAGCGTGCCCATTGACAGCAATGTGAAGTTTCCCTCTAGCGCATCGCAAGCGCGTGCCTTTTTTCGGCTCGCGCTAGCGATGTGCCGTTCTTTTGTAGCGCGCCTCGGACGCTGCATGCAGCGTCCGCGGCGCGCCCGAGGTCCGTTCCCCACTCTCGCAGATCGGGGATCTGCGAGAGCGGGGACGTTAATGCGACCCCTAACGCGGCCCCTAAAAAAACATTGCGTTAGCGCAATCCGCTAGCGCTAAACGGATTGCCCTAATGCAATGTGAACCTAGCCTAAGGCTATATGTACAGAGTTTTAGGACCCAATCCTCTCCAAAATCCTACAAAAAAAAAAGTGTATGTGCACACTGTTTTTGAAAAAAAAATTGGGCATAAACCATCCAAACGTGCAGTTACTGCTCAGTTTCCACTCCAAAATCTTCTTAGAAGTGGATCCTGATGTTGTGTTAAAATTGAAAACAAAACCTTTAAAAAAATAAATAAGTGGATTCTGCAGGAAACCGCTCCAAACTAAGTACTGTCCAATCAAAAGGCTGCAAAGAACACGAAGAAAAAATCTCAAGAAAAAGAAAAGAAACTGTACCCAAAATTCCCCCCAAAAATGAAAACTTAGTGGTTTCTAGTTGAAACACTGTTTTTGACCTCCTCTGTGTACCCTCAAAGGATTCGACTCAACTCTAGTAAATGTGTTGAGGACACGATTTTGTGGCACTTCCAAATATATAAGAATTACAGGTTGTGCGCCTGCAGTTAAGGCGGTCTTATCACAGACTCTGCAGCACTCCGCTGATGAAGACGCATGTGACCAGACCTGTCCATCTGCCTCCGCCAGCTGAGAAACACTTCATATTGGAAACCGGATGTTCTAATTGCAGGTGCAGATGGACAGGTCTGGTCACATGCTGCTTATTGTTTTCTTGCAGATTTGAAGGAGTTTTATATCTGGAGCATGTCAGTTCTTTCAGCGTTTTTGTAGCATTTTTCACCCATTCATTAGAATGGGGGGAAAAATGCATAAAAAAGCAAAATAAATGCAGCAAAAACATGAATTTTATGCAGTGTTTCGATTTTGATGCAGACATATCTGCAATGAATACTTAACATGGTCACATACCCCAAGAGCTCCATTGAGTCTGTGAGGAAGGTAAAACTAATAGGAGCGGAACCTGCCAAAATCATGTGCCTAACATATCTTAAAGTAGCCATCCCCATTCCAGTGACCAGAGAGAAGTTGATTGTTGACCCAACGATGGTCTTGGGAACGACGGCTTTACCATTGCAGTCTACACATTTTAGTTCACATTGATCAGCACCATTGTTTAATTTGACTGCACATCATCAGTGACAACATAAGGATGGAAAATATATCTGGAAACGCTTTTTAATGGAAAGATCTTTCATGATCCTATAAATTGAAAAACTGAAAAATGGCAGTGTCTTTCAATCTGATGACAAATGGATCATCAGCCGGCTAAAAAGATCAGCCACTGAGTAGTCCAACACAACAAACTTTGGTTATAGTTAAAAATCTTCATTTTTCCATCAACTTAAGTCTAATGCTTATAGAGACGTTGGGGAAGGTATGGTGAGGTAAATCGGCAACAGGAGAGGAGGCCCATTTTACAGATAGCAAAAGTGCACAGATCCGGAGGTCTGCAGATGCAGTTGTGGGAGATTTGTTTCCCCTTGTGATCTCCATTACTGCCATCAGTCACTGGAAGTAAACCACATTTGGACCTTACATTATTGGGCATTCACTTCATTGTTCTCTTTTACACTAATCGTCTATCAGTTTTTACTGAAGTTATCCCATGTTTTATGCCAAACTCAAGAGTAAAGGAGGCTGGTGAGACAACAGACAGGAGAGATGGAGCGATGATAGTAGAAGAAATTAATGAAAGAAAGATATAAACTGTTGTTCCTGTGCTCTGTGATAGGGCAAGATTTAATATCCGGAATAATGACTCTGCAGTTTATCTGCGACTACGTAATGAATACTAAGACTTCAGACTTTCTCTGTAGTGGACATGAAAAACTTTCCTAATTCGGTGTGGTGCCTTATACAAGGTAAAAACAGATTATACAAAGTCATACTACACTCTGTATAAAGGGGCTTTTCCAGGTTCAGAATATGGAGGTCACTGATATGTGATTGGGTGAAGGGAGCCTCAGACCCGCCGATTATCCGATTGAAGAGGTTCCAAAATTCTGTGATCATTGCAGCCTCTTACACGCCATCTATAGTAATATATACAGCTTTGCTGCTGTGAATAGGACTATGATGTATTGGCCATCAATATTCAGAACCTGGAAAACAATGTTAACACCCATCCTGGAGGCATGAGAACAAGCAAGACAATAGGGAAATGCTATGGCAGAATATGGTGAAACTAGTAATGAGCATGCGCCATGGTTATAGGCAACTGGAGAGGGCCATCTGGGAATACACTATTCTTAGCCACCAATATTAGTATTGGTTATTTGTTCATAGTCGTTTTTATAACAAAAACATCAGCTCAGTAAAGGGTTAATTTTAATGTTGTAAGTTGGAAGAACAAGAGGCACAATAGTGTAGGACAATGCAGCCTAAAGAAGCAGCCAAGAAAAACAGTCATTACACCGGTATTGTGTCTACGTGACATCTATCTGCAACAATTACTAGACCGAGCGAGTCTATTTACTACACTGACTTATTTGACGAAAGAAAAAGAAAAAAGAGGGATGGCACTACCTTCCACTTGGACACCTTCAGCCTCTGTGCACATCAAGTGCTTTCATGCAGAAAAGCAGTCCAAATTCCACCACATGCTACCGGGTGCTCCTCCAGAAATCACATGAAAATCAGTGCATTGCATAAGAAAGGAAGGAGGGCACTCACCAATCTGAAGCTCGACTTTGCTTTATTAAATGTTCATTAAAATATCATGGCCGGGAGAGTAAACAAGGAGCTCCTGTGAGCAGTGTGAAGACGACGGCCGTTTCGCGCTCTTACGGGTCTGTATGTGGAAGGACGCCGGGAGGGAAGATCATATGCTCCGGCCACGGCATACTCCTCCCATACCCGGTTCCTCCCACCTGGCCATGAGATACAAATCACAACAAAACACTAAAACACGATTAAAACTGTGTAGAGCACCCATAAATCTTATACATTAACTAGTATAACCAGCACAAATAACGAGAACAACAATTATTCATTTTCTATCTACCCCATTAGCGACCTTCAATCCTGCGAATGAGTCATTAGTATAAAAAAATAAATAAATAAAAAACGCTCCTTCGTTACCAATGTCCGACGATGCCGCTACTAAACCCCTTTTGGTAATTACAGGAAAACCGACATGTCCAACTTATCGTTGAACCCCGTCGGTCCCATTGCGTTAGTGCGCATTATCCACTTTGACTCGCGTCTGAGGAGGAGCTTATTCCAATCTCCGCCCCGCGCTGGTAAGCGGACCCTTTCAATGCCTGCAAAGGAGAGAGCTCCCGGATTTCCCCCATGTACCTCTCTTACGTGCATAATCAATCTTGGCACTCCTTTGCCCGTTCTGACTGACCTGTAATGCTCCCAGAAACGCACATACATGGGACGTACGGTTTCCCCCACGTAATAAAATCTACATGGACAGAAAAGGACATATACAACATGGTTCGTTTTACAGGTAATGAAATCCATCACCGGGTGCTCAATTGCCCCTATATGTAGGACCCCACTGGTGACATGGAATTCACAGAAGGAACAATGTCCACATCTGTGATTGCCCTTGGGGGACAATGCAGCCTGAAGAAGCAGCCAAGAAAAACAGTCATTACACCGGTATTGTGTCTACGTGACATCTATCTGCAACAATTACTAGACCGAGCGAGACTATTTACTACATTGACTTATGTCGCCCTCTGTACGAGTCGCTAAATTCATGGTTAGTAAATTTATATGCGGTCAAAGACATTCCTGAACATTTCAGTATCTGGGTTAGGAGGATCCAGTGATGAAGCAAACAATAAAAGTAATACACAAGTTGCTCATTTTAACATGTCCCATATCAGAAGCCATGCTGTGATCACGAATAGTCAGGACCGTCTTCTCGGTAACAGACAATGGTAAAGAAGATCCGCTCTAATCATCTATGTGT
Organism: Ranitomeya variabilis; assembly: GCF_051348905.1. Lineage (NCBI taxonomy): Eukaryota > Metazoa > Chordata > Amphibia > Anura > Dendrobatidae > Ranitomeya > Ranitomeya variabilis. The sequence goes on from NC_135237.1 coordinate 131,098,627, forward strand.
ATGAGTGCATTACAATACTTCCCAATCGGCCTCTTTCCCCGTGTGACCTGAAGATACACCAGCTGCACAGCGGAGAATGTGTGGAGCGGAAGCCGCTTTCTCAATGTAAGTCTATGCAGCCAGGTTCTGGGTCCCATAGGCTTACACTGAAAAAGATGCACCGTCCCGTACAGCGTGAACCAAAGCTGAAGAGCGGGTCGTATGAGCCTGGAGAGCCAGTAACCTGAGGGTACAGCGATTTTTAGTACACTTGCACTATATAATATACTGTACATATTTAGGAGGGATTAGGGAAAAAAATGACAGACTAAGGGTGGTTTCACACTTGCGTTTTTGTCTGCAGCGTTTTTTGCACAAAAAACGCATGCGTTTTTTTCCCTATATTTAACATTGAAAACGCTTGCGTTTTTTTGCACATGCGTTTGTTCGCGTTTTCAAACGCATGCGTTTTTTGTCTGCATGCGTTCATTTTCAAAAATGCTACCTGTAGTATTTTCTTGCGCGTTTTTTTGCCGCGAAAAAACGCATGCGTTTTTTCGCGGCAAAAAAATGCATTGCTGTCTATGTAAACGCATGCGTTTTTAAGCACATGCGTTTGTTTGCGCTAAAAACGCATGCGTTTTTATAGAAAAAACACAGAAAACACACTAAAAAGCCACCCACCACCATCAAGGTGATAACGGGATCCAAACCCTAACCCTAACTCTACCCCTAACCTCACCCCTAGCCATTTAATAAACATTTTCTGACAGTCATATTGCCATGTATTTAAGTGCCACGTATCACGTATTTCAGTGCCACTTATGCCACGTGCCACGTATTTAAGTGCCACTTATGCCACGTGCCACGTATTTAAGTGCCACGTGCCACGTATTTCAGTGCCACTTATGCCACGTGCCACGTATTTAAGTGCCACTTATGCCACGTGCCACGTATTTAAGTGCCACTTATGCCACGTGCCACGTATTTAAGTGCCACGTGCCACGTATTTCAGTGCCACTTATGCCACGTGCCACGTATTTAAGTGCCACTTATGCCACGTGCCACGTATTTAAGTGCCACGTGCCACGTATTTAAGTGCCACGTGCCACGTATTTAAGTGCCACGTGCCACGTATTTCAGTGCCACTTATGCCACGTGCCACGTATTTAAGTGCCACGTGCCACGTATTTAAGTGCCACGTGCCACGTATTTCAGTGCCACTTATGCCACGTGCCACGTATTTAAGTGCCACGTGCCACGTATTTCAGTGCCACGTGCCACGTATTTCAGTGCCACTTATGCCACGTGCCACGTATTTAAGTGCCACGTATTTCATTGCCACGTATTAAAATTACTATAACTACGTGGTTATACATGGCACTGAAATATCGTGGCACGTAAATACGTGGCACTTAAATGCGTGGCCACAGATTAGGGTTAGGGTTAGGGGTAGGGGTAGGGTTAGGGTTAGGGTTTTTTGTTTTTTTCTTGTTTTCTTGTGTTTTTCTATAAAAACGCATGCGTCTAAAAAACGCATGCGTTTTACCGCGTTTACATGCGTTTTTTCACACATGCGTTTTTTTAAAAACGCATGCAGATAAAAACGCAAGTGTGAAAGTAGCCTAAGCAAAGTACAACAAACAGCCCCCTCGTCATTATTACAAGTTGGGGTCTCTGTGCCTAGAACATCATTGTTCACAACTTCTGACTTCTCTATGATAAAGGCCTAGTTAGTTTTTCTGTGATGTTGGGAAATAAGAATACTATGGCTGTAAGGGGGAGCGCCAATGATAACTACTGAGCGCTGAACCCTTTCTACTAATGTATGGTTGACCTGTGACCATGGGTGAAGTCACTAATGGCCGGTGTGCTTTGTTATACCATTCTATGGTAAGTGCGGCTTAATGTCTTACTTCAGGCACTGCACGACTACATGTTTAATGACAGAGGTAGATATGGTAATGTATATACTGGCGGGAATGCAAGTTATCTAAGTGCCAGATGACACATGGAGATGCGGAGTGTGAGGTCAGATGCCAGTGAGCCCGTGTGATGGGCGCTGGGCAGCACAGCATTTAGTTAGAGCAGTGCAAAAATCAATTTTTGGAAGTGGCCTTGACCCGAGATCAGACCTGACTGCAATGGACTCACACCTATGCCGTACAGCTGCTATGGATTGCTCCTAGAACTCTTTCGGCTACATCTCTGTTACAGTTCAACCCTACTGTGTCTGTGTGACTGTTCAAACCAAGCATCGCGCCTTGTACAGGACATAGCCCTAATACAATCGTACCTTAGTGTTCAATTCTGTGTCTGCTTTACCAGAAATCTTCACAGTGTACCCTTGGCGTGAGAGCAGTTCAATGCAGTTACAGCCACATGCTTTCCATCTGTGCCCCCCCACCCCCTCTCTTATGATTGACAGCTCTGGCATCACAGCAGCTGATAAGGGCGGAGATCGATATAAAACAAGTAGATGGGAAGATGCACTGCAGCGCACCATGGCATGGCCAAGTAAAACAAAACACTTCATTTGCTTATTTGAATAAAGATTTTTGGCAAATGTAGAATTGGATTTGGACACAAAGTACAATTTTTATTTGGGCTATGTACTTTACAAGGTGTTGTGCTTTGTTTGAACAGTCATTTTGTGCTGAAATGGCTGCTTAAGTGTCAGAGGTAGGATACTTACAAGAACCCACAAACTAGTTTATCCACCATTGCAGAACTTTCACTATTCTAAGTCATCCTAAAACCAATGAAACTAAAGTAAAAAGATCGGAGATGACTTTAGTATGACAGAAACACAAGGTCAAAACGATTAGAACCACAGAGCTATTCAATCATGTCCTACGTTTGGGTCAGTTGCTCACAGGTAGCGTTCCAATAAATCAAACTGCGTGTTGTAAGGAATCTATCTCCGCTAACAAGAAAAGATACATTGAAGATCTCAAGGAGAATTTAAATACATTGGAAGGCTTAAAAGAAAAAGTCAGCGCAGTATTGAAGCAGTTCTGTCTTTATAAGCATTATAACATTATTATAAGCTCTTTATAATGTGAAGTGACTAGTATTATTGCATGAGGTTAATATACAGGCCCACAGTTATGTATAATTAGGAGGAAATAAACAAATATCATTAGACCAGTCCCATGATAAGAAGCATCCTCCTTTGGTGCATGAGCTCATTCTATACTATCATATATAAATTACTTACTACCATAATTCATAACTAAGTAGTACCAAAAAGCCTCCTGTATGTGTGTGATACTGCAGATGAGGCTGTATGGCGAGTATACCAGGCTACACTGAAAAAGTTATGATATATGTAAAGCGATAACAATTGTAATGGGGATTATTGAAAACCAATATTGCACATAGAATCCCCTTTAAAACTTAGCTTTTAATATTATCAGAATAAAACCCTGACCCAAAACAAACCTTGGTTAGATAACCAATAATAAAATACCACCAATAGGTAACCTGTTGAGGTGCTACAATACAGCCTACTACTCACCACTGCCTTGCTGTGGAGGTTGGCACCCTAAGAATCGATTATTTGGCGCCCCCACTCAACGTAGGCTATCCCTAACTTCCCTATAGAATCCCTATCAATATAGGTGGGAAAACAAAATAGTAGAGAGCAGTGGTGAAAAAAAGTGGAACAAAAAAACCCGAACAATAATTAACAAACACCCCCACTTAGGATATTATTAATAATTAGACTGCAGCACATCGCTCAATAGCGAACCATGTCACAACAAAAACTTGGGTCAAAAAATAACCATATCCGTCCCCTGTTTATCATGGATATACTATATCAATTAGATAACAGATCCAATGGGGACCAGAATAGCAGACCAAAGTATGGTGATATAAAATGACAGGAGATCACTTAGCGTGTGCCGACATCACCCCGACGCGTTTCCCCGTTTACACGGTTCATCAGGAGGAGATAGTGTGGTGGCCGATGTTGCCGCATGCCATGAAGATGAATAGCATGGCAGTGGTGAGTAGTAGGCTGTATTGTAGCACCTCAACAGGTTACCTATTGGTGGTATTTTATTATTGGTTATCTAACCAAGGTTTGTTTTGGGTCAGGGTTTTATTCTGATAATATTAAAAGCTAAGTTTTAAAGGGGATTCTATGTGCAATATTGATATATGTAAAGCGCCATGGAATAAATGGCGCTATAATAATAAATAATAATATATTCAAATATGGGGCGGTAAATACTGGCTATTATCTGCTACAGACTGTATACCAATATATACCAAGATAAAAAATTATCTTTCACAATTGGTGCAGAATCCAACCAGAGGAGCAGCACTTTTAGACCTAATACTATCTAATAGACCTGACAGAATAACAAATCTGCAGGTGGTCGGGCATCTAGGAAATAGCGACCACAATATTGTACAGTTTCACCTGTCTTTCACTAGGGGGATTTGTCAGGGAGTCACAAAAACACTGAACTTTAGGAAGGCAAAGTTTGACCAGCTTAGAGATGCCCTTAATCTGGTAGACTGGGACAATATCCTCAGAAATAAGAATACAGATAATAAATGGAAAATGTTTAAGAACATCCTAAATAGGCACTGTAAGCGGTTTATACCTTGTGGGAATAAAAGGACTAGAAATAGGAAAAACCCAATGTGGCTAAACAAAGAAGTAAGACAGGCAATTAACAGTAAAAAGAAAGCATTTGCACTACTAAAGCAGGATGGCACCATTGAAGCTCTAAAAAACTATAGGGAGAAAAATACTTTATCTAAAAAACTAATTAAAGCTGCCAAAAAGGAAACAGAGAAGCACATTGCTAAGGAGAGTAAAACTAATCCCAAACTGTTCTTCAACTATATCAATAGTAAAAGAATAAAAACTGAAAATGTAGGCCCCTTAAAAAAATAGTGAGGAAAGAATGGTTGTAGATGATGAGGAAAAGGCTAACATATTAAACACCTTCTTCTCCACGGTATTCACGGTGGAAAATGAAATGCTAGGTGAAATCCCAAGAAACAATGAAAACCCTATATTAAGGGTCACCAATCTAACCCAAGAAGAGGTGCGAAACCGGCTAAATAAGATTAAAATAGATAAATCTCCGGGTCCGGATGGCATACACCCACGAGTACTAAGAGAACTAAGTAATGTAATAGATAAACCATTATTTCTTATTTTTAGGGACTCTATAGCGACGGGGTCTGTTCCGCAGGACTGGCGCATAGCAAATGTGGTGCCAATATTCAAAAAGGGCTCTAAAAGTGAACCTGGAAATTATAGGACAGTAAGTCTAACCTCTACTGTTGGTAAAATATTTGAAGGGTTTCTGAAGGATGTTATTCTGGATTATCTCAATGAGAATAACTGTTTAACTCCATATCAGCATGGGTTTATGAGAAATCGCTCATGTCAAACCAATCTAATCAGTTTTTATGAAGAGGTAAGCTATAGGCTAGACCACGGTGAGTCATTGGACGTGGTATATCTCGATTTTTCCAAAGCGTTTGATACCGTGCCGCACAAGAGGTTGGTACACAAAATGAGAATGCTTGGTCTGGGGGAAAATGTGTGTAAATGGGTTAGTAACTGGCTTAGTGATAGAAAGCAGAGGGTGGTTATAAATGGTATAGTCTCCAACTGGGTCGCTGTGACCAGTGGGGTACCGCAGGGGTCGGTATTGGGACCTGTTCTCTTCAACATATTCATTAATGATCTGGTAGAAGGTTTACACAGTAAAATATTGATATTTGCAGATGATACAAAACTATGTAAAGCAGTTAATACAAGAGAAGATAGTATTCTGCTACAGATGGATCTGGATAAGTTGGAAACTTGGGCTGAAAGGTGGCAGATGAGGTTTAACAATGATAAATGTAAGGTTATACACATGGGAAGAAGGAATCAATATCACCATTACACACTGAACGGGAAACCACTGGGTAAATCTGACATGGAGAAGGACTTGGGGATCCTAGTTAATGATAAACTTACCTGGAGCAGCCAGTGCCAGGCAGCAGCTGCCAAGGCAAACAGGATCATGGGGTGCATTAAAAGAGGTCTGGATACACATGATGAGAGCATTATACTGCCTCTGTACAAATCCCTAGTTAGACCGCACATGGAGTACTGTGTCCAGTTTTGGGCACCGGTGCTCAGGAAGGATATAATGGAACTAGAGAGAGTACAAAGGAGGGCAACAAAGTTAATAAAGGGGATGGGAGAACTACAATACCCAGATAGATTAGCGAAATTAGGATTATTTAGTCTAGAAAAAAGACGACTGAGGGGCGATCTAATAACCATGTATAAGTATATAAGGGGACAATACAAATATCTCGCTGAGGATCTGTTTATACCAAGGAAGGTGACGGGCACAAGGGGGCATTCTTTGCGTCTGGAGGAGAGAAGGTTTTTCCACCAACATAGAAGAGGATTCTTTACTGTTAGGGCAGTGACAATCTGGAATCGCTTGCCTGAGGAGGTGGTGATGGCGAACTCAGTCGAGGGGTTCAAGAGAGGCCTGGATGTCTTCCTGGAGCAGAACAATATTGTATCATACAATTATTAGGTTCTGTAGAAGGATGTAGATCTGGGGATTTATTATGATGGAATATAGGAATATAGGCTGAACTGGATGGACAAATGTCTTTTTTCGGCCTTACTAACTATGTTACTATGTTAATATCATCGTCATAGATAAAACCAGTAAGGAAACAGAGCGCACAAGACCATAGGGGGATACCTTCATCACAAGATCCAGGAGATCCAGGTAATGCTGCTGCTGTTGTGTGGCTGGGGGATGGACTGGTTCAGGATTGCTCACACTCCTTTTATCGCAAACTATTCCTGCTCTGTACTACTCTCCTTTTCCTGCAATTAGGATACAAATCCTCACACGCTATTCCTGCTTTGAGTGTATTCAATCACCATATTCCCAGCATCCAGGGTACAATGGAAGCCATGTCTCCATTTAAATCAATCTGTAGAGATTGAAGATGAAGCAACAAAATATGGAAAGTGGATTAATTCATACATGCCACAAGAACTGAAACGAAAAGCCCATTAGGAAATACAACCATTTCATTAATTTAAAAAATCAAACAACATCGGACCCAGGTTCATGTAGAGCAATTCAGCCATTTAAAGTATCAGTATCAGTGGTGAACAGAGGCATTTAAATAACAATTATCCGAGCTGCTCCTATCGCAGATGGACGAGGGAAGTTCTCAGTCACGCACCTTTAAGAAAGTGCCATTTACTGAGAGATACAATATTGGCACTAAACTACACCAACATTACAGATATGACAGCAGGGGCATCGCTGCTCAATAAGAAATGTGAATTAGTTTCATAAATATGGTTGTTGGGATGGGCAGTACAGTCTCAAGAAATTCTCTAGAAGCCCACAGAGCACCATGGGAGGGGCCGCCTTAGCACACATTTCTCTAATTCTCAAATTTTATGGGGTTGTTCTCAACACTTAGGAAAAAAGCATCAAAAGCTTGATTAGTCCTGCACGGATTTATCACATACTGTATATCAGTATTGCGATGTGGTGAAGTAACATTCAGGATATATGGGTTTCCCCATTTTATTCTAGGACAGCTCTGGATAAAACTGAACTTCACAGTTTGCTTTGTTTGGCTACCTCGATGAAAGTCATTAATGTCTCAGTGGTAACTGGTTTTTCCAGAATGTGAATCCAGATCTATCTTGCCAATTCTGAGTGAAAGGTGTCACGAAAGAACCTCATTGTACGAGGTAGAGGAACGAAAACCTTTATACTCCTGATTACACTACATGCAGCACAGGTTTTAAAGAAGCCGTCAACTAATCGTACAATCCTTCCTTATATACCACATTCCCCAATGTAAAACGCCTTATACTCCCCTCCCATACTGGCACTATTCCAGTGACTTCACGCCTTGTGAGTTCACTTGGTGGAAAGCTAATGAGCTCCAATGCCGACACCTCCCCCTGAAGAAAGTGAGAGAAAGCAGCTCAATAGTTGCCACTGATTGTCCGCAGGGCTAACGCGGCATAACAGGCTCGGATAAGGTGTTATCTGAGCATGCTCGGGTGTTATCCGACTGTCTTTGGCATGCTAGAAAAATGTTCCAGTCCCCACAGTTGCATGTCGCGCTGCTGTTCACTAGCCTCAACATATGCAGGGATAGCCTAACAAACAGGTAATGCTTGCATGTGTTGCAGCTGTCTAACAGCCACGAGACATGCAGCCACGGGGACTCAAACAGATTTTTTGAGCACTCCGAAGACACTCGGTTAGCACAGGAGCGTGAGCGGATAACCTCTTATCAGAGCACGTTCGCTCACAACTAATAACTATGTAACTTGAGCCCTGGGAGTACTGCTGCCAACATCACTAAAACGGCACAGGAATTGGAGGCGTTATAAGGCGTTTGTATTAGACATTGGGGGAATATGGCATTTAAGCAATGGATAACCCCCTTTCAAGAGACATAAGAACAGTGAAAATTAACACAAAATAAAATTTATTATATACTATACACACAAATACTACCGCACTGAGTGCGATGTGAATGTTGAATACATGAATTTTTGATCTGCCTTTCATACACTTTAATAAATTAAAAATATTAAGGAGAAACTGGTGTTTCAATTTTTATTCAATAAATTAATAGTGCATATTAAAATAGGCAACTTTGTAATGCATCTTGGAGAAATCCATTAGCAAAAAGAAGCAAATTTCTCTTGTAATCCCAAACAGTTACAATCTGTAAAAAACCTGTGGAAAGTGAATGTATATTTGCCTATTATTGAAAATGGAGATGACAATTGCTGCTTATAATAGTCTATGGAGGGGGAGGAGCTAAAGACACATTCGGGTTGCAAGTTCTCCTGAGGTGATTATACTCTGTGAGCGATTCAGAATACTGGCATAAAACATTTGGAAAAGTCTCAAATCTTTTGCTCAAGACAAAGCACAGCAAAAAAAAAAAAAAATTACAACGTTTGTCATTTTTAGGCCAATTTTAAGTAGCTCAGTTCCTCTAAAACGTGCGGAGCTGAAGAGGAGTCGTGCATGCCCCAACCTGCCAAATTCAGCAAAAGTGCTGCCATTACTTACACCAGAAATGCCACTTCAGCCCCTAACTAGAATAGCATTTCTGGGTGACACAAGGAGGCACATACTACAGGCCGATACATTAGGTGCCCCTTAATAAATGTAGCGCATCATACGAGAGTGATCCCTTCGTTAAGACTGGCTTGCCCAACTCCAATCTTAATGAATCGCGCCCCTCAGAATCCATCGCCTGCAGTTGCCAACAGTCACAAATTTACAAAGACTGCGCAAAACTTTCCGAAACTATCTCAGCACATGTAGGAACATTCTGACCTGAAAAGGGGCAGAGTTTGCATAAACTGCACCTAAAAGTGAGCACTTTAAGATTCCTATTCTACCAAAAAGATGTTGTTACATAAGTGGGAAGTATCTATTTTGTGTCCCCCTCCTGAACTCTGACTATCCAAATCTGGTATTTGGTGAATTGGGGAGAGTGATGATTGACCTCTAGCTGGAGGGAAGCTTAGAGCAGCAGAAACTTCCACCATACACGTCAGCATTATGGACCTATAACTATTTTTGCTAAACTGCCAAGTAAGTGCATTTTAATACCTTGGTATCCATGGTAATCCTGTCAACAATATTCAACCGTCTTACCTCCATCTTATTAAAAAAATTCCAGACCAATGTGGTTTCCATAGTAACAAAGTAAAAATGTCATCTCAAATCAGATTTTAGATGCCAGACCTTTAAGAGTAAAACACAGAATCTTGGTTTCTATTAATTACAGAATGCACAATATCAAGAAAACCAAAATTGTAGAAGATCGGACATCTGCCAGAAACACACTCAGCATCATAAAGATAATGGATCATCACATGCTTCATCAATAATTCAGAAAGTGAGAGGTCACAGATTTACTCTCTAATATTGTGATCGCAAGAAAACATGTATGGGATGTGAAAAGCAAGGCATGAATACGAAGAAGAGCATGTAACAAGATGTAAAAAAAAAAAAAAAAAAACCCCAAAGCTATAATTCCCCTTGGGTGGTGAGAGAACTACAAGTATTTTTTAACCCAATCCATGCTGTATTTTTTAACCCAATCCGTGCTGTTCCTTACATTCTTATTAATTGCAGAAAGCCCCTTTTAAAACGTGAGCAGACAAGTAGAAATGACTATAGGGTTGTGTGTAACAAATTGTACAAATATAAAATATGAATAGGAAGTAGAGAGCTGCTGAAGCCTAATGTTTTACTCAGTAAGGGCTCCCCAAGGGAGCCAGGGAGCCACTACATGCATGGATGATCTGCCGTACATATCTATTGCATACACAAACTATGGCATTTACTTGATACTTTACATGGAGAAATTCTAATTTTCACAAAAATGTCACTAAGCTAGGTCTCCATCGTGACAGTGTCACCTGTGAGTCATGGTGAACTCGTGGCATTACTGTGACTCATGCTGAAACTTTAAGACTTCCCTTTCGAATTCCGAGCAGCCATTGCAAAGAAAACCAACATAGCGGTCACAGTTGCAATCAAGATATTTTGTCAGTGACTAGTAGACGATGCCATCACCCAGGTCATAGGAAGGATCCCATGGTGATGATGGGTCAGCATTCATGATGTGAAGCAAAGTCCGTATAGAACAGGGGTGCGGAGCTTTAGGCCTGTGGGCCGTTTACGCCTCTCGATGACCTTTTATTTGGCCCCCAGGCAGATTCCAGAGGACCGCAGTGCTTGGGCCAGCAGCTGCATTTTGCCGGCCCACTAATTTCTTCCTACCATGTGAGCACGCACATACAGTGCTCGCTACTGAATGATAAGGTGCGGGCAATGAAAGATTTCATCTTGACACCAGTGCCAGGACGCACTTTGTGGGCAGAGTTAGCGCATGACTCGTACTGAAGGATGGTATAAGTATACAAATAGCTCTTGGAAGAAGAAAGGAAAAAAAAAATTCCCTACCCCTGCTGTAGAACAATGCAGGTAGAGGGAAATCCAATAATGCAATGGCGTACCCCTGGGCTTCGGGCTGATAAGCAGTCCCTTTACATATTTCAGAGTTAAGAGCCTGGTGGGGTAACCTCCAGAGTCTGCTAACCTAAATTCCTCTTAGACTCCTCTGAGTGAAAGGGGAATTCCTTTGCTTCCCTGAGGATTGATTGTTCTCCAGTTTTACTGGCAAGAACTCAGTAGTGAAAAAAGCCAGACGGGGACGTGGAGTTCTGAGACTAATGTATGTTCTCTGCCTGCCAACTTTTATGCAACTTCTCAAGCAGCATAATGAGAAGCGTTAAAGAAAAAAATAAATCCTGAGAGCATTTTATTAAGATGATATTACAGTAAACAGTCAATGCCTACACGATGGAATCATGAGCAGGGTCAACCCAGCATTACCAAGGCCTCGTTCAGACGGATGATTTCCCGCTCAATGTGAAAAACGGACCTAAGGGGCTAGTTCAGACCAGTGTTTTTTTCACAACCACCAAGTGGGGAGAAAAAAATGACGCAGGCTGTTCTGTTTATTGAATAATATTCACCCCTAAACTCAAGGGGTGTGTGAAAAATGCAGACGTTATATATGACACCAACTGTACGGCATTAGTTTTTAATGGATGCAAAGATTACATAGGAAAGTTTTTTAAACTGTAAACGATAAATATAAAAAAATAGGCATACAGATGACACATGGGTGTGAAGAAACACCATTTTTCTGGCTAAAAAATGGACAAGTTTTCATATGATCTTCTGAACCCGCCTTACAGAACGCAAAACCATAGAAATGCAGCTACACAAGTGTTGCTCCACATTGATAAAATGCCGCCGCGCTGCAATCCTTTAGTCAGAAGGCGAATAGTAATACTGGCACAGCTACAATGTACTCACAGTATACGAGGTTAAGAACGTAGTGCCAGACTAGCAATACGCCTTACAGCTGTAAAGGCCGCCTTACACATAAGATGGCTGTCGCGGAGCGATCCTTCAGCCAGCAGCCATCTCACCCATACACAAGGAGAGCTCGTTCGGCCGACCGTTCCCGGGTTCTTTAAGAGAAAGCCACCAGACAATGTATAAGAGTAGATTTATTAAGATTGGCACCGCGTAGGAGGGCAGCGAATGCAACAAAATAAGCAGACTGGATGACAAAATACAGCATTCTACTATCTAGAAAATGTAAAAATTGCTTTGAAAAAGGATTTCCAAAAGCCAGATGGACTTTAGAGTTTCAGTGAAAAAATAATTCTTATGAAAAGCTGATGACTGTCAAAAATTACTGGTTGCAGAAAGGCTTTTATCATTCTGAATTTGATGAATAGACGGTACTTTGTGTAAGCTCGGTGTGAAGCTTCAGTCAAACATTTATCACATTTGCTGAGAATTAACAGTGCATCGTGCAGCATGACAGGTGACCCCAACAGACCCCAATATAAGGCAATGCAATCTGTTGAGTGCCGCTAGTCAGGAACAGTAAATGGCCTTGTGCCAGGTAAACATATAAGTCTGTCCAGGAACTGTAGAGAAGAAGGAGTTTATGAAGACCAGTGTGGATTAATTAAAAATTCCAATATTATAAAAAGCCATCTATAGGAAGAGCCACATTATAGGGCATGAGTCTCATAGATAGGTGGGGGGGGGGGGGGGGGGGCGTTCACCACTTTCTCCAGTTACAAAAATAGCAATGTCTCAATTAACCAAGATGGGATTCATTTTCCTAATAAAGAGGACTCAAGCAAGCGTAGGATCTGCATCTAAAGTGAAGGAAATAAGTACCATATATACTCGACTATAAGCTGAGACCCCTAATTTTGCCACAAAAAACTGGGAAAACTTAATGACTCAAGTATAAGCCTAGGGTGGAAAATGCAGCAGCTACCGGTAAATGTCAAAAATAAAAACAGATACCAATAAAAGTAAAATTAAGTAGGTTAAATGTTTTTGAATGTCCATATTGAATCAGGAGCCCCATATAATGCTCCATACAGTTCAAGATGGGCCCCATAAGATGCTCCATACAAAATATAGCCCAATATAATGCTCCATATAATGCTCCATACAGTTTATGATGGGCCCTATAAGATGCTCCATATTAAAATATGCCCCATATAATGCTGCACAAATGTTGACTATGACCCATAAGATGCTCCAGAGATATTTGCCCCCATATAATGCTGCACATGGCCCCATAAGATGCTCCATAGAAATATTTGCCCCATATAATGCTGCACATGGCCCCATAAGATGCTCCATAGAAATATTTGCCCCATATAATGCTGCACATGGCCCCATAAGATGCTCCATAGACATATTTGCCCCGTATTATGCTCCACAAATGCTGATTATGGCCCCATAAGATGTTCCATAGACTATTATGCCCCATATGCTGTTGCTGCGATTAAAAAATAAATAAAAATCACATACTCACCTCTCGTCACTCAGGCCCCCGGCACTTGCTATAGTCACCTGTCCACTTTCCACCGTCGGCGCCACTGTGTCTTCCGCGTCCTCTGCACTGACTGTTCAGGCATAGGGCGGCACGCAAACTAATCGCGTCCTCTGACCTGAGCCACTGCAGAGGACGCAGAAGACGGAGCGGCGCCGACGGTGGAACGTAGAAAGGTGAATATCGCGCAATGCCCTTTATATACTCACCTGCTACTGGCGCGTCCCTGGTTCTTTGGGCGCAGGCAGCTTCTTTCTGTATTGAGCGGTCACATGGTACCGCTCATTACAGTAATGAATATACGGCTCCACCCCTATGGGAGTGTAGCCGGGTCCATATTCATTACTGTAATGTGGAGAACCACGTGACCGCTCAATACAGGAAGAAGCTGTCGGCGCCCAGAAAAGCAGGGACGTTTAGGGACTGCGCCAGGAGCAGGTGAGTATGATTAGACAGCTGCCGCTCCCCCTCCCCTGCCGACCCCTGGGAATGACTCGAGTAAGCCGAGAGGGGCAATTTCAGTCTAAAAAAAAATGGGCTGCAATTCTCGGCTTATACTCTAGCATATACGGTATTTGATCTCTTGCTGATTTTGTAAGTTTGCCCACTGACAAAGACATGAACAATCTATAATTTTAAGGGTAGGTTAATTTTAACATTGAGAGATAGAATATCAAAAATAAAATCCAGAAAATCACGTTGTAAAAATTATATAAATTTATTTGAATTTTTCAGTGAGAAATAAGTATTTGATCCCTCTGGGAAACAAGACTTAATACTTGGTGGCAAAACACTTGATGGCAAGCACAGCAGACGTTTTTTGTAGTTGATGATGAGGTTTGCGCACATGTCAGGAGGAATTTTGGTCCAGTCCTCTTTGCAGATCATCTCTAAATCATGAAGATTTTGAGGCTGCCGCTTGGAAACTCGGAGCTTCAACTCCCTCCTATAAGTTTTCTATGGGATAAGGTCTGGAGACTGGCTAGGCCACTCCATGACCTTAATGTGCTTCTTTTTGAGCCAATCCTTTTCTGCCTTGGCTGTATGTTTTGGGTCAATGTCTTGCTAGAAGACCCAGCCATGACCCATTTTTAATGTCCTGGCAGAAGGAAGGAGGTTGTCACTCAGGAGTTTACGGTACATGGCTCCATCCATTCTCCTATTGATGCGGTATAGTCCTGTGCCCTTAGCAGAGAAACACCCCCAAAACATGTTTCCACCTCTATGCTTGATAATGGGGACGGTGTTCTTTGGGTCATAGGCAGCATTTCTCTTCCTCTAAACACGGCGAGTTGAGATAATGCCAAAGACCTCAACTTATGTCTCATCTGACCACAGCACCTTCTCCCAATCACTCACAGAATCATCCATATCCAGGTGTTCATTGGCAAACTTCAGACGGGCCTGCACATGGGCCTTCTTGAGCAGGGGGACCTTGCGGGTACTGTGGGATTTTAAACCTTTTTGGCGTAATGTGTTACCAATGGTTTTCTTGGCGACTGTGATCCCAGCTGCCTTGAGCTCATTAACAAGTTCCCGACGCGTAATTTTAGGCTGATCTCTCACCTTCCTCATGATCAAGGATACCCCATGAGGTGAGATTTTTCATGGTGCCCCAGATCGATGTCGATTGACAGTCATTTTGTAGTTCTTCCATTTTCTTACTATTGCACCAACAGTTGTCTCCTTCTCACCCAGCATCTTACGTATGGTTTTGTAGCCCATTCCAGCTTTGTGCAGGTCTATGATCTTGACCCTGACACCCTTACAAAGCTCTTTGGTCTTGCCCATGTTGTAGAGGTTAGAGTCTGACTGATTAATGAGTCTGTGGACAGGAGTCTTTTATAAAGGTGACTATGTAACAGCTGTCTTTAATGCAGGTAACGAGTTGATTAGGAGTGTCTAACTGGTCTGTAGGAGCCAGAACTCTTAATGGTTGGTAGGGGGTCAAATACTTATTTCTCACTGCAAAATGCAAATAAATTTATACTATGTGATTTTCTGGATTTTATTTTTGATATTCTTTCTCAATGTTAAAATGAACCTACTCTTAAAATTATAGACTGTTCATGTCTTTGCCAGTGGGCAAACTTACAAAATCAGCAAGGGATCAAATAATTAATGCCTTCACTGTATCAGACATTTTTGGAATAAGCTGGAACCAGGCCATAAACGAATATTGGACAGTATGTTAGTGTCAGGCACATGGGTGTAAGAACACAATATCGCTGCTGCTGCGGCTCCCGTCATATTCATCCTTTTTACATTTAATTATGACCACTGTTTGAGCTGCTGTTTTGCAGTAACTCTTGCAGCCAGTCAACACATATAATGAATGTTGTACTTTTATCCGGCACGTAGCCGGCTTTACAATGGATATAGACAGGATTACGTTAATGCTTGTATAACCTTACAACACTGACCTTCACGATACAAGAAAATGTATGATCCCTTCCTAGCAAAAAACAATCTTTAAGGCACTGTATGTAGGCTGACCTGGTGAGCAAAACCACAGTGACTATTGCAAATAAAACCATTTTTGTTATATGTAAAGTGGGGGCATCTTTTAGGAAACTAATCTGAGTCACTAGTGTCACGTTATTTAGATTATAATCATCCCTTTGTCTTGTATAGGTTAGACAATGCACAATTTTATTAAAAATAATAATTAATGCGCACATTCACTGCTATTTTTTCTCAGTTATACATTTTAAAAAAAGGGAAAAAAGAAAACAACTTTACCATTCGCATCTTACAGAAGTCCCTCGCTCCATCATTACATTGACAATGCATTAAAGGGAACCTGTCACCCCCAAAATCGATGGTGAGGTAAGCTCACCGTCTTCAGGGGCTTATCTACAGCATTCTGTAATGCTGTAGATAAGCCGCCGATGTTACCTGAAAGAGGAGAAAAAGACATTATACTCACCCAGGGGCGGTCCCGCTCCGATGGGCGTCTCAGGTCCGGGGCCTCCCATCTTCATTCCATGACATCCTCTTCTGGTCTTCACGCCGCGGCTCTGGCGCAGGCATACTTTGTCTGTCCTGTTGAGGGCAGAGCAACGTACTGTAGTGCGCAGGTGCCGGAAAGGTCAGAGAGGCCCGGCGCCTGCGAACTACAGTATTTTGCTCTGCCCTCAACAAAGTACGCCTGCGCCGGAGCCGCGGCGTGAAGACCAGAAGAGGACGTCATGGAATGAAAATAGGAGGCGCCGGAACGGACCGGAGATGCCCATCGGACCAGACCGCAGCGGGACCGCCCAGGTGAGTATAATGTAATGTCTTTTTCTCATCTTTCAGGTAACATTGGGGGTTTATCTACAGCATTACAGAATGCTGTAGATAAGCCCCTGATGACGGTGGGCTTACCTCATCATCGATTTTGGGGGTGACAGGTTCCCTTTAATCTCAATGCTTAATGCAGAATATTGGAACACTGAACACTTAAGGCGACCCTTCTCCCTGAAACAAAAAAATAACTATATATTTCTCATGTACATTTGCCCTGCCTGGTGCTTTCCGTTTGCCTTCTCTACTCAGATCTGTGGCAAAATATGAGAAATTTATAGTCCCAGGATAGACTGACGTTTTAAAGGGGTTTTCCACTTTCAGTAACGTTTACCCCAAATACTTGGTACCCTTGGTACCCTGCAGCAAAACTGCATCAATATAATTTACATATTGCTGGAATCAAGGTCTCTGCCCCTACATCATGCTTTTCTTAGACGGGGTAGCAAAAACTTGATGACAAATTCTTTCTAAGGCCTATATACATGGGCGAATAATCGGCAAAGGAGGAGGCAACATCGATCATTACGGATTATCAGTCCATGCAAAAATGCTGCAGATTAGCTACTGAACCAGCAAAATATTTGTCGGTTATCTGATTGGATGATTCTTGTAGGGCATTAAATCACTGTTGGCAGCACATCCCTCATGCAACAGGGGATGTACTGCTGCCGACAACATTCATGCTGTATAGGCACAGAACAAACTTTTCAATAGCTGTTCTGTAGTGATGAGCGAATATACTCGTTACTCGAGATTTCCCGAGCACGCTCGAGTGTCCTCCGAGTATTTTTTAGGGCTCGGAGATTTAGTTTTTCTTGCCGCAGCTGAATGATTTACATCTGTTAGCCAGCATAAGTACATGTGGATGCCTGTTTGCTAGGGAATCCCCACATGTTCTTATGCTGGCTAACAGATGTAAATCATTCAGCTGCGGCAAGAAAAACTAAATCTCCGAGCCCTAAAAAATACTTGGAGGACACTCGAGCGTGCTCGGGAAATCTCGAGTGTGCTCGGGAAATCTCGAGTAACGAGTATATTCGCTCATCACTACTGTTCTGTCCACTTATAGTTGGTATTGGTCCCACATAAATAGGGCATAAATGAGGGCTGGTTGGGTACTATATAGAAATTGTAAGCAGCGGCGTTTCAGTCAGTGAATTTAGTGAGACAGTGACCCAGGCAAGTTAAGTAAATGTCCATTATTGTCCAAAAACTGCACACATGAAATCGCCCAGCTCCGGATCGCGGGGGGGGGGGGGGGGGAATACATAAATAAAGTCCTGTGCCGCTGACACATGCACCCCCCGTGTGAAATCCAAACAAAACACACTCACACCTTAAGGCTGCATGTCCGCGATCAGGTTTGGACACAGCGCACTTACGCTGCGTTCAAAACACTGCGATGTACAGTACAAGCACAGTGGATGGGATTTAACGAAAATTTCCACATACATATATAGATATACACTCACTGGCCACTTTATTAGGTACACCATGCTAGTAACGGGTTGGACCCCCTTTTGCCTTCAGAACTGCCTCAATTCTTCGTGGCATAGATTCAACAAGGTGCTGGAAGCATTCCTCAGAGATTTTGGTCCATATTGACATGATGGCATCACACAGTTGCCGCAGATTTGTCGGCTGCACATCCCTGATGCGAATCTCCCGTTCCACCACATCCCAAAGATTTCATGTTGTTTACGCCAAATTCTGACCCTACCATCCGAATGTCGCAGCAGAAATCGAGACTCATCAGACCAAGCAACGTTTTTCCAATCTTCTACTGTCCAATTTCGATGAGCTTGTGCAAATTGTAGCCTCAGTTTCCTGTTCTTAGCTGAAAGGAGTGGTACCCGGTGTGGTCTTCTGCTGCTGTAGCCCATCTGCCTCAAAGTTCGACGCACTGTGCGTTCAGAGATGCTCTTAGGCCTACCTTGGTTGTAACGGGTGGCGATTTGAGTCACTGTTGCCTTTCTATCAGCTCGAACCAGTCTGCCCATTCTCCTCTGACCTCTGGCATCAACAAGGCATTTCCGCCCACAGAACTGCCGCTCACTGGATTTTTTTTCTTTTTCGGACCATTCTCTGTAAACCCTAGAGATGGTTGTGCGTGAAAATCCCAGTAGATCAGCAGTTTCTGAAATACTCAGACCAGCCCTTCTGGCACCAACAACCATGCCACGTTCAAAGGCACTCAAATCACCTTTCTTCCCCATACTGATGCTCGGTTTGAACTGCAGGAGATTGTCTTGACCATGTCTACATGCCTAAATGCACTGAGTTGCCGCCATGTGATTGGCTGATTAGAAATTAAGTGGCCAGTGAGTGTATACTGAATGCAGTAAATCCACATTGTTCAGTGAAAACCTCTGCATTTACCTGCATGATTAGAACGCAGCACTTTGGGTTTAGTGAAGATACTCTGGGTCCAAAGAACTGATACTTCCTGATTATGGGAACGTATGAAAACCGTGGCCTTGGGCCACTTGTAAGACCTGGACTGGAAGGGGAGATCCGTCCCACTACCATCCTACAGATCTCCAAACATAAAAGACCAATACATGTTTTCTTCAATGGACTTGGTCAAATAACTTGACCCAGTCCACACTTTTATTTTGCATGGTAACACCAGCCGTGGCAGTGATTACAATGCACTCCAGTGCTTCAGTATGGTCCTAAGCACATTCTGGGGGGTAAATAACGATCCTCTCATATGGTTCCCCTCACTATATATATATATATATATATTTGATTCATGCCCATTTATGAGAAACCAGAGCCAAGATGCAAATTTAGACACTACAAAAGGAAGTGAAAATACCCCATTAACAGCCTCTCAACGTTTACCGCACTTCCAGATAGATTCCCAATTAAAATTAAATAAAAATTACACCAAGCAGAGCACAATTTGATAAATGTTGGTAAATAGGAGCTAACAAGTAAACCAAGGGAACACTGCTAAACACAGTATTAAAGAATCATTATCATTATCATTATCTCCACAAAGTAAAGCAGATTGTAGGGAACCAGCCAGAAGAAACAATATATTCCCTATAGGGACCCATCTATCATAGGGATTGCCCAAAGATAAGGATACTACAATACAAAGATTTCAGGTCAAAAAATTGTATCATTAACTTTAGTAACTACATTTTGGTGTGTCATCTAAAATCAAGCTTAAGACATGAAAGGCTACCCTTCCCCAGCTCACACTGTTCTACAGAGAAGGATTTTAGGAACATACAGGCAAAGCGAAGATTGAGAAGAGAGCCTCTGTTCCCAAAGTAAATTCAACAGAGCTGAATGGCCAGGAAAGCAAAGCTAAACTCATTAATAATGTACTGCCACAACAGAATGAGAGATGACAACATTTTGGCAATTTATAAAAGGCAGTTTCACTAGTAAGGCAATTAACCCACAGTCAAGATCATTAGTGAATGGTTCTCCTAAATTATACACTGCCTATTATGGAGCCCTAAGAAGACAAGTTAATAATTTCTTTGACATGGAAATCAGCAGCTCTACATAGATCATCCCGGCTTTGCTTACACAATACACACTCAGAAGTATGAAAAAGAAGGAAACAAACTTTGCAAGATAAAAAGTACAAAATGGAACTAGTTAGGATGGTGAAAGTTGCCAAAAACAGCTACTGGGAAGTCCGTTCAGTAAGGGCCTGTACATTTATAGGACCCCAGGGATCCGCAAGTTATCATTTATCCTGTGGATGGGTGATTACTTGTAACATTGGGACACCCCCATAAGGCCCTAGAGACCTTTCCCAGCAGAAAAGCTACAGTGCTGCTGCTGCACATTTACAATGGTGTTCAAAAGTCCTGCATAGGCGTGAAGAAAACTATATGTTTCATACTTCTGAATCTCTACAGTGAAACTGGTGGAACATATATGTTTTTGTAATCCCTCATTGTATGCCATACTCATTTTTGAATGTCCCAAGTGTATAAATTGTTATGGTATGCGCATTTTTGATATTTTTTTTACAGCATAACCATACCTACACCAGTACAGTGTGTAGAATGGTGAACAGGTTTCTAAGTTCATTAACTTCCAATGCAAGTTCACACAGACTTAAATTTTACTTTTTAAGATTTATTATTTTTTATTTAATTCAGAGTGCTGAAAAGGGCCTTTTGAGTGCATCTTTAGCTTCTAATACTTTATTGGCCAGCGTTTGCTCTTGAGCACCAGCTTGCATCTCTGTGGCATTGAGTGAACAAGCTTCTGCAGATGTTCACGAGTGATGATGTGGTTCCAGGCCTGTATCAGAGCCTCAATCAACTCACTCTTGGTCCTTGGCTGTTTTCTAGATATCTCTAATGATACCTTGTGCCACAAATTTTCAATTGGATTGAGGTCCGGGGACTGAGCTGGCCAGTCAATAGTAGCCACCTTGTTCTTCCAATACCATTGGCTGCCATACAGCCCCAGACCATTACTTTCATCAGATGTTTCACAGAGAAGCTCAAACACTCTGGCTTGTACTCTTCATGTGGGAACCTTCTCACATAACACTTGCCATCATTTCCTAAAATGCAAAAAGTGCTTTCATCACTAAATAGCACTTTTTCCCACTCCTCCTTCCTCCATTTTAAATATTTCAATGCCCACAGTTTTCGCCTTTGTCTTTGTATGACTGTCATCAATGGCTTCTTTCGGGCCTTGCACCCACTCAATCCTGCTTCCAAACATCTCGTCCTAACAGTTGATGTTGCTACCTCAATATTGCACTTTTCTTGCCATTCTCGCAGAAGCTGAGGAGAGGTGAGCTTTCGATTGGCAAGGGATGTTCTTATCAGTACTCTATCCTCCCTTTTAGTTGACTTTCTGGGCCGACCAGATCTGGGCCTGTCCTGGGTAATTCCAAGCTGCTTATGTTTCTGCAAAATTCTTACGACTGTACTCTGATTACAGCCGACCTTCCTTGCGATCTGGGGGCCAGTATAACCCTCTTCATGTAGCACCACAACTCGCACACGATCCTCCGTTGACAAAAATCTGAAGGCTCCCATCATAAAACTCTACAGTATGATTCACTAGATAGACCAACAGATAAAACAAACAAACAAAGCAGCAGATGTGATGCAATGTAATGCAATGTGATTGGCTGCCATATCCAGGTTATGATTGGTCACAAGAACCTCATCTGTGATTGGCTAATTTTGGATCTGAAGCTGTACAATATTTAGTTGTGCTTTCAATTCCCATATTGTTGCAATAATTTCAGGCAAAACTGCTTCAAAAGCTAAAAATATTACAGGGAGAGAATGCAAAATTGTATTCTGAACAAAACCATATATAATATGCCGTATTCGCATCGAAGATATTAGACAGAAAACGTTTAAAACTTGAAAAATCTATTTATCCTATGCCTATGCAGGACTTTTGAACACCACTGTACCTCCTTGCCATCTGCTGCAGAAATTGACAATCTGTGGATTTCAAACCAGAAAATATGCCAATAGACCATAGAAAAAGTAACAGCACTAGCAAATCATCAGAGTCCTGTGGAAGGATGGCAGACCCACAATCAGAGCTAAAGCAGCTCATCGAACGGTGTTAGGTGAACTGCACAGAAATGTACAGAACTTGAAAACAGGGGAAGAGAATATGCGGCACTCAACAGATTGAAAAACGTGTGATAGTCCTTTATTCCATACTTTGAGATATGGACTAAGATGAGGCGTGCAGGTTAGGCAGAGAGGACTACAGCTGTTTCACGTAACTAAGTTTTACTTCAGGTCACTGCTTTTCAAAGGGCTGGCCATTCAGTATATAGTGAGAGAAAAACAGTGTTCTAAATCAAAATACATAGAAATATACGGTAAGCTCTACTCTACACACTAATCACCTTTTAACAGAAGAATCGTATATCAGAGGTAAATAGACAGATCTAGTCTGTGATTTAATCCCATGGGACCTGGCGCATTGGTCTTCATGATCCATCTAGCGTCATGTCTAAGTAAAATATTGTTGTGGTTACCACCTTGAGATGGATAATTAACCACTTCAAGACCTGCAAAGCACAAGGTCTCTGGATCAGAATTGTGCTTTTCCTGCATGTGTTTATAAGTCTTATCGAACCCTTGCCTCATGTAATGGAACGATAGTTTTCACAAAATCTAGTTTTTAAAGATATACCGTAATCGTTTTTCCTATGAAGCTAGATGGAACATGAAGTCCAATGCACAAGGTCCCATGGGATAAAATGACAGACTAGATCTGTCTATTTTCCTTTGCTTTGATATACAATACTTCTGTTAAAAGGTAATTAATATATATCTTACTGTACATTTCTATGTATTTTGATTTATAACAGTTTTTCTCACTATGCACTGAATGACCTGAAGTAATTACACACGTGGACCTGTTGAAGCGTTGTAAAGCAAAATGGCCGTCGTCCACTCTGCCTCTCCCCGCATGTCTTTGTAACCTGCACGCCTCATCTTTGTCCATTTCCCAAAGTATGGAATAAGGGACTATCACACTTTTTTTCGAACTGGCGAGTGCCGCATATTCTCATCCACTGTTACAAAAACCTGATCCACAGTAGCGCTACTGAAGTATGCAACAGATTTTCTTGTACACACTACATCTACACATACACTTAAAGGCAAAAAACTTCTCCTGAAAATGTGCCAGTCACAAATGTGCACAGCAGCTTCACGGGCTTGTCCAGAGCTCAGGTTAATTAACTGTAGCAAAATAGAAGCTGAGCTGTGATTGGTTGCTATTGGCAGCCTGATAAATCCCCAGCCAACAGTAAGCCCTCCCCCCTGGCAGTATATATTAGCTCACACATACACATAATAGACAGGTCGTGTGACTGACAGCTGCCGGATTCCTATATGGTACATTTGTTGCTCTTGTAGTTTGTCGGCTTATTAATCAGATTTTTATTTTTGAAGGATAATACCAGACTTGTGTGTGTTTTAGGGCGAGTTTCATGTGTCAAGTTGTGTGTGTTGAGTTGCGTGTGGCGACATGCATGTAGCGACTTTTGTGAGATGAGTTGTGTGGCGACATGCGTGTAGCAACATTTTGTGTGTCGAGTTGCATGTGACAGGTTAGTGTAGCAAGTTGTGTGCAGCAAGATTTGTGCATGGCGAGTTTTGCGCGTGGCGAGTTTTATGTGTGGTGCGTTTTGAGTATGTGCAAGTTTTGTGTGAGGCAACTTTTGCATGTGGTGCAACTTTTGTACATGTGGCAATTTTTCTGTGTGCAAGTTTTGCATGAGGTGAGTTTTCCATGAGGTGAGTTTTGCACGTGTGGAGAGTTTTGCGTGAGCCTAGTTTTGCATATGGCGAGTTTTGCATGTAGCGAGTTTTAAGCGTTGCGAGTTTTGAGTGGTGACTTTTGTGTTTGACTTTTATGTGGCGAGGTTGGTGTGTGCGTGGTGAAATGTGTGCTGAGGGTCGTATATGTGTTCAAGCACGTGGTAGTGTGTGGCGCATTTTGTGTTCAGATCCCCATGTGTGGTGAGTATCCCATGTCGGGGCCCCACCTTAGCAACTGTACGGTATATACTCTTTGGCGCCATCGCTCTCATTCTTTAAGTCCTCATTGTTCACATCTGGCAGCTGTCAATTTTCCTCCAACACTTTTCCCTTCACTTTTTCCCCATTATGTAGATAGGGGCAAAATTGTTTGGTGAATTGGAACGCACGGGGTTAAAATTTCACCTCACAACATAGCCTATGACGCTCTCGGGGTCCAGACGTGTGACTGTGCAAAATTTTGTGGCTGTAGCTGCGACGGTGCAGATGCCAATCCCGGACATACACACATACATACATACACACATTCAGCTTTATATATTAGACTAGCTGTACTACCCGGCTTCGCCCGGGTTAATGACTGCTGTTAGCAAAATAGAATGTGTTAACAAAAATTTATTCTGCACACAAAAACCACAAAACAAATAGATAGAAATGTAATTATTAAAAGGCAAAAACTAAGCAAATAGAAGCATTTCACAACATATATTAGCTTTGTTATACTGAGAATGTCTTTGTTGCCTATATTAACCAATCAGAGCTCAGGTTAATTAACTGTAGCAAAATAGAAGCTGAGCTGTGATTGGTTGCTATTGGCAGCCTGATAAATCCCCAGCCAACAGGAAGCCCTCCCCCCTGGCAGTATATATTAGCTCACACATACACATAATAGACAGGTCATGTGACTGACAGCTGCCGTATTTCCTATATGGTACATTTGTTGCTCTTGTAGTTTGCTTATTAATCAGATTTTTATTTTTGAAGGACAATACCAGACTTGTGTGTGTTTTAGGGCGAGTTTTATGTGTCAAGTTGTGTGTGTTGAGTTGCGTGTGGCGACATGCATGTAGCGACTTTTGTGAGATGAGTTTTGTGTGGCGACATGCGTGTAGCAACATTTTGTGTGTTGAGTTGCATGTGACAGGTTAGTGTAGCAAGTTGTGTGCAGCAAGATTTGTGCATGGCGAGTTTTGCGCGTGGCGAGTTTTATGTGTGGTGCATTTTGAGTATGTGCAAGTTTTGTGTGAGGCAACTTTTGCATGTGGTGCAACTTTTGTACATGTGGCAATTTTTCTGTGTGTGCAAGTTTTGCATGAGGTGAGTTTTCCATGAGGTGAGTTTTGCACGTGTGGCGAGTTTTGCGTGAGCCTAGTTTTGCATATGGCGAGTTTTGCATGTAGCGAGTTTTGAGTGGTGACTTTTGTGTTTCGACTGTTATGTGGCGAGGTTGGTGTGTGTGTGTGGTGAAATGTGTGCTGAGGGTGGTATATGTGTTCAAGCACGTGGTAGTGTGTGGCGCATTTTGTGTTTGTGTTCATATCCCCGTGTGTGGTGAGTATCCCATGTCGGGGCCCCACCTTAGCAACTGTACGGTATATACTCTTTGTCGCCATCGCTCTCATTCTTTAAGTCCTCATTGTTCACATCTGGCAGCTGTCAATTTTCCTCCAACACTTTTCCCTTCACTTTTTCCCCATTATGTAGATAGGAGCAAAATTGTTTGGTGAATTGGAACGCGCGGGGTTAAAATTTCACCTCACAACATAGCCTATGACGCTCTCGGGGTCCAGACGTGTGACTGTGCAAAATTTTGTGGCTGTAGCTGCGACGGTACAGATGCCAATCCCGGACATACACACATACATACATACATACACACATTCAGCTTTATATATTAGATATACCTGTATGTAATCTCCTGTATATAGTATATACCTGTGTGTCATCTCACCTATATATAGTATATATCTGTGTGTCATCTCCTGTATATAGTATATACCTGTATGTCATCTCCTCCTATACATAGCATATACCTGTGTCATCTCCTCCTGTATATACTATATACCTGTAGGTAATCTGCTCCTGTATATAGTATATACCTGTGTGTCATCTCCTCCTGTATATAGTATATACCTGTATGTCATCTCCTCCTGTATGTAGTATGTACCTGTATGTCATCTCCTCCTCTATATAGTATATACCTGTGTGTCATCTCTCCTGTATATAGTATATATCTGTGTGTCATCTCCTCCTGTATATAGTATATACCTGTGTGTCATCTCCCCTGTAAATAGTATATACCTGTGTGTCATCTCCTGTATATAGTATATAGCTGTATGCCATCTCCTCCTGTATTAGCCCTCGTTCACACGTTATTTGGTCAGTATTTTTACCTCAGTATTTGTAAGCTAAAATGGCAGCCTGATAAATCCCCAGCCAACAGTAAGCCCACCCCCTGGCAGTATATATTAGCTCACACATACACATAATAGACTGGTCATGTGACTGACAGCTGCCGGATTCCTATATGGTACATTTGTTGCTCTTGTAGTTTGTCTGCTTATTAATCAGATTTTTATTTTTGAAGGATACCAGACTTGTGTGTGTTTTAGGGCGAGTTTCGTGTGTCAAGTTGTGTGTGTTGAGTTGCGTGTGGCGACATGCATGTAGGGACTTTTGTGAGATGAGTTTTGTGTGGCGACATGCGTGTAGCAACTTTTTGTGTGTCGAGTTGCATGTGACAGGTTAGTGTAGCAAGTTGTGTGCAGCAAGTTTTGCGCATGGCGAGTTTTGCGCGTGGCGAGTTTTATGTGTGGTGCCTTTTGAGTATGTGCAAGTTTTGTGTGAGGCAACTTTTGCATGTGTTGCAACTTTTGTGCATGTGGCAATTTTTCTGCGTGTGGCAATTTTTCTGCGTGTGCAAGTTTTGCGTGTGGCGAGTTTTGCACGTGTGGCGAGTTTTGCATGTGGAGAGTTTTGCGCGTGGCGAGTTTTGAGCGGCGACTTTTGTGTTTCTACTTTTATGTGGCGAGGTTGGTGTATGTGTGGTGAAATGTGCACTGAGGGTGGTATATGTGTTCGAGCACGTGGTAGTGTGTGGCGCATTTTGTGTGTGTGTTCATATCCCCGTGGTGGTGTGATTATCCCATGTTGGGGCCCCACCTTAGCAACTGTACAGTATATACTCTTTGGTGCCATCGCTGTCATTCTTTAAGTCCCCCTTGTTCACATCTGGCAGCTGTTAATTTGCCTCCAACACTTTTCCTTTCATTTTTTCCCCATTATGTAGATAGGGGCAAAATTGTTTGGTGACTTGGAAAGCGCGGGGTTAAAATTTCACCTCACAATATAGCTTTGACGCTCTCAGGGTCCAGACGTGTGACTGTGCAAAATTTTGTGCCTGTAGCTGCGACGCCTCCAACACTTTTCCTTTCACTTTTTCCCCATTATGTAGATAGGGGCAAAATTGTTTGGTGAATTGGAAAGCGCGGGGTTAAAATTTCACCTCACAACATAGCCTATGACGCTCTCGGGGTCCAGACGTGTGACTGTGCAAAATTTTGTGGCTGTAGCTGCTACGGTTCAGATGCCAATCCCGGACATACATACATACATACATACATACACACACACACACATTCAGCTTTATATATTAGATATACCTGTATGTAATCTCCTGTATATAGTATATACCTGTGTGTCATCTCACCTATATATAGTATATACCTGTATGTCATCTCCTCCTATACATAGCATATACCTGTATGTCATATCTCCTCCTGTATATACTATATACCTGTAGGTAATCTGCTCCTGTATATAGTATATACCTGTGTGTCATCTCCTCCTGTATATAGTATATACCTGTATGTCATCTCCTCCTGTATGTAGTATGTACCTGTATGTCATCTCCGCCTCTATACAGTATATACCTGTGTGTCATCTCTCCTGTATATAGTATATATCTGTGTGTCATCTCCTCCTGTATATAGTATATACCTGTGTGTCATCTCCCCTGTAAATAGTATATACCTGTGTGTAATCTCCTCCTGTATATAGTATATATCTGTATGTCATCTCCTCCTGTATTAGCCCTCGTTCACACGTTATTTGGTCAGTATTTTTACCTCAGTATTTGTAAGCTAAAATGGCAGCCTGATAAATCCCCAGCCAACAGGAAGCCCACCCCCTGGCAGTATATATTAGCTCACACATACACATAATAGACTGGTCATGTGACTGAGAGCTGCCGGATTCCTATATGGTACATTTGTTGCTCTTGTAGTTTGTCAGCTTATTAATCAGATTTTTATTTTTGAAGGATAATACCAGACTTGTGTGTGTTTTAGGGCGAGTTTCGTGTGTCAAGTTGTGTGTGTTGAGTTGCGTGTGGCGACATGCATGTAGGGACTTTTGTGAGATGAGTTGTGTGGCGACATGCGTGTAGCAACTTTTTGTGTCGTTGCATGTGACAGGTTAGTGTAGCAAGTTGTGTGCAGCAAGTTTTGCGCATGGCGAGTTTTGCGCGTGGCGAGTTTTATGTGTGGTGCCTTTTGAGTATGTGCAAGTTTTGTGTGAGGCAACTTTTGCATGTGTTGCAACTTTTGTGCATGTGGCAATTTTTCTGCGTGTGGCAATTTTTCTGCGTGTGCAAGTTTTGCGTGTGGCGAGTTTTCCATGAGGTGAGTTTTGCACGTGTGGCGAGTTTTGCATGTGGAGAGTTTTGCGCGTGGCGAGTTTTGAGCGGCGACTTTTGTGTTTCTACTTTTATGTGGCGAGGTTGGTGTATGTGTGGTGAAATGTGCGCTGAGGGTGGTATATGTGTTCGAGCACGTGGTAGTGTGTGGCGCATTTTGTGTGTGTGTTCATATCCCCGTGGTGGTGTGGTGATTATCCCATGTCGGGGCCCCACCTTAGCAACTGTACAGTATATACTCTTTGGCGCCATCGCTGTCATTCTTTAAGTCCCCCTTGTTCACATCTGGCAGCTGTTAATTTGCCTCCAACACTTTTCCTTTCATTTTTTCCCCCATTATGTAGATAGGGGCAAAATTGTTTGGTGAATTGGAAAGCGCGGGGTTAAAATTTCACCTCACAACATAGCTTTGACGCTCTCAGGGTCCAGACGTGTGACTGTGCAAAATGTTGTGCCTGTAGCTGCGACGGTTCAGATGCCAATCCCGGACATACACACATACATACATACATACATACATACATACACACATACAGCTTTATATATTAGATTTCAAATTTTTGTGGAAATTCAAAAATTGAAAAGAGGGGCGTGCAATATTATTCGGCCCCTTTAACTTAATAGTTTGTTGTGCCACCTTTTGCTGCGGTTACAGCTGCAAGTCGCTTGGGGTATGTCTCTATCAGTTTTGTACATCGAGAGACTGAAATTCTTGCCCATTCTTCCTTGGCAAACAGCTCGAGCTCAGTGAGGTTTGATGGAGATCGTTTGTGAACAGCAGTTTTCAGCTCTTTCCACAGATTCTAGATTGGATTGAGGTCTGGACTTTGACATGGCCATTCTAACACCTGGATACATTTATTTGTGAACCATTCCATTGTAAATTTTGCTTTATGTCTGGGATCATTGTCTTGTTGGAAGTCAAATCTCCGTCCCAGTCTCAAGTCTTTTGCAGACGCAAACAAGTTTTCTTCAAGAATGGTCCTGTATTTGGCTCCATCCTCTTCCCATCAATTTTAGCCATCTTCCCTGTCCCTGCTGAAGAAAAGCAGGCCCAAACCATGATGCTGCCACCACCATGTTTGATAGTGGGGATGGTGTGTTCAGGGTGATGAGCTGTGTTGCCTTTACGCCAAACATATCGCTTAGCATTGTTGCCAAAAAGTTCAGTTTTGGTTTCATCTGACCAGGGCACCTTCTTCCACATGTTTGGTGTGACTCCCAAGTGGCTTGTTGCAAACTTTAAATGACACTTTTTATGGATATCTTTGAGAAATGGCTTTCTTCTTGCCACTCTTCCATAAAGGCCAGATTTGTGCAGTGTAAGACTGATTGTTGTCCTATGGACAGACTGTCCCACGTCAGCTGTAGATCTCTGCAGTTCATCCAGAGTGATCATGGGCCTCTTGGCTGCATCTCTGATCAGTCTTCTCCTTGTTTGAGATGAAAGTTTAGAGGGACGACCGGGTCTTGGTAATTTGCAGTGGTATGATACTCCTTTCATTTCAGTATGATCGCTTGCACAGTGCTCCTTGGGATGTTTAAAGTTTTGGAAATCATTTTGTATCCAAGTCCGGCTTTACACTTCTCCACAACAGTATCACGGACCTGCCTGTTGTGTCCATTGGTCTTCATGAGGCTCTCTGTGCTTCAAACAGAACCCTGAGACTATCACAGAGCAGGTGCATTGATACGGAGACTTGATTACACACAGGTGGATTATATTTATTATCATTAGGCATTTAGGACAAGATTGGATCATTCAGAGATCCACAATGAACTTCTGGAGTGAGTTTGCTGCACTGAAAGTAAAGGGGCCAAATAATATTGCACGACCCACTTTTCCGTTTTTGAATTTCCACAAAAATTTTAAATAACCAATAAATTTTATTAAACTTCACAATTGTGTTCCACTTGTTACAGACTCTTCACCAAAAATTTACATTTGGTATCTTTATGTTTGAAGCATTATATGTGGGAAAAGGTTGAAAAGCTCCAGGGGGCCGAATACTTTTGCAAGGCACTGTACTCCCGACAACCCCTTCTCAATCACTACTATATACTCTGACAACCCCTTCTCAAAAACATTCGGGTATATGCTTACGTTCACTTGGCAATTTGGGCAGCAAGTGCAATAGCAGTCGATAATTTGCTGTTAGACAACAGGGATATATGATGACCCATCACGGTCATGCCCAATAAAAAAAATATTCAAAAAGAGTACAGGAGCAATGTTTGTAAGCGACCTGCAAATTATTACATTCCCTAATATTCTGAAGATTACCTTCAAACTTTGGGCAACCTGATGAAATTAAATGTTTTCCACATGTTCATTGGCTGAAACATTAAATGGAGAGAGATCATTACAATGATGCAATACGATTACATTGCCTTTCCTTGTGTGTTCTGTGAAGTTCTGATCATGGCATTAAACGCTGCGGCCACATGTCATTGCTTTATAATAAGCGTCTTGGAACATTGTGCTGAATGGAAGACATGGGCCTCCTGCAGGGACCAATGAGCAAAAGAGTGATTCATCCTGCCAGAACGTGGGGGCGCACCAGACATGAAGACAAATAGGAGCATGTACAGGTATTCACTGCCATTAATAAAAGCTCCATTATTAGTGCAGCAGCAGCACTGGTTCATTCAAGGGATTTTGTGATATATTTAGCATTGATAACACAGTGATTCACTTATATTTTTCCCGTAAAACAAGCTTTAGGTTAATAATGGAGGTTTCACGCCGTGTTCACAACCAGCGGTCATCAGGCTTAGGCTTTTAATCCTATGTGCTGCTGCGGACTTTCCACCGATTCCCTCTACATTCACTCAATAGCAGGGAAACAGCTGCAAGACTACATGGTCAACCATAAAGGGGACTGAGTAGACACAGGGCTTTTTTTATTTTTCCCCCGGCACAAATCTGTTGAATAATTGCACAAATTTCCAGATACTTTAACAGACCCATAAAATCTGAGGAAATAAATTGCATGCACACAACTCTCTCAAAAGCAATCTGTACGAGCGACAGAAACCGTTAAAAGAGGTTGTCCTCTACATTATCATTGATGACCTGTCCTTAGGAAAAATCATCAATGTCTGATCGGCCCACGAGGGACGGCTGGAAATGCTCAGTTGTGGAGCTGCTCCATCTTCTGACAGTGGCCGCGGCCAGGTACTACACATCCGCCTCCTTTTCAAATCAATAGAAGATGGAGCAGCTCCGCATTTCATCATTTCTTTAATAATGCTTAAAGAGTTCCTATAGTTTTAATAAGCAGTCAAGTAGTCAAGTCTATACACAAGAAAAGACAATATTTCTGGCCATTTGAACCCTGCAATTTTTACCAGTTTTCCACTCTGCAGGCACTCAATTTTCCACTTCTGTCTGGGACAGTGGGTAGAAACTAGAAGCTATACTGTCTCCCATACACAACACACGCAGACATGAGGAATTTCTGATGTCCTG
This sequence comes from Ranitomeya variabilis, assembly GCF_051348905.1. Classification (NCBI taxonomy): domain Eukaryota; kingdom Metazoa; phylum Chordata; class Amphibia; order Anura; family Dendrobatidae; genus Ranitomeya; species Ranitomeya variabilis. Next base: position 131,130,863 of record NC_135237.1, read on the forward strand.
TCTTTACTTAGCACACATTCAGAAGTAGGCATTCATGGCATCAGATAGCAGTACTCAACAGTGTAACTGTAAATCCAGCTCCAATGCGAGACACATACCAAAAGTAGATAAACTGGTCTATGTCAGAGGGAGAGGTGTGGCAAAAGGAGTTGCTTACGTCCTCCATCTGTCTCTGGCTCAGGGTCCTTTTGGGTAATGATTGCAGTTGCAGAGGGTGTACCTGTGACCGGGCCTGTGGAGGAAAGGAGCCCACGGTGCAAGCATCTGTGTTCTCGGACACCAGTTCAGTTGAAATGTATTGCAGAGTGAACTAGTTCCCTGCAGCGCTATACCTATACAAGCCACGGGCCTATTGGAGGCCAGCAGCTGACATCAGAGTCTCACCGCAGACGGTACAATGACGTCACTGCATTGCTCTGGCCACCGGCACGGACAATGGAGAAGAAAATGGATGCTGCTCCTTGTGGGAGCGAGGACTGGTGAAAAGAAATTGTTTGTTTTTTTCTTAATGCCAACATGGAGACAGTCAAGATGGGGGACATTGTTGCATTGCACAGGGAAAAATATGGAGTTTATCTGCACCGCATTCACAGTGATATCGCAGCGGTAAATATCGCTGTCTGCTGCAGAAATACCCAAGTGAATGAAAAAAAAATAGTTCAACTGCTATATGCACTTTCTGATTTTCATTGTTCCTTACTGGCAAGGTAAAAGCTCACTCATTTTTCACATATTATTCATACCTAAAAGTGAAGGATTTACAGCAAGCTCTGTCTTTCCTAGAAATTGTAAGGAAAGATTAGATTTCAGGCGAGTAATCCAATGCACACCTTACAGTGTGCTAAAAGAAATTAGCATGAAATGAAGCAGATTGTTTCCTTACCCGTCACACTGATGGTGTTCTGAGCTCCTGCCAAAGTCTGCAGTGCGGCTCTGGGGCACATTAATGCTACAATGAAATGTCTGCTTATCTTCACAACATGACTGGGCATCTTCTCAGCGGTGCGTACATAGGAACTCGCATACTACAACCATTAGCCGGCGGCCCAATGACGATAAACCAATCACTGAGCACTCTCTACTTACAATACTTTTCCAACATACACATTGTAATAATCCAAGAGGATCTGTCAGCATTTTATAGGTCCAAAGTCCTAGTGGTGAAAATGACAAAATATTGGTTTAAAATGGCTAATATTAATGCTGAAAGAAAATACGAAATACAGGTACACACCATTCACCCCTGGGGGCAGTGATGGACAGGCTGACTATGGAGGAGCACACAGCAGCCTGCCATTAACTACAGCAGGAGGGGAAGGAGAAGTCTACTCCTAAATACACCGGATACAAATAGTCTCCCCTGCATTCTTTCTGCACTCCTGCGCTGTCTATGAGAGGAGCGCTTCCACACAACTGTGACAGCAGCTTATCTCTTAAAAAACAAAAGGCAGGCTGAAATCTGAAATGCTAGGTCCTTCTGGTCCCCCGACATCTGTCGCAAGCCAGACGGGAGTCCCCCAAGCACATTAGTTGTCCGAAAGCCTCGATATTTGTGAGTTTGGCTAACAGACTAATATGTACGGAGGCCCTTAGTGGCGAGTTCATTCTTTAAAGGACACGACTAATAAGTAGAAATTGTCCAAAAGGGAACAAGCACTTAAAACTACAGACTTACTTATACAAGTACATACATATACAGAGTTTCAAGTATAAAAGTACAACAACGACAAGGTGACCTCATTTTGGATGGTCCATAACTAATGGCTAACCTCTCCACGTGTCCAGCCAGGACTCCAAAGTAAATGGGGAAGGCAGAGGTGTAGCTCATAATAAAATCTTTTTGGTTAAGATGCACAGCCCAGGAGGGGCCAACACCCTCCAATGCAATTATAAAAGGACAAAAAAAGGGTCACAATGAACACAACTTCCACTACTGCTAAACAAGTACAAAAAAAACACAAAACCTACCGGTAAATAAACTAAGCACCTTGCCTCTTATATGACTAGCAATAGTGGAATTTATGAGTTCATTATTCGCAGTGTGCTGACACACAATGGCTCATTTCTCCATTTTTTGTAGCTCCAAGTTTCATAAATCGCAACCAATATTGTGTTTATACTCCCCCTCCCCATGGACAATCCCGCATTATCTATCTAAGCCTATTAGCATGTTAACTCATTACCATAAAATGTCTCATTCGCCAACATCTCCTGAATTTAGGTCATTGGGCACTTATGTCATGCACAAATGCTACATGATCTGATGTTTAGCTGCTAGTTTATTGTTCGAAAATGAAAAATCTGCAGCAAATCCTAAAGTTTCCAGCAACAATCTGCGCCCATTCCACCACTTTAGAACCTAATGCTCCAGAAGACTGATCTACTGTATTTCAGAGTCCAAATATCTACTCATGAATAATCATTCAGGTTATTTAGCTTCTGTTTAATTCTCTCAAAATACATAATGAAACTATTACAAATCCCTGAACATTGTCACAGCAGATAATAAAATAATTTATACCAATTACGGGTTCTCACGAGAGCACATCAAAAGTCATTCACTTAAACATACACCTTTGCAAATGATGTTACAGAGCTCTGATACAATGTAACAAGCCCGGTCACTATTATCACAACAGGTTTCAGTCCCAGGAGCCTCATGTTTGATCAGTGGCATACAGTGCCTGTACCTGGATTACAGAGGTTACAACAAGAATGGACGTTTAACCCCTTCATGACTGGGGAGGTATTTTCGTTTTTGCGTTTTCGTTTTTCGCTCCTCTCCTTCCCAGAGCCATAACTTTTTTTTATTTTTCGGTCAATATGGCCATGTGAGGGTTTATTTTTGTGGGACGAGTTGTATTTTTGTACAACAACATTGGTTTTAACATATCGCAAACTGGAAAATTAGGAAAAAATTCCAAGTGCGGTGAAATTGCAAAAAAAAGTGCAATCCCACAGTTGTTTTTTTGTTTTGCTTTTTTACTATGTTCACTAAATGCTAAAACTGACCGGCCATTCTGATTCTCCGGGTCATTACGAGTTCATAGACACTAAACATATCTAGGTTTTTATCTAAGTGGTGACAAAAGATTCCAAACCATGTTAAAAAAAAAAAAACATTCACTCATCATTATCACAATCTATTACTCCTATTAATATCAGGAAGTTTTTTCTGCTTCCATTTGTTCCAGCGTCTTCTCAATTTTGGAGCAAAGGAGACATATCACAACATTTAGCCATATGACTGTAGCACAGATAATCGTCACCTTCTGTCACATGGTCTTTGCAAGGCACCATGTATTTTGTACTATAAAAAAAAAAGTTTGTTATCTCAAATTCTTCACAGAAAATTATACCTCTAGTGAAACTTCATGTAGTGTGAATGTCAGTTTTTACTCTTAATATGTAACTTACTAATCAAATGCAGTCCACAAGTTTCCATACAAGCCATTGTGTTCCCATAGGCTGCAGATCTGCTCAGTAGTGCTACAGAAAGTCTCAGCGTAGTCCTAGCTTTAGTAAGTGAAAGTCCACATTTTACAAAATATACATTATGAACATAAACCCACCACTACTAATTTAGTATTGAATATGACTGGAACAGATTTTACTTTATAATAAATCCAATTATGGTCACAAATGTAACATTTTTCTCCTTGATCAAGATTACATATTGTCTAAGAATCAGCAGTTGGTTTTGTAATAACATTATGTATAATGAATATACACTGGGGTGAATTTATATTATATACGCACCCACACATACATACACACAGTCTACTTTCTATGCAACGCCTCCGGTTTTCCATTTTTACTTATTGAGGTAACTGTGCCACATATCTATTCCTAATTGGAGAGACAGGCTGTCAGCGCCATTGTGCGTGGCATATGTGCATGACGTGCTTGCACCTTACATGTGTTATTACTGAGGCAATGACAGACTGCAGGAGTCCTCATCGCTAATGACACCTGTTAAACCAGATTATCAGAGCTAAAGTGGCACAGAAGAGTCTAATCCTTTATGTGATGGGAGGACGAGTGAAGAATTTGTCATGTGCCATAGGACGGGGAGCTTTACTAAGCATGCGAGCTGCAAAGATAATAAACTCCTCCAAAATCCTATAATGGTTTGTCACCAGACGAGTGGTAGGTGTGAGTGAAGAGCTATTGAATACTTCAGTGTAATAAGCGCTGCAGCACCAGACATCTGTTGTGGGAAGAATGAATGGGATCGACGAGCAAACTGCACGACATTAGGGAAAAATGGAAATAATCCATCCACATAACAACTGAGCCACCTCGGCTGACATTACCTGCGTGTAGAAAAGAGACTAGAAATGCTGTATAGTGCCAGATGTCTGCAGGATACAAGTAAATGCTAACTAAATTATGGGACTGCTGGCTTTACTCGTTAAAATATCAGGGTAAGATGCCAGAGACCACACTGCACATATAATCTTACACAATATCGTTTTCATTGTGGCAGTGACTTTACACATTAACAATAAACTCTGAAAATCCCTAGGAAATTGGGCTTACAATATAGCAGTCATCTTCTAATACAATACCTATATATTAGGCACCCTATATAATAACCAGGTGGCAGAGGATGGAAGGGCCATAATTCCTCTATTATGCAATGTCATCACACGGTAGACAAAATGCATTACTAAAAGAGCTCCGTTCAGTTTTTTCCATGGATAGCAGTCATACCTATGACAGTATGGGGGGGGGGGGGGGGGGGGGCTGTTCACGTCAGATTTTATTCCCTTGGACTGAGTGGTCCGTGCAAAATCACAGGGACATGTCAGATATTGATCCATGTGTCGGATGACAGACAGCAATGCAAGTGTACGAAAGTGAAGAAAAATCTGATAGCCTTCGGATGCCATCGGCATGCTGACAATTTTTCACTCAAGAAATTGCTGGTCAGTATAGGATATGCAACCATTAATTACAATTTGCCAACGGCAACAGAAATCCCCATCTAAAGGCCATAAATATCCACTTTTAATACACTATTTAAAAGGAATGGATTACCGTAATTAAAACCTTACAAAGGGCAGTGTGCATAAGGAGCAGATCAGGTATATCGTTATGTCTTAGGCTACTTTCACACTAGTGTCGTGCACTGCACGTCGCTATGCGTCGTTTTGGAGAAAAAACACATCCTGCAAAAGTGCTTGAAGGATGCGTTTTTTCTCCATTGACTTGCATTAGCGACACAGTGTGACGCATTGCTGCACATCGAAACAGTTGTGCGACAGTTGCGTCGTGTTGCGTCGGACCGTCGCCACCAAAAAAGTTGCTTGTAACGTTTTATGGTGCTTCGTTCCCGTCTTTTCCGCCCGCGCATGCGCGGCCGGAACTCCACCCCCGCCTCCCCGCACCTCACAATGGGCAGCGGATGCGTTGAAAAACGGCATCCGCTGCCCCCGTTGTGCGGCGCTTGCACAGTATGCGTCGGTGCGCTGCAACGTCGCATTGCGACGTGCAGTGCACGACGCTAATGTGAAAGTAGCCTTACTGATCATAATTATAGTACTCTTCTCCTTAATCCATTGCCCTGTAATATGGGTTTATAGGGATTTCTCGGTGCGGCCACTACCTTATTTCCTTCAAGTTAACCATACACATCTGACCAATGTTAATTTAAAAAGTGCCCTAAGTCTCCCCAACATGTTTCACCAGAGACCTGGTGTCATCAGGGGATAGAGCAGACCTGGGCAAGATGCGGCCCGCATCTGGCCCGCCTGATGATTTTAAACGGCCCGCCAGCAGGCTGTCACTTCTGACAGCCGCCAACGGCACCGCTCGGCCAGCCGCCAGACGCTTCTGAGGACCGCTGGCGGCTGGAGTGAAGGCCCTGAGCTGATACGCATCGGCCCTGTACAATGTGAGGAGCAGAGCCGGGTTGAATATCGGTGGCGGCAGCCATCTTCCCGAGGAAGCGCGTGCGCAGATGGAGTGCTCTGCTTCACGGGGCTTCAGGAATATGGCCGCGGGAGGCAGCACGTGCGCAGATGGAGATCGCGGCGGCCATTTTCCTGAAGCCGAGTTTGCAGATTTAGATCTCGGCTTTAGGAAAATGGCCGCCGCGATCTCCATCTGCGCATGAGCGGCCTCTCGCGCCCATTTTCCTGATGCCCCGTGAAGCAGAGCACTCCATCTGCGCACGCGCGGCCTCGGGAAGATGGCCGCCGCCACCGATATTCAACTTGGCTCTGCTGCTCACATTGCATTCCAGGCCGCTGCGTCACCTCACCGGTGGAAGGGACCCTGTGCACGCCATGCCGCACCTCTGCCGTCGCCACACCACTGCTCAACCCCCCCATGGACACCAGGCCGTGGAGTCGCCCACCTAAGCAGGAAGGGACCCTGCTCAGGTGCACGCCACACCGCATCACCCCACTTCTGCCGACACCATGCCTCCTGTGACCCTGCTCTGCCACCTTCAGCCTTCATAGCACTGCACGTCGCTATGCGTCGTTTTGTAGAAAAAACGCATCCTGCAAAAGTGCTTGCAGGATGCGTTTTTTCTCCATTGACTTGCATTAGCGACGCAGTGCGACACATTGCCACACGTCGCAACCGTCATACGACGGTTGCATCGGACCGTCGCCACCAAAAAAACATTGCATGTAACGTTTTTTGGTGCGTCGTGTCCAGCATTTCCGACCGCGCATGCGCGGCCGAAACTCTGCCCCCTCCTCCCGGCACCTCACAATGGGGCAGAGGATGCGTTGAAAAACAGCATCCGCTGCCCCCGTTGTGCGGCGCTTCCACAGTATGCGTCGGTGCGCTGCAATGTCGCATTGCGACGTGCAGTGCACGACGCTAATGTGAAAGTAGCCTAAGATACTGTAAATTCGGACAATAAGACGGACCCCCATCTTATAAAAAAAATCTTTTTTTCTGCAATTTTCACCCCAGATTTGGGGTGCGCCTTATGGTCCGGTGCGTCTTATAGTCCGAAAAATACGGTAATTATATTAGTCCGGCCCTCTAAAACCATCCCAATTTCTCATGTGGCCCCATGGCAAAATTAATTGCCCACTCCTGGTCTTAATAAAAGCTGAGGGGTCTGAGCCTTATAGGCAGGGATAATGTTGTGTTTGAACAGAAAACATACATTACAGACTTTATCAAGAAATCATTGTGTACAGTATGATCTCACAGAAGGAATATCAGAACACGTCACCAGGAGATGCAACATGAAATTCTCGTCTGACAATAAATCAGCCCTGTTCTTTAGTAAATAGACGGCAGAGTCTCTTTTTCCCAATAAATGTATTAAAAATCAATTAACATACATGCGAACAAGCTTCAAAGGAAGCTCAAAAACACAAGTGTAGCAGCTGGCACATTGTACTTGAACATTCGGGAGGGGGGAGCGCTCACGTGTATGGGGCAGTCAAAAGAGCAATTTGGCCGGCAGCTATCTAATGTGTATGAGCAACTCAACACTTCTTGACTGTAAAGGTCCTGGAGATTTCTCAGTCAATTAACTCCCTTTACTTTGAGCCTTCATAAAGCACTTTCATCCTAGTGTAGTGGCTATGCAGAAAGTGTGCATCTTCACTATGGCCTCCTCAAGGGTATATTTACTAACTGAGATAAATAGTTAATTATACCAAGCGCATTATTCATCATCTATAAAGACCAGGCATATGCTTAGAGACTGAAACAGTTAGTATGTTTTAACCCAATAATCAAGAATACTAAGTGCTAGTTTTGATCTATTTGTAATCTTTGTAATGCCATAAAATAAAGCCTAATCAAGAAGCTACAGGTCGTGAAAAGGCAGGTGAAGGCCACCCAATTATCTGTCAATTAAAAGGATAATAAACCAAAAAAATTAATAGAGGAGGGCAATGATGCACATTGTACTCATGTCTCCAAAATGGGCCTGAAAATCAAATTTGTCTGTCATTTCTAGATCTCACAGTTTTTTGAGCAATCAGAGATGAGTGAACCGATTCACAAGACCCAGGGTCCAGCCGCCAGGTCAGTATTCCAAATTACCCTATGGCATCTACATCTCCTCTTGATTAGCGGGCCTGGCCCAATGTTATTGTTGCGGTGTGATGCACATATCATCGCAGCAGGAAAGCTACTCAACAAAATGAGCTGTGGATGCCGGAAGGTACAATGAGGATCGCAGGGTTCCCGTCCAGCGGCCACAGATTACTGACCTGGCTGCTGGACCAGGATCCTGCAAATCCATTCACTCATCTCTAGCAATTAGATTAAAATATAAGGTAAATATTTTACACAGCATCACCTAATACATGATGACCCACAAAAACACAAGAAGATGCTGAAGGAGGTAACATCCTTAAAGTGGTTGGCCACTAGCCTCACCAACTGACCACTCCATCTATCCATACAATGGCTGCTGATGGAGGAGCATGAAACCAGACCATCAGCCTAGCCCAGCTGCAAAATGCCTCATGGGATAAAGGTGCTTTGTAATAAATGAGACTGATAGATAGGTCTGGTCACTGCTCCTTCACCAACAGCCATTGTATGGACAGAAGTGCTGGTCAGACTGTGGGGAAAGCTGCACTGACAAAATATACTGCCACCCCGTCAAGAAGACAGGACTTTTCTCTACATAAAGATTCACATCTTGAAGAGCCTGCATACAATCTGTATATGGATTATGTCCAATACACTGAGGATTGGACACAGAACCCATGCATTGGTCTGGACTGTGTTTTATACATATTCCCATTAGTGGTTTGTACAATAGTTTTTGTATTTGTGGCTTCTCAACAACAAAAAGCCTTTTTACTTTCTGTAACCTGCAGTCCAGGAGGCTTGGGTGGAATTCTGGTCTTATTTTTAACATGTATACTATTTTCTCTGTTCTTCCCAATATATTCCCTAGCTAGTTGTAAGACTCTGCTCACACTAACTTTAATGGAGTCTGTTGGTGTAACTGTTTTTTGTTGTTTTTTTTGTTTGTTTGTTTTCTTTTTTTACACTAAAATATTGAAATATTTCCAACCACATAACACAAACATTACAGATTCTACTACAGACAATGGGGTCCATCAAAATGTATCAGTAGCTGAAAATGGATCCAGCATAAATGTCATGTGAAGTAGGTTTCCTCTGAGTGGAACTACTGGAGAAAACCCCCATATGCAGAATAATGGAAAGCAGGGTCCCATCTGTGCAGGAATACAAGCAGCAATCCTAAGCATGGAGCCATCTGTAAAGGGTCGATAGCACGTGTACACATTTTCCTAACCTTTATATCAGAGTGCAATCATAGCGCTTTTCCCATTTACAAATCAACTTATGCTTTATCACAGCAAAAGAAAAACTTCTGTGACTTAAGTAACCAGGAAACCAAAATGTCATGTTAAACTTTGTGATTTGTTCTTGGCAAGTGGTACGTTAGTGCAGGAACATGGATGTAGCTGCAGTATTGTACGCACCCTTTCATCTGTCACGACAGGGAAAGGAGCACAGCTAGGACAAGGACAAGCGCAGAGCTCCTCTCACGGCTCAGCGGTCACAGCCTGGATACAATATATATATTAGGTCACCAGTACATCTGTCTTCATGTGGCAACATGGCATTTGATGACCATTACATCTGCTGGGATGCTTTTACATCTATCTAATGTGCAGTCAATGACAGGTGTGAGAAATGAAGATTGAGGCTTTCATTCACATCCTAGGGCCACTCACAACTCTTATGGTCGCAGCCAACAAATGGTTTATAAATGAGAACTTACAGTAACAGATGTATTGGAAATGTGCAGAACTGGAATAAAGTGTTATTCTTCAGGGGTATGGCGGATCAAACAGACCCTTTTAATGGTAGTTTCCATATGGATACTTGAGGTGTCTGATTAGTCAAGACTGGTTATGCCCTAATTATGCTGGCATGGTAAAGGATGATTAGCAGCTCATGGAGCACAAATGAGCAAAATAAATGGCATGTGTCATGTCTACACTGTGCAGTGTAATCCGGAGATGTCAGTGGTATGTGGACACTGCGCACATCACTCACATCAAAGGAAGAAGGGCTGGCTAGGCATGAATGTAAGTCCAGTGGACTATTGTGAGCCGATTAGCAAGTGGTGAGGGAGTTAAACTACTAATGACGGTATGCCAGGCTGCAGGGCACCAACTGACAGCTAGAAGGATGGCACCAACAGATGCACAATAACCACTGTAAAAAAACGAAAAAATGTATAAAGCAGCTCACTGACCAAGAATTAAAACTTCTGTTACTGCACACAACTTAAAACCATGGGGAAGTGAATCTATTCAGAGCAGAGCCACTTCCTAACCAGACGTCTGCTACCTAGTAATTCAGAACCAGATAGATGGAGGGGGCGGCTCTGTTCCCCAAGCTCCTTGATGTACCTGTCCCCCCCTTTCGCTGCTCCTCAAAAAACAGCTAAGGTGACTGCTAGACTATGGTGGCATGTAAGCAGCTTAATTATCAGCTTATGTGCAACAGTTATAACTCTTTGCATTGCAAAGATGACACATTCTAGATGTTAAAGGGAACTGGTCATGTAAAAAAATAAATAAATAACACTACCAACCTGCAGAGTCAGCTGTGAGTTATTGTCAGGGTGCGTTACAGCAGCCGCTTCCTATACATTGTGCAGTGACTGATGCTGTGCCGGCCAACCCTTATGACTGAAAGCCAAATGCTGCCAGGGGGAATAAAGTTTATTTCTTTACAGCAACGGGGCTCTAAGTGTCGACGTCGGGCAGGTTCAATTACCTCCAGATTAACCCCATATCTGCAGGTTAATACCATATTTCTTTTGCATGACAGGTTCCCTTTAAATAGAATATGTCAGCGGGATTTCACCCTCAAACTATTTAAGTGTGCATGCTGCTCTTTCATAGACAAGTCCAATAATACCTTTACATGGCCGGTCTGTTCCTTGTTGCTGTGAAATCAGCGTTTAAATCAATATGCAAATGAGACTGATGAGCTATTTGTGGATCTGAAGCCTCTGTCACTCCAGCTCTACTCCGCACCCAGCACCACCCCCTCCTGCTGCTTGACTAACAGCTTCTATGTTGTGTGACTTCAGGCAAAAGCGCCATCAGTCAAGCAGGAGGAGCCGATGCTCACCAGGAAATAGAGGTGGAGTGACAGAGGCTTCAGATCTACCCTAGCAATTTGCTTTATCAATTCAAACCCTAATTTCTCAGTAACAGAAGAACAGACAGGTCATGTAAAATATATTATGGACTTGTCTTTGAAAGATTGTAAGCAAAATATGTTGGCACTATAGAAATAAAAATTATTATTATAGAGCTACATGCACATATAAAGCTCGGGGTGAAATCCTGCTGACAGACTCCCTTTAAACCACAACGCATGCCAATTTTCAAGCAAACATTTTCAGCCCCGTGCAGATGACATTTGTTGTAATCTCATTGGTGTAGCTGGTACTATATTATGCTGCAGATGTTCCACAAGCAATCTTGCACAGACAATCTGCAACGGTACAAAAATATCTTAGGGTAAGTTCACACAGGGCATTTTTGCGGCTTTTTTTTTCTGCAGCAAAACCTGATCTTGGCAGGAAAGAAGCTGCGTCAAAAACGCAGATTTAGGTGCGTATTTGGTGCGTTTTTTTTTTCTCTTTGTCTATGCTAATGTCCTTGAATTTTCAGCAGCAAAAACGAAGCAAATAATGATACCTGTGTTTTTGCTGCGTTTTTGCAGCGTTTTTTTAACACCTATTCAAGTCAATGGATGAAAAACGCTGAAAAAAAGCAGCAAAAACGCTGAAAGAAGTGACATGCTCTATGTCCAAAAAATGCTGCAAACACGTTTCCTACAGCGGTGCTCCAGGTGCGCCGAACGTCTGTGGAGAAAATCCAATCTGGCAGAAGATTTCATCCATCATAAGTTTATGCTTAAAACAAACAACTCTGCCCTTCACCTTCACCTCTCCAAACAAACCTACTTCAACACCTTCATCACCTCACAATCCAACAATCCTATACATGTCTTAGACACTTTTCATTCCTACCTCAAACCAAGAATTTACACCCTGACCACAGGCCTCAGTGCTGACGATCTGGCCAAACAAACAATTGACCATACCCGACAAGAGATTTTCTCCCAATCCCTTAATACTATGCACTATCCTCTCTCCCCCACTGCACATAGCTCACTCTCCCTCTTTGAACCAGTCAATGAAGAAATAATTAGGCTCCTTGTATCGTCTCTCCCCACTACTAGCACCAGTGACCCTATTCCCTCAAATTCAACCTCTTTCTTTCATAAGGCATGTTTCCCTCCTCATTTAAACACTCCAGCATGCATTCATTACTTAAAAAACCATTCCTCAACTAAATCTGTGCTGCTAACTATAGACCTGTCTCTAATCTTCCCTTCATCTCTAAACTCCCGGAACGCTTGGTCTACTCTCATCTAATCAGTTCTCTCGGATAACTTTTCTTGACCCTCTAAAATTTGGTTTCCACTCTTTACACTCTACTGAAACTGTCCTCACTAAAGTCTCTAATGATCTACTAATTAAATAGTCACTACTCCATGCAGATTCTCCTGGATCTCTTTGCAGCATTAAACATCATGGGTCACCAGCTCCTCCTCACTATGCTCCAGTCTATTAGCCGCAAGGACATTGCTCTCTCCTGGTTCTTCTTCCTCCCTGACCGCTCCTTCACTGTATCTTTTGCTGGCTCCTCTTCCTCTTAAGGTACCTTCACACGAAACGACTTTGTAACGATATCGCTAGCGATCCGTGACGTTGCAGCGTCCTGGCTAGCGATATCGTTTCGTTTGACACACAGCAGCGATCAGGATCCTGCTGTGATGTCGCTGGTCGCTGAATAAAGTCCAGAACTTTATTTGGTCGTCCGATCGCCGTGTATCGTTGTGTTTGAAAGCAAAAGCAACGATACCAGCGATGTTTTACACTGGTAACCAGGGTAAACATCGGGTTACCAAGCGCAGGGCCGCGCTTAGTAACCCGATGTTTACCCTGGTTACCAGCGTAAAAGTAAAAAAAACAAACAGTACATGCTCACCTGCGCGTCCCCCAGCGTCTGCTTCCTGACACTTACTGAGCGCCGGCCCTAAAGTGAAAGTACAGCGGTGATGTCACCGCTCTGCTGTTAGGGCCGGAGCTCAGTCAGTGTCAGGAAGCAGACGCCGGGGGACGCGCAGGTGAGCATGTACTGTTTGTTTTTTTTACTTTTACGCTGGTAACCAGGGTAAACATCGGGTTACTAAGCGCGGCCCTGCGCTTAGCAACCCGATGTTTACCCTGGTTACCCGGGGACCTCGGCATCGTTGGTCGCTGGAGAGCGGTCTGTGTGACAGCTCTCCAGCGATCAAACAGCGACGCTGCAGCGATCGGCATCGTTGTCGCTATCGCTGCAGCGTCGCTTCGTGTGAAGGTACCCTTACTGTTGGGGTTCCTCAAGGATTGTTTGCCCAATTGGGCAAACAATCAGTAGATTCGGTTTTCAGTACATCTCATGACAACCAATTATACAAAGCTACTCCTGACATCAACCTTGCATTATTACAAAACACCAGTGATTGTCTTTCAACTGTCTCCAGTATCATGTCCTTCCTCTATCTGAAGCTGAACGTGTCAAAAACTGAATTCCTTGTGTTTCCTCCTCCACTATCCTACCCATGCCCGATATTACCCTTTACTTGTGTGGTTCTATCATTACTCCAAAGCAACATGTCTTCTGTCTTGGGATCATACTTGTTTCAGAAATTTCCTGCACCCCTCACATCCGATCACTCGCCCGCTTGTGTTATCTGCACCTCAAAAACATTTCTAGAATTCAACCTTTTCTTACCTTTGACTCTGCAAAAACTCTTACTGTTGCTCTTATTCACTTTCGTCTGGACTATTGCAGTTCTTTACTAATCTGTCTCCCTTTTAATTAAACTCTTCCCTCTCCAATCAGTCCTGAATGCAGCAGCCAGGATCATATTTCTTACCAACCATTACACCGATGCCTCTACCCTATGCCAGTCATTGCATTTGTTGCCCATCCAATATAGAGTTCAATATAAACTCATAAGGTTCACCCACAAAGCGCTCCATGCTTCAACACCACCATAAATCTCCTCCCTAGTCTCAGTTCATCACCCTACCCGTGCACTCCGTTCTGCTAATGAACTAAGATTAACATCCTTAATAATCCGAACCTCCAATTCTCTTATCCAAGACTTCTCGGGGTACGGAGCCAATTGTTTGGACTGCACTACCCAGGACACCGATTAATCCGCAATACCAACAGTTTTAAGCGTGGCCTAAAAACGCATTTTGCCTCAACATACTTATCTAACTATCCCAGTTTTGCCCATACAACATTTTCTTCAAAATCAGGACCGGCCGCTTCCCCCCCTGTAGCTTCTGTCCACACATCCTACATGCACTTAATAGCCTTCTGTGTCCATACACATACTGGTTAGTGACCTGGTCATGGAGCATTGCGTGAACACCATATTTATTTTATTGATGGCTGGACCGTACAATACAAGCAATTGTTACCATCCACCTTTCCTGTCTCCCTTATTTCCTCAAATTGTAAGCTTGCGAGCAGGGTCCTCACTCCTCTTTGTATCTGTTGATTTACGTGATGATTGTTATTACGTAATGTCTTTTATTGTTTGTACAAGTCTCCTCTGAATTGTAAAATGCTGCAGAATATGTTGGCACAATAGAAATAAAAATTATTATGTGTAAAATCCCAGGTTACTACCACAGCCCTGCAACCTCAATGGAATGGTTATCATTGTTTTTGATATTAGTTTTAATTTTTTTTTCCCATTCATAAGAAAATATTTAAGTTGTAAACTAGCCTGCCGTTACACAATAAAATACATTAATGTCTTCACAACCAAATATCTAGAAAAATGTCATTTTTGGTTTCAAAACAAAACTGTAAACAGACATTTGTGCAGAAACAGGAAACACCTATTCTCAAAATGCATTGTGGTTGAAAACACAAGGGATTACAATGAAAGCAGAAGTTTAAAAGTGATAATTTGACTTAAAAAGAAAAAAAAAAGTAGCAAGGAACATTTAAAGCAAACTGTATAGAGCAGCCATTTAGCAACATTTAACTAGTCAACAAGGAAAAAAAATGGAGCTGTTAGCTAGTTTGTTACTTAAAAATAACAGTCATGGCGGTGAATGTGCAGTCCCGCTTTTAGTTGAATCTACAGTGTTTAAGGCAGTGGTTTGACCACAAACACACGAATATACACTGCTCAAAAAAATAAAGGGAACACTTAAACAACAGAATATAACTCCAAGTAAATCAAACTTCTGTGAAATCAAACTGTCCACTTAGGAAGCAACACTGATTGACAATCGATTTCACATACTGTTGTGCAAATGGAATAGACAACAGATAGAAATTATTGGCAATTATCAAGACACACTCAAAGGAGTGTGTCTGCTGGTGGGGACCACAGACCACATCTCAGTGCCAATGCTTTCTGGCTGATGTTTGGTCACTTTTGAATGTTGGTTGTGCTTTCACACTCGTGGTAGCATGAGACAGACTCTACAACCCACACAAGTGGCTCAGGTAGTGCAGCTCATCCAGGATGGCACATCAATGCGAGCTGTGGCAAGGTTTGCTGTGTCTGTCAGTGTAGTGTCCAGAGGCTGGAGGCGCTACCAGGAGACAGGCCAGTACACCAGGAGACATGGAGAGGGCAGTAGGAGGGCAACAACCCAGCAGCAGGACCGCCACCTTAGCCTTTGTGCAAGGAGGAACAAGAGGAGCACTGTCAGAGCTCTGCAAAATGACCTCCAGCAGGCCACACATTTGCATGTGTCTGCACAAACGGTTAGAAACCGACTCCATGAGGATGGTCTGAGTGCCCGACGTCCACAGATGGGGGTTGTGCTCACAGCCCAACACCGTGCAGGACGCTTGGCATTTGCCAAAGAACACCAGGATTGGCAAATTCGCCACTGGTGCCCTTGTGCTTTTCACAGATTAAAGCAGGTTCACACTGAGCACATGTGACAGACGCGACAGAGTCTGGAGATGCCGTGGAGAGAGATCTGCTGCCTGCAACATCCTTCAGCGTGACCGGTTTGGCAGTGGGTCAGTAATAGTGTGGGGTGGCATTTCTTTAGAGGGCCGCACAGCCCTCCATGTGCTTGCCAGAGGTAGCCCGACTGCCATTAGGTACCGAGATGAGATCCTCAGACCCCTTGTGAGACCATATGCTGGTGCGGTTGGTCCTGGGTTCCTCCTAATGCAGTACAATACCAGACCTCATGTGGCTGGAGCGTCAGCAGTTCCTGCAAGATAAAGGCATTGAAGCTATGGACTGGCCCGCCCATTCCCCAGACCGGAATACGACTGAACACATCTGGGACATCATGTCTCAAACCATCCACCAACGTCACGTTGCACCACACTGTCCAGGAGTTGACAGATGCTTTAGTCCAGGTCTGGGAGGAGAACCCTCAGGAGACCATCCGCCGCCTCATCAAGAGCATGCCCAGGCATTGTAGGGAGATCATACAGGCACATGAAGGCCACACACACTACTGAGCATCATTTCCTTGTCTTGAGGCATTTCCACTGAAGTTGGATTAGCCTGTAACTTCATTTTCCACTTTGATTTTGAGCATCATTCCAACTCCAGACCTCCGTGGGATATTAGTTGTGATTTACGTTGATCATTTTTAGGTTTTAATTGTTCTCAACACATTCCACTATGTAATGAATAAAGATTTACAACTGGAATATTTCATTCAGTGATATCTAGGATGTGGGATTTTAGTGTTCCCTTTATTTTTTTGAGCAGTGTATATACAGCGGGTGATAAAAGTATTTCAAAACACATCACCAATCTTCTAAGTAAATATATTTCTAAAGGAGCTATTGACATGAAATTCTCACCAGTAGATAAGCTGCCGATGTTACCTGAAAGAGGAGAAAAAGACATTAGATTATAATCACCCAGGGGCGGTCCGGCTCCGATGGGCGTCTCAGGTCCGGTACAGCGCCTCCCATCTTCATTCCATGACGTCCTCTTCTGGTCTTCACTCCGCGGCTCCGGCGCAGGCGTACTTTGTCTGCCCTGTTGAGGGCAGAGCAAAGTACTGCAGTGCGCAGGCGCCGGAAAGGTCAGAGGCTCGGCGCCTGCGCACTACAGTACTTTGCTCTGCCCTCAACAGGGCAAAGTACGCATGCGCCGGAGCCACGTGAAGACCAGAAGAGGACGTCATGGAATGAAGATGGGAGGCGCTGTACCGGACCTGAGACGCCCATCGGATCGGACCGCAGTGGGAACGCCCCTGGGTGAGTATAATATAACCTCTTTTTCTCCTCTTTCAGGTAACATCGGGGGGCTTATCTACAGCATTACAGAATGCTGTAGATAAGCCCCTGATGACGGTGGGCTTACCTCACCATCGATTTTGGGGGTGACAGGTTCCCTTTAAGGGACCTTTTTAAATGCTTAGGAAGCCTTTGCAGGTGTTTTTTGTTGCTTATTCTAATTTACAGAGATAATGACTTTTGTGTTTTCATTGGCTTTAGGCCATAATCATCAACATTAACAGAAATAAACACTTCAAATAGATCACTGTTTGTAATGAGTCTATGAGTTTCACTTTTTGTATTGAAGAACTGAAATAAATTAACTTTTGGATAATATTCTAATTTTGTGAGAAGCATCTGTATTTACTTAACGGATTGGGGATGTCTTTAATACGTATTTCACCGGCTGTATATGTATGTGTACATAAATATAAAATGTTACTTTATTCATTTCCTTTATACTTATGCTTATTTTGGATAATTTGTAAAGCGCTGCGGAATATGTTGGCGCTATATAAATAAAATTATTATTATTATCATCATCTTTGGATCCACTATTGGGAAACTGCATCAGAAACAAACATGAATCCGGCCTTATAAATATTAAAAATAAAGACCTTGCAGAAAACCAAGATATTAAGTGTAAAGTGAATAAAAAAAAAAATACACTGTGGCATCTTTAACAGGGTTGTCCACTACTCAGACAATCCTTTCTCAAACATTATATTTCCCCAATGTAAAATAACTAGTGATGAGCGAATATACTCTTTACTCGAGATTTCTCGAGCACGCTCGGGGGTCCTCCGAGTATTTTTCAGTGCTCAGAGATTTCGTTTTTCTTGCCGCAGCTGAATGATTTACATCTGTTAGCCAGTATAATACATGTAGGGATTCCCTAGCAACCAGGCAACCCCCACATGTACTTATGCTGGCTAACAGATGTAAATCATTCAGCTGCGGCAAAAAAAACTAAATCTCCGAGCACTAAAAAATACTTGGAGGAACCCTGAGCATGCTCGAGAAATCTCGAGTAACGAGTATATTCGCTCATCACTAAAAATAACAACTATACTTGCCTCCGATGTAGACGCCTTTCCAGCGATGTCTGTATCTACTCTCCCATGACATTATGTCATGTGAGCCCTGAGTCAATCAGAGGCCGCTTCACTCTCACCTTCATCAGACATAAACGACATTCGGAGGACGTCAGAGAGCAGCCGATCTAATTTCTTCCGGGCGTCCGTTTTGTCTGAATGAAGAGTAAGGCTACTTTCACACTAGCGTTAACTGCATTCCGTCACAATGCGTCGTTTTGCCGAAAAAAACGCATCCTGCAATAGTGTTTGCAGGATGCGTTTTTTCACCATTAACATTAAGCGACGCATTGTGACGGATTGCCACACGTCGCACCCGTCGTGCGACGGATGCGTCGTGCAGTGGCGGACCGTCGGGAGCAAAAAACGTTGCTTGCAACGTTTTTTGCTCCGTCGTAAACGTCTTTTCCGACCGCGCATGCGCGGCCGGAACTCCGCCCCCACCTCACAATGGGGCAGCGGATGCGCTGGAAAAATGCATCCGCTGCCCCCGTTGTGCGGCGGAGACAACGCTAGCATCGGGAACGTCGGCCCGACGCACAGCGACGGGCCGAGCCCGACGCTAGTGTGAAAGTAGCCTAAAGCGTCCGCTGATTTACTGTAGGGCTCAGATGACAAAGTCAAGGGAGAGAAGGCACAGACATCGCTGGAAAGGCAACTGCAAGTATAGATATTATTTTACATTGGGGAAATATAGAGACTAAGAAAGGGTTGTGTGTGTAAAGGACAACCCCTTTAAGTTGTAATTAAATTAAAATTTATTATAAGCATATCTCCCTTAGGCTACTTTCACACTAGCGTCGTACGATGCACGAGGAATTGCGTCGTTGCGACGTACCGACGCTAGCAGTGAAAGTGCCGCACAACGGGGGCAGCGGATGCTGTTTTTCAACGCATCCGCTGCCCCATTGTGATGTGCGGGGAGGCGGGGGCGGAGTTCCGGCTGCGCATGTGCGGTCGGAAAAGGCGGGCACGACGCACCAAAAAAACATTACATGCAACGTTTTTTGGTAGCGACGGTCCGACGCAACAAGACGCAACCGTCGCACGACGGTTGTGACGTGTGGCAATGCGTTGCACTGCGTCGCTAATGCAAGTCTATGTAGAAAAAACGCATCCTGCAAGCACTTTTGCAGGATGCGTTTTTTCTACAAAACGACGCATAGCGACGTGCAGTGCACGACGCTAGTGTGAAAGTAGCCTAAGGGTATGTTTCCACGGTCAGGAAACGCTGCTTGTTTGACGCTGCGCAGAGCTGCAGCGTCAAACAAGCAGCGTCCAGATGTTCCAGCATAGTGGAGGGGATTTTATGAAATCCCGTCTCCACTATGCGTGGAAACCCGCACGCGGCGGCCCTGCGACTCCGGACATGCTGCGCGTCTTTTCAGATCGCAGCATGTCCGTACACCTTGCGGGGACGCAGCGTCCCCGCAAGGCATATCACAGGGCCCTATGGGACAGAGCGATCATCCCGGATGTGAAGAGTTAACACATCCGGCATGATCGCGTCCCAGAAAGGGGGCGGGGCTTAGTGCCGAGCGGCTTCGCCGCTGCGGCGATACCGCCGGCCATCCTGAACGTGGAGACATAGCCTTAGGCTGCGTATGCATTTTTCAGTGTTTTGGCTTGCATATCAAGACTTTCATTCATTTTACAAGCTTTTTTGTGTTCTTTTGTTCCGATTTTTGACATTTCCTCCCCCCAGGTCTCCTTTAGATAAGCAAATGGAAAACTGTCTGAAAAAAAAATTAAAAAAAATAAAAATACCCCATACCTGAAATAGGCTGACTTTTGAAAATATTACAAATAAAAAATAAAAAGATTTGCAGTCGTAACAAAAAAATCCCCCCCCCAGTCTTCTGCACAGACAGTTTAATCCATTTAACTTTTAAATAGATAAAGTATCTATTCAATGTCACAAATGTAGAATTATGAAACGATCTATACAAGATGAAAAATATTTTTAGTTGAAAATCTAACACCAGATCCATTACGGAGCGATGCACTGGCAGCCATTTAAAACCCACATTTGGCTTTTAGAAAACAAACAATCGCCAGCTGGGATCTCTCTGTGGGCTGATAACTGCCTATGAGACTTCTGCGCTTGGAAGAATTATATTACCAAAGAAAAAAATAATCAACATAATTATAGATATTAGAGATCATTCTCACTAATAGCAGAACATTAACTACGAAAAGTAGAAATAGAAAAGCCAGCTTTCACTGCAATAAAGGTTTTTGTTTACAGTAAAATAATGTGATCGGAGGAAAAGATT
The DNA here is from genome assembly GCF_051348905.1 of Ranitomeya variabilis. Taxonomy (NCBI): domain Eukaryota; kingdom Metazoa; phylum Chordata; class Amphibia; order Anura; family Dendrobatidae; genus Ranitomeya; species Ranitomeya variabilis. The sequence goes on from NC_135237.1 coordinate 131,151,581, forward strand.
CCAGAAATTCAAGATAAAAGGATTGTTTACCCATGTCATTAAAATCATCTTCCAACTATTTTCTATACTGGCACTCCGCTTAACTAGTATTCGCCAATTTACTGTGCCCAGTTCTCACATCATCTGCGCTCAAACACATTGATAAATCTGCCCAGCCATACCCCATGAGTTGGTGCACGTAGCTTGTTTTTTCCCAGCAGTAGAGGTGCAGAATGTTTTTAGGCTAAGCCGCTACAGGAAGATGCCAGCGTTTATTTTCCTGAAGCCTCTTTGCAGACGACTTTTGTACTTTCCGCAATGGTGGCACGTGGCTTCTTAGTGGAATCCGCCGGACAGATTCTGTTAACGGCTTGACAAACACTGGGGCTGCTAAGAGTAGCAAAAGACAGAACATATGCACAGCAATGTTGTTTTTTATATTGCTTTGCACCATGTTCATGCTTTTTCAGGAGGATTCCAGTCTGAAACCGCTTGATAAAGACAATATCTTAAGGCTGATTTTAAATGTCCCACATTCACAATATAACTATGGACCGCAGTGCCTACACCCGCAAGACTCCTGACCTGAACTGGCAGCCTCATCACGCAGTTAGTCAGGGCCAGAAGACATCAGCACAGCATAGAGAAGACTATTAGTTCCTCCACATTGCCACTGCTTGGAAGCAAGGATTCAAATCATGGCAACATCAACATAGTTATATCTTTGTATCAAGGTAGTTTGTGCCACTGTTCTACTGAGGAAAGAATGCCAAGCCCGAAAATAGCTATTCAGTACATTTGTATTATGGATGAGGAGGGATGAAGAATATTCACTATATCGCACATTTATACTGGGTTCACACTCATGGACAATTCGTTTTTATTTTTCTGTGTCTAGGAAACTTTGGCAGCAGTTTTGGTCCTATACAAATTAATAGAAAAAGCTGATCCAGCCATCATCATTTCTTCTTTTTTTGCATTTTGTTTTAACATTCTTTTAAGCTTTAGCATTCAAACTACTTAGGTGAAGAAATGAAAGTTCTGCTTGGCTGGCCAAGAAGGACAAATTGTTTTCTGTTGATAAATGAGGTCCACTATTCCTCTTGTATGGAGTCTTCTGAGTCACCCAGCAGATTAAATGGCCATTAGCTGATTGATGCTCTTGGGTTATAACACATAAGAATAAAGGAAAAACACATTTTTTTATTTTTCTGAAAAACACATTTTTCTATTTTTCTTTAAAGCAGGACAAATCACAATCATAAGCTGCACAGTGGCTCAGCAAATCAAAGCCATTAAAGTTGTTTTCCATCACTTTTGTAACTCAAAGGTCTATCTGCGTGATAAACATTGGAATAAAGCACCCATAAATATTTTTTTGTCATTCTTCAAATTTTATCAGACCATACAATTTCCACGCTCATGTGCACAGACATCTAACTCAACTTAATATCTGCTCAAAAACTCCCTAAGTGTTATAAAAGCGTACCCTCTCCACCTCCATCATTTCATGCAGTTTTGTTCCTTACGGTACAATATCCGCTCTCTTCACCAGGACATCTTTCTACTAGTCCTTTCCAACTTTCTTTGTCTGGATTTGGAGCGTTCGTTCAGTGATAAATTAAAAGAGAAGTCATGCAGGTGCCATAACTGCTAAAGCCTGAACATAATTAGAGTCAACTTATATCACTGATCTGGGATTGTTCATACTCCTACCCATGCATGACATCAGTAATATTGTTCCATGTATTGACTCAATTTCTCGACATGACCACCGTTAGGTGAGAAATTCACTGTAATGGGTACTACCGCTCCAAGATCAAGCAATACACACAGCATCCAAAATACAAGTAAATGTAGAGTTGACTGCCTTCATCATTAGTTGATTAGTTCTGGAAAACAATGATGAACCAAGGTATGAGTCAAATATTCAACACTGAATAAAAAGTGATGAAAGGAAAAAAAAACAGAAGGGTGAGAATTATTCCAGCTGTCATGAAGAGTTCTTAGAAACAGAGTACCTAAGGCTTCTTTCACACTAGCGTCGGGCCGAGGTCCCCGACGCTAGCGTTGTCCCCGCCGCACAACGGGGGCAGCGGATACATTTTTCCAGCGCATCCGCTGCCCCATTGTGAGGTGCGGGGAAGTGCGGGGAGGTGGGGGCGGAGTTCCGGCGGAGTTCCGGCCGCGCATGCGCGGTCGGAAAAAGCGGACCGTCGGGAGCAAAAAACGTTACATGTAACGTTTTTTGCTCCCGACGGTCCGCCACAGCACGGCGCAACCGTCGCAGGACGGTTGCGACGTGTGTCATTGCGTCGCAAATGCGTCGCTAATGTTAGTCAATGCAGAAAAAACGCATCCTGCAAGCACTTTTGCAGGATGCCTTTTTTCGGCAAAACGACGCATTTGCGACGTAATGCAGTTAACGCTAGTGTGAAAGTAGCCTAACTGGTAAGTCTAATTCTATTTTCTTCAATCACCCTCCACAACAGCATCACAGGAAAAATACAAACAAATAATGTCAGGGAGGGCCAATAGCCGGGAGAACTTCTCTCTCAAAGGCCAAATCTTTGAAGGGAATCTGGTACCACATTTGACTTATCTAAACTATTAATATGGGCATACAGGTTATACACTGCTGAAAACAGTCTTGCCTGTAAGTCTCACATCAGCTGTGTTGCTGCTGACAAATCATCTTTTATCACTTTATACCAAGTGACCTATTCCAGGCTCTGGGGAGGACACTGCCTTGACGATAACTCTCCCTTATATTTAAAACAAGCTCTGGGGAAGAGTTATCAGTGAGAAGTAACCAAAACAACAGAAATAAAATTTGTCTTCTTGCAAACACATTTTTGGTTCCCTCTCAGCTCTGCTGTACTGCAACAATATTACAACCCTGTCTGCCAGCTGGAAGTGGAGAGGAACCTGCAGATGTGTCAGTCACACACAGCTCTGCAGTGAGATCAGGAGCGCGCCATTACACGTCACACTGGTTACACCCCTTAACGTAAAATAATCCCTGGAGGCAATGTTATATTCCACACAGGGTCCTCCCCAGAGCCTGAAAATATCATTTATATAAAGTGATAAAAGAGGATTTCTCAGCAACAGCTGATATCAGACAGAGGTATGGACTGTTTTCAGCAGTCTATAACCTGTATGCCCATATTAACAGTTTAGATAGGTCAAATATGGTGACAGATTCCCTTTAATGGACATTAAGTCTAGTCTACAATGTTAAGAGAAGGTATAGACCAAGGACCATGTAGCGGCTCTGCAGAACTGCTCGATGGAAGCGCTTAGCCTTTCAGCCCAGGAGATAGATACAGCCCTACTAGAGTGAGCAGTAAATTTTTCTGGGGGTGATATATTCTGGTTTCAATAGTCTTAACACTTTGCTCCATTAAAGAAGTTGTCCACTACTATAACTTTTTTTTTTCATAAATCTTGCTATTATGTGCCACTGAAATCATCCACTGTGTTTATTTAAGCAATATTACCTTTTATCATGCTGTTGCAGCACATCTTTAGTGCTGGATCCAGCTCTCATGGGGTTAATCGACAACTTCCTTTCTCCTGAGTTACTGTGCTCTAATAGTACAAGTTCCATGATGCACTGCACTCGCCTATAACTCTGCACCTGGCACACCCACTCCAAAACACACCCCAGCCCCTCCCTCCTCTCCCCCCTCTATCTTCAAAAAGATTTGTGATGTCATTTCTGTCCAACCTCCTATTTTACATTTGTCCAACCCACACTCCATTACACACAGATAGATAGATAGATGATAGATAGATATGAGATGGATAGATAGATAAATAGATAGATGAATACATACAGATATATCTATATATCTATGTCTATTTCCATAGATACATGTTTCTAAACCCCTTCACCCCTGGAGCTTTTTTGTTTTCGTTTATCGCTCCCCTTCTTTGCAGAGCCATAATTTTTCCGTCAATATGGCCATGTAAGGGCTTATTTTTTGCGGGACAAATTCTACTTTTGAACGACACCATTGGTTTTAACATGTCGTGTAACAGAAAATGTGAAAAAAAATTCAAAGTGCGATGAAATTGTAAAAAAAAGTGCAATCCCACACTTGTTTTTTGCTTGGCTTTTTTGCTAGGTTCACTAAATGCTAAGGCTGTGTGCACACGTTGCGGATTTGATTGCAGATCCGCAGCGTTTTTTGCCACACAGAATTGCATCAAATCCGCAGTGTAGTGCACAACCAATGTAAGTCTATGGGAGCCGCAGACTTGTTGTGCACATGCTGCGGAAAAAGCTGCACTGAAACGCAGCTTTTTTTTCCCACAGCATGTCACTTCTTTTGTGCGGAACTGCAGCGTTTCTGCACCCTTAGACTTTCATTGAGTCAGGCACATCCGCAGCAAAACCGCAGATGTAAAAAAGATCTGCAGTTTAGATGCGGATGTGGGTCCGAGAAACGCTGCAGTTCAAGAGGAGGGAAGTGTGTGGGCGGTAACTGTTTGTGTGTGTATGTGTGTGCTGGGTCTGCGGGCTGTTTGGGTGTGTGCGGGGCTGTGCGGGGGGTCTTTTGGGGTGTGTGTGTGCAGGCATCATCCGATGGGACTACAAGTACGCAGCATCCAATCTGCAGCTAATCCGAATGTAATCCGGACAGTGGACACACACCCTACGCTATCCATACATCTATCAATAGATATATCTATCCAGATATATCTATAGATAGATATATGAATAGATAGATGTATGCATCTATAGATCTATCTATATGTAGATCTGTATCCATTTCATCTATCATCTATCTATCTGTGTGTGTAATGGAGTGTGGGTTGGACAAATGTAAAAGAGGAGGTTGGACAATAATGACATCACAAATCTTTTTTTTTGTTCAATAATACATCTTTATTTAGCTTTCAAAAACGCACCAAAACGCATAAAAACCGCGCAAAAACCGCACCAAAAGCAAATTTAAAAATTCATCAAAACCACGCAAAAACCTCACCAAAAACGCATCAAAACCGCACAAAAAAACTGCATCAAAAACGCACAAAAAACGCACCAAAAACTGCCTAAAAAACGCATAAAAATGCACCAAAAACTGCATCAAAACCGCACCAAAAGCTGCATCAAAACCGCACCAAAAGCTGCATCAAAACCGCACCAAAAGCTGCATCAAAACCGCACCAAAAGCTGCATCAAACCCGCACCAAAAACTGCATCAAAACCGCACCAAAAACTGCATCAAAACCGCACCAAAAACTGCATTAAAACCGCACCAAAAACTGCATCAAAACCGCACCAAAAACTGCATCAAAACTGCATCAAAACCGCACCAAAAACTGCATCAAAACCGCACCAAAAACTGCATCAAAACCGCACCAAAAACTGCATCAAAACCGCACCAGGTTTTGATGCTGATTTTGGTGCGTTTTTTGCGCAGTTTTGATGCAGTTTTTGGAAATAAACGGAAAATGTGCATGATTCGAATGGAAACATGCATGAAAAAATGGATTCGGAGGACGGATTCATCATTTCACATCTGTTTCACACGTTTTTCGCTGGATCCATCGCTGTGGGTTTTTTCGCCGGACAGAAAAACCGTTCCTCTGTATGTGTTTGAGCTTTTTTGACGGATCTGGCGAAAAATGGATGAAACGTGTGGCCATCAGGCGCTAATACAACTCTATGAGAAAAAAACGGATCCGGCGGAAAAAGAGGATCCGTTTTTTTCAAAACTCGCCGGATTGTGCCTGACGGCAAAAACCTGATGTGTGAAAGCAGCCAGATATATGGATAGATACATCTATGTATCTATAGATATATCTATCTATAAATATATCTATAGATCGATATATCCATAGATATATAATAGAAAGGCCGATGTTTCTAAGGCTACTTTCACACTTGTGTTTTTAGCAATCCGTCTTTTTGGGAAAAAAACGGATCCTGCAAATGTGCTCGCAGGATGCGTTTTTTACCCATAGACTTGTATTAGCGACGGATCGCGACGGATGGCCACACGCCGCGTCCGTAGTGCAACGGATTCGTCATGTTTTGGCGGACCGTTGGCACGAAAAAAACGTTCAAGTGAACTTTTTTTGTCTGTCGCGTCCGCCATTTTCTACCGCGCATGCGCGGCCAAAACTCCGCCCCCTCCTTCCCGGACTTCAGAATGGGCAGCGGATGCGTTGAAAAACTGCATCCGCTGCCCACGTCGTGCACAAATTTCACGTGTCGGTACGTAGGCCCGACGTATAGCGACGGACCCGTACCGACGCAAAGTGTGAAAAAGGCCTTAATGAGCGTCTAATTAAAAATACGGAAAAAAACGGCGTGGGCTCCCGCGCAATTTTCTGCACCAGAGGGGGGAAAGCCGACGGCCGGGGACCAATATTTGTAGCCTGCTATGAATATCAGCCCGCAGCTGTCTGCGTAGCCTTTACTGGCTATTAAAATAGGGGGACCCCCCAAAAAAAAATGATGTGGGGTCCCCCTATATTTTATAGCCAGAAAGGCTACGCAGACAGCTGCAGGCTGATATTCATAGCCTAGAGAGGGGCCATGGATATTGTTCCCCCCGGCTACAAATACCAGTCTGCAGCTGCCCCGGAAATGGCGAATCTGTAAGATGCGCCAATTCCAGCACTTAGCCCCTCTCTTCCCACTCCTGTGTAGCAGTGGGATATGGGGTAATAAGGGGTTAATGTCACCTTGCTATCGTAAGGTGACATTAAGCCGGATTAATAACGGAGAGGCGTCAATAAGACGCCTATCCATTATCTAATAGTAATAAAGGGTTAATAAAACACACACATTAGGAAAAAAGTATTTTAATATTCTTCATTTCACCATACTGACCATACTTCAGCGCCTGCAAAAAACGTAAAATAATAAACCGTATACTACCTGTCCGCCGTAGTCCAATTAATAATGAGTGTCCCACGACGGTCTCCCCTATAGAACAGTGACATCGGGTGATGTCACTGCTCTATAGGACCCTCAGTGACTCACTGACAGAAGACAATGGCTCCTGCAGTGCATCACAGAGGTTACCTTAGGACAAAGTCTCACTTTATGGCAATTGCTGCCTGGGAAAACTTCTCACACAGCAATGCCATAAGTGAGACTAGGGACTATTTTCTCACAGGGGCGTAGGAATACATTGTGAGGAATACATTGTGGAAGGATACCTCCCATCATTGTATTCCTGGAGCCCCTGGAGAGTAGTCACATCAGCTGATGCTCCTGCTCTCTACGGGAGATCGTCGAGGGACACTCGTTTTAATTGAATTTCTGCGGATCAGGGAGTAGTGTTTGTTTATTATTTTAATATTTTTTACAGATGACACTGGCTTCGGGGATTAAGGTGACAAGTGATGGTGAGTATGTAATCTATGTTATATGTACTGTATGTCTATATGTATGTTGTATGTACGTGCTGTATGTGGCATGTCACATGTTGCATGTCATCGCATGTCGCATGCTGCATGTCATCGCATGTTGCATGTCGCTGCATGTTGCATGTCGTCGCATGTTGCATGTCGCTGCATGTTGCATGTCGTCGCATGTTCCATGTCATCGCAGGTTGCATGTCACATGTTGTCGCATGTTGTCGCATGTTGCATGTCGTCGCATGTCACATGTTGCATGTCATCGCATGTTGCATGTCATATGTTGCATGTCGTCGCATGGTGCATGTCGCATGGTGCATGTCGCCGCATGTTGTCACATGTCGCATGTCATCGCATTGTGCATGTCGCATGGTGCATGTCACATGTCGTCGCATGTCGCTGCATGTTGCATGTCGTCACATGTCGCATGTCATCGCATATTGCCGCATGTTATCGCATGTCGCATGTCATCACATGTCGCATGTCATCACATGTTGTATATATCGCCGCATGTCATTGCATGTTGTATGTTGCATGTCGTCGCATGTCATCACATGTCGCATGTCATCCCATGTTGCCGCATGTCGCATGCTATCGCATGTTGCATGCTGCATGTCGTTGCATGTTGCATGTCGCCACATGTTGCATGATGTCACATGTTATGTTACATGTCACATGGTGTGTGTTGTATGTATGTATGTACTGTATATGTGTATGTGTTTTTTTTTTTAACATTCAACACATTAGCCGGATGATGGGACTACTACGTCCCATTATTGGCTAATGTGTCACTTACTGTCACTGTAGCAGGCAGAGCCCGATGGGACTTGTAGTCCCATCGGACGATGCCTGCACATAGTGACGCCGCCACCACCACCACCGCACAGCCCTGCAGACCCCCCCCCCCCCCCCCCCCGCACACTACAGCATTCACCGCTCAGACCCCCGCCGTCTGGAGCCTTGGAAAAGTTCCCACGCAAGAGTTCATATGAGGACATCCAGCAGAGGGCGCCTCACCGCGCGACTCAAGGTAACTGCAGGTCAGTCCCGTGCAATCCATTCATTTCCCGGGTTTTTACAGGCAGGGGCGGCTGCATTAACAGGCTTCTGCTTGTAAAATTAGTTAACCCTTTCAGATGGATTTACAACGTGGGACAGAACGACGGAAGGTATGGAATATTGTTGTTTGTTTTTTTGTAACTTTGTTCCAGGTGACAAGGGTCTTCAGGTGGATTAAGAGTCTACTAAAATATTACAACAACATGTGTCTATTTCATTAAAGGACTTTGTAATTATGTGTGTGTGTTTTATTAACCATTTCGTACTATTGGATTAATAATGGATAGGTGTCATAATTGACGCCTCTCCATTATTCACCTGGCTTAATGTCACCTTACAATAGCAAGGTGACATTAACCCTTCATTACCCCATATCCCACCGCTACAGGGGAGTGGGAAGAGAGTGGCCAACTGCCAGAATAGGCGTATCTTCCAGATGTGCCTTTTCTGGGGTGGCTGGGGGCAGATGTTTGTAGCCAGGGGGGGCCAATAACCATGGTCCCTCTCTAGGCTATTAATATCTGCCCTCAGTCACTGGCTTTACCACTCTGGCGGAGAAAATTGCGCGGGAGCCCACGCCAATTTTTTCCGCCATTTAACCCTTTATTTTAGCAGCTACAGCGCCAAAATTTTGCACATACACACTACTAACATTAGTAGTGTGGAATATTCAAAAAAAATAAGGGATATGAGATGGTTTACTGTATGTAAACCATGTCTCATATCCTGTCGGGTTTGGGAAGGAGAAATGAAAAGCCGGCAATTGAATTACCGGCTTTAATGCTATATCGCGCTGAATTATATATATATATATATATATACACACACATACAGTGGGGCAAAAAAGTATTTAGTCATTCAGCAATAGTGCAAGTTCCACCACTTAAAAAGATGAGAGGCGTCTGTAATTTACATCATAGGTAGACCTCAACTATGGGAGACAAACTGAGAAAAAAAAATCCAGAAAATCACAGTCTGTTTTTTTATCATTTTATTTGCATATTATGGTGGAAAATAAGTATTTGGTCAGAAACAAAATTTCATCTCAATACTTTGTAATATATCCTTAGTTGGCAATGACAGAGGTCAAACGTTTTCTGTAAGTCTTCACAAGGTTGCCACACACTGTTGTTGGTATGTTGGCCCATTCCTCCATGCAGATCTCCTCTAGAGCAGTGATGTTTTTGGCTTTTCGCTTGGCAACACGGACTTTCAACTCCCTCCAAAGGTTTTCTATAGGGTTGAGATCTGGAGACTGGCTAGGCCACTCCAGGACCTTGAAATGCTTCTTACGAAGCCACTCCTTCGTTGCCCTGGCGGTATGCTTTGGATCATTGTCATGTTGAAAGACCCAGCCACGTTTCATCTTCAATGCCCTTGCTGATGGAAGGAGGTTTGCACTCAAAATCTCACGATACATGGCCCCATTCATTCTTTCATGTACCCGGATCAGTCGTCCTGGCCCCTTTGCAGAGAAACAGCCCCAAAGCATGATGTTTCCACCACCATGCTTTACAGTAGGTATGGTGTTTGATGGATGCAACTCAGTATTCTTTTTCCTCCAAACACGACAAGTTGTGTTTCTACCAAACAGTTCCAGTTTGGTTTCATCAGACCATAGGACATTCTCCCAAAACTCCTCTGGATCATCCAAATGCTCTCTAGCAAACTTCAGACGGGCCCGGACATGTACTGGCTTAAGCAGTGGGACACGTCTGGCACTGCAGGATCTGAGTCCATGGTGGCGTAGTGTGTTACTTATGGTAGGCCTTGTTACATTGGTCCCAGCTCTCTGCAGTTCATTCACTAGGTCCCCCCGTGTGGTTCTGGGATTTTTGCTCACCGTTCTTGTGATCATTCTGACCCCACGGGGTGGGATTTTGCATGGAGCCCCAGAACGAGGGAGATTATCAGTGGTCTTGAATGTCTTCCATTTTCTAATTATTGCTCCCACTGTTGATTTCTTCACTCCAAGCTGGTTGGCTATTGCAGATTGAGTCTTCCCAGCCTGGTGCAGGGCTACAATTTTGTTTCTGGTGTCCTTTGACAGCTCTTTGGTCTTCACCATAGTGGAGTTTGGAGTCAGACTGTTTGAGGGTGTGCACAGGTGTCTTTTTATACTGATAACACGTTTAAACAGGTGCCATCACTACAGGTAATGAGTGGAGGAAAGAGGAGACTCTTAAAGAAGAAGTTACAGGTCTGTGAGAGCCAGAAATCTTGATTGTTTGTTTCTGACCAAATACTTATTTTCCACCATAATATGCAAATAAAATGATAAAAAAACAGACAATGTGATTTTCTGGATTTTTTTTTCTCAGTTTGTCTCCCATAGTTGAGGTCTACCTATGATGTAAATTACAGACGCCTCTCATCTTCTCATCTTTTTAAGTGGTGGAACTTGCACTATTGCTGAATGACTAAATACTTTTTTGCCCCACTGTGTATGTGTGTATGTTATAATATATATATATATATATATATATATATATATATATATATATATATATACACACACACACACACACACACACTCACTGGCCACTTTATTAGGTACACCTGTCCAACTTCTTGTTAACACTTAATTTCTAATCAGCCAATCACATGGCGGCAACTCAGTGCATTTAGGCATGTAGACATGGTCAAGACAATCTCCTGCAGTTCAAACCGAGCATCAGTATGGGGAAGAAAGGTGATTTGAGTGCCTTTGAACGTGGCATGGTTGTTGGTGCCAGAAGGGCTGGTCTGAGTATTTCAGAAACTGCTGATCTACTGGGATTTTCACGCACAACCATCTCTAGGGTTTACAGAGAATGGTCCGAAAAAGAAAAAAAATCCAGTGAGCGGCAGTTCTGTGGGCGGAAATGCCTTGTTGATGCCAGAGGTCAGAGGAGAATGGGCAGACTGGTTCGAGCTGATAGAAAGGCAACAGTGACTCAAATCGCCACGTTACAACCAAGGTAGGCCTAAGAGCATCTCTGAACGCACAGTGCGTCGAACTTTGAGGCAGATGGGCTACAGCAGCAGAAGACCACACCGGGTACCACTCCTTTCAGCTAAGAACAGGAAACTGAGGCTACAATTTGTACAAGCTCATCGAAATTGGACAGTAGAAGATTGGAAAAACGTTGCTTGGTCTGATGAGTCTCGATTTCTGCTGCGACATTCGGATGGTAGGGTCAGAATTTGGCGTAAACAACATGAAAGCATGGATCCATCCTGCCTTGTATGGAGCATCTTTGGGATGTGCAGCCGACAAATCTGCGGCAACTGTGTGATGCCATCATGTCAATATGGACCAAAATCTCTGAGGAATGCTTCCAGCACCTTGTTGAATCTATGCCACGAAGAATTGAGGCAGTTCTGAAGGCAAAAGGGGGTCCAACCCGTTACTAGCATGGTGTACCTAATAAAGTGGCCGGTGAGTGTATATATCAATGACATACATATATATATATTTATATATATATATACTGTATATATGTTTTAACGAACATTTGAGGCCATAAATCCATTAGATGTCGGTTTTGCAAGCCTGCGAGAAAATATCGCAGTACGGATGCCATACGGATTACATACGGAGGATGCCATGCGCAAAATACGCTGCCACACCCTGCCTACAGATGACATACGGATCACTATTTTGGGACCATTTCTCCGTATTACGGCCGTAAAAAACGGACCGTATTGTCTTACGCTGAGTGTGACGCCGGCCTTAGTCGTATTAGGAAGATAGTCAGATCCCAGGATGAGATTAGGCTGGTCACTCTCGGGCATACATGGGAAGCTGTAGTCTTGAAACGCCTTATCCAACGGTGATCCGCCAAGCTTTGATCGAAGAACAAACTTTAGGCTGAAACCTGGACGTGGAGTGGAGTACTAGGTTTTAGGCTTTTTTCCAAACTATCTTGTAGGAAATCTAGAATCTGTCTGGATGAAGAGGGCCAGGCTGAGACTGACTTTAGATCTTCGTACTTTGTGATCCCCTGATGGCAGAAGTTGTCATAGAATCATAGAATGTTAGAGTTGGAAGGGACCTCCAGGGTTATTGTGTCTAACCCCCTGCTCAATGCAGCGCATAATTCACTAAACCATCAGACAGACATCTGTCCAGCCTCTGTTTGAAGACTTCTCATGGAAGCCTGTTCCACTCATTGATCAATCTCACTGTCAAAACAGTTTTTCTAATATCTAATCTGTATCTTCTCCCTTTCAGTTTCATTCCATTGCTTCTCATGATTTCTTGTGCAAATGAGAATAAGCATGATCCTTCTACACTGATATCCCTTTAGATATTTGTAGACAGCTATTAAGTCTCCTCTTAGTCTTTTTTGCAAGCTAAACATTCCCAGATCTTTTAACCATCCCTTGTAGGACTTAAGGTACCTTCACACGAAACGACGCTGCAGCGATAGCGACAACGATGCCGATCGCTGCAGCGTCGCTGTTTGATCGCTGGAGAGCTGTCACACAGACCGCTCTCCAGCGACCAACGATGCCGAGGTCCCCGGGTAACCAGGGTAACCATCGGGTTGCTAAGCGCAGGTCCGCGCTTAGTAACCCGATGTTTACCCTGGTTAACAGCGTAAAATGTAAAAAAAACAGTACATACTTACATTCGCGTCCCCCGGCGTCCGCTTCCTGCACTGACTGACTGACTGAGCGCCGGCAGTAGCAGGGCACAGCGGTGATGTCACCGCTGTGCTTTCACTTTCACTTTGCGGCGCTCAGTCAGTGTGGGAAGCAGACGGCGGGGGATGCGAATGTAAGTATGTACTGTTTGTTTTTTTTACATTTTACGCTGGTAACCAGGGTAAACATCGGGTTACTAAGCGCAGCCCTGCACTTAGTAACCCGATATTTACCCTGGTTACCAGTGTAAAATATCGCTGGTATCGTTGCTTTTGCTGTCAAACACAACGATACACGGCGATCGGACGACCAAATAAAGTTCTGAACTTTATTCAGCGACCAGCGACATCACAGCAGGATCCTGATCGCTGCTGCGTGTCAAACTAAACGATATCGCTAGCCAGGACGCTGCAACGTCACGGATCGCTAGCGATATCGTTACAAAGTCGTTTCGTGTGAAGGTACCTTTACTTTGCAGTCCACTCACCACCCTGGTAGCTCTTCTCTGAACTTGCTCCAGTTTTTCAATGTCTTTTTTAAAATGCGGTGCCCAGAACCACAGTATACTGGACACAGTATTCCAGATGAGGCATGAAGGAGGAGTAGAGGGGGATAATTAATTCACGTGATCTAGACTCTATGCTTCTTTTAACCCCTTTCTGACATTGGATGTACTATCCCGTCGAGGTGGGGTGGGCCCGTATGACCGACGAGATAGTACGTCAAGCGCGATCGGCGGCGCTCACGGGGGGAGCGCGGCCGGGTGTCAGCTGACTATCGCAGCTGACATCCGGCACAATGTGCCAGGAGCGGTCACGGACCGCCCCCGGCACATCAACCCCCGGCACACTGCGATCAAACATGATCGCGGTGTACCGGCGGTACAGGGAAGCATCGCGCAGGGAGGGGGCTCCCTGCGGGCTTCCCTGAGACCCCCGGAGCAATGCGATGTGATCGCGTTGCTCCGAGGGTCTCCTACCTCCTTCCTCGCTGCAGGTCCCGGTTCCAAGATGGCCGCGGCATCCGGGTCCTACAGGGAGGGAGGTGGCTTACCGAGTGCCTGCTCAGATCGGTGATCTGACAGAGTGCTATGCAAACTGTCAGATCACCGATCTGTGATGTCCCCCCCTGGGACAAAGTAAAAAAAAAAATTTCCACATGTGTAAAAAAAAAAAAATAAAAAAAATTACTAAATAAAGAAAAAAACTATAAAAAGTACACATATTTAGTATCGCCGCGTCAGTAACGACCCCACCTATAAAACTATATCACTAGTTAACCCCTTCAGTGAACACCATAGGGGGAAAAAAAAAAAAAAAACGAGGCACAAAACAACGCTTTATTATCATACCGCCGAACAAAAAGTGGAATAACACGCGATCAAAAAGACGGATATAAATAACCATGGTACCACTGAAAACGTCATCTTGTCCCGCAAAAAACGAGCCGCCATACAGCGTCATCAAAGAAAAAATAAAAAAGTTATAGTCCTCAGAATAAAGCGATGCCAAAATAATTATTTATTCTATAAAATAGTTTTTATCGTATAAAAGCACCAAAACATAAAAAAATGATATAAATGAGGTATCGCTGTAATCGTACTGACCCGAAGAATAAAACTGCTTTATCAATTTTACCAAACGTGGAACGGTATAAACGCCCACCCCAAAAGAAATTCATGAATAGCTGTTTTTTTGTCATTCTGCCTCACAAAAATCAGAATAAAAAGCGATCAAAAACTGTCACGTGTCCGAAAACATTACCATTAAAAACGTCAACTCGTTCCGCAAAAAACAAGACCTCACATGACTCTGTGGACCAAAATATGGAAAAATTATAGGTCTCAAAATGTGGAGACGCAAAAACTTTTTTGCTATAAAAAGCGTCTTTTAGTGTGTGACGGCTGCCAATCATAAAAATCCGATATAAAAAACGCTATAAAAGTAAATCAAACCCCCCTTCATCACCCCCTTAGTTAGGGAAAAATAATAAAATTAAAAAAATGTATTTATTTCCATTTTTCCGTTAGGGTTAGGGCTAGGGTTAGGGCTAAAGTTAGGGTTAGGGTTGAGGCTAAAGATAGGGTTAGGGTTGGGGCTAAAGTTGGGGTTAGGGTTGGGATTAGAGTTAGGGGTGTGTCAGGGTTAGGGGTGTGGTTAGGGTTACCATTGGGATTAGGGCTAGGGGTGTGTTTGGATTAGGGTTTCAGTTAGAATTGGGGAGTTTCCACTGTTTAGGCACATCAGGGGCGCTCCAAACGCGACATGGCGTCCGATCTCAATTCCAGCCAATTCTGCATTGAAAAAGTAAAACAGTGCTCCTTCCCTTCCGAGCTTTCCTGTGCGCCCAAACAGGGGTTTACCCCAACATATGGGGAATCAGCGTACTCAGGACAAATTGGACAACAACTTTTGGGGTCCAATTTATCCTGTTACCCTTGTGAAAATACAAAACTGGGGGCTAAAAAAATCATTTTTGCGAAAAAAAAAAAAGAATTTTTATTTTCACGGCTCTGCGTTATAAACTGTAGTGAAACACTTGGGGGATCAAAGCTCTCAAAACACATCTAGATAAGTTCCAAAATGGTGTCACTTGTGGGGGGGTTTAATGTTTAGGCACATCAGGGGCTCTCCAAACGCGACATGGCGTCCCATCTTAATTCCAGTCAATTTTGCATTGAAAAGTCAAATGGCGCTCCTTCCCTTCCGAGCTCTGCCATGCGCCCAAACAGTCGTTTACCCCCACATATGGGGTATCGGCGTACTCAGGACAAATTGCACAACAACTTTTGTGGTCTTATTTCTTCTCTTACCCTTGGGAAAATAAAAAATTGGGGGCAAAAAGATAATTTTTGTGAAAAAATATGATTTTTTATTTTTACGGCTCTGCATTATAAACTTCTGTGAAGCACTTGTTGGGTCAAAGTGCTCACCACACATCTAGATGAGTTCCTTAAGGGGTCTACTTTCCAAAATGGTGTCACTTGTGGGGGGTTTCAATGTTTAGGCACATCAGGGGCTCTCCAAACGCATCATGGCATCCCATCTTAATTCCAGTCAATTTTGCATTGAAAAGTCAAATGGCACTCCTTCCCTTCCGAGCTCTGCTATGCGCCCAAACAGTGGTTTACCCGCACATATGGGGTATCGGCGTACTCAGGACAAATTGCACAACAACTTTTGGGGTTCAATTTCTTCTCTTACCCTTGGTAAAATAAAACAAATTGGAGCTGAAATAAATTTTGTGTAAAAAAAAGTTAAATGTTCATTTTTATTTAAACATTCCAAAAATTCCTGTGAAACACCTGAAGGGTTAATGAACTTCTTGAATGTGGTTTTGAGCACCTTGAGGGGTGCAGTTTTTAGAATGGTGTCACACTTGGGTATTTTCGGTCATATAGACCGCTCAAAATGACTTCAAATGAGATGTGGTCCCTAAAAAAAAAATGATGTTGTAAAAATGAGAAATTGCTGGTCAACTTTTAACCCTTATAACTCCCTAACAAAAAAAAATTTTGGTTCCTAAATTGTGCTGACGTAAAGTAGACATGTGGGAAATGTTACCTATTAAGTATTTTGTGTGACATATCTCTGTGATTTAAGGGCATAAAAATTCAAAGTTGGAAAATTGCGAAATTTTCAAAATTTTCGCCAAATTTCCGTTTTTTCACAAATAAACGCAAGTTATATCTAAGAAATTTTACCACTATCATGAAGTACAATATGTCACGAGAAAACAGTGTCAGAATCGCTAGGATCCGTTGAAGCGTTCCAGAGTTATAACCTCATAAAGCGACAGTGGTCAGAATTGTAAAAATTGGCCCGGTCATTAACGTGCAAACCACCCTTGGGGGTGAAGGGGTTAATACCTCCTAGAACGGTGTTTGCCTTTTTTGCTGCTATAAAGTATGCCAAAGTCTTTTTCACACGTGTTGTGGCTTAGTTCTATGCCTCCCATTCTGTAGATGTAATTTTTGTTTTTCTAGCCCAGATGTAGAATCTTGCATTTCTCCCTGTTAAATACCATTCTATTAGTTGCTGCCCATTGTTAAAGCTTATCTAGATCCTTTTGAATCCTTTCTCTGTCTGTCGGTGACGTCGCCGCTGTGATCTGCTTTCACTTTACGGCGGCACTCAGTCAGAGCGGGAAGCAGACGGCAAGGGACCTGACGGACATCAGATGGTGAGTATGTACGGTTTGTTTTTTTTTACTTTTACGCTGGTAACCACGGTAAACATCGGGTTACTAAGCGCGGCCCTGCGCTTAGTAACCCGATGTTTACCCTGGTTACAAGCGAACCTCGGCATCGTTGGTCGTTGGAGAGCGGTCTGTGTGACAGCTCCCCAGCGACCACACAACGACTTACCAACGATCACGGCCAGGTCGTATCGCAGGTCGTGATCGTTGGTAAATCGTATAGTGAGACGGTACCCTTACCATTCTGGAATCATTGTTTATTCTATCGCTAGTTCTGAGAAAGAGGTTTCTGCCTCATCCTCCTGTGGTGCTATCCTGGAGAGAGTTTAGAGAAATTGGAAATTCCAATTTATCTAGCAGACAAACACACAGTCACAACCTTAAAACAAGTCTGGCTGCATTAACAATCTAACAATTGTAACAATGTTTAAGTAGTAGATCGGATTGTTTACACAGTCATGCTACCGGCTACAGAATCCCAGACACCAACCACGTGTGCATTGTCTGTTCAAATTGTTTATATTCAAGTTTTGCAATTCTCCTTAGTTTTTTTTAGGCCAACGTTAAAAGGCGAAGTGCAGAACAACAAAAATCACACCGTTGGATTCTTGGTCTGAGGTTTCTCCTCTCCCATAGATTTAATTTTAAAGTTGTGAAAAACTTGAAGCTAGCATGCAATCTGTCAAGAGTTTTAGCAGCCTTTTGCTGTCAGTACCCATAGCCTAAGAGAATATAGAAAAAAAATAAAACTTCTAACAATGTTCCAATTTTAAATTGGACTGAACATTTAATATTCTGTTCATAACAGACACACGTATTCAAGACCAGTGTGTGTTTTAAAAAAAAAAGGTAATGGTAATTAAATGCTTAAAAGACCAAATGTTACAAATAAGACTCAATACACAGAGACAAACTCTGCAAATATGACAAATTGTATTTGAATTCTTCGCATAGAACAATGAATGTTTAAGAGACAGATGGCAGCAGAGACACAGCGGCCATAATGCAGCAAATAATAACTAGACTGAAAAAGGTCTTGTCAGCTTATAAGAGCCAACACAACACCCACTTTTCATGTGTAGGAAAAAAATTGTGGTAAAGATACCAATGGTGCAGAATAAGAAGAGGCCGCTTACACTGATGTGCACCCTGTCAATCTGATCTACTGCTAGAGATACCAACAGTGCTGAGGTAAGGAGAGGCTGCTCACACTGCTGTCCACTCAGTCAATATGACCTAATAGAGATACGAACAGTGAGGAGTTAAGAGGCATCTGACGTCCACCCTGTTTTTCTGAATGCGAAGAGTCTGCTGCGACCTGAAATAGCTTGACAGTACATGTCATAAGTTCTCAGGTCACAATAGCAGAGCTTCCTATACACATGTCTTATTAATGTTACAACTAGGACAAGTTTATGCCAGTATAACAAGACCATTTTAATGTACTATAGTGATTGACGTCTTAGATAAGAGTTGTGAGATTTCACAAAGAGTCATTTAATAATTTATTTATAAAACTTGTTCTATGCAAGCTTTTTGTATTCCCTGGGGAACCCCTTTTAATGGGCTTAATTCAATCAAACCTAAAATCAATAAAGCATAGAAAACATGTATGGTAAAATGAAACAGTAGTAACACTAATAGTAACACACATGTTAATGACACAAAGTTTTCATAATTTGGGAAAATGTCCTATAAATATCTGTTCTATTCCTAATGTAAGGATCGCTGCTTTTAGCGGAGATAAATCTGTGCTTCACTTTATATACATGCTCAGTAACGAGGCAGAGCTGTGGAGTCGGAGTCATCGAGTCAGAAGTCAAGGAAATTGAGTAGTCGGAGGTTTGGCATACCAATTCCACAACCCTGGTACTTACTGGCAGCACCTCCAGAACTCTCAGGAAAGGATTGTGATGACTATTTTGGGGCTGCCACTAGAATCGCTTTCCACTGCCTAAATTGTTCATCATAACGTAGCCATAATGTACAGCCAGAAGAAGTGCAGTAAACCTCCCCTATCGAGTCTAAGTAGCAAAAAAGAGCCGAACAATTATCAGGAGTCTTCCAGTCTATCACACTAGCCAACACAGCAAAAGCTTGCAACCAGTTATGAGGGGTTCAAGGAATGAGGCGATAACGTTCCCATTCCTCGTCTAACCATCAGAAAAAATTCTGCCGCCATGTCCTCAGATCTCTCCCTACCATCATAGACCAAACTCAAACTAATCACTCCATCACCAGCACATACCTTTTAACGAACATCCGCCACATTCAAAAGAGGTGTCACATATCTAAGTCCATGATGTAAGTTCCTCGCCCATGTGAAGATGTAAGTCAGGTGTAGAATGCCTGCCCTTTTCGTGACCCTAACCTATCTAGCCCTCACATCAGTCCTTCCCGCTAACCAATCCAAAAAAGACCCTCAACCCCCCCCCCACCACTCATTCCCCTTCCCTACTTTTACTCACACAAATCACTCCCAGCTCCCAAAAAATGTAACTCCTTATACAATGAACTGGGCCTAGGATCACTCCTGAGTCATGGAGCCCCATGGGAGGCATGCAGTCCAGGTTATTACTATACCCATGTCAAACTATTAACATTTTTTTGAAAAAAAAAAAAGGGCAATTTGGTCAAATTATTTAGTGGAAACATTTTTTTAAAGTCTGAAAAAAGAGGTTACCCAAAACATTTAGGGTACTGTCACACAGTGCCATTTTCATCGCTACGACGGTACGATTCGTGACGTTCTAGCGATATCGTTACGATATCGCAGTGTCTGACACGCAGCAGCGATCAGGGACCCTGCTGAGAATCGTACGTCGTAGCAGATCGTTTGGAACTTTCTTTCGTCGCTTGATCACCCGCTGACATCGCTGGATCGTTGTGTGTGACAGCGATCCAGCGATGTGTTCGCTTGTAACCAGGGTAAACATCGGGTAACTAAGCGCAGGGCCGCGCTTAGTAACCCGATGTTTACCCTGGTTACCAGCGTAAACGTAAAAAAAACAAACAGTACATACTTACATTCCGGTGTCTGTCCTCCGGCGTCTCAGCTTCTCTGCACTGTGAGCGCCTGCCGGCCGGAAAGCGAGCACAGCGGTGACGTCTGACGTCACCGCTCTGCTTTCCGGCCGCTGTGCTTACACAGTGCAGAGAAGCGGGTAGCCGGGGGACAGACACCGGAATGTAAGTATGTACTGTTTGTTTTTTTTACGTTTACGCTGGTAACCAGGGTAAACATCGGGTTACTAAGCGCGGCCCTGCGCTTAGTAACCCGATGTTTACCCTGGTTACCCGGGGACTTCGGCATCGCTCCAGCGCCGTGATTGCACCGTGTGACCGCAGTCTACGACGCTGGAGCGATAATCATACGACGCTGCGACGTCACGGATCGTGCCGTCGTAGCGATCAAAATTGCACTGTGTGACGGTACCCTAACAGAGCATTTGGTAGGGAATAGTTTACCTAAAATATTAGCAGAGCATTTTGTAGGTCGGCACAGTTTTCTTTCACACATTGAATTGGTCAGCTATTGTTCAATTTCACACAATGGTCAGACTTCTTTGTTTACAAATTTAATTAAACTGTTCTAATTAGAGATGAGCGAATTTGATCGGGTCAGGGCTTATTCAGAAAGCTATAGTGCTTACCGAATAAGTTGAAGAGAGAACCCAAATACCTGGAGCGCTCTGGCTGATCAGCTGTTCGGTTCCGCAGCTGCAGGTGTCGCGGCTGTGTGACAGGCAGGACACATACATGGAGAGCCCAACACACAGGCTCAACTTATTCGGTAAGCGCTATAGCTTGCAGAATAAGCCCTGACCCAATCAAATTCGCTCATCTCTAGTTCTAATCCTAAATGCCTTGCCTTGAGGAGACCAAGACATTTTGGTTTAAACTTGAGAAAATCACAAAAATACATGGGTTTCACATCCTGTTGAACCTGCCTTTTTCACTAAAAACACAGCAAAAACTGATGGCAACCTTTTTTTGTTGCCCTTTTATTTAATTGCTTTCTATGTGTGAAAAAAACACTGCAATACACAAACAATTAACATGCTGCAGTTTTCCAATTCAGTCATGATAAAAAAAAAAAACTGTGCATGAGATTTCTAAAATTTCACAGCTTTTGCTGGGTATGTTAAACGCAACTTTAAATTTGCATTAAAAAAACGCTGCAAAAATGCAACTTGTGAACACAGCCTTATGTAGCTTAGGATATATCGGTCCAAACCACCTAGGGTGCTGTGCCACCCCAACAACTAGTGGGTTATCATACAGTTTGAGAAGCTCTGCTACTTACAGTGCCTACAAGTAGTATTCAACCCCCTGCAGATTTAGCAGGTTTACACATTTGGAATTAACTTGGCATTGTGACATTTGGACTGTAGATCAGCCTGGAAGTGTGAAATGCACTGCAGCAAAAAAGAATGCTATTTCTTTGTTTATTTTTTTTTTAAATTGGGAAAAGTTTTTTCAGAGGGTCATTTATTATTCAACCCCTCAACCCACCAGAATTCTGTTTGGTTCCCCTAAAGTATTAAGAAGTAGTTCAGGCACAAAGAACAATGAGCTTCACATGTTTGGATTAATTATCTCTTTTTCCAGCCTTTTCTGACTATTTAAGACCCTCCCCAAACTTGTGAACAGCACTCATACATGGTCAACATGGGAAAGACAAAGGAGCATTCCAAGGCCATCAGAGACAAGATCGTGGAGGGTCACAAGGCTGGCAAGGGGTACAAAACCCTTTCCAAGGAGTTGGGCCTACCTGTCTCCACTGTTGGGAGCATCATCCGGAAGTGGAAGGTTTATGGAACTACTGTTAGCCTTCCACGGCCTGGACAGCCTTTGAAAGTTTCCTCCCGTGCCGAGGCCAGGCTTGTCCGAAGAGTCAAGGCTAACCCAAGGACAACAAGGAAGGAGCTCCGGGAAGATCTCATGGCAGTGGGGACATTGGTTTCAGTCAATACCATAAGTAACGTACTCCACCGCAATGGTCTCCGTTCCAGACGAGCCCGTAAGGTACCTTTACTTTCAAAGCGTCATGTCAAGGCTCGTCTACAGTTTGCTCATGATCACTTGGAGGACTCTGAGACTGACTGGTTCAAGGTTCTCTGGTCTGATGAGACCAAGATCGAGATCTTTGGTGCCAACCACACACGTGACGTTTGGAGACTGGATGGCACTGCGTACGACCCCAAGAATACCATCCCTACAGTCAAGCATGGTGGTGGCAGCATCATGCTGTGGGGCTGTTTCTCAGCCAAGGGGCCTGGCCATCTGGTCCGCATCCATGGGAAGATGGATAGCACGGCCTACCTGGAGATTTTGGCCAAGAACCTCCGCTCCTCCATCAAGGATCTTAAGATGGGTCGTCATTTCATCTTCCAACAAGACAACGACCCAAAGCACACAGCCAAGAAAACCAAGGCCTGGTTCAAGAGGCAAAAAATCAAGGTGTTGCAGTGACCTAGTCAGTCTCCTGATCTTAACCCAATTGAAAACTTGTGGAAGGAGCTCAAGATTAAAGTCCACATGAGACACCCAAAGAACCTAGATAACTTGGAGAAGATCTGCATAGAGGAGTGGGCCAAGATAACTCCAGAGACCTGTGCCGGCCTGATCAGGTCTTATAAAAGGCGATTATTAGCTGTAATTGCAAACAAAGGTTATTCCACAAAATATTAAACCTAGGGGTTGAATAATAATTGACCCACACTTTTATGTTTAAAATTTATAAAAATTTAACTGAGCAACAAAACTTTTTGGTTTGTAAGATTTATGCATCTGTTAATAAATCCTGCTCTTGTTTGAAGTTTGAAGGCTCTAACTTATTTGCATCTTATTAAACCTGCTAAATCTGCAGGGGGTTGAATACTACTTGTAGGCACTGTATAGTCCAGAAGCTAAACAGTTAGTTTTTATAAGTCATACTAAATTCTAACCACAACCTGCTGCAGTAATGTTATACCCCTGTCCCGGAAATAGAG
Organism: Ranitomeya variabilis; assembly: GCF_051348905.1. Taxonomy (NCBI): domain Eukaryota; kingdom Metazoa; phylum Chordata; class Amphibia; order Anura; family Dendrobatidae; genus Ranitomeya; species Ranitomeya variabilis. Next base: position 131,174,830 of record NC_135237.1, read on the forward strand.
ACTGGCATCATGTCAGCGTTATGTCAGCAGACAAACCATCTTGCAGATAGGCAAGTATCTGAAAATTATTGAATTTAGGATATAAAATGATGGGAAAGAATATAACAAATTTTCAAAAATAAATGTCCCTAAAGAGCGAAATCACATTTCAGAATAGATTAACAAAAAAATAATTGTCAAAGTGATCAGAACTAGCGTTGAGCGACCTTTAGTTTTTTAGGGTCGAGTCGGGTTTTGTGAAACCCGACTGTCTTAAAAGTCGAGTCGAGTGTAATCGGCCGGCCACCGTGAAAAGTCGGGTTTTGGCCGAAACCCAATGAAGAAATATTTTTTTCTCTCTCCCTCTCGCTCGCTCTCTCGCTCTCTCTCTCCCTAAACGCTGATTTTCCACATCGCTCCCAGAACGCTCATTTTACACTTTGCACATCGCTGTAATGCACGCGAAAAAAAATGCCTGTTGTTGTGTACGCCCCCTAACACCTACGTCAGCACTCTACCGCTCCTTCATTGGCTGCAAAAATGGCGCTAAACGCGTCATACGAAACGCGACTTTCGCGCCTAGATCGCGTACCGCATGGCCGACCCCACACAGGGATCGGGTCGGGTTTCATGAGACGCCGACTTTGCCAAAAGTCGGCGACTTATGAAAATGAATGACCCGTTTCGCTCAACCCTAATCAGAACTAGAGATGAAAACATTCGCAATTCTCAAATTCGGCACGAACATTGTACATTCGGATTACCAAGCATTTTCCTCAAAAATGGCAAAATTCAGTAAATATACACACACACACACACTAGCTACTGAACCCGTTCTACTCCCGTGTGGCGAGCATTTATATTGGTATATAGTCTCCATCCTGTCATGTGCTGCTCCCATCCTGCGCCCCCATTCTGTAATGTGCTGCTCCCATTCTGTCACGCGGTGCTCCCATCCTGGACCCCTATGCGGTCATGTGCTGCTCCTATCCATATGCCCCATATGCTGCTCCATAAAGGTTGATGGCCCCCATGAGATGCTCCATAGCATAATATGCCCCGTATGCTGCTGCGATTAAAAAAAATAAAAATAAAAAATGACATACTTACCTCTCGTCGCTGGGCGCAGAGTGTCGGGGGCCTGAGCAGGTGGGGACACCGACGCGCTATGGGGGTCAGGTGCCGGAGTTGCCACTGGCTCAGGCCCCCGGTACTTGTGATACTCACCTGTCCCCATTCCACCGCTGCGCGTCGCTCTGTCTTCCGGGTCCATTGGCTGTGACTGTTCAGTCAGAGGGAGCGCACTAACCACGTCATCGCACCCTCTGACCTGAACGTCACAGCCAAAGGACGCGGAAGACAGAGCGGCGCACCGCGGTAGAACGGGGACAGGTGAATATTGCATACTCACCCTCCTGGCATGTCCCTACTTCTCCGTCGGAGATCGCAGCATGCGTTCAGTGCTTACGCATACCGCGATCTCCTGGGCTGCGTCACTCTGTGGGGTCCAGACTGCGCCGGCGCAGTCTATAAAGGCTTAGGACAGAGTGCCGCTCTCAGCGTTATATTATAGATATACACTCACTGGCCACTTTATTAGGTACACCTGTCCAACTTCTTGTTAACACTTAATTTCTAATCAGCCAATCACATGGCGGCAACTCAGTGCATTTAGGCATGTAGACATGGTCAAGACAATCTCCTGCAGTTCAAACCGAGCATCAGTATGGGGAAGAAAGGTGATTTGAGTGCCTTTGAACGTGGCATGGTTGTTGGTGCCAGAAGGGCTGGTCTGAGTATTTCAGAAACTGCTGATCTACTGGGATTTTCACGCACAACCATCTCTAGGGTTTACAGAGAATGGTCCGAAAAAGAAAAAAAATCCAGTGAGCGGCAGTTCTGTGGGCGGAAATGCCTTGTTGATGCCAGAGGTCAGAGGAGAATGGGCAGACTGGTTTGAGCTGATAGAAAGGCAACAGTGACTCAAATCGCCACCCGTTACAACCAAGGTAGGCCTAAGAGCATCTCTGAACGCACAGTGCGTCGAACTTTGAGGCAGATGGGCTACAGCAGCAGAAGACCACACCGGGTACCACTCCTTTCAGCTAAGAACAGGAAACTGAGGCTACAATTTGTACAAGCTCATCGAAATTGGACAGTAGAAGATTGGAAAAACGTTGCTTGGTCTGATGAGTCTCGAGTTCTGCTGCGACATTCGGATGGTAGGGTCAGAATTTGGCATAAACAACATGAAAGCATGGATCCATCCTGCCTTGTATGGAGCATCTTTGGGATGTGCAGCCGACAAATCTGCGGCAACTGTGTGATGCCATCATGTCAATATGGACCAAAATCTCTGAGGAATGCTTCCAGCACCTTGTTGAATCTATGCCACGAAGAATTGAGGCAGTTCTGAAGGCAAAAGGGGGTCCAACCCGTTACTAGCATGGTGTACCTAATAAAGTGGCCGGTGAGTGTATATTAATAATAATCTTTATTTTTATATAGCGCTGACATATTCCGCAGCGCTTTACAGACATCATCATCGCTGTCCCCGATGGGGCTCACAATCTAAATTCCCCATGCCTGATGTCTTTAAAGTGTGGGAGGAAACCAAAGAACCCGGAGGAAACCCAAGATCTTGTCCTTGGTGGGATTTGAACCCAGGACTCCAGTGCTGCAAGGCTGCAGTGCTAACCACTGAGCCAACGTGCTGCTAGATATAGATACTGTATATATAAAAAAGTTTTAAAAAAAGCATTAAGCTACTTACGGGTAGCGGCATTTTTCGGAGGCCCATGACAGCACTACGAGAGAGGGGATCCGCCCTTCAGGAACAGGAAACCTACAGATACAAAAGGGCGGCACCTCTCCCCATGCATCAGTTGTATATTAGAGCCTGAGAGGACTACCGCGGTTAGTAGCACACAAATATTATATACAGTTTAGATACAAAATTAATCTATTGCAAATGCCCCACGTGAGATCTATATATATCTCATTATGTACATTATAGGAAGTGCAACCCCCACGTGAATAGGGAGGGAACTAAGGGTGCTGTCATGGGCCTCCGAAAAATGCCGCTACCCGTAAGTAGCTTAATGCTTTATTCGGACTCCCATGACAGCACTACGAGAGAATTACAGAGATGTAAAACTACCTTAGGGAGGGACTATAGCTTGTAGCACCCTTAACCCGAAGGTGAGATCAGAGGAGCACCCCAAGTCCAACCGGTAGTGCTTAAAAAAGGTGGAAGGGGACGACCACGTAGCTGCCTTACATATCTGGTCGACTGACACTCCAGATCTTTCCGCCCAGGATGTAGCCATGGCCCTGGTGGAATGCGCCCTCAGATTCTGCGGAGCCGGACCTCCACCTGCAGTATAAGCCAGAGAGATAGCCTCCCTAATCCACTTCGCTAGTGTGCACTTCGAAACTCTAAGCCCTTTCCTAGGACCTTGGAAGGATAAAAAAAACGCATCCTCTCTCTTCCAAGCGTTCGTGACTGTGATATATTCTAACAGGCATCTCCTAACATCTAACGCAGAGGTCCCCAACCGCCGGTCCGCGGACCAGGACCGGGCCGTTGGGGTCTTTCAGCCGGTCCGTGGCGCCGCTGACAGCTACCGTATATACTCGAGTATAAGCCGAGATTTTCATCCCAAATTTTTGGGCTGAAAGTGCCCCCTCGGCTTATACTCGAGTCACGGTCGGCGGTGGGGTCGGCGGGTGAGGGGGAGAGGGCGCTGAGGCATACTTACCTAGTCCCAGCGATCCTGACGCTCCCCCTGCCCGTCCCACGGTCTCCGGGTGCAGCAGCTCTTCCCCTGTACAGCGGTCACGTGGGACCGCTCATTAGAGAAATGAATAGGCGGCTCCACCTCCCATAGGGGCGGAGCTGCATAATTCATTTCTCTAATCAGCGGTGCCGGTGACCGCTGACAGAGGAAGAGCTGCGGCACCGAAGACCAGCTGTCCGGGGGAAGGAGCGGGACGCCGGGAGCAGGTAAGTATTACATAGTCACCTGTCCTCGTTCCACACGCCGGGCGCTGTCTCCATCTTCCCGGCGTCTCTCCTCACTGACTGTGCAGGTCAGAGGGCGCGATGACGCATATAGTGTGCGCGCCGCCCTCTGCCTGATCAGTCAGTGCGGAGAGACGCCGGGACCGGACGCTGAGGAGCTGCAAGCAAGAGAGGTGAGTATGTCATTTATTATTTTTATTGCAGCAGCAGCACAGCTATGGGGCAATAATGGACGGTGCAGAGCACTGTATGGCACAGCTATGGGGCAATAATGGTGCAGAGCACTATATGGCACAGCTATGGGGCAATAATGGTGCAGAGCACTGTATGGCACAGCTATGGGGCAATAATGGTGCAGAGCACTGTATGGCACAGCTATGGGGCAATAATGGTGCAGAGCACTGTATGGCACAGCTATGGGGCAATAATGGTGCAGAGCACTATATGGCACAGCTATGGGGCAATAATGGTGCAGAGCACTGTATGGCACAGCTATGGGGCAATAATGGTGCAGAGCACTATATGGCACAGCTATGGGGCAATAATGGTGCAGAGCACTGTATGGCACAGCTATGGGGCAATAATGGTGCAGAGCACTGTATGGCACAGCTATGGGGCAATAATGGTGCAGAGCACTATATGGCACAGCTATGGGGCAATAATGGTGCAGAGCACTGTATGGCACAGCTATGGGGCAATAATGGTGCAGAGCACTGTATGGCACAGCTATGGGGCAATAATGGTGCAGAGCACTGTATGGCACAGCTATGGGGCAATAATGGTGCAGAGCACTGTATGGCACAGCTATGGGGCAATTATGAACGGTGCAGAGCACTATATGGCACAGCTATGGGGCAATTATGAACGGTGCAGAGCACTATATGGCACAGCTATGGGGCAATTATGAACGGTGCAGAGCACTGTATGGCACAGCTATGGGGCAATAATAAACGGTGCAGAGCACTGTATGGCACAGCTATGGGGCAATAATAAACGGTGCAGAGCACTGTATGGCACAGCTATGGGGCAATAATGGTGCAGAGCACTATATGGCACAGCTATGGGGCAATAATGGTGCAGAGCACCAGGGAAACAAGCATGGTGCTCCCACTCATTCTGAACCTATGGTAAGTTGAATCACATTCTCATTATAAATGTCATAATTATATGATAAGTATGCACTAAGCTCCATCCCTCCATAACCCCACCCCCATATGACCAAAGACCCGCCCCTGCCCCACCCCCACCGGGCCATGGAAAACTGGTCTTGCTTAAAGCCGGTCCCTGGTGCAAAAAAGGTTGGGGACCTCTGATCTAACGTATGGAGTAGTTCTTCCTTCCATCGAGGAATTTCATCTGTAGGATCCTGTCCCTCCAGGAACAGGAAACCAACTGATGCATGGGGAGAGGTGCCGCCCTTTTGTATCTGTAGGTTTCCTGTTCCTGAAGGGCGGATCCCCTCTCTCGTAGTGCTGTCATGGGAGTCCGAATAAATATATATATATATATTACATCATTATAAGTTTAAATCACCCTCCTTTCACCCCATTCAAAATAAAACAATAAAAATAAAATCAAACATTCACGTTTGGTATCGCCGCGTTCAGAATCGCCTGATCAATAAAAAAGGGATTAATCTGATCGCTAAACCGTGTAGCGAGAAAAAAGTCAAAACACCAAAATTATTTTTTTTTTGTCGCTGTGACACTGCATTAAAATGCAGTAACAGGCGATCAGAAGATCATATCAGCACCAAAGTGGTATCATTAAAAACGACAGCTCGGCATGCAAAAAATAAGCCCTCACCCAAACCGATATCACAAAAAATGGAGACGCTACGGGTATCGGAAAATGGCGCAGTTTCTTTTTTTGCTTTTTTTTTTTTTTTTTTTTTAAACAAAGTTTGAAAAATTTTTCACACCACTTGGATAAAAAAAGAACCTAGACATGTTTGGTGTCTATGAACTCATAATGACCTGGAGAATCATAATGGCAGGTCAGTTTTAGCATTTAGTGAACCTAGCAAAAAAGCCAAAAAAAAAAAAAAACAAGTTTGGGATTGCACTTCTTTTACAATTTCAACGAACTTGTAATTTTGTTCCCGTTTTCTAGTACACGACATGGTAAAACCAATGGTGTCGTTCAAAGGTACCTCTCGTCCCGCAAAAAAACAAGCCCTCACATGGCCATATTGACGGAAAAATGTGTACGGGGGGGGGTTGGGATGTTATTGAAAGCTCTACTGAACTACTGAACAAACACCTTCTCGTGCTATCCAAAGACCACTGACAACATCTGTTACTGGATGGACTACTAGACTCCTTTTCTAAGCGGTGCGCGTTGTAGAGGAGGGCCAGAAAGAGCATGTGCTCCAGTCGATGTCAAGCGCTGCTTCAAGTGACATCTCCTCTTCCTCAACCTTAACATTACACACCGTACATTCTTCAGAGGTGGCACCCCAATCACCCTCGTTTCCCCTCCGTGTCACAACTCTACAATTACCCAACTGACCCAGAGTAGAACTAGTATACTTGTGCAGCATGGATGCATGGGACGGGGCTTGGATCAGCATTTCTGGCTTAAACATTGATCAGTAACAGGTGTACACGCCACTTTTCCTGGGGACTGCCCCTAATTTGAGCAATTCTTGGCACCCCTGAAGGTGTTGTCTATGTGTTTGGTTTTGCCTCCCATTGACCACAATGGGGTTCAGATATGTTCGACAAACATTGGGACGTTCGCCAATCTGAACCTTAAAAGGTTCGCTAATCTGTAATCGTAACTGGCTCCCGGACAGCAGTAAGCACACATATGCCTCTTGGGTAAAGCTGCATTCACACTTCCATTCAGACTTCATTTGGCAGGCAGAGTTAATTTCCAACACGGATTTGTTCAATAATGGTGCAAACAGAAGCAGAGGAAAGCCATTGACCATTATAGGGTCTGTCTGGGTTCATGAATGAGTCACTTTTTAAACTAGAAAGAAAAACTTCTTCCTGGTGAGTTTTTTTCTTCAGTTTTACTGGTTTCATTACAACTCATAGTAACAGACTCAGAAGGGTTAACATTGTCAGGCACAGATTTGCTTACTGTAGGTAAAGCGCAAGGTTCATTTTCAGCAAAATTCCCCCCAGACTTGAGGTCACAGCTGTTAAACTAGAATCCAAGGGTTGTCAATTGGTCTAAAGAACAAGACAATAACATAACTGCGAGATAAGGATCCAATTACATTTTAACCAGTCGTTTATCTGTAAAGAATAAAATGCAAGCTGAGAAGTATTTACCACCAGGGCTCATAGTATGAACAGGAAGCGGATTTCAGCTTGATGAAACCACACAGTACTGGCTGTGGAGCATAGCCTCCGGATCTCGGGTGCTCCTCTAAAAAAACATTGAAATTCAGTCCATATGACAAAGAAGAGAAGGTAGCACTCACCGATCCTTAAAATGGTTTGTCCTTTATTCAGTCACATAACAAAACCTTCATGGCTCGGGGGGGTGAAGATAGGAGTGTGCAGGCTCTAACGACAGCCGTTTTGCGCTGGTATAGCCAGTCTACCCGTAGAAGCGCTATACCAGCGCGAATCGGCTGTCGTCAGAACCTGCACACTCCTATCTTCACACCCCCCGAGCCATGAAGGTTTTATTTTGTGGCTGATTAAGGGACAAACCATTTTAAGGATCGGTGAGTGCTACCTTCTCTTCTTTGTCATATGGACTATATATATATATATTTATCACGTACAATAGTGCGTTATTTATGCCAACGACAGACTAGAGGAAAATAATACAACACACTGCAAGAAAGTAACACATTATAAACCACAACACTGGGTGATTTACTGGAAGATATGGGAACAAATTATAATACCAGCGTCAGCCTTATGATAATTACACGGCATTAGTTTCTGATCAATGGATGCAGGAAAAAGCTAAATAATAGCAATAACTAGAACACAATAGTACTGCTGCAGATTTCATCGGGGAATTCTCCAGATTAACTGGAATCCATTAGAATGACAATGGAAATCAGGTCATAGTATATGAAAACAGAGAAAGCAATGAACAAGAACTGAAAAGTTAAAATACCTGCAGAGCCAGATCAGTCACAGATTATAACTCATTGATTATATTGGCTTCTGTGAGATTTATCTTATCGTGTCCATTACTGCTACACTATTTTTGGCTACGTTTTTTGTTTGTTTGTGTTTTGAAAAAACTGAAGAAAATAGGCAAAATAAGGTCATAAAATCAAGAAAAGCTAAAAAAAAGAAAACTTTGTATCATGCTGATATTATAGATAAGACTTAACATTTATTTGGTCACTTTAAAATCATGAATTTCACACAATCAACATATAGACAACTGTGCTGAACTGATATATCCCTCACACTTTAATCCTGATTGAAACTGCCTATCAGCGGAGGTTGGCACCCTACAATTAGCATGAGATAGGCGCCCCCGCTCCTCGGTGGCTGTCCCTAAATCTCCTATGTATCACCTAAAAAAAAAGCGAGTCTGATAAACCACCATTTAGGCTACGTTCACATTTGCGGTGTGCGCCGCAGCGTCGGCGCCGCAACGCACAACGCAAACAAAAACGCAGTTGCGTTTTGAACAAAAAACGCTGCATTTTGCGCCGCATGCGCCCCCCCAAAATCTATACAATGTTTTGCATATTTATTGGAAAACGCATGCGTCGTACAACGCACCACGACGCAAGTACTTGCGTCGTCTGCGTTGTCAATACAAATCAATGGGAAAAAAGGCGCATCGACGACGCAAAAGCGACGCAAACACGACGCATGCGTTTTTTAAAAAGTCAGCGCCGCAAAAAAAATGCAACATGTTGCGTTTGCCGCGCCCTGACAGGTGCGGCGTACGACGCACCAAAACGCATGACAACGCATGTACATGCGGCGCCATGCGGCCCCAATGTTAAAGATAGGGCCGCACGACGCATGCGTTTTGTTGCGGCGACGACGCTGCGGCGCACAACGCAAATGTGAACGTAGCCTTAGACATGACAGGAAGATGAAACGGACAGCAATTGCCAATGGAGAAATGATGCATAGCAGTCATTAAACAGTGTGAAAAGGAGTGAATGACATGATAACAAAAAGTGCAAAAGTGCATAATCTATATATATATATATATATATATATATATATATATATATATATATATATATATATATATATATATAATTGTCTAAGGGGTACTTCCATCTTTCTGTCGGCAACTTCCGTCACGGAAATCCCACGTCGCTGATTGGTCTCGCCAGCTGCCTGTCATGGCTGCCGCGACCAATCAGCGACGGGCACAGTCCGATTAGTCCCTCCCTACTCCCCTGCAATCAGTGCCCGGCGCCCGCATACTCCCCTCCAGTCACCGCTCACACAGGGTTAATGTCAGCGGTAACGGACCGCTTTATGCCGCGGGTAATGCACTCCATAACCGCTGCTATTAACCCTGTGTCACCAAGTTTTTACTATTGATGCTGCCTATGCAGCATCAATAGTAAAAAGATCTAATGTTAAAAATAATTTAAAAAAATAAAAAAATTCATTATATACTCACCTTCCGCCGCCTTTCCCGCTCCTCGCGACGCTCCGGTGACCGCTCCATGCAAGCGGCAGGTTCCGGTGGCAAGGATGGTATGCGAAAAGGACCTGCCATGACGTCACGGTCATGTGACCACGACGTCATCACAGGTCCTGCACTCATACCAACCCTGGGACCGGAAGCTGCCGCGTGCACCGCACACAGGCGACAGGACTACAAGGGGCCCTCGGAAGGTGAGTATATGTTTATTTTTTAACCGGTGACATACGTGGCTGGGCAATATACTACGTAGCTGGGCAATATACTACGTGGCTGGGCAATATACTACGTGGGCTGTGCAATATACTACGTGGACATGCATATTCTAGAATACCCGATGCGTTAGAAATCAGGCCACCATCTAGTACACATATAATACCGCACTAAAACTGTTCCCTGCTGATATGAACAGCCTGCCTAACTGCGGGGGTTGGCACCCTACTGTTCAGCGGATATGGCGCCCCCACTGCGCGGCGGCTCACCCTAGAAATCCCTAGAGATTAACTGATAACCAAGGGTGCCTATCTCGTGCTTATTGTAGGGTGCCAACCTCCGCTGATAGGCAGTTTCAATCAGGATTAAAGTGTGAGGGATATATCAGTTCAGCACAGTTGTCTGTATGTTGATTGTGTGTATTTCAAGTGACCAAATAAATGTTACGTCTTCTCTATAATATCAGCATGATGTAAGGTTTTTTTTTGTTTTGTTTTTTTTTACATAAAGAATCTGAAATGGATGCTCCACACAGATCACATGAACTAACCCTAGAGCATTTCATAATACAGATTTGCAATATTTCTAAGTTCCCATAGTTTAAATGCAAATACAAAATACCAGTAAATTTAGGAATATTAAGAAAAAAAAATTGCATGGTACGAGCATAAGAGAAGAACTGTGGTTATAGTTAACAGCTATAGTGATCTTGCATCAAAGAGCAGCCATATATACCAATACGTGGTTACAATATCAGTGTAATACAGGATGCAGTCAAGTCCTAGTGATATATGGGGTACAAATAGAAAATAGTGAAGAACAACCACACACTCACACAGCTTTGAGGGTGGTGGATGCTTAGTATAAGGTGCCAGTCGCACGGATATGTGTCCATACTATTAGATTAGGCTGGCTGTCCTGCACTCTCTACATACAGCCCACATAAGGACAAACAACCTACGTTTCCCCACCAACATTACTGGGTCTGGCTGAATCAAAAAAGAACATACAATGTAAAACCTGTGTCATTGTTTTTAAGCGGATTATATCTTTGTGATGATGACGCTTTAACAGTTTATTTGCTATATAGTAAATATATAAGTGGAGAGTGAAACCTGTTTTGGGGTGGGGGGATGCAAGAGAACCTTTCATACTGTGGCCATGTGGATAAACCGTTAGGGTATGTTTCCACGTTCAGGAAAGGCTGCGTGTTTGACGCTGCATAGAGCCGCATCGTCAAACACGCAGCGTGCAGATGTTACAGCATAGTGGAGGGGGTTTCATGAAATCCCATCTCCACTATGCATTAAATGACGCATGCGGCATACCCACGGAAACGGACATGCGGCGCGTCTTTTAAGAACGCAGCATGTCCTTACAATGCTGAAACAACGCACGAACAACGCAGGTGACCTGCCAGTGACCTCAGGTGCAGATTTGGTCAGGATTTTACCTGCGTAAAATCCTGATGCAATCCTGAACGTGGACACATACCCTTAGGCTATGTTTCCACGGTCAGGAAACGTTCAGGATTTGCTGCGGATTGGACGCTGCGCACAGCCGCAGCATCCAGATGTTACAGCATAGTGGAGGGGATTTTATGAAATACCGTCTCCACTATGTGCGAAGGGCCGCATCTGGCGGCCCTGCGTATCCGGACATGTGGCGCGTCTTTATAGATCGCAGCATGTCTATTTATCTTGCGGAGACGGAGCGTCTCTGCAAGATAAATACCAGTTTATTTTTAGGATACGGTGATTCCGCATGTGTTCAATGAACACATGAGGAATCACTGCGCGTATAAAGGGGGGGCGTCCAAAGCGCAGAGCTTCCGGACCGTGGAAACATACCCTTAGGCCACTAGTATTCTGCATGGAAGCCAAAGCGAATAGTTGAACATAAAACAGGAAAAGCATTATAGGGGGATTTATGCCTCTTGTTTTCCCAATGTTGAGCTACAAACTTGCATCAAAATCTTGGTGTGTGAAAATGGCCTTAGCCAAGGCTGTTAAAAAGCAATTTCCATCTTCATTATCAGATAACTATAGCTAAAACAAGCACTTTTTCAATTGACTATTCATTAAAATTTGAAGTCTTGAGATAAAATTTAAGACTCTTGTTTAGAGCTCACTGCCATTTAGAGCTGAGGCAGTGAGGGGATCACATGCTAGGTGTCGATATATATCCCCCAGGAAGCAGACAGAGTCCTATTTGACCTGCTGGAGTGGCTTGTATTCACAGCAGGATGCCTGTGAGTCAGGAGGCAAAGCAAAAGTAAAGGTACCTTCACACGAAGCGACGCTGCAGCGATAGCGACAACGATGTCGATCGCTGCAGCGTCGCTGTTTGGTCGCTGGAGAGCTGTCACACAGACCGCTCTCCAGCGATCAACGATGCCGAGGTCCCCTGGTAACCAGGGTAAACATCGGGTAACTAAGCGCAGGGCCGCGCTTAGTAACCCGATGTTTACCCTGGTTACCAGCGTAAAATGTAAAAAAAACAAACAGCACATACTTACATTCACGTCCCCCTGCGTCCACTTCCTGACTGACTGAGCGCCGTACAGTGAGAGCAGAGCGGTGACGTCACCGCTGTGCTGCTTTCACTTTCACTTTGCGGTGCTGAGTCAGAGGAGGAAGCAGACTGCAGGGGACGCAATGTGAGTATGTACTGTTTGTTTTTTTTACATTTTACGCTAGTAACCAGGGTAAACATCGGGTTACTAAGCGCGGCCCCGCGCTTAGTTACCCGATGTTTACCCTGGTTACCAGTGTAAAACATCGCTGGTATCGTTGCTTTTGGTGTCAAACACAACGATACACAGCGATCGGACGACCAAATAAAGTTCTGGACTTTATTCAGCGACCAGCGACATCACAGCAGGATCCTGATCGCTGCTGCGTGTCAAACTAAACGATATCGCTAGCGAGGACGCTGCAACGTCACGGATCGCTAGCGATATCGTTATAATGTCGTTTCGTGTGAAGGTACCTTAAGGGTACTGTCACACAGTGGCACTTTGATCGCTACGACGGTACGATCCGTGACGTTCCAGCGATATCCATACGATATCGCAGTGTCTGACACGCTACTGCGATCATGGACCCCGCTGAGAATCGTACGTCGTAGCAGATCGTTTGGAACTTTCTTTCGTCGCTGGATCTCCCGCTGTCATCGCTGGATCGTTGTGTGTGACAGCGATCCAGCGATGCGTTCGCTTGTAACCAGGGTAAACATCGGGTTACTAAGCGCAGGGCCGCACTTAGTAACCCGATGTTTACCCTGGTAACCAGCGTAAAAGTAAAAAAAAAAAAAAAGTACATACTCACATTCCGGTGTCCTTCAGGTCCCTTGCCGTCTGCTTCCCGCTCTGACTGACTCCCAGCCGTAAGGCAGTACAGAGCACAGCGGTGACGTCACCGCTGTGATCTGCTTTCACTTTACGGCGGCACTCAGTCAGAGCGGGAAGCAGACGGCAAGGGACCTGAAGGACACCGGAATGTGAGTATGTACGTTTTTTTTTTTTTTTTACTTTTACGCTAGTAACCAGGGTAAACATCGGGTTACTAAGCGCGGCCCTGCGCTTAGTAACCCGATGTTTACCCTGGTTACCCGGGACCTCGGCATCGTTGGTCGCTGGAGAGCGGTCTGTGTGACAGCTCCCCAGCAACCACACAACGACTTTCCAACGATCACGGCCAGGTCGTATCGCTGGTCGCGATCGTTGGAAAGTTGCAGAGTGTGACAGTACCCTAAGTGTGAACCTGGTCAAGCTATTTCACCAAGGCATTTTCAAGAAAACCCGTTATGGGCTTTTATTTTTTAAATGGACTGCAAGAAGGTAGTGGGGCCGGTCCGTTTCCTCCAGGCGGGGTCTTATAAGTGGCCCATGACCACAGATTCCAGGTTAGAAAAAAAAAACCTGCAGGAAGGGTTTGGGTGTGTCAGTTTGGAGTTTGCAACTTGTGGAGCAGTCGGCTCTGCAAAAGCTCAGCCTGTGTGAGTTAACACAGAGCCAGCAGAGCGAACTCCTGACACCTCGCAGCGTGACACGGTGGGGCCATCACCCTCGGCAACCGGACTCCCATGGACTGTTTTGCTTCCCGGCTGCGATCCGGAGGATACCATGTGCTGTACACTGTGTGAGTGTGGACATTTAGGGTATGTGCACACATTGCGGATTTTTTTGCGGATTTTGCTGCGGATCCGCAGCAGATTGGCCGCTGTGGATTCGCAGCAGTTTTCCTTGAGTTTACAGTACCATGTAAACCTAAGGAAAACAAAATCCGCAGCATGAAAAAAAACAAGCGGGAACGTAGCCTTGTTTATTCTGCAGCATGTCAATTCTTTGTGCGGATTCTGCAGTGGTTTACACCTGCTCCATAATAGGAATCCGCAGGTGTAAAACCGCAGGTGCAATAAGCACAAAATCCGCAAAAAAAAAATTGCGGTAATTCCGCAGTGCGGTTTACCTGCGGAATTACCAAAATCAGTACGGCAAAATCCGCACCACTTTCCACAACGTGTGCACGTGGCCTAAAAACGTTTGCTGTGAACTTTTCCTGTGGCCACTGTGTCACACTGAACCAACCCCACTGCACTACACCAGGGAAACCAGCCACTTGCTGTGGTCTAGCAGTGGAGGCCGAATCTGCGCAGGGCTTACAAGCTCTTGTAAACACTGGACAGCCGGGATTGCTGGAGAGCGCTGTTAGCGCCTAATTCCATCCGCCAGTGCTAGTGTGCTTCGGATGCTGCAGAGACAACGCTGCTCATACAGCAGCATGGGAAGTGCAAAGTTTGGGCAGGCAGAATAGCAACCTGTCATTCAGGTAGGAGCGCCAGCCCCCGCAGCGACCAGGAAGCCAGGAGGCTAGAGTGCGGTGCTGTCCTACTTCAGGACATGGGACAAATACTTTTAGTGCAGTAAATAACCTGTGACAGCATTCAGAAATAAACTTTGTCTAGTCTTTTTCTATAGGTTTAATGTCTTTGTAGACAAATCAATGAATAACTACAACAAAAGGTCATTGTAACACTATCTACCAATGACTACATATGAACCCTTATTCCTTCTCTTCAAGCCATAAAGCCTGGGAGTAATGAAACACACAAGGCAAAAGAACTGCATGTGAATTGGTCAGCCCTTCCAACTCAAAACTGCAGAAACAGAATGATCATTTCCTCTCAGTCATCTTCACTTAGTTCCCTAATGTCCAGAATATGCATTATATAAAAGCTAACCATCATTTATCTAGAAATAACAGCCAGAAGTAAGCGTCTTTCCAAATAGCTATTCCTGAAAATGATGTGTTGATGCCAAATTTGAATTACAATGAAAATGACACAGATGATGGAGTTGTGCGGAATTACAGAACAGTTTGTGAACCAGACTTGCAAGATTAAAAGGAAACGAGCCTGACGGAAGTCTGAGTGCTACAAAGAAGATCAACAGAAACATGAATCCATAAAGGAAATGAGACCTGTGCCAAAAAGACCTTGCAGAGAAATGTATCTTCTCTACAACTATCACAGAAATATTCACGTGATGGGGCTTTTATTGTCTCCTAAACGCAAAATCAAACACGACCTTTGAACAGCCACATAGAAAACAGTAATACAACATCTTCCGGTTTATGACGAAAACATGAAAGCAAATATTCTTAAAGGGAACCTGTCACCCCAAAAATCGTATATGAGCTAAGGCCACCGGCATCAGGGGCTTATCTACAGCATTCTGTAATGCTGTAGATAAGCCCCCGATGTAACCTGAAAGATGAGAGAGGTTATGTATTATACTCACACAGGGGCGATCCCGCTGCGGTCCGGGTCCGATGGGTGTCGCGGTCCGGCACCTGCTAGCTTCTTACGATGACGTCCTCTTCTTGTCTTCCTGCCGCGGCTCCGGCGCAGGTGTACTTTATATGCCGTGTTGAGGGCAGAACAAAGTACTGCAGTGCACAGGTGCAGGGCCTCTCTGACCTTTCCCGATGCTTGCGCACTGCAGTACTTTGCTCTGCCCTCAACAGGGCATATAAAGTACACCTGCGCCGGAGCCGCGGCAGGAAGACAAGAAGAGGACGTCATCATATGAAGCTAGGAGGCGCCGAACCCGGACCGCGACACCCATCGGACCGGGACCGCCACTGGGTGAGTATAATCTAACTCGTTTTTCTTATCTTTCAGGTTACATCGTCGGCTTATCTACAGCATTACAGAATGCTGTAGATAAGCCCCTGATGCCGGTGGGCTTAGCTCATATACGATTTTTGGGGTGACATTCCCTTTAATGGACTGCCTAGTCATCTATAAAATACACGTGTAATCCTTACAGTGACACTCTAATGTAGAGGCTTTTCCCAAAACAACAAGTTATGACCTATCCATAGGAAAAGGAAACAATTAGTGGGGTTCTGACCTCTGAGACCCCCAGTGATCCTGAAAACAGGGCTGCAGCTGTCTTGTATGGAGTAAAGGTGTGCACGCTTGACCTCTGCCCTATTACGTGTCCATGGGACTGCTGGAGAAGACAGTGCAGTGCTCAGGTTTGCCCGACAGTGACTGCTAAATTTTTTCCTTCCGAAAAAACAATTGTATTTACAATTGTGATGCGAAACATTGCATAATATTGCCACACCAAATCAAATGTGTATATGTGTGTATATATATATATATATATATATATATATATATATATATATATACACTCACCGGCCACTTTATTAGGTACACCATGCTAGTAACGGGTTGGACCCCCTTTTGCCTTCAGAACTGCCTCAATTCTTCGTGGCATAGATTCAACAAGGTGCTGGAAGCATTCCTCAGAGATTTTGGTCCATATTGACATGATGGCATCACACAGTTGCCGCAGATTTGTCGGCTGCACATCCCAAAGATGCTCAATACAAGGCAGGATGGATCCATGCTTTCATGTTGTTTACGCCAAATTCTGACCCTACCATCCGAATGTCGCAGCAGAAATCGAGACTCATCAGACCAAGCAACGTTTTTCCAATCTTCTACTGTCCAATTTCGATGAGCTTGTACAAATTGTAGCCTCAGTTTCCTGTTCTTAGCTGAAAGGAGTGGTACCCGGTGTGGTCTTCTGCTGCTGTAGCCCATCTGCCTCAAAGTTCGACGCACTGTGCGTTCAGAGATGCTCTTAGGCCTACCTTGGTTGTAACGGGTGGCGATTTGAGTCACTGTTGCCTTTCTATCAGCTCGAACCAGTCTGCCCATTCTCCTCTGACCTCTGGCATCAACAAGGCATTTCCGCCCACAGAACTGCCGCTCACTGGATTTTTTTTCTTTTTCGGACCATTCTCTGTAAACCCTAGAGATGGTTGTGCGTGAAAATCCCAGTAGATCAGCAGTTTCTGAAATACTCAGACCAGCCCTTCTGGCACCAACAACCATGCCACGTTCAAAGGCACTCAAATCACCTTTCTTCCCCATACTGATGCTCGGTTTGAACTGCAGGAGATTGTCTTGACCATGTCTACATGCCTAAATGCAGTGAGTTGCCGCCATGTGATTGGCTGATTAGAAATTAAGTGTTAACAAGAAGTTGGACAGGTGTACCTAATAAAGTGGCCGGTGAGTGTATATATATATATATAATTGTCTAGGGTCCGCTTCCGTCTGTTTGTCTGTAACTTCCGTCTGTCACGGAAATCCCGCGTCGCTGATTGGTCGCGGCCGGCTGCAACCAATCAGCGATATTGGGGCGGGATTTAAACACCGCTTCACTTTTTACTATTGATGCTTCCTATGCAGCATCAATAGTAAAAACATATAAATGATAAAAATAATAACAATTTAAAAAAAAAAACAATCTCACCTTCCGGCGCCCGCGCCAGCCTTTCCCGCTCCTCGCGACGCTCCGGTCCCAAAAATGCATTGCGGCAATGACCCCAGATGACGTAGCGGTCTCGCGAGACCTCTACATGATCACGGGTTATTGCCAGAAGGCATTACTGGGAACAGGGCGTTGCAACGAGCATCGCTAAAGGCCTGGGCTGGATCTGGGGACTGCCGGAAGGTGAGTATATAACTAATTTTTATTTTAATTATTTTTTTCACAGGGATATGGTGCCCACATTGCTATACACTGCGTGGGCTGCGCTATACACTGCGTGGGCTGCGCTATACACTGCGTGGGCTGCGCTATACACTGCGTGGGCTGCGCTATACACTGCGTGGGCTGCGCTATACACTGCGTGGGCTGCGCTATACACTGCGTGGGCTGCGCTATACACTGCGTGGGCTGCGCTATACACTGCGTGGGCTGCGCTACCGTATATACTACATGGGCTGTGTTATATACTGCGTGGGCTGTGCTATATACTACGTGGGCTGTGTTATATACTGCGTGGGCTGTGCTACATTAGTATTCAAATATACAGAATTAACTTCATGCTTCCTAACACACTTGAGGTACAATGAGCAGAGTAGAAGCCACAGCCTTGTGCACACGGAGCTTCTATGCAGCCTTCAAAAACAATCTGTAGTGTCCAAATACTAAATTCAACCCCCACAGCCTGCTGGCCAAGTCACCCGAGAATCCGCTCTACTATATTGACAGCTGTCCATCATATAACCCTCCTGCCCATTCCATCTCTGCCGCCCTACTCTAAAGTCTAGCTTCACACATCAGTATTTCACAGCCAGCATACAAACCGCGACTACTGGCCTGACCACAAGTGTCCTGAGCTAAATAGCCTCCTGGTTGAAAACTATTCTGATTCAACAGCACAATCTGCATGTAACAAGTTCATATTTTGCTGCAGATTCGCCAGCATATGTGAAATTGAGGCTTGTGCACACATTGCAGATTAAGGTTAAGTTCACACAGGCTGCTTTTTTTCGCTGCAGCAAAATCTGATCTTCTTGGCAGGAAAGAAGCTGCGTCAAAAAAGCAGATTTAGCTGCATTTTGTGTTGCATATTTGGTGCTTTTTTTTCCCTTTGTCCACGCTAATGTCCTTGAATTTTCAGCAACAAAAATGCAGCAAATAATGATACTTGCGTTTTTGCTGCGTTTTTTCAGCACCCATTCAAGTCAATGGGTGAAAAACGCTGAAAAAACACAGCAAAAATGCGGTAAGAAGTGACATGCTCTATTTAAAAAAAAAACACAGCAAAGCACAAAATACTGATCACACAAAAACCCAATGTGTGTGCATGGGATTTCGGAAATCTCATAGGTTTTGCTGGTACTGTAAAAAGCAGCTGAAAATTAGCATACAAAAAGAAGCAAAAAAACGTTGCAAAAACACCCTGTGTGACCTTACCCTAAGTCTACGTTCACATTTGCGGTCTGCGCCGCAGCGTCGGGTGCCGCAGCGTCGCCGCATGCGTCATGCGCCCCTATATTTAACATGGGGGCGCATGGACATGCGTCGCACTTGCGTTTTGCGCCGCATGCGTCACTGCGACGCACGCGTCCGGGCGCAGAGGACGCAGCAAGTTGCATTTTTGCTGCGTCCAAAATCAATTAAAAAAAGGACGCATGCGGCGCAAAACGCAGCGTTGTGCATGCGTTTTGCTGCATTTTTGTTTGCGTTGTGGCGCCGACGCTGCGGCGCACAACGCAAATGTGAACGTAGCCTTAGAGCGTTTTTGCCATACAGATTTACTAGCAAACCCTGAAGCAATCCTGATGCCAGCAAAGTGAATGAGAAACCTGAAGGGTCATGCACACGTTGCTTATTTGTTATATGCAGATTTGGTGCAGAAATTAATCTGCGGCATCAATTCTCTGTGCGTTTTTCACCATGTGCTCCACTCAAATCAGTCAAAAACAAGCATTTTTGCAGCTGCGTTTTTCTTGCCAAGAGATACAGAAATGGTGCTGAACTATCTGCATCCATTCACTCAACGAATGCACATAGCCTTACAGTTTGGGTACCTGCAGCTGAGCACCAGGCAAGACGTTAAACACTAATTGCAGAAGTTTTGTAATAATCTTTTTTTGGCACGCTTTGTTCTTTACCGCCATAGACTAAATTTGTGGTAAAATTCTGGATGGTTTTGCGGCCCGATTCTAGGCTGCAAAGCAGAGGCACCCTTGCTGTATATTACTGTAAATATCTGCACATTTTCAATATACTTTTGACAAGTACTGTATTATATTGTTAAAAATGAATCATGAAATATTAAGGGCCCCAAATACTTAAAAGTGAATCTCTCCCTAGATTTTTGCCACCTAATTTAAGAGCAGCATAATGTACAGAGACACCCTGATTCTAGTGATGTGTCACTTACTGGGCTGCTTGCTATAGTTTTGATAACATTACTGTGTTATCAGCACAATATTATCACTAGTGGATTAGTAAACCTGCTGCCACATAGTTCTTCATATTCATGAGCTCTGTATAACCCAGCCCCCTCCACTGATTGGCAACCTTCTGCCTATGCACAGTGTACACAGAATGCTGCGTGGTGTGGGCGGGGTTATACAGAGATCAGCAATCAGAGAACTAGTACATCTGCAGCAGATAAAACACTTATTTTTACTGCAGAAAGCAGCCGAGTATGTGATACATTGCTGGAATCAGGGTCTCTGCCCCTACATCATGTAGCTCTCAGATGGGGTAACAGACTGTCATTATCAGCTGATGTCTTTATTTGTCAGCCTGCTGTCAGAAAAGATTATTTATAAAACCTACATTTCTGTTAAAAGAAGCACAAATATGTATTTTGGTATGTAGAAAATGTCCTGACTGGTCTAAAACTGGAGATTAGAATGGGGATATTTCTAGCAGACAACATAAATTGCACTTCAGGCAAAGTCATCTAAACATCTACAAGAGAATTTGGAGAACGTTCAAATTATATTTTTCCCTTTTAGCTTACAGGGAGTTAGGGATATTCAATCTGCTGTCTCTAGGATTAAAATTAGCGATGGTAAAACTAATTTTTCCAGTAAAATGACAGAAACTGCACTCATCAAGGTGACCAATGACCTTCTGACAGCAAAATGTAACGGTGACCACTCTCTGCTCATTCTCCTCGATCTTTCTGCAGCTTTCGACACTGTTGACCACCCTCTCCTTCTCTCTAGGCTCCAGTCACTAGGCATTAAGGACACTGCTCTCTCCTGGTTCTCCTCCTATCTTTCTGATCGCTCCTTCAGTGTTCTGTTCTCTGGCTCCACTTCATCTCCTCTTCCTCTCACTGTCGGGGTACCCCAGGGCTCAGTCCTTGGCCCCCTTCTCTTCTCCCTCTACACGGCCCCAATTGGACAGACCATCAGCAGATTTGGTTTTCAGTACCATCTTTATGCTGGTACTATGCTGGACTATACACGTCATCCCCTGACCTTACCCCCGCTGTACTACAGAACGCCACTGACTGTCTGTAGTCTCCAACATCATGTCCGCTCTCGATCTGAAACTCAACCTCTCCAAAACTGAACTTCTTCTACTCCCGCCTTCTACTAACCTCCCTAAATCTGACATTTCCCTCTCCGTGGGTGGCACCATCATAACACCCCGGCAGCAGGCACGCTGTCTGGGTGTTATGTTTGACTCCGATCTCTCCTTCACCTCCCACATACAATGTCTTGCCCGCTCGTGCCGCTTACACCTAAAGAACATCTCTAGAATCCGCCCTTTTCTAACCATGGAGACAACAAAAACTCTCACTGTCGCCCTAATCCACTCCCGTCTGGACTACTGTAACGCTCTATTAATTGGCCTCCCCCTCACTCGACTTTCCCCTCTCCAGTCTATCCTTAATGCAGCAGCCAGGGTCATCCATCTGGCTAATCGTTACTCGGACGTGTCCGCTCTTCGCCAGTCGTTACACTGGCTGCCCATTCATTACAGGATACAATTCAAAGTACTTGTTCTCACCCACAAAGCTCTCCATAGTGCGGCACCCGCTTACATCTCCTCCCTCATTTCTGTCTATCGGCCTAACCGACCTCTGCGCTCTGCAAATGACTTTCGACTAACCTATGCACTAATCCGTACCTCCCACTCCCGACTCCAAGACTTCTCCCGTGCTGCGCCAATCCTCTGGAATGCTCTACCCCAAGACATTAGGACCATCCACAACTTGCATAGCTTTAGGCGCTCGCTCAAAACACATTTGTTCAGAGCGGCCTATCACGTTCCCTAATCAAACTCATTTTATGTTTTTGTGCGTGTGTAACCCATTCACTACTTCCATCTACCCCCACCCCCGGAAGATGGCTGGACCATCACTGTAAATACACCATTGTAAATACACACCTGTGCTTTGTATCTCCCCACCTCATTGTAGATTGTAAGCTCTCACGAGCAGGGTCGTCTTATTTTGTCTTATTTTTGCTTTATTACTGTATTGTTAACGATGATACCTATGACTGTTGTGTTTGAAACTGTTAAACTGTAAAGCGCTGCGGAATATGTTGGCGCTATATAAATAAAGATTATTATTATTATTACTAAACGCTGAGAGACAAAAACTATTTCAATTCTAAAATTCTTCGCCACATTTTATTATCTCCATTGTATGAAGACGCTTCATCAGTCGCCATTGATAGCTGCAGCAATTATGTCATTACAACGGCATCTGGTGACTGGCCACATGTCCACTGGTCAATCCAAGGAACACCATCATGGGGACACAAACCGCAGCGCAGGAATCCAACACAGACTCTGTTCACACCGTTCTCTCTCTTTTTCACGCTTCATTATAGTGGCAGAGCAATGACAATTTGGGTGGGTTTCTTTTTTTTTAGCTCTTGGCAACTTATTTAAATGTAGAACTTGCCAAACATAAGAATTACCATTTTGTTTCTTTTTTCCCCACATTTCACCAATTCAAAAGAGAAATGCAGCGAAAAGAGCCCTCAAACAAGTCACAGATCTTAGGCCTTAACATTCTGTATTTTGATCCAGTTTTTGGCTAACTTGTTCGCACCACCAGCAGAATCAGCGGAAACATGAATTGGAGATCAATAATGTCAATATGCATTTGGCATCCGGGCAGAAGCTTGTCTTTCGGCTCATGAATCCTCTGCCAGCCCAATCGTGTCTGTTTATAGTAGTACTTTTTTGTCTTTGTTACAATTGCAAATACCAGCCTGTCTGCAGGTCTCCTGATCTGAGCCAATAGCTATTTACATGCCTACAAGACTTTTAGTTTTGGTCAGGAGTCCTGCGGTCTGGCTGAGAGAGCCACCTCTAAGCGATCCATAAACTACAAGGATAACTATGTACTGTATACTGAATTAAATGACAAAAGTCCAGACACAAAATGAAGAGGTAAAGGTCGATCTTATTATTTACACCAATTACTAACAAAAATGATTACACATTAATCATCTCAGGCACAAAAACTTCTTCATTTACTAATAAAAAAAAATACTTATAGGGAACTTGTCACCTGATTCATGCAGCCCAAATCACAGGCAGCATGAATCAGAGACAGGCTGTACAAGTGCAACCAGGTATATTTTGCTCTGAAACACGCCGGCATTTCAGAAAGCATATACTTTAAAGGTCCATTCCTGGATAACTTTTCCAAGTGCCACTCTAGGCACTGGTCTTAAGCTATGGGAGAGACCTGTCAATCACCTACTGCAGTGCTGAGAGAAGCCGGGTATGGATAGCAGCAGACTAGCCTGGACCCTGGCCGAAAATTGAAAGATAATTTCTTTGAAACACCGCTATGTTTTCATGAAAATTAAACCGGGCTGAAATTGTGCAGTCACACTGATTCATAGTTTGGGCAACACAAATCAGGTAACAGGTTCGTTTTGGCTGATAATGTCCCTGATGCTCTGGCACCAATGCTTCAATGATCACTGCCAATCTCTCTTTACCCACCTGGAGCAAAGATGTGCCACAACGACATGCGACCATTTCTGCTGCCAACTGGCCTCCGAGATGATGCTAACATGTATGGCACTGGTCTAATGGGCCACTGTTTTGTTTTGTTTTTTTTTTATGGAATGGTGACTTCTCCAACCAAAGACTGGCTGAGAACATTGGCAGATGATTTATCAAGTGATGTTAATGTAATAAATTGGTGTAAGGTTTTGAAATTTAGAACATTTTCCTTCCTCCTTTTGTGCATGGTTTATGCACAAAAAGAGGAAGGAAAATGTTCTAATTCTCAAAACCTTAATCAAATATACTGCATTAACATTTTGTTAAATTGTTTAGATATAAAAATTACAAACATCTTTCCATTGAGGCTTCACATGCTCTAACAGCAAACACTGCTGAGTAATACCACCCAAGGATCGATCGCCCAAACTCCTCTTCACACTGTTTAAAATTCAGATCAACAAGTACATCAGGAAAACAAGTAACGGGAAACGAAGAGCTGGGCCTTGTTTACTGGAGGTGCTAAGCCACTTAATGATGCCTCATTTCTGTCAGACAGGCTGCCGGCCACGGAGAGTCTTAGCACAGCTTACTTACCAGACCGTCTGTGCTCCAGTTTACTAACAATAACCTGAGCTGAAGCTGTACATAGATTGATAGTGTCGTCCAGAATAAATGCAATGCTTACAACAGCGCCATACCAACAATTTCATTATAATGCAATCTTACTACTTTTCATTGATCTCATGACAAACCATTGTAATGCGTAATCCACCGCAGGCACAATTTATCTGGTCCCAGGAAGAATAAGGCTATGTTCACACACTGCGGATTTTGCTGCGGATCCGCAGCGGTTTCCCATGTGTTTGCAGTACAATGTAAGCCTATGGGAAAACGCAATCCGCAGTGCACATGCTGCGGCAAAAAACGAGCGGAAACGCAGCGGATTACATTCCGCAGCATGTCAATTCTTTGTGCGGAATCCGCAGCGGTTTTACACCTGCTCCATAATAGAAAACTGCAGGTGTAAAACCGCAGTGGAATCCGCACAAAAAACGCAATAAATCCGCAGGAAAAACGAAGTGTTTTTGCCCTGCGAATTTATCAAATCCGCTGCGGAAAAAGCCGCAGTGGACCATTCTACGTGTGCACATACCCTAACACTTTATACACAACACATTGGCTACGTGTGCTGCTAGCTCGCCCCATGCGAACGTGCCCTAAAGGGTTCTCCCATAAGAGGCAGTTATTACTAGTGATGAGAATATATACTCGGCACTTGAGATTTTCCGAGCACGCTCGGGTGTCCTCCGAGTGTTTGTAAGTACTCGGAGATTTAGTTTTCATCGCCTCAGCTGAATGATTTACATCTGTTAGCCAGCATAAGTACATGTGGGGGTTGCCTGGTTGTTAGAGAATCCCCACATGTATTCAAGCTGTCTATCAGCTGTAAATCATGCAGCTGCGGCGCTGAAAACTAAATCTCCGAGTACTTACAAATACTCGGAGGACACCCGAGCGTGCTCGGAAAATCTCGAGTAACAAGTATATTCGCTCAGCACTAGTTATTACCTAACCAGGGGATAGATGATAAAAGTTTGATTGCGGGAATCCACGGCACTTATGACAAGCAATCTAATCCCATGTTATGTGTCACTGCGGTTGGGATTAAATAGATAAAACGGCAGTCATGCATGCCCATGAGATGACCCCTATTCTCCTGATCACTGGAGGTCCCTTAAATCAGAATTTTCTTTTCATGTAGACTTTACAATGAGATGTGGGATGAATCACCATGTTGGATGAACATGCGCGAATAAACCCCATTTATACTTGGAAATTAGAGTAGCAAAAAGTCTCACAAAATCCTGGTCCAGCAGCCACATCAGTAGTTCACGACCGTCAAGACCAGAGCCCTTTGTTCCACCTATGTGGTGGCGCCTCTTCTGATTAGTGGCCCAGGCATTGTTACAGCGTGACTCACACGAGTTTGCGGCACATCTACTAATCACAAGATGTGCCGCCAGGTACGAGGTTAGCAGGTCTTTTTTCCAGCAGCCACAAATTACCGACACGGAAACTAAACCAGTCCTGCTAAGTCTTTTGCTCAACTCTGTTGGAAACCTTTTATAATGGCGTGGTTTCTGTGTTTTTAGCAATACCGGGAACATACAAGTCCGGGATTTCATAAGTCTAAGAAGCATTCGAAGATTTGGAAGTTGCTTAGAAAAAGCCAGCGGTTACCATATATTCTGTTTGATTAAGGACGGCTAAACATCCCCATACACTCTGCTTAGTTTGCATGTGTACTTAAAGGGCTTGCCAACTACTAGAACAATCACTTCTTGAACTTGGCTTGCCCCAATAAAATAAAGCCTAAACTCACCTCCCGTGCTGGCGCCGTTCCAGCTTGAAATGACACGTGGTGCCCAATCAGCCCTAGTGTCAATGCCCCCTCCTTTTTACGGATTAAACATGAAGAGGAAGTCTGGGCTGCAGTTGATCTCGGACTTCCTCTTCATGTTCAATTTGTACGAAGGAGCGGACAGTGACCGCAGGGCTGATTGGGCGCCGGGCACCACGTGTCATAACAAGCGCACGAGAGCTCTGGGACCGCGAGTGCTAACACCGCTGGAACAGCAGCGGCAAGGGAGGAGAGTATAGGTTTTTTCATTTTATTGGGGCCAAGCATTTAATTCAAGAAGGGGTTGTCCTAGTAGTTGACAACCCCTTTAATCGCGACTGGACAGAAGCAGACAAGTATAGCCAACGCTAGTCTAATGTGTATAACTACCATGTGCTGCTGCCACTTAAGCTCCCAAAATGTACAGTTCACTTGCAATAGGACCCAAGTTGTGAATTTCACTTTAGACCAATGGAAAAAGTTAACGAAAACTTTATGGTTACAACACTCTCACTTTGGGGATAAAATTCCATCCATATCATCCATAAACAAGGAATGCAGATTCCCCATACCTATGGAGCAGTCTTCCCGTAACCAAGGAAAGGAAAACTACTAGCCAGCGGACACCAGTGTTCATACTCCCCAACACAGAAGACAAGCAGCTGTAGCCAAAGGAACTGTCCATTACTGAAATCCCCATTCATGGCTTCCATGGGTCAGAGGTTTGCCACAGCCACTAGTCTTTATTTTTACGTGATCCATCAATGTGCATCTTCCCCTCTGCCAAATATCCTTGAAGGAAGTTTCTGTTATCCTCAGCTGCTGTTAGTTAAAGAGAAACACTGTTTTACTCACCGTCACCAGGTCCAGTGCTGAGATTATTGCGCTGCTCCACTGGCCTGTCATTGTCCGCAGCGATAACGTCGAAAAGCTGCAGCCAATCACTGAACTCATTGCCTCGTGCCGTTAACTTTAGCAGAGCAGAAGTCCTCACAGACTGGATGCAGTGATGCCGACGTGACACCAGCGCTGCAGACAATAACAGACACGAGAAGCAGAGGTGGAGAGTCAGTGCTGGAGCCCGGGAAAGTGAGAAAAGCACAGTTTGTTTTTAGGACATACTGCATCCAGGGAACAGGGGTTTTCCTAAGCCAGAAAACCTGCTTAGAACAGAGAGACCTCAGAACTGTAACAACCTATAATGATTAACCACAGAGACTTTAATACTCTTATCTGCATAGCTATAGCAGTAATGATTAGAGGGAGTTATGAAGACCTTTCTGCCTTCTTTAAAGCCATATTGGCAGAATTTCCTCAGGCAGGAGTGTGGATGAAAGGCAGTGGTGTAGCACTGGCCTTCCCAGATGGACCTAAACGGCCTTTTGGGCCTCCTAAACTTCAGGTCCCACGGCAGATCCTGCACCCATCATAGTTACATCACTGGCGACAGGTCCTGTAGCAGCTGTACGGGCTGACGTCCACTGACACCAAACTAGAGAATAGGAAAAGGGTTTCTATAACCAATTAAAAGAACATAAAAGCTAATAAGGACACTTGTACATGAATGTGGAGCAGCGCACAGCCGGACCAGCGGGCAGCGCTATCCGCGCACAGCCGGACCAGCGGGCAGCGCTATCCGCGCACAGCCGGACCAGCGGGCAGCGCTATCCGCGCACAGCCGGACCAGCGGGCAGCGCTATCCGCGCACAGCCGGACCAGCGGGCAGCGCTATCCCCGTACAGCCGGACCAGCGGGCAGCGCTATCCGCTCACAGTTGGACCAGTGGGCAGCACTATCCCCGCACAGCCGCACCAGCGGGCAGCACTATCCGCGTACAGCCGCACCAGTGGGCAGCACTATTCGCTCACAGTTGGACCAGTGGGCAGCACTATCCGCGCACAGCCGCATCAGCGGGCAGCACTATCCCCGCACAGCCGCACCAGTGGGCAGCACTATCCGCGCACAGCACTATCCCCGCACAGCCGCACCAGCACTATCCGCGTACAGCCGCACCAGCGGGCAGCACTATGCGCTCACAGTTGGACCAGTGGGCAGCACTATCCCCGCACAGCCGGACTAGCGGGCAGCACTATCCCCGCACAGCCGGACTAGCGGGCAGCACTATCCCCGCACAGCCGGACTAGCGGGCAGCACTATCCCCGCACAGCCGGACCAGCGGGCAGCACTATCCCCGCACAGCCGGACCAGCGGGCAGCACTATCCCCGCACAGCCGGACCAGCGGGCAGCACTATCCCCGCACAGCCGGACCAGCGGGCAGCACTATCCCCGCACAGCCGGACCAGCGGGCAGCACTATCCGCTCACAGTTGGACCAGCGGGCAGCGCTATCCGCTCACAGATGGACCAGTGGGCAGCACTATCCGCTCACACTTGAGGTCTGCCCTGTATGAGGTAACAGCTGTGTGTGGGGACTGAAGTTTGGCTCAGCAGACACGTGATCCTTTATGTCGTCATCGCTCTCACGTGAAGTCACTACTCACCTCCAAAGAGGTGCGGGGACAGGTGAGACGGCAGCGATCCGATCAGCAGCCTGGAGCCGCCGCCTCCTCCCCCGGGTGCCCGCTCTCTGCCTCCCTCCTCGGGTGTGCTGCTGCCGGAGTCTCTCGCTGCCCCCGGTATACCGAGCTGGGCCTGGCTGCGAATTCCTCCCACAGATCGGCTCCGAGAACCCAATGTTGGCGGCGTGTGCTCCGAGCCTCCGGCTCCACCGCCCGCTGCAGCCGAGTGTCCTGCGTGTGTGTACGGGTACCTGGCCAGGGGGGAGGAGGTGGAGGCGGCCACCCCTGCTGGGCCCCTGATCGGTCCCCGGCCGGTGCTAGAAGGGATATCCGACCCCGAGTACGCCCGTGTCCGACCGTCCGAGGCCGGGCTGCTGCTCTGCCGGCCGCCCATCCCCAGCACACACCCGGCCGGGTCACCGTGAATATGACGTGTACTGCGGACAGGATCCCGTGCTCCGGTCAGTGGTGTCCGCTACATTGTAGTGCCATGTCCGTGTCTGCGAGCGGCTCCTGCGTGTCCTGGGTCCGGTGTTACCTCCAGCAGCAGCTGACAGGACGTGTGCCCGGCGCCATGGTGCACTCTCTCCAGCCGTACAGCCCGGGGCTCCGTCCTCGGTCACACGGTGCACTCAGCGCACGGCAGCGGGGGACAACTCAGAAACTTTCCAGCAGCCCAGCGTGACAGGAAGGCAGACATGGCGGCGTCACGCCCACTGCAGCCCGCGGTGTACCAGGACGTGTGCACGGGGATGTAGCGTGTTCCCTGGTCGCCGCTCTCTCCGCCCCTGTCCTGAGAAGCGCCGCCGCCTCCTCCTCTGTCTCCGCGGTGTCCCTAGTCAGTGGCGGCTCTGCCTGTGTCTCCTCCTCCTGTCAGTGGCGGCTCCTCCCCTCAGACTCCGCCCCGTTTTCGCGCCCTCACTCGTCACCTTTCTGTGTTTACGTCTCCTCTGTGTCTCCTTCACGCCGGTGCTTCCCGCAGCTCACGTATCCTCCTCACACACATCGTGTGACCGGCCTCACGGTGCCCGCCTCTGCCCTGTGTGAGGGAGTGTGACCGGCCTCACAGTGCCCTCCTCTGCCCTGTGTGAGGGAGTGTGACCGGCCCCACGGTGCCCTCCTCTGCCCTGTGTGAGGGAGTGTGACCGGCCCCACGGTGCCCTGTGTGAGGGAGTGTGACCGGCCTCACGGTGCCCGCCTCTGCCCTGTGTGAGGGAGTGTGACCGGCCTCACGGTGCCCGCCTCTGCCCTGTGTGAGGTAGTGTGACCAGCCTCACGGTGCCCTCCTCTGCCCTGTGTGACTGGCCTTACGGTGTCCGACCTCTACCCTGTTTAAGAGAGTGTGACCGGCCCCATGGTATCCATCTCTGCCCTGTTTGAGGTAGTGTGACCGGCCTCACGGTGCCCTCCTCTGCCCTGTTTGAGGTACTGTGACCGGCCTCACGGTGCCCTCCGCTGCCCTGTGTGAGGGAGTGTGGCCGGCCCCACAGTGCCCTCTGCTGCCCTGTGTGAGGGAGTGTGATTGGCCCCACGGTGTCCACGTCTGCCATGTGTGAGGGAGTGTGACCGGCCTCACGGTGCCCTCCGCTGCCCTGTGTGAGGGAGTGTGGCCGGCCCCACAGTGCCCTCCGCTGCCCTGTGTGAGGGAGTGTGATTGGCCCCACGGTGTCCACGTCTGCCCTGTGTGAGGGAGTGTGACTGGCCTCACGGTGCCCTCCGCTGCCCTGTGTGAGGGAGTGTGACCGGCCCCACGGTGCCCTCCTCTGCCCTGTGTGAGGGAGTGTGACCGGCCCCACGGTGCCCTGTGTGAGGGAGTGTGACCGACCTCACGGTGCCCGCCTCTGCCCTGTGTGAGGGAGTGTGACCGGCCCCACGGTGCCCTCCTCTGCCCTGTGTGAGGGAGTGTGACCGGCCCCACGGTGCCCTGTGTGAGGGAGTGTGACCGACCTCACGGTGCCCGCCTCTGCCCTGTGTGAGGGCGTGTGACCGGCCCCATGGTGCCCAGTTTTGCCCTGTGTGAATGTGACCGGCCTCACGGTGTCCTACAGTGCCCTGTGTGAGGGAGTGTGACCGGCCTCACGGTGCCCGCCTCTGCCCTGTGTGAGGGAGTGTGACCGGCCTCACGGTGCCCGCCTCTGCCCTGTGTGAGGTAGTGTGACCAGCCTCACGGTGCCCTCCGCTGCCCTCCGCTGCCCTGTGTGACTGGCCTTACGGTGTCCGACCTCTACCCTGTTTAAGAGAGTGTGACCGGCCCCATGGTATCCATCTCTGCCCTGTTTGAGGTAGTGTGACCGGCCTCACGGTGCCCTCCTCTGCCCTGTTTGAGGTACTGTGACCGGCCTCACGGTGCCCTCCGCTGCCCTGTGTGAGGGAGTGTGGCCGGCCCCACAGTGCCCTCTGCTGCCCTGTGTGAGGGAGTGTGATTGGCCCCACGGTGTCCACGTCTGCCATGTGTGAGGGAGTGTGACCGGCCTCACGGTGCCCTCCGCTGCCCTGTGTGAGGGAGTGTGGCCGGCCCCACAGTGCCCTCCGCTGCCCTGTGTGAGGGAGTGTGATTGGCCCCACGGTGTCCACGTCTGCCCTGTGTGAGGGAGTGTGACTGGCCTCACGGTGCCCTCCGCTGCCCTGTGTGAGGGAGTGTGACCGGCCCCACGGTGCCCTCCGCTGCCCTGTGTGAGGGAGTGTTCCCGACCCCACGGTATCCCCGTATGCCCTGTTTAATATTAAAAATAATAAAAGTTCAAACCACCCCCGTTTTGCCTCATTCAAAATAAAACAATAAAAAAATCAAACATCCACATATTTGATACTGCCGCGTTCAGAATCGCCCGATCTATCAATATAAGAAAGAATTAACCCCTTCGCTAAACGGCATAATGAGAAAAAAGTCAAAACACCAGAATTAAATTTTTTCGGTCGCCGCAGCACTGCAATAAAATGCAATAACGGGCGATCAAAAGATCATATCTACACCAAAATGGTGAAATATGAAATATATAGGAGATAGGAATAGCATACTGGCTTATGAACTTTATGAAAAAACATGAGATTTTTAGCACAAGATTTGGGGAGATCAGTGACCGACCCATAGATCTTAATAGCTTATTTACATATAAGACCTGTTTCACACGGCAGTGGCTCCGGTACGTTACGTGTGGTGACAGTTTTCTCACGTACCGGAGACACTGACTCACGTAGACACATTAAAATCAATGTGTCTCTGCACATGTCAGCGTGTTTTCACCGACCGTGTGTCCGTTTGAAAAACACAGAGACATGTCAGTGTTCGTTGGAGCGCACGGATCACACGGACCCATTAAAGTCAATGGGTCCGTGTAAAACACGTACCGCACACGGATGCTGTCCGTGTGCCGTCCGTGTGCCGTGCAGGAGACAGCACTACAGTAAGCGCTGTCCCCCCAGCTTGTGGTGCTGAAGCCGCCATTCATTTCTTCTCTCCAGCAGCGTTCGCTGGAGAGAAGGAATGAAAAATCAATGTTTTTTAATTATTTTTGTCTTTAAAATCAAGTTTCTTGTCACCTCCCCCCTCCCACCCCCTGTGCGCCCGCCCGCTGGCATTAAAATACTCACCCAGCTCCCTCGATGCTTCCTCTCAGCGCCGCAGCTAGTCCTGTATGAGTGGTCACGTGGTGCTGCTCATAACAGTGATGAATATGCGGCTCCACCTCCCATACTCAGTCGGCACACAGGCGGCACACGGCTGCCGCACGTGTGCCACACTGATGTGCCACGTGAGCTCACAGACACACGGACATGGATAACTCCGGTACCGATTTTTCCGGTACTGGAATTATCTGGACGTGTGAGACTGGCCTAAGAAAAATAAGGATTTCTCTGGGATAAGACATCAGATCACAGATATCAAGGTATCATTTTAACTGGTTTTCTGCGACCTGCATGCCCATATAGATGGCTTAGGAGGGTTGATCCTACTGACAGTCCCTTTAATATGCTCCATATTGTATAGCTGCACATGACAGTGTGAGGCTATGTGTACGCGTTGCAGATTTGGCTGCAGATCCACAGCGGAATGGCCGCTGCGGATTTGCAGCTGATTTCCATGCGGTTTACAGTACCATGTAAACCTATGGAAAACCAAATCGGCAGTGCACATGGTGTGGAAAATACCACGCGGAAACGCTGTGCTGTATTTTCCGCAGCATGTCAATTCTTTGTGCAGATTCCGCAGCGTTTTACACCTGCTCCTCAATAGGAATCCGCTGGTGTAAAACTGTAGGAAATCCACGGTAAATCCGCAGGTAAAACGCAGTGCGTTTTACCTGTGGATTTTGCAAAAACGGTGCGGAAAAATCTGCAAACGAATCCGCAGCATGGGCACATAGCATTAGGTGCACAACCTTACCTTATAGGCTTTTCTTGTATAATTGTACCGTGGACGCTTCATATCTACATACTTGCCATGATTACTTCTGGTAATACAGGGACATCCCGCCTGGCAATGTCCCTTATTCCCTCAATAAGGTCAGTTCTAATTGTCTGAAAATTGAGATCTGAGCACATACTGCTATGTGTGTACCGACTGTGGGTCTCCTGATCCGAAGTCAACAGCCTTAGGAGACCCACAGTCCACACAAAGACTGTGAATGTCTGAAGTGTGAAACTGGCCAAACAGGTTGGGATCACCAACTTTTTTTCATAACTAAACCCACCTCATTTCAGTTTGGGACAGTCCTGATTTTTGCCAGATTTGTATCTGAAATATCATGCCAATTCTTGCAAATTCTGGATTACAGATGCTTCATTTTTTCTCCCATGTATTGAAAAGCATTATCTTTGTTAAAAGGACATGTGCTTAGAAAGTAGCAGTGTAGCACTGTGTATAGTCACTTTATAACGGTTTTTTAAATAAAAAGTACACTTTTGTGACAGGTTATTCCATTTAAGGTGCCCTGTTGCAGAAAAATGTTTTTTTTTACAGATCAATCTTGTAGCATTGATCCCATGTGCATGCCTTAGAGCTTATGGAAGTAAAGAGGACCAGTAGGCAGTACTGACATTTTTTTTTTAATACTTACATTCTCCATAAGGCTATGTTCACACGTTACTTTTTTAAGCTTTTTTTTAATGCAAATTTTCAGCTACGTTTTACAGTACCAGCAAAGTCTATGAGATTTCAAAAATCTCATGCACACACCTTGTTTTTTGTCCTCAGTATTTTGTGCAAAACTTTTTTTTGCAGAATGCAGCATGTCACTTCTTTCAGTGATTTTCACCCATTGAAAGCAACGGTGGTGCAAAAAACCACAGGTATCTGCTTTTGCTGAATTTTTGGTGCCAAAACCTGGTGAAGTAGAATCAAATTTTTTTTTGCTCTAACCTTTATCAGCATCCACAAGGGGCAAATGTTCCATGACAAAAGTGTAGGAAAAAATGCAACAAAAACTTAGCAAAACCTGCTTTTTGGCAGCAGGTTTCTTACTGCCAAGAGAGCAGGTTTTGCCTTCGGAAATAATGCAACGTGTGCACATAGCCTCACTGTTGGAATGGTGAAATCCAGTTGCCAAATTTTCCTTTTCAGCAGAAACAATGTTATTAGGACTACTAAGATAAGATGCTCCAGAACTATTAAAACAGGCTATCAAGAGAGCTAATAGAGGAGGCCACTTGACCGACCCAAGATCCACTTCCAAAAATTAGTTTGTGGAGGACCATTGGTGTGCAAACATTTTCCAGTATTCTTAGCTCATGGAAAACCTAATTTTCCATGTAATTTTTTTTAACAAGAGAAATGATCAGATAATGATCATCTCCACCAGCAATAACAACTGAGTCAGTCTCAGAACCCCCTCTTGCAATCAGCTGATTACAGGAGCCTTGAGTAAATGACCCTTCTGACAGACACATTGCATAAAATATCAGAACCTGAATAGTTTTATGTCATGTTCTTGTACAGTAGGGAGTTGCACTAGGGGCGTTCATACTATTGCTCGTCTTCATGAGCTTTAAAAGAAAGTGTTAGGGTACTGTCACACAGTGCAATTTTGATCGCTACGACGGTACGATTCGTGACGTTCTAGCGATATCGTTACGATATTGCAGTGTCTGACACGCAGCAGCGATCAGGGACCCTGCTGAGAATCGTACGTCGTAGCAGATCGTTTGAAACTTTCTTTCGTCGCTGGATCTCCCGCTGTCATCGCTGGATCGTTGTGTGTGACAGCCGCTCTGACTGTGAGCGCCGGCCAGAAAGTGAGAGCAGATCACAGCGGTGACGTCACCGCTGCGCTCTGCTCTCACTGTACGGCTGCACTCAGTCAGAGCGGGAAGCAGACTGCAAGGGACCTGACAGACATCAGATGGTGAGTATGTACGGTTTGTTTTTTTTTACTTTTACGCTGGTAACCACGGTAAACATCGGGTTACTAAGCGCGGCCCTGCGCTTAGTAACCCGATGTTTACCCTGGTTACCAGCGAACCTCGGCATCGCTCCAGCGCCGTGATTGCAAAGTGTGACCGCAGTCTACGACGCTGGAGCGATACTCATACGACGCTGCGACGTCACGGATCGTGCCGTCGTAGTGACGAAAATTGCACGGTGTGACAGTACCCTTAGACTGCCTATACCAGATTGTGACATGTTGGTAAGACAACTCAAGGAAGCAGGGACTGGTGACATTACAGTTGTGGCCAAAAGTATTCACACCCCTGCAATTCTGTCAGATAATACTCAGTTTCTTCCTGAAAATGATTGCAAACACAAATTCTTTGGTATTATTATCTTCATTTAATTTATCTTAAATGAAAAAACACAAAAGAGAATGAAGCAAAAAGCAAAACATTGATAATTTCACACAAAACTCCAAAAATGGTCCAGACAAAAGTATTGGCACCCTCAGCCTAATACTTGGTTGCACAACCTTTAGCCAAAATAACTGCGACCAACCGCTTCTGGTAACCATCAATGAGTTTCTTACAATGCTCTGCTGGAATTTTAGACCATTCTTCTTTGGCAAACTGCTCCAGGTCCCTGATACTTGAAGGGTGCCTTCTCCAAACTGCCATTTTAAGATCTCTCCACACCACAGGTGTTCTATGGGATTCAGGTCTGGACTCATTGCTGGCCACCTTAGAAGTCTCCAGTGCTTTCTCTCAAACCATTTTCTAGTGCTTTTTGAAGTGTGTTTTGGGTCATTGTCCTGCTGGAAGACCCATGACATCTGAGGGAGACCCAGCTTTCTCACACTGGGCCCTACATTATGCTTTAAAATTTGTTGGTAGTCTTCAGACTTCATAATGCCATGCACACGGTCAAGCAGTCCAGTGCCAGAGGCAGCAAAGCAACCCCAAAACATCAGGGAACTCCGCCATGTTTGACTGTAGGGACCGTGTTCTCTTCTTTGAATGCCTCTTTTTTTCTTCTGTAAACTCTATGTTGATGCCTTTGCCCAAAAAGCTCTACTTTTGTCTCATCTGACCTGAGAACATTCTTCCAAAACATTTTAGGCTTTTTCAGGTAAGTTTTGGCAAACTCCAGCCTGGCTTTTTTATGTCTCGGGGTAAGAAGTGGGGTCTTCCTGGGTCTCCTACCATAGAGTCCCTTTTCATTCAGACACTGACAGATAGTACAGGTTGACACTGTTGTACCCTCGGACTGCAGGGCAGCTTGAACTTGTTTGGATGTTAGTCGAGGTTCTTTATCCAACATCCGCACAATCTTGCATTGAAATCTCTTGTCAATTTTTCTTTTCCGTCCAGATCTAGGGAGGTTAGCCACAGTGCCATAGGCTTTAAAATACTTGATGACACTGCGCACGGTAGACACAGGAACATTCAGGTCTTTGGAGATGTACTTGTAGCCTTGAGATTGCTCATGCTTCCTCACAATTTGGTTTCTCAAGTCCTCAGACAGTTCTTTGGTCTTCTTTCTTTTCTCCATGCTCAATGTGGTACACACAAGGACACAGGACAGAGGTTGAGTCAACTTTAATCCATGTCAACTGGCTGCAAGTGTGATTTAGTTATTGCCAACACCTGTTAGGTGCCACAGGTAAGTTACAGGTGCTGTTAATTACACTAATTAGAGAAGCATCACATGATTTTTCGAACAGTGCCAATACTTCTGTCCACCCCCTTTTTTATGTTGGTGTGGAATTATATCCAATTTGGCTTTAGGACAATTCTTTTTGTGTTTTTTCATTTAAGGCAAATTAAATGAAGAAAATAATACCAAAGAATTTGTGTTTGCAATCATTTTCAGGAAGAAACTGAGTATTATCTGACAGAATTGAAGGGGTGTCAATACTTTTGGCCACAACTGTATCTTACGAATGTCTACCTGCCCGCTGCTATCTACAGCACCTGGGAAGAAGAGGTGCCAAATGCAGAATTCTTCATTCATGAATTCGTTTCTTTTGTTCTTGTTAAAACAGATTCTTAGAGACTTAGTGTAAATTGAGTGCTTATTGTTAATGGTCATAGGGCTGTAAATTAACAACTTGTGATCAACTTATATTCATTTTCTTGTGATCCATTTGAAAGCTGAGGCAATTGGCACTGTCATGACACAACCGGGTAAGTGGGACCAACCCTTACACAGCGAGATACTAGAAAATCATACTATATTGAAAAAACGTGAAAGTAAAAAAGATTCATGATTACTGCACTATTTCTAATAATGGAGCTTCTTCTATCACATGTGCATGTCATGTTTAGGCTTCATTGTAACCATTTGCTTGCGGTGATTATGCTAAGATGAGTAAAATCCCTTTATGTCTATGCTGCTAAGGAGGGACTTTATACATGAATTTTCCCACCAGCCGTTGTGTTCTCAGCTGTTAACCATATATAAGCCACACTTTACGATTAAGTCCAGATTCATTTTTCAATGTCCAATCCTCTTGTTGTCTCTTCGTGAGAAACCCTCCCTTTCCTTTGTTACATTGCTTACAGTGAATCCTGACTATTTTGATGTGGTAAGATCTTTTTGGTCTCCATGAAAATTTTTATATCTTAACAATGTGTTACATTTCCACAAATCCATATTTTACTAAACATCACATATGAAGATCTTCGTTTTATTTTCTTCAAAGAGGTTTGAGGATCAAGCAAAACTAGAAGCGTTATGAATGGCGCTTTTTTGTGTTTCTTCCCTGTCAACAAGAGCTTCTAAACCAATCACAGGAGATCTATAAGATCTCTAATGAGGGGCAAATCCCAGTGGGTAAGAGGAATTATTCCTTTCTGTTGTGACTGCAGTCTGAACCTCAATATGAATTCCTCAGAACTGTCACTAATTGCCTTAGTGTAAAGGGACACCGAAATAAGCAATGTCGACAGCACTGAAATCTACACTTGAACAAAGCCATGTGACGCCAAATCTGTGCCTGGAAAATGTCATGTGTACTCTTCTTGACAGCTCTCTTTATTAATATTATATGGCATGCACAGAAGAAATAGATGCAGCTTCAGACTCCAGATTCAATACTAGACACAAAATTAGTCGCTACCTGAAATACTCACTGTAAAGAATAGTAATTTATTATATTATATACTGATGGTTTTGCTGAGGGTTAGTTCACCAACACCAACAAAATAAGAGTATGTTCATATTGGCCTTAGCGACTGTATCCTTCAGTTCCTGGTGCTTTTATTGCCTACAATAGTGTATTCCCTATTCTTTTTTTGCATAAAAAAGGAAACCTGAGAGACCTATTATGAATAATATAGCAGTAATAATGGAAGACTTTACAATAGCTTGAACTGAGCCTAAAACATTTTTATTATTAAAATAACAGCACTGTGAAGCATGATTACATTATAATTTATAAGGTATCCAAACAAGATGAGAGATATGGTGGAAATATCACAAATGTTCTTTGTCGGTTTTGAACCAAAAATCTGAGACTGAGAATTTAAATGTGCACGGATTTTCAAAACCTTATCCACACCTAACAGAAAAATCCAGGCAGAATTCAAAGTATGTTGTGGATTTCTAAATCTGCAGCACATTCATTATGTTTTAGATGTTCACGTTCAATGCAAAGGCTGAAATCTGTGATTATTTCACAACAAAATCTTCAGCGGAAATTACACACCCATTTAACCACATCAGTGTTGTTATGTAACAGGGAAGATAAGCACACTCATGTACCCAACCTCTTTAACCCATCTATAATTTTCTATTCTATGTACATGTATATATTCTGACAGTCACGCTGTGATTTCTCTGTATGTGGCTGATAAAATGTCGGGTTTTCATGGAGATGGGTGCATGAAAAATCAGACTGCACACACATGGTCCGTGTGCTGTGTGATTTTTTTCTCACAACCATTGACTTGCATTGGTGAGTCTCATCCGATATATGAGGACAATCGCAACATTCTGCAATTTATTCAGTCAGATTTCAGCTGAGAAAACAATTGCAGATGAGTGCAATCTGATCCATTTTTGTAAAAATAATAAAAAATCAAAAGTTATTGATAAATATTTGTATGAAAAAAAAAAAAACAATAAAAGTACACGTTTGGTATCACCGCGTTCAAAACGACCCGACCTATAAAACTGTCCCACTAATTAACCCCTAGTGAACACCATAAAAAAAAAAATAACAAGGCAAAAGACAATGCTTTATCATAATACTGCCACACAAAAAGTGGAATAAAACACAATCAAAAAGACAGATAGAAATAAACATGGTATCACTGAAAGCGTCATCTTGTCCTGCAAAAAAACAAGCCACCATACAGGTGCATCAGAAGAAAAATAAAAAAGTTATAGCTCTCAGAAAAAAGCGATGCAAAAATAATTAGTTTTTCTATAAAATAGTTTTTATTGTGCAAAAATACCAAATCACAAAAAAAATAACTGTGGTATCCCTGTAATCATACTGACCCGAAGAATAAAACTGTCTTATTAATTTTACCATACGCAGAACAACATACCCCTCCCCCCAAAAAAACAAAATCCTGAATGACCTTTTTTGTTCATTCTGCCTCCCAAAAATCGGAATAGAAAGCGATCAAAAAATGTCATGTGTCTCACATGTGTCATGTGTCTCAAGCCCTCACATGACTCTGTGGGTCAAAACATGGAAGAATTATAGCTCTCAAGATAAGGCGACACAAAAACTTCTTCTTGCAAAAAAAGAGTCTTTTAGTGTGTGACAGCAGCTAAACATAAAAACCCCATATTAATCTGGTATCGCTGTAATCGCACCTATCCGCAGAAGTCGCCTAATCACTTATACTGCACGAGGAAAGGCATAAACAAAAAAAAAACAAAAACAATTCTTCACCTGCTGTTGATTTTTTCATTCTGCCTCCCAAAGATCACAGTAAGGTTTGGCGCACATTTATCCTGCGCTCTGCGCTGAGTGCTTACACCGGAGTTTCCATGTAAATCTCTGAAATTGATTCAGGCGGAACCTTGGACGAAAGATTCCCTATAATGAGGCAGATGGAGGCACTGTGGACGCAATCTGACCTGTGATACGGCGATATCCGTCTTTTTAGGATTGCATAAAAGTGCCATACGCCAACACTTTTGTGCCCTTTTGAGAAGGCCAGACGGAGTCCAGAGTAACACTGCTGCCTCATTATAGTGAATGGATCCCTCAGGTTTTCATCTGAATCACGTGACTCAGAGATTTAGATGGAAACCCCAAAGTAAGTGCTCAGGGTAGAGCACCGGATAAATGTAATCCCAAATGTTATGTTAAATGTTCCCAATAAAAGCTTCAACTCAATCCACAAAAACGCAAGTTCCCGCTCAGGTCTGTCATCTGTTAATGGAAATATAGCGGGCTTCCACGTTACTGGTAGTACAAAGGCTCTGGAAAAGCGAAATGGCTCCTCACCCTCCAGAAGAAATTCAGCAAATTCTGTGCTTCCAAATGCCTACCTCCCTTCTGAGCCTCACAGTGTGTCTTGACCACATGTTTGGCATTTCTGAAGCGGTGAGAGCCCACCTATCTAACGGGTGCATGTCTCCTGAACCTCAGGCTGGGCGTAACTAACTGGTGACTGCAATATACTGGTCACTACAACGGCAGTTTGCAATTTTAACTCAGCCACATTCATTGCTGCTTGTTACCCATGGAGTCAAAATGGGATCACTACACCTGTAGATAAATTCCCAAAGGGGGTATAATTTCCAAAATGGGGTCACTTGAGGGGGGATTCTGCTGTTCTAGCAATTATGGGCTCTGTATATGAAGTCAGCAAACTGTTCTAGGAAAATCTGCGCTCCAGGAGGCAAATATTGCTCCGTTCCTCCTGAGTCACTCCGTATGGCTAAGTAGTCCTGTGGGGTATTGCCACGTTCAGTAGAAATTGTGGGACAAATTATGGTGCAAATTTTATCCACTTCTTGTGTGAAAATGTAAAATCTGGGGCTAAAGCCAAATTTTGGTGGTATAAATGTAGTTATTTTTTCTTCACTGCCTTATGGTATAAAATTCAGTGACACACCTGTGATGTCAATATGATCACTGCACCCCTAGATTAATTAATTGAGAGGAGTAGTTTGTAAGATAGGGTCACTTATGGGGGGCTCTGCTGTTCTGGTACCTCGTGGGCTCTCCCAGTGGGTCATGGCACCCGGAAACCATAACAGTAAAATCTGCACTTCAATATGGCGCTCCTTGCCTTCTGAGCTTTTTACTGTGCCTGAACAATACTTCCTGATCACATATAGTCTGTTGGTGGACTCAGGAAAAATTGGACTTCAGTTTGTTATATAAAAAAAATCCTATTAACCCCTTAACCCCCAAAGGTGGTTTGCACGTTAATGACCGGGCAAATTTTTACAATTCTGACCACTGTCCCTTTATGAGGTTATAACTCTGGAACGCTTGCATGGATCCCGGTGATTCTGACATATTGTACTTCATGTTAGTGGTAAAATTTCCTTGCGTTTATTTGTAAAAAACACGGAAATTTGTCGAAAATTTTGAAAACTTCGCAATTTTCCAAATTTGAATTTTCATGCC
Organism: Ranitomeya variabilis; assembly: GCF_051348905.1. Classification (NCBI taxonomy): domain Eukaryota; kingdom Metazoa; phylum Chordata; class Amphibia; order Anura; family Dendrobatidae; genus Ranitomeya; species Ranitomeya variabilis. The sequence continues at coordinate 131,216,366 of NC_135237.1, forward strand.
CTTAAATCACAGAGATATGTCACACAAAATACTTAATAAGTTACATTTCCCACATGTCTACTTTACATCAGCACAATTTTGGAACCAAATGTTGTTTTTGTTAGGGAGTTATAAGGGTTAAAAGTTGACCAGCAATTTCTCATTTTTACAACACCATTTTTTTTTAGGGACCACATCACATTTGAAGTCACTTTGAGAGGTCTATATGATAGAAAATACCCAAGTGTGACACCATTCTAAAAACTGCACCCCTCAAGGTGCTCAAAACCACATTCATGAAGTTTATTAACCCTTCAGGTGTTTCACATGAATTTTTGGAATGTTTAAAAAAAAAATTGAAGATTTAACATTTTTTCACAAAAAATTTACTTCAGATCCAATTTGTTTTATTTTACCAAGGGTAACGGAAGAAATTGGACCCCAAAAGTTGTTGTACAATTTGTCCTGAGTACGCAGATACACCATATGTGGAGTTAAACCACTGTTTGGGAGCATGGCAGAGCTCGGAAGGGAAGGAGCGCCGTTTGACTTTTGAATGCAAAATTGACTGGAATTGAGATAGGATGACATGTCGCGTTTGGAGAGCCCCTGATGTGCCTAAACAGTGAAACCCCCCACAAGTGACACCAATTTGGAAAGTAGACTCACTAAGGAACTTATCTAGGTGTGTGGTGTGCACTTTGAACGTGCTTCACAGAAGTTTATAATGTACAGCTGTAAAAATAAAAAATCATATTTTTTCACAAAAATGATCTTTTCGCCCCAAATTTTTTATTTTCCCAAGGGTAGCAGGAGAAACTGGACCGCAAAAGTTGTTGTGCAATTTGTCCTGAGTACGCTGATACCTCATATGTTGGGGTAAACCCCTGTTTGGGCGTACAGAAGAGCTCAGAAGGGAAGGAGCACTGTTTTACTTTTTCAACGCAGAATTGGCTGGAATTGAGATCGGACGCCATGTTGCGTTTGGAGATCCCCTGATGATGTGCCTAAACAGTGGAAACCCCCCAATTCTAACTCCAACCCTAACCCGAACACACCCCCAACCCTAATCCCAATCCTAACCATAACCCTAACCACACCCCTAACCCGAACATGCCCCTAACACTAATCCCAACCCTAACCACACCCCTAACTCTAACACACCCCTAGCTGCCTAGCACTTTGAAAATGAACATGGTGGAGGGCCACAAAGAAGGAGAAGGCTATAAGAAGATAGAAAAGTGTTTTTTCAAGTTGTCCGTTCCTCAGTTTGAAATGTAATTAAGAAATGGCAGTTAACAGAAACAGTGGAGGTTAAGATAAGGTCGGGAAGACCAAGCAAAATTTTAGTTAGAGCTGCCAGTAGGATTGCTAGATAGGAAAATCAGAACCCCACTTGAATGCAAAGGACCTTCAGAAAACTTTAGCAGACTCTGGTGTTGTGGTACATTGTTCTACTGTTCAGAGACACCTGCACCAATATGGCCTTCATGGAAGAATCATCTGAAAAAAACCTCTCCTGCATCCTCATCATAAAATTCTGCGTCAAAAGTATGCAAAAGAACATCTAAACAAATCTGATGCATTTTGGAAACAAGTCCTGTAGACCTATGATGTTAAAATAAAACTCTTTGGCCACAATGACCAAAGGTATGTGTGGAGAAAAAAGGGCACAGAATTTCAGGAAGAGAACATCTTGCCAACCATAAGGCATGGGAATGGATCAATCATTCTTTGAGGTTGTGTTGCAGCCAATGGCACGGGGAACAATTCACAGGTAGAGAGAAGAATGGATTTAATGAAATTTCAACAAATTCTTAATGCAAACATAACACCATCTTTAAAAAAGAAGTGTGTGTTTGAGCAGGAGTCCTTACCTTTCCTTGGCTATATCATCTCTGCCCAGGGATTGGCTATGGATCCTGCCAAGCTACAGGTTGTGATGGACTGGCAGGAACCCCATTCTCTCAAAGCGGTGCAATGCTTTATGGGGCTCATTAATTACTATCGCCAGTTCATTCCCCACTTCTCAACTTTGGTAGCTCCCTTGGTTGCCCTCACCAAGAAGAGAGCAAATCCCAAGTTGTGGTCGGAGGAGGTCTCTAAGGCCTTTCTCTCGATTAAGTCACACTTCGCTAGCGCTCCCATCCTACATTGCCTCGATGTATATAAGCCATTTATTATGGAGGTGGATGCCTCATCCGTTGGTGCTGGAGCAGTTCTCTTCTAAAAGAATGCTCAGGGTCAGAAGCAGCCTTGCTTCTTCTTCCCCAAGACCTTTTCACCAGCGGAGAGGAATTATTCCATCGGGGACAGGGAGTTGCTAGCCATGAAGTTGGCTTTCTCGGAGTGGAGACACCTCCTGGAGGGAGCTCGTTTTCCCTTCCAAGTGTTCACAGACCACAAGAACTTGGTGTATTTACAGACAGCCCAGCGGCTAAATTCTCGCCAGGCTAGATGGTCCCTGTTCTTCTCCTGGTTCCATTTCACCCTCCATTTTCTTTCTGGGGAGAACATTCGTGCCGACGCTCTTTCTCGCTCTGTAGTGTCATCAGAGGAGGAGGAGGAGCCTCGGCTTATTGTCGCTTCAGAGAGCCTGAGAACTGTGGCCCCGGTTTCGCTAGAGTCTGTGCCCCCAGGCAAGACTTTTGTTCCATCTAATTTGCGACCGGAGGTTCTCTCTTGGGCTCACTCGTCCAGGGTGGGTGGACATTTTGGGACCAAGAGGACATCTGAGCTCTTAGCGAGGACATACTGGTGGCCGCATATGGCCCGTGACGTCGGGGACTATATTCGGGCATGTGTCTCCTGCGCCAAGAATCGGTCTCCTTGGAAGTGGCCTGCTGGGCTACTTTACCCCCTGCCGGTGGCAGACAGGCCCTGGGAAATGGTCGGGATGGACTTCGTGGTAGGCTTACGCAAGTCTCGTAGCTGTACAGTTATCTGGCTAGTCACCGACTATTTTTCTAAGATGGTGCACTTGGTTCCGCTTCCACGGTTACCTTCTGCATGGTCTTTAGCGGCGTTGTTCGTCAAACATGTTTTCCGTCTACATGGCATGCCTGACAAAATTGTCAGTGACTGGGGTCCTCAGTTTGCGTCTCGGTTCTGAAGAGAGCTCTGTCATTTACTCAGCATTGAGCTGAATCTCTCTTCTGCTTATCATCCCGAGACGAATGGGTTGGTAGAGAGGGCCAACCAGTCTCTGGTCACATACTTGCGATATTTTGTCTCCACCAGGCAGGATGACTGGGCATCTTTGCTACCTTGGGCGGAATTTGCCTTGAACAACGCCGTAGCTGACTCTACCGGGCAGACTCCATTTCTCCTTAATTACGGCCAGCATCCGCGTGTCCCTGTGCCCATGCCTGTGTCATCCACCGATTCTAGAGTGGCAGACTGGGCGGTGGAGGCACGTGACATTTGGGACCGCACACAGGATGCTATCCGAGCCTCCAAGGAGAGAATGAGGGTTTCTGCTGATGCACACCGGTGCCCAGCTCCGACCTTTGCTCCTGGAGACTTAGTGTGGCTCTCTGCCAGTAACATCAGGCTGCGAGTTGAGTCCACTAAATTTGAGCCTCGCTACATAGGCTTTTTCAAGGCTCTGGAACAGGTCAACCCTGTGGTCTACGGTTTGGCTATTCCTCCGCACCTTGGTATCTCCGACACCTTTCACATTTCCCTCTTAAAGCCCGTCTATTTGTCACGGTTTTCCCAGTCATCTGCCGGGACATCGGGTTCGTCCACGGATGAGTTTGAGGTGAACTCTATCGTGGGGTGCAAGGTGGTACGTGGCAAGAAATATTATCTAGTGGACTGGAAGGGTCACGGCCCAGAGGACAGAACCTGGAAACCTGTGGAGCACATTCGGGCTCCGCTGCTCATTGCAGCCTTTGCGCTTTGAGCGAGGCCCAAGGAGGGGGGCCTAGGAGGGGGGGTAATGTTAGGGGTCAAGTTCCCGCCGCTGCACAGGGGGAATTTCGAGCCATGTTTGCTGCGGTCTCCCATTCTGCATCAGCCGCAGTGGAGCCTGCTCAGTGGAGACATCGGTCCCAGCGTCTCGCTCAGCCTGATACTGTGCAAAGGGTTACTGCTGCCTTTCCAGGCTCTGCTTTTGTAGCCAGCTCTGGTCAGCGGCGAGCAGACTTTTTTGGGACTAAGTCCTGCTTTGCACACACTGAGCATGCCAACGGGAGAATCTCTCATTGGAGGTCAGGGGTCACATGCTCAGGTCCTCTAGCAGCTCCAATTGGACCACTAGGAAGGTCCTTGACTGCTGCAGCTATATAAGGTTCGCATGGCCACACAGCCATGTGCTAGTATCAACCTATGCTATGAGCTTTGCTACTTGGTGGTCATGTCTGCATGTGGTTAGGGTTGGCTGAAATAAGCCCCTAGAATACCGGCACCTCCGGTGAGGAGTTTTGTATGCTTGGATTCAGGGCCCGGCTGAAATAAGCCCCTAGAATACCGGCACCTCCGGTGAGGAGTTGTTTGTGTGCTATGCTGTCTCCATGACCACTCTTTGTTTTGCTCAGTTAGGTAGCTGTGATCCTCTGAGGTTAACAGGGTACAGTGTTTTCATATCTTTGCGATTCTGTGAAGTTAACAGAGTTCGCTTACACCGCCATATAGTGCCGCCAATTACACTGTGTTCCAAATTATTATGCAAATTGGATTTAAGTGTGATAAAGATTTAATTGTTTTGTTTTTCAAATAAACTCGTGGATGGTATTGTGTCTCAGGGCTCAATGGATCACTGAAATCAATCTTAAACACATGGGATAATTAGTTTTCCAGGTGATTCTAATTAAAGGAAAACTACTTAAAAATGATGTTCCACATTATTAAGCCGGTCACAGTTTTCAAGTAACATGGGAAAGAAAAAGGATCTCTCTGCTGCTGAAAAGCATCAAATAGTGCAATGCCTTGGTGAAGGGATGAAAACATTAGAAATTTCCCGAAAACTTAAGCGTGATCATCGTACTGTTAAGAGATTTGTGGCTGTATCTGAGCACAAATGTGTTTGTGCTGATAAAGGCATAATGAGGAAGATTTCTGCCAGGCAAGTTCATCGGATTAGGAGAGCAGCTGCTAAAAAGCCATTACAAAGCAGCAAACAGATATTTGAAGATGCTGGTGCCTCTGGAGTCCCTCAAACCTTAAGGTGTAGGATCTGTTATGATCCGGTGGTAGGATCACCAAACTGACCTGATAGGTAAACCTGAATATTAGGACAAGCTCCGGGGATGTGGAAACTATACCGACCGCAATCCTGATCCTATCCACACACACTAAAGGCAGCCGTGGAGCGTTACCTAAAAACCTAGACGCCTCTTCACAGCCTGAGAAACTAGCTACCCCTAGAGAGAAAGCAAAGCCTCACTTGCCTCAGAAAAATAACTCCAAAGTTTAGACAGCCCCCCACAAATAATAACGGTGAGTTAAGGGGAAAATACAAACGTAGGAATGAAAAACAGGTTTAAGCAAATGAGGCCCGCTAACACTAAATAGACAGAAGATAGCAAGGAGTCTGTGCGGTCGGTACAAAAACTATCAAAAACAATCCACGCAGAAAGTACAAGAACCCCCACACCGACTCACGATGTGAGGGGCGCACTCTGCACCCCAGAGCTACCAGCAAGCGAAAAATCACATATAAGCAAGCTGGACTGAACTCATCATATACTGAGAAACATTTTCAAAGAAACAATGAGCAAAAGAACTAGCAAGACTTAGCTTCTCCAGCAGTAGACAGGTCACAAGGGAAATCCAGGAGAGGTCAGAACCAGTACTGAATACAACGACAGCAGGCAACAAGTGAAGGTCCAGATGGAATTAAATAGGGACCAGCATAGCAGGAAATGAGGCAGCTGAGCCCTGCTACAGACCCGCAGTATCGCTAAAGGCCACCAGAGGGAGCCCAGACGGAATTCACAACAGTACCCCCCCTTGAGGAGGGGTCACCGAACCCTCACCAGAGCCCCCCGGCCGATCAGGACGAGCCGAATGAAAGGCACAAACCAAATCGACCGCATGGACATCAGAGGCGACAACCCAGGAATTATCCTCCTGACCATAGCCGTTCCATTTAACTAAGTACTGAAGCTTCCGTCTCGAAATACGAGAATCCAAGATCTTCTCCACCATATACTCCAATTCTCCCTCGACCAAGACCGGAGCAGGAGGATCAACAGAAGGAACCACCGGCACCACATATCTCCGCAACAATGACCTATGGAACACATTGTGAATGGCAAACGATGCCGGGAGGTCCAAACGAAATGACACAGGGTTGAGGATTTCCAAAATCTTATAAGGACCGATGAAACGAGGCTTGAACTTAGGAGAGGAAACCTTCATCGGAACATAACGAGAAGACAACCATACCAAATCCCCTACATGAAGTTGGGGACCCACACAGCGACGGCGGTTAGCAAAGCGCTGAGCCTTCTCTTGTGACAACGTCAAATTGTCCACCACGTGGTTCCAAATCTGCTGCAACCTATCCACCACAGAATCCACCCCAGGACAGTTAGAAGGCTCAACCTGACCTGAGGAAAAACGAGGATGAAAACCAGAATTGCAAAAAAAAGGCGAAACCAAAGTAGCAGTACTAGCCCGATTATTGAGGGCGAACTCAGCCAATGGCAAAAAAGTCACCCAATCATCCTGATCAGCAGAAACAAAACATCTCAGATAAGTCTCCAAGGTCTGATTAGTTCGTTCGGTTTGGCCATTCGTTTGAGGATGGAAGGCCGATGAAAAAGATAATTCAATGCCCATCTTAGCACAAAAGGACCGCCAAAATCTAGACACAAACTGGGATCCTCTGTCAGACACAATGTTCTCAGCAATACCATGCAAACGAACCACATTCTGAAAAAACAGTGGAACCAAATCGGAGGAGGAAGGCAGCTTAGGCAAGGGCACCAAATGGACCATTTTAGAAAAACGATCACAAACCACCCAGATAACAGACATCCTCTGAGAGACTGGAAGATCCGAAATAAAATCCATGGAAATATGCGTCCAGGGCCTCTTCGGGACAGGCAAAGGCAAAAGCAATCCACTGGCACCAGAACAGCAAGGCTTGGCCCGAGCACAAATCCCACAGGACTGCACAAAGGAACGCACATCCCGCGACAAGGAAGGCCACCAAAAGGACCTAGCCACCAAATCCCTGGTACCAAAAATCCCAGGATGACCCGCCAACACCGAAGAATGAACCTCGGAAATGACTCTACTGGTCCATCTATCCGGGACAAACAGTCTCTCCGGTGGACAACGGTCAGGTCTATTGGCCTGAAATTCCTGCAGCACCCGTCGCAAATCAGGGGAGATGGCAGACAAAATCACCCCCTCTCTGAGGATACCAGCCGGTTCAGAAACTCCCGGAGAGTCAGGCACAAAGCTCCTAGAAAGGGCATCAGCCTTCACATTCTTCGAACCCGGAAGGTATGAATCCACGAAATCGAAACGGGAGAAAAACAGCGACCATCGAGCCTGTCTAGGATTTAGCCGTTTAGCAGACTCGAGATAAGTCAAATTCTTGTGATCTGTCAAGACCACCACACGATGTTTGGCTCCCTCAAGCCAATGTCGCCACTCCTCAAATGCCCACTTCATTGCCAACAACTCCCAATTACCAACATCATAATTCCGCTCTGCAGGCGAAAACTTTCTTGAAAAGAAAGCACATGGCCTCATCACAGAGCCATCAGAGCTTTTCTGTGACAAGACAGCCCTGCTTCAATCTCAGAAGCATCAACCTCGACCTGGAAGGGAAGAGAGACATCCGGCTGACGCAAGACAGGAGCCGAAGAAAACCGACGTTTCAGCTCCTGAAAGGCCTCCACGGCCGCAGGAGACCAATTAGTCACATCAGAACCCTTCTTGGTCAAATCCGTCAAAGGCTTAACCACACTGGAAAAATTAGTGATGAAGCGACGGTAAAAGTTAGCAAAACCCAAGAACTTCTGAAGACTCTTTACCGATTTAGGTTGAGTCCAGTCATAAATAGCCTGGACCTTGGCTGGATCCATCTCAATGGTAGAAGGAGAAAAAATAAAGCCCAAAAAGGAAACCTTCTGGACTCCGAAGAGACATTTAGAGCCCTTCACAAACAAGGCATTGGCTCGCAGGAGCTGAAATACCATCCTGACCTGCTTCACATGAGATTCCCAATCATCAGAAAAGACCAAAATATCATCCAGGTACACAATCATAAATCTATCCAGATATTCTCGGAAGATGTCGTGCATGAAGGACTGGAACACAGAAGGGGCATTAGAAAGCCCAAAAGGCATCACCAAGTACTCAAAATGGCCTTCGGGCGTATTAAATGCTGTTTTCCATTCATCGCCCTTCTTTATACGCACAAGATTATACGCTCCACGAAGATCTATCTTGGTGAACCAACTGGCCCCCCTAATCCGAGCAAACAGATCAGACAACAGTGGCAAAGGATACTGAAATTTGACCGTGATGTTATTTAGAAGGCGATAATCTATACAGGGTCTCAGAGAACCATCCTTCTTGGCCACAAAAAAGAACCCCGCACCCAAAGGGGACGAGGACGGGTGAATATGCCCCTTCTCCAAAGACTCCTTTATATAACTCCGCTTAGCGGCATGTTCTGGTACCGATAAATTAAAAAGTCGTCCCTTAGGGAACTTACTACCAGGAATCAAATTTATAGCGCAATCACAATCCCTATGAGGAGGTAGGGCACTGGACTTGGGCTCATCAAATACATCCTGGTAGTCCGACAAAAATTCAGGGACTTCAGAAGAGTAGAAGAAGCAATTGACACCAAAGGAGCATCGCCATGAATCCCCTGGCAACCCCAACTTGACACAGACATTGCTTTCCAATCCAGGACTGGATTATGAGCCTGCAGCCATGGCAGACCCAACACGACAACATCATGCAAATTATGTAACACAAGAAAGCAAATCACCTCCTGATGTGCAGGAGTCATGGACATGGTCACTTGAGCCCAGTACTGAGGTTTATTCTTGGCCAATGGCGTGGCATCAATTCCCTTTAGTGGAATAGGGAATTGCAAAGGCTCCAAGATAAAACCACAGCGCCTGGCAAAGGACAAATCCATCAAATTCAGGGCAGCACCTGAATCCACAAAAGCCATAACTGAGTAGGATGACAGAGAGCAAATCAAAGTAACAGACAAAATGAATTTAGGCTGTACAGTACCAATGGTGACAGACTTAGCGAAGTTTTTTGTGCGCTTAGAACAATCTGAGATAACATGAGCAGAATCACCACAGTAAAAGCACAACCCATTCTGACGTCTGTGATTTTGCCGTTCAATTCTGGTCAGAATCCTGTCACATTGCATAGACTCAGGCTTCTGTTCAGAAAATACCGCCAGATGGCGCACAGGTTTGCGCTCCCGCAAACGCCGATCAATCTGAATGGCCAAAGACATTGACTCATTCAGACCTGCAGGCGTGGGGAACCCCACCATAACATCCTTAAGGGTTTCAGAAAGACCCTTTCTGAAAATCGCTGCCAGGGCACACTCATTCCACTGAGTGAGCACAGACCATTTCCTAAATTTCTGACAGTAAATCTCTGCTTCATCCTGACCCTGGGAGAGAGCCAGCAAAGCCTTTTCAGCTTGGTCTACCAGATTTGGTTCCTCATAGAGCAATCCAAGCGCCAGAAAAAAACGCATCCACATTTAGCAATGCAGGATCTCCTGGCGCCAGGGAGAATGCCCAATCTTGAGGGTCACCACGCAACAAAGAAATAATAATTTTAACTTGCTGGACAGGATCACCAGAGGAACGAGGTCTCAGAGAAAGGAATAATTTGCAATTATTTTTAAAGTTCAAAAACCTAGATCTGTCTCCGGAGAACAGCTCAGAAATAGGTATCTTAGGCTCTGACATAGGACTGTGGACCACATAATCCTGAATGCCCTGTACCCTTGCAGTGAGACAATCCACACTAGAAGACAGACTCTGAATGTCCATAGCTGCAGCTGAATTCTGAACCACCCAGAAATTAAGGGGAGGAGAGAGGCTGGACACACTGCAGAGGAAAAAAAAAAAATGAACTCAGGATTTCTCTTATCCCTCTTTTGCGATGCATTAACTCTTTACTGGCCTGCTGTACTGTTGTGATCCGGTGGTAGGATCACCAAACTGACCTGATAGGTAAACCTGAATATTAGGACAAGCTCCGGGGATGTGGAAACTATACCGACCGCAATCCTGATCCTATCCACACACACTAAAGGCAGCCGTGGAGCGTTACCTAAAAACCTAGACGCCTCTTCACAGCCTGAGAAACTAGCTACCCCTAGAGAGAAAGCAAAGCCTCACTTGCCTCAGAGAAATAACTCCAAAGTTTAGACAGCCCCCCACAAATAATAACGGTGAGTTAAGGGGAAAATACAAACGTAGGAATGAAAAACAGGTTTAAGCAAATGAGGCCCGCTAACACTAAATAGACAGAAGATAGCAAGGAGTCTGTGCGGTCGGTACAAAAACAATCAAAAACAATCCACGCAGAAAGTACAAGAACCCCCACACCGACTCACGATGTGAGGGGCGCACTCTGCACCCCAGAGCTACCAGCAAGCGAAAAATCACATATAAGCAAGCTGGACTGAACTCATCATATACTGAGAAACATTTTCAAAGAAACAATGAGCAAAAGAACTAGCAAGACTTAGCTTCTCCAGCAGTAGACAGGTCACAAGGGAAATCCAGGAGAGGTCAGAACCAGTACTGAATACAACGACAGCAGGCAACAAGTGAAGGTCCAGGTGGAATTAAATAGGGACCAGCATAGCAGGAAATGAGGCAGCTGAGCCCTGCTACAGACCCGCAGTATCGCTAAAGGCCACCAGAGGGAGCCCAGACGGAATTCACAACAAGGATCCTTCAAAGGCTTGCTGTGGTGCATAAACCTACTATTCGGCCACCCTTAAACAGTGTTCACAAGCAGAAATGGTTGCATTGGGCCCACACATACATGAAGACTAATTTCCAAACATTCTTGTTTACTGATGAGTGTCGAGCAACCCTGGATGGTCCAGATGGATGGAGCAGTGGATGGTTGGTGGATGGCCACCATGTCCCAACAAGGCTGCAACGTCAGCAAGGTTGGGGAGTCATGTTTTGGGCCGGAATCATGGAGAAACAGCTGGTAGGGCCCTTTAAGGTTCCTGAAGGTGTGAAAATGACCTCTGCAAAGTATATAGAGTTTCTGACTGACAACTTTCCTTCATGGTATAAAAAGCAGAAATGTGCCTTCAGGAGCAAAATCATCTTCATGCTGACAATGCACCATCTCATGCTGCAAAGAATACCTCTGAGTCATTGGCTGCTTTGGGCATAAAAGGAGATAAACTCATGGTGTGGCCACCATCTTCCCCTGACCTCAACCCTATAGAGAACCTTTGGAGAATAATCAAGCAAAAGATCTATGAGGGTGGGAGGCAGTTCCCATCAAAACAGCAGCTCTGGGAGGCTGTTCTGACTTCATGCAAAGAAATACAAGCAGAAACTCAATGGATGCAGGAATTGTGAAGGTGATCTCAAAGAAGGTTCCTATGGTAACATGTAACTTTGTCTGTTAGGAGGTTTTGGAGTTAAATAGCTTTTTTGTTCAGTGAATGTGACCTCCTAATGCTGCAAATTCCACAAATGAGCATTTTCAGTTCTTTAAAACATATCAAATGTTTAGAAATTCTACTGTGCGTAATAATTTGGAACAGTGCGTTTTAAGTTTTTATTCATTTTGGAGATTATACTGTTATCATTGGGAGGTTTCTTCAATAAAATTCAATGTATAATCTAACGGGTGATGACTTTTATTAGACTGACTGTCATTTGCACCGACCATTTAGGAAAATCAGAGAAAAATGTAATTTGCATAATAATTTGGAACATAGTGTACTTTGCAGCAGACATCTCTGCTCGGTGGACCCCGGGCTGCAAACGCACCTTGTTGTTTCCTTTCTATACTCGGTGCGTTCCGCTAGCCCTAACACAGCCTTAGATGAATTAATTGAGAGGTGTAGTTTGTAAAATGTTGTCATTTATGGCGGGGGAGTCTGCTACCTCAGGGGTACCATGACCTTAAAGTGGGTCATCATGCCACCCGCAAACGATAGCAGTAAAATCTGCACTATAATATGGCTCTCCTTCCCTTCTGAGCTTTGCACTGAACCTAAAAACTAGTTTCTGATTACATGTAGGGTATTGGCGCAATCAGGAGAAATTGCACAACTGAGAATTCAATTTTTTCCTATTAGCCTTTATAAAAATGAAACATTTTGGGGCTAAAACAACATTTTAGCTGTAAAAATGTAAAAAATGTAATTATTTATTTATTCTTTTTTAATCGCTCAATGGTATAAATGTGGGGCACATGTGGTGTCAACATGCTCACTGAACCCATAGATGAATTCATTGAGAGATATAGTTTGTAAAATGAGGTCAGATATGGGGGGTTTCTGCTCTTCTGCCACCTCAGAAGTTCTGCCATATATGGCACCCTCAAACTCAGGGGCATACATAGAAATCATGGGGCCCCATAGCAAAAGTCTGAATGGTACCCCCCCACAAAAAAAAATTCACCGCCAGTCCCAGCTCACCGTCCTGCGTCTCCACACAGCCCCAATTCCTCACGCTCCGCCTCCAACAGCCGGTAGCCGCCCTCACATGTGCAACTACTTCAGGTCGGGCCCAGTATACACTGCTCTCGCTGGCTGGAAAACTGCGTCAGCCAGGAGGTGTGGCATCCTTATGCAAATCAAGCCAGAGAGTTCAACCGGGAGCAGTGCAGGACTAGAAAAGAGAAGTTAGGAGGAGCCAGGTACAGAGTGATGGCGGCATGCACATTTAATTAAAGGCACACGGCACAACACACAGCTGTTGCAGTCCGACTCTGGTGGGCCTCACCCCTCGGGGCACCATAGCAGTTACGTAGTCTTCCGCCATTAGTGGTACGCCACTGATCAAAGCATTCTAACAAAATCTGAACTTCAATATGGCGCTTCTTCCCTTCTGAGCTTTGCACTGTGCCTCAAAAGTAGATTTTGACCAAATATGACTTATTGATGTACTCAGGAGATATTGCAGAAAAAATTGTATAGTGCATTTTCTCCTGCTATCCTTGTGAAAATAAACAAAATTGGGGCTGAAAGGGCATGTTTGTGGGAAAATTGTGATTTTTTTTTATTATTTATAAGGCTCCACCTTATAAACTTCTGTGACGCACCTGGGGGTTCAAGGTGCTCACATCTACTGTAGGTACATTCCTAGAGGAGTCTAGTTTCCAAAATGCGGTCACTTATGGGGGGTTGTGGGTTTCCACTGTTTAGGCACATCAGGGGCTCTCCAAACGCAACATGGCGTCTGCTAATGATTCTGTCATGCCGTTCTGTTTGTTTCTGGTTTTCGGCATGACAATGCATATGTTTGCTTTAACCCTTTACTCTTTTCCCCCTAATTTGAGCTGGGATACTGATGGCTATTACCTGAATGGTGCCTTCTCAGTTCCCTGCTCTGCTGTGCAGCCGTACATGGTGGTTAAGTCTTCTCTATTGTTTTACCTTCCTCATGTGCGGTCCCTGGTTGCCTCTGTAGAAGCTGTCTGTGGGTTGTGAGGTCATTTGCAGCTGGTGCATGACTTTCCACATGGGTCAGTGCTTGCAGTCTCAGTCAGGTGCCTTGAGCCTCAGATCCTGCACTGATTGTGCTGTAATGGTTTCTGTTTGTGCTTAGGGCGTGCGCGGCCACACCTCCCCTGCTTTTATCAGGGTTAGGGTCAGGGGCTGACTGGCCCAGGTGGCAAAGAGGCAAATGCCCCCCGGGCCGCTCCCCCAGCAGCTGTTCAGGGCCGGCTGCCTGGTGGTGGCTACAGCCACACAGCAAATTGTGCGCAGCCATGTCTGCTGTACTGTGACGTGGCTGGCAGCAGACACAGCCGCATCACAGTTAGCACACACGTCTGCGCTGGGGCCAGGAGCTATGCTTGGCTGTCACCTTGACGGCTGCGCAGCTACTGCTCCCTTCATGTTCTCTTATACTTCCAGGTTAGCTGTTGGACATGCGCGATGGCGTCCTCACGCACACGCCGACATGACCCGGATGCTAGGAGCAGAGAGGCACTGCATGGGAGCGACTGGTGAGGTAAGTATGAAGAACTTTTTTGTTTTCTTTATAAAATAAATTTAATGGTGGGTAACTGCAAGTTATGAAGTGGGGGGTGTAAGGAGGCTGCACATGATAGAATTTGTGGGTTAAAGGAGACTGCACATGATGGAGTGAGGGGGTAAGTGGGGCTGCACATGAAGGTTGAGTGGGGCTGTACATGGAGTGGGGCTGCACATGATGAAGGGGAGTGGTGCTGCACATGATAGTTTAGTGGATAAAGGAGACTGCACATGATGAAGTGGGGAGAGTGGGGCTGTACATGATGGAATGGGGCAGCACATGAAGGGGGATTGTGCATGATGAAGGGGGAGTGGGGCTGTACATGAAGTGGGGGGTAAGGGGGACTGCACATGATGAAGTGGGGGGTAAGGGGGACTGCACATGAAGTGGGGGTAATGGGGACTGCACATGATAAAGTGGAGTGTAAGATGGACTGCACATGAAGTGGGGGGTAAGGGTGACTGCACATAATGAAGTGGGGGGTAAGGGGACTGCACATGATGAAGTGGGGGGTAAGGGGACTGTGCGGCGCGCCCCCACACCGCCGCAGGGCCGAGGGGTACCCGGAGCCGGGCCTCTAGGTCTCAGTCCTGGGGTTGTCACGGTGGCTAGACCCGGTCCGTGGCCCTGTCCGTCAGTGGGGGACGTCCGGTGAAATAAGTGGTGCTAATGGTGGTGTAGCGGTGCAGTTGTGGGGTGCAGGTCGCGGTAAATAACAAGGACACCAGGTTGCAGTCTCTTTACCTCTTTACTGGAGATCTCTGAGTCCTCAGTCCAGAATACGGTTCACCAGGCTGCGCAAGTCCGGCCGGTCCAATGGCACTTCCAGAGTTCTCCTCTCAGGTGGAGATCTGTGCCTTCCTTCTAGCGCTATGTGTTGTAGTCCTTCCCTGCTGTGCTCACGGAAAGTGACCCCACAACGGTTGTGTCTGTTTCTTAAGTTCCCTCACAACTCGATTTGATGTTCCTCTGTAATCCACCCCTTCCCTGTATTCAGGTTGGAATGGCACCCGTTTGTCAGGTCGGCCTGGAGTTCTTCCGGGACCCTAGAGACGCCCCTCTCCCGCAATTGCCCCCCAAGACTTCATAGGTGATATGTGGTAGACAGCCCGCCTGAGACCGACTGTCCTGCCGCTGTTTGGAGTATGGCTTGAAGCTGTATTCTAATCCACTCCCTCGGCGTTCCGGCCACCGGTATTGCGCCTCAGCAGGGTGCTGCCTCTTTCAACAAAACCCCTGCTGGTATTCTCCTTCTGCTTGATCTCGTTTCTCACTCAGCACAATCTGCCTCGCTTCTAGTCCTTTCTTGGGCACCGCCGCTAAGCTGAGCAGGCACGGTCCCGTTACGTTCTCTCAATGCCAAGCCTCTGCCAGGATCCCACCCCTGGCAGAGACCCTACAGTCTCTCCCTTCACAACACCCTCTGCCACAGGGTGTTGCTCTGTTCAATCCCGTCAGCGTTCTCATCTAACTTCCTGCCTGACCCCCAGTTTACCCACTATGGTGGGGAGTGGCCTAATGAATAGCACCCTTAGCTCTCCCCGGAGGCCCTGCTGTGAAACATATTGGTGTCTGTGATACCTGATTGGAGGAACTCCTTCAGTGCCATCGAACGTACCATGGCTCCCCTTAGTGGCAGAGCCACAGTACTGCAACGACCAGAACTCTGGGGCGCTGCACTCCCCCCTGGTTAAACACAGTACTCCGGGACTGGGAAGAAAAACAACAATACAGATTAGTAAACAGACATACAATTTTGTTGAGTGCAAAACAATAAGTATACTTGAACAGGCTTCCCTTTATGGGAGGTGAGGACACTTTTAACGTTACAAACATAGTCAACATTATAAATTACAGGCTATACATAACTCCTGTTACCCAACCGGGTATTCTACTTAGTGCAAATTCTGGAACAATAAATTAACATTGCCTTTAAGAAACATACACTCTTAGTTTACCAAAGGCCTTCCTATAATCACATTACAGGGTAGGGTAACTTCACATTCTCCTACTTTGAACCTGCAGGACCGCCTGTCCCTATGGCACCAGACCTACTGCCTCTCCTTTCTTTTACAGGACCGCCCCGTTCAGCCAGAGCCTACTGCCTTTCGCTACTATACATAGTATAGACATAACATTCCTTTCGTTTAAAGAACTCTGAGCCAGCTCTACTCGGCTCCTTTAAGGACTCACTCTCTAACCCCTACGGGTTCGCTTTCTGTCCTTAGTAACAAAGTAACTTTCTATGGGGACGCAGGGTTTACCTTCTATCCTCACCTTCATCATTACTTCTTTACTTTCAACTACGCAGATCTCTACTTCTACCCCTGCGGGCTCTCTGCATCTTTTCCTTTCACAAAACATTATTTTCAGATTTCACAATTCAAACAATTTAAACACATATAACTTTTCATGTAAAACAGTTACATTCTTTCTCAAAGCATCATCATATTACCGTTCTAAAACAGTATCGCTTTCAAGTTCAATTCCACGCATCCCCTTTAAGAGGGGACCAAGCCTTTCTGAGGTAGCTCGTCTTCTCAGCCTACCAGTCCACGCAAAGGCTCCGGAATGGCATCTTCGCAAAGTGTCTTTTAACTAAAACCAGTAGGAAAGGTATCTTCGCAAAGTGTCTTTTAACTAAAACCAGTAGGAGGCACCCTTAAGAAGGTGCAACTATTTACAAGGAAGTTTGAATCATGCACAGTCCATGATTACTGCAGTTTGTGTAAAACTTCTGGAAAACAACAATAGTGACCCCGGGTCAACAAAGGGGTCACCTTTTAAAGTTTACCCTGGACGGGTTTAGCAACAAACAATCAGGAACAGTTAAAGGAAAACTATTTACATTTTTTCAGGTTTCCGAGGTTTATTCTTCTTCAGGTGGCTTTGGTTCCGGGACCCCGGCCACTGTAGCGCCAGTGTCCGCGGTTCGAACATGCAGATGAACTCGATTGGCCAACTCTGGGGCTGCCACTAGGCGTACCGTTGCAATGGTGACAAGTTCGGGTACTCCCGGGACCAGGTCTGGGGTAGCTAGTGCCGCGGCTCCAGACATACACCGCCGAACATTCCGTGCATACCACCCGAGTGGGTTCAAGTGGCGGCTGTAGGTCACTGGATCCCCCTTTTGTAAGGGTTCTCCGCTTCGGCCACAACAGGGAGCCCTCACGTTACAATGCGCAACGAAAACATCAGTATCCAGTCCCGTCTCGTGTATGAGGCCCCACCCCCTTTTTACATGGTAGGCCAACACAGTGCCCCGCCTTACCGCGTCTCTGTCATCCCCTGTCTGGGGGGGTTGTCGTACTTTCGATGGGCCCATCGACTCAGTCCCTTTCCGTCCTTTCCACTGCAGAATCAAGCACTGTCTATATTGTTCCCATGTAAGCACCGCAAGAGTGGACCCGTTCTCCCGGGATCCATCTGCTCTAAACCAGGGGGTGTCCCACCGAAGAACTACTCCATCTAAGCTCACATCCACGGGCTCCCCCACTCCAGTCGACAGCGGTGGCACCATCCTCTCCAGGTCATCGGGGGAGAGCACCATTAGCCCTGCCGAGATAAGTCGCTCCCTACTGAGACGGAGGTGGGTCATGAAATCGGGCTCGTGAAGGGGAGCAGGGACGTCGGCCATACCTGCGCCTAATGTGGTTCCATCGGTGTCGCTCCGGTCCATTAACAAGGGTGCTGGAGTCGGCTGCAGCCCGGACTGCGGCCCCTCCAATAGGATTCTCGGATTCGGCTCCGCTTGCTGTAGTTCCTCCTCCTCTAACTCCGAAGTCAGGATTGGTGGACGTAGCCCCGCTGTCGGGTCCGCAGGCTTCCGGTCCATCGTTGGTGAAGAAGGGCAGGCCGGAACTGCTCCTTCCTCGCTCAGGCACTCGCTGTTCATCATCGCTGCCCGATAGTCGGTGGCAGTGCATGCACCTAACTCCGCCATTTCTCCGAGGTCGGGCTTCTCCGTCCCCAGCCCCTCGCTGTTGCATATCAAGGGGTGTTTCTCTTCCGTTTTGGGGCAGGCCATTCCTCTGCAACCAGAAGTGCAGGGGCGGTAGCCATTTCTCGCGCCACACTGGGAGTCTCCGCCCATAACACGCCCTCCTTCCCCTTGGATGTAGCAATGGCGGCGCCTTTTGGTGGGAACTTTTGGCGGCTAATGGCGCAGCACAGTCTTACAATAAAGTACAGTTCAAGCACAGTAAATCACAGTCTCTAGGCACACATGACCTGATTCTTCAGGCTTAAGTAGATCCTGTTCGTGACGCCAAGTTGCGGCGCGCCCCCACACCGCCGCAGGGCCGAGGGGTACCCGGAGCCGGGCCTCTAGGTCTCAGTCCTGGGGTTGTCACGGTGGCTAGACCCGGTCCGTGGCCCTGTCCGTCAGTGGGGGACGTCCGGTGAAATAAGTGGTGCTAATGGTGGTGTAGCGGTGCAGTTGTGGGGTGCAGGTCGCGGTAAATAACGAGGACACCAGGTTGCAGTCTCTTTACCTCTTTACTGGAGATCTCTGAGTCCTCAGTCCAGAATACGGTTCACCAGGCTGCGCAAGTCCGGCCGGTCCAATGGCACTTCCAGAGTTCTCCTCTCAGGTGGAGATCTGTGCCTTCCTTCTAGCGCTATGTGTTGTAGTCCTTCCCTGCTGTGCTCACGGAAAGTGACCCCACAACGGTTGTGTCTGTTTCTTAAGTTCCCTCACAACTCGATTTGATGTTCCTCTGTAATCCACCCCTTCCCTGTATTCAGGTTGGAATGGCACCCGTTTGTCAGGTCGGCCTGGAGTTCTTCCGGGACCCTAGAGACGCCCCTCTCCCGCAATTGCCCCCCAAGACTTCATAGGTGATATGTGGTAGACAGCCTGCCTGAGACCGACTGTCCTGCCGCTGTTTGGAGTATGGCTTGAAGCTGTATTCTAATCCACTCCCTCGGCGTTCCGGCCACCGGTATTGCGCCTCAGCAGGGTGCTGCCTCTTTCAACAAAACCCCTGCTGGTATTCTCCTTCTGCTTGATCTCGTTTCTCACTCAGCACAATCTGCCTCGCTTCTAGTCCTTTCTTGGGCACCGCCGCTAAGCTGAGCAGGCACGGTCCCGTTACGTTCTCTCAATGCCAAGCCTCTGCCAGGATCCCACCCCTGGCAGAGACCCTACAGTCTCTCCCTTCACAACACCCTCTGCCACAGGGTGTTGCTCTGTTCAATCCCGTCAGCGTTCTCATCTAACTTCCTGCCTGACCCCCAGTTTACCCACTATGGTGGGGAGTGGCCTAATGAATAGCACCCTTAGCTCCCCCCGGAGGCCCTGCTGTGAAACATATTGGTGTCTGTGATACCTGATTGGAGGAACTCCTTCAGTGCCATCGAACGTACCATGGCTCCCCTTAGTGGCAGAGCCACAGTACTGCAACGACCAGAACTCTGGGGCGCTGCAACTGCACATGATGAAGTGGGAGAAGGGGACTGCAGGACTGCACATGATGAAGTGTGTCTGATGTGGGACTGCTCATGATGAAATGGAAGGGGGATAGGGGGTTGCAAATGATGAAGGGTCACTGCAGATGAAGTGAGGGGGTAATCGGGGACTGCAATGAATGAAGTAAGGGGACTTCAAATTAAAGTGGGGGGACTGCAAAATTATAAATTCAGTGTGAGGGACAGGGGACAGCAATTTAATTGAAGGTGGGGAGAGCAAATGATCAATTGAAGAGGGTGGGGAGAGCAAATGATGATCTAGGGGAAGAACAAATAATGAATTTTAAGGGTGGGGAAGTAAATGATGTATTGAATGTGGGGTAGAGCAGTTGATAATGAATAGAGAGTGAGAGAGAAAGACATGACAATGAATTGGGGTGGGAGGGGCATGTAACTATAATGAATCGGGGTTAGGGTTAGAGTGGTACATAGTGCAGGGCGTTGAGGATGAAGTGACTGGTAATGCATTGGGGGAAAGAGTACAGGTGCTAATTAATTTATATATTAAATGGGGAAAGTGGCTATTTATAGTTAGTGGGTCCACAGTGGTGGATTATAATTTATATTTCGAATGGTCAGTTAATAATAATAATTATAATAATTTTATTTCTATAGTGCCAACACTTTACATTTTAGAGGGGACTTGTACAGACAATGGACATTAAGCATAACAATAAACACATAGATCAACAGATACCAAAAGGAATGAGGGCCCTGCTCGCAAGCTTACAATCTATGAGGTTGCATAATAACCAATTATATATTTTGTGGGTGCACCTCTGTATTCAGATGTCTAGTGTACACCATGTTCCAAATTATTATGCAAATTGGATTTAAGTGTCATAAAGATTTAATTGTTTTGTTTTTCAAATAAACTCGTGGATGGTATTGTGTCTCAGGGCTCAATGGATCACTGAAATCAATCTTAAACACATGTGATCATTAGTTTTCCAGGTGATTCTAATTAAAGAAAAACTACTTAAAAATTATGTTCCACATTATAAAGCAGACCACAGGTTTCAAGCAAAATGGGAAATAAAAAGGATCTCTCTGCTGCTGAAAAGCATTAAATAGTGCAATGCCTTGGTCAAAGTATGAAAACATTAGATATTTCACGAAAACTTAAGAGTGATCATCATACTGTGAAGAGATTTGTGACTGAAACAGAGCACAGACAGAGTTCATGCAGATAAAGGCATAATGAGGAAGGTTTCTGCCAGACAAATTCATTGGATAAAGAGAGCAGCTGCCAAAATACCATTACAAAGCAGCAAACAGTTATTTGAAGCTGCTGGTGCCTCTGGAGTCCTTCGAACCTCAAGGTGTAGGATCCTTCAAAGGCTTGCTGTGGTGCATAAACCTACTATTCGGCCACCCCTAAACAGTGTTCACAGGCCGAAACGGTTGCAGTGGGCCCAGACACACATGAAGACTGATTTCCAAACAGTCTTGTTTACTGATGAGTGTCGAGCAACACTGGGTGGTCAGATGGATGGAGTAGTGGATGGTTGGTGGATGGCCACCATGTCCCAACAAGGCTGCAACGTCAGCAAGGAGATGGAGGAGTAATGTTTTGGGCTGGAATCATGGGGAAACAGCTGGAAGGGCCCTTTAAGGTACCTGAAGGTTTGAAAATGACCTCGGCAAAGTATATAGAGTTTCTGACTGACAACTTTCTTCCATGGTATAAAAATCATCTTCATGCATGTCAATGCACCATCTCATGCTGAAAAGAATAAATCTGAGTCATTGGCTGCTATGGGCATAAAAGGAGATAAACTCATGGTATTGCCACCATCTTCCCCTGACCTCAACCCTATACAGAACCTTTGGAGTATCATCAAGCAAAAGATCTATGAGGGTGAGAGGCAGTTCACATCAAAACAGCAGCTCTGGGAGGCGATTCTGACTTCATGCAAAGAAATACAAGCAGAAACTCTCCAAATACTCACAAGTTCAATGGAGGCGAGAATTGTGAAGGTGATAACAAAGAAGGGTTCCTATGGTAACATGTGACTTGGCCTGTTAGGATGTTTTGGAGTTAAATAGCTTTTTTGTTCAGTGAATGTGACCTCCTAATGCTGCATATTCCACAAATTATCATTTTCAGTTCTTTAAAACAGATCAAATGTTTAGAAATTCTACTGTGCCTAATAATTTGGAACAGTGCATTTTGAGTTTTTATTCATTTTGGAGATTATACTGTTATCATTGGGAGGTTTCTCCAATAAAATTCGATGTATACTCTAAAGGTTGATGACTTTTATTAGACTGACTGTCATTTGCACCGACCATTTAGGAAAATCTGAGAAAAATATAATTTGCATAATAATTTGGAACATGGTGTAGAAGAAAGGGAAAAAGTGGGGAATGTGGTCTGGAAGCCGTGCTCTAGGTAACTGTGTTATTTTATGCAGAGACGAGTCCTGGCTGGAAGAAGTGATGGCAGTCTGTGCTGGATGAAAATGAAAAGCAAAGATCAAGGACTTCAGCTAGAGACGTCACTAGTGAGTCAGTGTATTACCTGTACACTGACACTATACACTGTATACTATATACAAAGCTCCTATGTATAATGTCACTGGCAGTGGTGATCACTGTATTACCTGTACACTGACACCTTATACAGATCTCCTGTGTATAATGTCACCAGTGATCACTGTAATATCTTTACACTGACCGTAAATACAGAGTTCCTGTATACAATGGCACTTAGTGTTGTGCTTTTTTAAAATTAATGATCAGTATTGTAGTATACAAGTAGTAAAAGTTGTACACTCCCTGACAGAAGTAATGTCGCTTATCCATGTTATGTAAATAAAAGCTTATAACCAGAAGTTAAATTCATCCATTGGTTGCATAAATTATTCTTTTGAAAGCTGAAACCTTCCAAAATGTGGTTTAGGTTAAGAAAATAAATTGACATCAATGCAGAAATATTGATCAGTTAATGGACACAGAATGGTCAGATTTTAGCAAGACAAAAGTTTTGTCGCCTGGTCATATAATGCACCCAATCCTAGATTACATCCTCACCTGTGCTCAGTAAATGATCGGTTATTTAGTGTGTGTGTATAAAAAGAAACCCAGCACCCCAGACCTTCATTTGCACTGCAACTTGAGCTCTTGACAACATGCCAAAAATAAACCCTGCGACCAAAGCCTGGATTATCAAGAGGCTGAAGACCAGATCCACTGCAGAGGTGGCGGGCACCTTTAATGTGTATCAGCGTTAAGTACAAAGAATTAAAAAAAAGATTTGAAGAGACTGGATGTCACGGGGGTACTGGGTAGACTACAGCTGATTACCCGGACCCCGCAAGACAACTGCTCACGAGGAATGTTTGTTGGTTAGAAAATCCAAAGCAAGCCCCTCTTCCACAGCAGTAGAGCTCCAACAGGTCTGGTCACCTCAAGTCCCTGTGTCAACTAGTTAAATTCACCGCACGTGACACGCCGATCATTAGCAAGGTGCGGGAGCGCCGCTTGTCATAACAGACACTGCAGGTCCACACTACTGGACAGGATCTTCCATAGGCGGACATTTAGATTACAATAGAGCTTATATTGCACCGCTGGGACTTTCCGCCTTCTCTGTGTATCACTATCTTAGCTGGAACAAGCGATTACGTGACAAAGGCTCTGGTTGAGCTGAAACGTTGTATATAGAAAATCGCAGATGCTGTAATATTCTGTTACACTCCCAGTTTATGTATAATAAATTTATACCAGACTTTGCATAAGAAACCTAGAGAGAGTGCAGTGAATTTAACTTTTACTGTTATTCTGGGCCATTGGTCCGTTACACCAGCACCTCACCATATTAAGGCTGAGTGCACACCTAAACCTTTACCTGTGTCAACTAGAACAGTTTGTAGGATTCTGTCTCAAAATGGCCTCCATGGTCGAATCAGTGCCCAGAAGCCAGCACTAACAAAAGGCAAATAAAAAACCGTGTGGCATTTGCAAACTCCCACAGCCTGCTAAATAGATGGACGCTGGAAAAGTGGCAGAAGATGGATTTCTCTTCAGTAGAATTACACCACAGCTGCCACAAACACTGCAGGAGACCTACTGGAGCCCGTATGGATCCAAAATACACCCAGAAGACAGTTAAATTTGGTGGTTGAAAGATCATGGTCTGGGGTTACATTCAGTATGGGGGTGTGCGAAACATTTGCAAGGTGGAAGGCAATATCAATAGCCTAAAATATCAAGAAGTATTAGCTACCGCTTATATTCCAAATCATAAAAGAGGTCAAATTCTGCAGCAGGATGGTGCTCCATCTCATACATCCATCTCTACAACAAAGTTCCTCCAGGCAAAAAAGATCAAGGTGCTCAAGGACTGGCCAGCCCAGTCACCAGACATGAACATCATTGAGCATGTTTGGGAAAGGATGAAAGAGGAAGCTTGGAAGACAAAACCAAAGAATGTAGATGAGCACCACAACTTCATTCATCAATGTTATGCAACATATATTTGTATTTTAAGTTAATTATTTGTCTGTGGGCAACAAAAATGTTGTCTTGCCAAAATCTGTCCATTCTGTGTCCATTAACTGATCAATATTTCTGCTTTGATAACAATTTATTTTCTTAACCTAAATCACATTTTGGAGGGTTCCAGCTTTCAAAAGAATAACTTATACAACCAATGGATGAATTTAACATCAAGTTATAAGCTTTTATTTACATAACATGGATAAGCGACATAACTTCTGTCAGGGAGTGTATGGTGGCATCATTGGTCTTTGTATAGAATGTAGTTTCATGTAGAGGTAATGGTGATATTATAATATTATGAATTCTCTGTGTAGTGGTGATAGTACTAGGCACTGTGTAGCTGTATTGTTGTATGTTTGTAAGTAAGCTCCGTTATGGCACCATATCTAAGCAATAAGCTTGGTTCTGGTACTCTATCAATGTAGTAATCTAGATTATGGTACTGTATGTATGTCGTAATCTCAGTTCTGCTCCAGTTTCTATGTAGCAGACTTGTTTCCATGTAGTAGACTTATTAAGCTCGGTTCAGCTCCTTTATCTCTGTAGTAAGCTCGGTTCTGCTCCCATATCTCTGCAGTAAGCTCGGTTCTGCTCCCATATCTCTGTAGTAAGCTTGGTTCTGCTCCATTCTCTCTCTAGTAAGCTTGGTTCTGATCCCTTATCTCTGTAGTATGCTAGGTTCTGCTCCCTTATCTCTGTAGTAAGTTTGGTTCTGCTCCCATATCTCTGTAGTAAGGTCGATTCTGTTCCCATATCTCTGCAGTAAGCTCGGTTCTGCTCCCATTTCTCTGCACTAAGCTCGGTTCTGCTCCCATATCTCTGTAGTAAACTTGGTTCTGCTCCCATATCTTTGCACTAAGCTCGGTTCTGCGTCCATATCTCTGTAGTAAGCTCGGTTCTGTTCCCATATCTCTGTAGTAAGCTCGTTTCTGCTGCCATATCTCTGTAGTAAGCTCGGTTCTGTTCCCCTATCTCTGTAGTAAGCTTGGTTCTGCTCCCATATCCTTGTTGTTAGCTCAGTTCTGCTCCCATATCTCTGTAGTAAGCTTGGTTCTGCGCCCATATCTTTGCAGTAAGCTCGGTTCGGCTCCCATATCTCTGAATCTAGTAAGTTCAGTTCTGTTCCCATATCTCTATAATAAGCTCTGTTCTGCTCCCATATCTCGGTAGTAAGCTCTGTTCTGCTCACATATCTCTGTAGTAAGCTCCGTTCTGTTCCCATATCTCTGGAGTAAGCTCGATTCTGCTCCCATATCTATGCAGCAAGCTCCGTTCAGTTCCCATATCTGTGTACCAGCCTGTTTTTAAAGCCTGTTATCTCTGCTACTTTAATGCAGTGGCCAGATATAAGCAGGGAAAAGGAGGGCCACCGCAACACGAGGGCCACTGCCTTGTGATTGCCCCCCAGGCTGAAAATTGCCAGCCAGCCCCTGGTTAGGGTGTGTACTTGAAATGCTGTCCCCAGCCAGTTGCTGAGCGGCAGCTCCTATATAACGTTCCCCTGCCCTATGGGCGGGGACTGAGCTACTCACAAAGCTCCTGAACTTTGCTATGTGTGTTTGTGTTCCTGCACCTCTCCTGTCTATGTTTTGGTACCAAAGTCCTTGCCTTGATTCCTGTTTTGTCCTGTTCTGGCGCCTGTCCTGGAGGCGGTATATCCAGGCCCGAATCCTTGATACTGTACCTGTCCTGTACCTGAACCTGTCTGAACTGTGTCTGCTGTGATTATGTTCCTGGAATCCCTCTGCATCTGGAGCCTCACTCCCTGTGACTTTGAGTCTCTTGAAACCAGTGTTTCTACTAAGCATCTACTACTCTGTGCTCTGACTATCATGCGGTGTTAACCCTCTCTGGCTCACGTCCAGTACGGCGGTGCTTGCACCATCACGCTTGAGTTCCTTCCTAGGTCCGATGCCTGGAGCCTGATGACCGCAGTCTGGAACCTGATGACCGCTGCCTGGAGCTTGGAGCCTGATGACTGGTGGTGCCTGTAGGTCGTGTCGGATGTCCGGAACCGAACGACTCCTGTCTGATGTCTGCCGGTGACCCTGGGTCCAGATGTCCTGATGTCCTGTCTGTACCCTGATGTCCTGTCTATGTCCTGATGACCTCATGGACCCTGATGTTCTCGTGTGTCCTGATGTCTTACCTGCATCCTGATGACCTCGTGTTCCCTGATGTCCTGATGTCCTTCCTGTGTCCTATGTCCTGATGTAACTGATGACCTGGGGCGCAACGCCAGTGTCCCAGTTGATGACCTGGGCTGCCACGCCAGTGTCCCAGATGTCTATCCAGTATTCCTGTGTCCTGAGGTCTTTCCTGAGTCCAGATGTCCTGATGTCCTCTCTATATCCTGATGTCTTGCCTGCGCACTCATGTCCTCGTGTACCCTGATGTCCTGCCTGGGTCCTGA
This sequence comes from Ranitomeya variabilis, assembly GCF_051348905.1. Lineage (NCBI taxonomy): Eukaryota > Metazoa > Chordata > Amphibia > Anura > Dendrobatidae > Ranitomeya > Ranitomeya variabilis. Next base: position 131,242,934 of record NC_135237.1, read on the forward strand.
TGTCCTGCCTATGTGTGCCTCGGTGATCTGTTGGTGCCTTGGGGTCCACTGGGTGATACCCTTCTGGAGGTGTGGAATCGGGAGCCTGACATCGTCATGTTTTGTTTATGTACTGTGTGACTTTACTTTAGTAAACTTTACTTTCTCTATACCTGAAGTTGTGCGGTGTAATCAAGTCCTACGTGTCTCTTTCTTTGTCCACATGCTCAGCTGCCACAAAACCCCGGTCTCTGCCCTCCCCTAGTTTGGGTAGGCCCGGGTCCCCCTCTGTGGTTTAAAGGGTCCGTATTTCGTCCCCGGGGGACGCGCGCCCCACACCTTCTGAGGTTGTCCGGCTTGGGGGCGTCTATGGGGCTGGGCTGCATTGGCGGCCGCAGCTGACCGTGACAGATTCCAGCCAATTTTGTGCTAAAAAAGTCAAATGGCACTCCTTTTCTTTCGAGCCAAGTAGTTTTCCTCCACATATGGAGTATCGGCATACCTGGGAGAAATTACACAACAAATTATGAGGTTCATTTTCTCCTGTTACCCTTGGGAAAATAAAAATTTTGGGGCTAAATTTAAATTTGTGTAAAAAAAACCTTCCACGGTGTGGTTTTGAGGACATTGAGGGATGCAAGTTTTTGAATGGTGTCACTTTTGGGTATTTTATGTCAAATAGGCCCCCCAAAGTCACTTCAAATGGTTGTCCCAAAACAAAATGGTTTTGTAAATTTTGCTGGAAAAACGAAAGTTTGCTGATCAACAAAAACCCTTCTAACTTCCTAAAAAAAATTATATTTCAAATGTTGTACTGATGTAAAGTAGACATGTGGGACATGTTATTTATTAACCATTTTATGCGACAACTCTCTGGTTTAAGGGCATAAGAAAGAAAATTTTGAAAATTGTGAAATTTTCAAAATCTTGGCAACATTTCCGATATTTTCATGAATAAACGCAAGTCTTATCGAACAAGTTTTACCATTCTCATGAAGTACAATATTTCACGAAACAACACTTGGATTTGTTGAAGTGTTTTAGAGTTATTACCTCATAAAATTACACTGGTCAGATTTAAAAAATGAGGCCCGGTCATTAACCTACAAAGTGTCTTGGTCCTTAAAGGGTTAATGGGTTAAATGGGCTATGTCCTCATAAGTCATTCATCAATTTAGCAGGTAAACGGTCTGGAGCTGATTCCAGGTGTGGTATTTGCATTTGTAAGCTGTTGCTGTGAACTCACAACATGCGGTCAAAGGATCTCTCAATCTAAGAAAAACAAACCATCATTAGGCTGATGTAAAAAATAAATTCACCAAAGAGATAGCAGAAATATTAGGAGTAGCCAAATCAACAGTTTGGTACATTCTGCAAAAAAAAGTGCACTGTTGAACTTGGGAACTCAAAAAGACCTGGACTTCCACGGAAGATAACAGTGGTGGATAATCGCATAAGGCTACTTTCACACTAGCGTCGTATTCGGCCCGTCGCAGTGCGTCGGGCCGACGTACCGACGCTAGCAGTGAATGCGCCGCACAACGGGGGCAGCGGATGCTGTTTTTCCACGCATCCGCTGCCCCATTGTGAGGTGCGGGGAGGTGGGGGCGGAGTTCCAGCCGCGCATGCGCAGTCGGAAATGGCGGTCCGTCGGCAGCAAAAAACGTTGTAACGTTTATTGCAGCCAACGGTCCGCCACAACACGGCGCAACCGTCGCACGACGGTTACGACGTGTGGCAAAGCGTCGCAATGCGACGCTAATGCAAATCAATGGTGAAAAAACGCATCCTGCAAGCACTTTTGCAGGATGCGTTTTTTTAACCCCTTCATGACCCAGCCTATTTTGGCCTTAATGACCTTGCCATTTTTTGCAATTCTGACCAGTGTCCCTTTATGAGGTAATAACTCAGTAACACTTCAACGGATCCTAACGATTCTGAGATTGTTTTTTCGTGACATATTGGGCTTCATGTTAGTGGTAAATTTAGGTCGATAATTTCTGAGTTTATTTGTGAAAAAAAAACGGAAATTTGGCAAAAATTTTGAAAATTTTGCAATTTTCACATTTTGAATTTTTATTCTATTAAACCAGAGAGTTATGTGACACAAAATAGTTAATAAATAACATTTCCCACATGTCTACTTTACATCAGCACAATTTTGGAAACAAATTTTTTTTTTGCTAGGAAGTTACAAGGGTTAAAATTTGACCAGTGATTTCTCATTTTTACAACAAAATTTACAAAACCATTTTTTTTAGGGACCACCTCACATTTGATGTCAGTTTGAGGGTTCTATATGGCTGAAAATACCCAAAAGTGACACCATTCTAAAAACTGCACCCCTCAAGGTGCTCAAAACCACATTCAAGAAGTTTATTAACCCTTCAGGTGTTTCACAGCAGCAGAAGCAACATGGAAGTAAAAAATGAACATTTAACTTTTTAGTCACAAAAATGATCTTTTAGCAAAATTTTTTTTATTTTCCCAAGGGTAAAAGGAGAAACTGGACCACGAACTTTGTTGTCCAATTTGTCCTGAGTACGCTGATACCTCATATGTGGGGGTAAACCACTGTTTGGGCGCACGGCAGGGCTCGGAAGGGAAGGAGCACCATTTGACTTTTTGAACGCAAGATTGGCTGGAATCAATGGTGGCGCCATGTTGCGTTTGGAGACCCCTGATGTGCCTAAACAGTGGAAACCCCTCAATTCTAACTTCAACACTAACCCCAACACACCCCTAATCCTAATCCCAACTGTAGCCATAACCCTAATCACAACCCTAACCCCAACACACCCCTAACCACAACCCTAACTCCAACACACCCGTAACCCTAATTCCAACCCTAACCCTAATCCTAACCCTAATCCCAACCCTAACCCTAATCCCAACCCTAACCACAACTGTAACCCCAACACACCCCTAACCCTATCCGTAACCCTAACCACAAGCCTAATCTTAACCCTATTTCCAACCCTAGCCCTAATTCCAACCCTAACTCTAATTCCAACCCTAACCCTAAGGCTATGTGCCCATGTGGCGGATTCGTGTGAGATTTTTCCGCACGATTTTTGAAAAATCTGCAGGTAAAAGGCACTGTGTTTTACCTGCGGATTTACAGCAGATTTCCACAGTTTTTTTGTGCGGATTTCACCTGCGGATTCCTATTGAGGAACAGGTGTAAAACGCTGCGGAATCCGCACAAAGAATTGACATGCTGCGGAAAATACAACGCAGCGTTTCTGCACGGAATTTTCTGCACCATGGGCACAGCGGATTTGGTTTTCCATAGGTGTACATGGTACTGTAAACCTGATGGAAAACTGCTACGAATTCCAATCCGCTGCGGATCCGCGGCCAATCCGCTGTGGATCCGCGGCCAATCCGCTGCGGATCCGCAGCCAAATCACATGCCATAACCGTAACCCTACCCCTAACCCTAACCCTAACACTAACCCTAACCCTACCCCTAGTTCTAACCCTAGTTCTAACCCTAACCCTAGTGGAAAAAGAAAAAAAAATATTTTCTTTATTTTATTATTGTCCCTACCTATGGGGGTGATAAAGGGGGGTTTATTTATTATTTTTTTTATTTTAATCGCTGTGATAGAACCTACCACAGCGATCAAAATGTACTTGTAACGAATCTGCCGGCCGGCAGATTCGGCGGGCGCACTGAGCATGCGCCCGCCATTTTGGAAGATGGCGGCGCCCATGGAGAAGACGGACCGACCGGGAGCCTCGGTAAGTATAAGGGGGGGGGAGATCGGTGCACGGGGGGGTGTCGGAGCACGGGGGGGTGGCATAGGAGCAGGGGGGAGCGGACAGGAGGACGGGGGAGCGGAGCCCAGGACGGAGGGGACTACGGGACAGATCGGTGGCTTGGGGGGGCGATCGGTGGGGTGGAGGGGGCTCACATCAGGGTTTCCAGCCATGGCCGATGATATTGCAGCATCGGCCATGGCTGGATTGTAATATTTCACCAGTTTTTTAGGTGAAATATTACAAATCGCTCTGATTGGCTGTTTCACTTTCAACAGCCAATCAGAGCGATCGTAGCCACGGGGGGGGGGTGAAGCCACCCCCCCTGGGCTGAAGAACCACTCCCCCTGTCCCTGCAGATCGGGTGAAATTGGAGTTAACCCTTTCACCCGATCTGCAGGGATGCGATCATTCCATGACGCCACATAGGCGTCATGGGTCAGATTGGCACCGACTTTCATGACGCCTACGTGGCGTCAAAGGTCGGGAAGGGGTTTTTAACCAAACGACGCATAGCGACGTGCAGTGCACGACGCTAGTGTGAAAGAGGCCTAATACTTTACCATGATGAAGAAAATCTTCTTCACAACAATCATCCATGAAGAAAGTATTTCAGTATCTAAATCTACCATAAAGAGAAGACGTCATACAAAAAATACAGAGGGTTCATCACAAGGTGCAGACCACTAATCAGAATCAGAAATAGAAAGGCAAGATTAGACTTCGCCAAAACACATCTAAAGTAGCCAGCCTAATTTTGTAAAAGCATTCTCTGGACAGATGAAACTAAGTTCAACCTGTATCTGAATGATGGGAAAAAGAATTGTTGTAGTGAGGACCTCAGCACCAATGAGACAAAAGTGGAAGTTCTAGTTGCAAATGTGTTTATTATAATCAGGTACCAAAGAAAATACAAAGATATGTTCAATGTTTTCACCAAATAATGATCTTTCTCAGGGACATCTGTTGTGTGCAAAATACACCGCTCCAAAAAATAAAGGGAACACTAAAATCCCACATCCTAGATATCACTGAATTAAATATTCCAGTTGTAAATCTGTATTCATTATATAGTGGAATGTGTTGAGCAACAAAACCTAAAAATGATCAACATAAATCACAACTAATATCCCACGGAGGTCTGGAGTTAGAATGATGCTCAAAATCAAAGTGGAAAATGAAGTTGCAGGCTGATCCAACTTCAGTGGAAATGCCTCAAGACAAGGAAATGATGCTCAGTAGTGTGTGTGACCTCCATGTGCCTGTATGAGCTCCTTACAATGCCTGGGCATGCTCCTGATGAGGCGGCGGATGGTCTCCTGAGGGATCTCCTCCCAGACCTGGACTAAAGCATCCGCCAACTCCTGGACAGTCCGTGGTGCAACGTGACGTTGGTGGATGGTGCGAGACATTATGTCCCAGATGTGTTCAATCGGATTCATGTGTGGGGAATGGGCGGGCAAATCCATAGCTTCAATGCCTTCATCTTGCAGGAACTGCTGACACACTCCAGCCACATGAGGTCTGGCATTGTCCTGCATTAGGAGGAACCCAGGGCCAACCGCACCAGCATATGGTCTCACAATGGGTCTAAGGATCTCATCTCGGTACCTAATGGCAGTCGGCTACCTCTGGCGAGCACATGGAGGGCTGTGCGGCCCTCCAAATAAATGCCACCCTACACCATTACTGACCCACTGCCAAACTGGTCATGGTGAAGGATGTTGCAGGCAGCAGATCGCTCTCCGTGGTGTCTCCAGACTCTATCACGTCTATCACATGTGCTCAGTGTGAATCTGCTTTCATCTGTAAAGAGCACAGGGCACCAGTGGCGAATTTGCCAATCCTGGTGTTCTGTACCAAATGCCAAGCGTCTTGCATGGTGTTGGGCTGTGAGCACAACCCCCATCTGTGGACGTCAGGTGTTATGATCCTTAGTGGCTTAGGATCACAAATCTGACCAGCTAAGTAATTGAACATAGGACGAGCTCTGGGGATGTGGTAACTGGACTGACCGCAAACCTGATCCTAACCGCACACACTATAGGCAGCCGTGGAACGTTCCTAAAATCCTAGACGTCTCTTCACAGCCTGAGAAACTGACTACCCCTAGAGAGAAATAAAGACCTCACTTGCCTCAGAGAAATAACCCCAAAGTATAGAACAGCCCCCCACAAATAATAACGGTGAGCAAAGGAGAAAACACAAACGCAGTAATGAAAACAGGTTCAGCAAAGGAGGCCCACTAATCACTAGATACAAAGAAGACAGTAAAGAATCTATGCGGTCAGTACAAAACCCTATCCAAAAATATCCACGCAGAGGATGCAAGAACCCCCACACCAACTAACGATGTGAGGGGAGAACCTCAGCACCCCAGAGCTACCAGCAAGCGAAAAGGTCACATATTAGCACGCTGGACTGAACTCATCATATACTGAGAAAACATATTGAACAAAGATGAGCAAAAACGAACTAGCAAAAACTTAGCTTCTCTTGGAGAGGCAGATCACGAATGAAGTCAGGAGAGAACAAAACCAGCACTGAATACAACGACAGCAGGCAAAAAATGAAGGTCCAGGTGATTTAAATAGAAAGCCTGAATAGCAGGTGACGAGGCAGCTGATCCCAGCCACAGACCCGCAGAATAACAAAAGAGCCACCAGGGGGAGCCCAAAGAGAGAACTCACACAGTACCACTCACGACCACAGGAGGGAGTCCGAAAACAGAGTTCACAACAGTAGCCCCCCCTTGAGGAGGGGTCACCGAACCCTCATCAGAACCCCCAGGGCGATCAGGATGAGCCACATGAAAGGCACGAACCAAATCGGCCGCATGAACATCAGAGGCGACAACCCAGGAATTATCCTCCTGACCATAGCCCTTCCACTTAACCAAGTACTGAAGCCTCCGCCTAGAAATAAGAGAATCCAAGATCTTCTCCACCATGTACTCCAATTCTCCCTCAACCAGCACCGGGGCAGGAGGATCAACCGAAGGAACCACAGGCACCACATTCCTCCTGTTGTGAACTCTATTTTTGGGCTCCCTCTAGTGGTCACAAGCGGTACTGTGTAGTGTTGTCTTTCTGCAGGTTGGCTTCATCACCTGGTTCGTTATCCTTGGTTGGTTTCCTATTTAGCTCACCTGGATACTCAGTTCCTTGCCTGCTATCAATGTATTCAGTGCTCTTCAGATTCCTGGTGACTACCTTGCTCCCAGTCTCTCCAAGACAAGCTAAGTTTTTGTTTGTTCAGTTTCTGATTATCAGCGTTCATCATGTTTTTTTGTCCAGCTTGTTAAAATGTGATTTCTTACTTGCTGGTTGCTCTAGGGGACTGAGTTTCTCCCCTCACACCGTTAGTTGGTGTGGGGGTTCTTGAAATCTCAGTGTGGATATTTTGTAAGGGTTTTTTACTGACCGCATAGACCCCTTTTCTATTTTCTGCTATCTAGAATTAGTGGGCCTCTTTTGCTGAATCTGCTTTCACCCCTGTGTATGTGCCTTCCTCTTACCTCACCGTTATTATCTGTTGGGGGCTTCTATATCTTTTGGGGATTATTTCTCTGGAGGCAAGAGAGGTCTTTCTTTCTCTCTAGGGGTAGTTAGTTCCTCAGGCTGGCTCGAGACGTCTAGGATTTTAGACATGTTCACCGGATGCCTCTAGTGTGGTTGGATAGGTTCAGTTTTGCGGTCAGTCCAGTTTTCCACCTCCCTAGAGCTTGTCCTATGTTTAGTCACCTTGCTGGAGTAATTTGTGATCCTCAACCACTAGGGATCATAACAGTATAGCAGGCCAAAAAGTGTTTTTTGTATCGCAGAAGTGGGATTAAAAGAAGACCTGAGTACATTTTTTTTTTTTTGTGCTGCAGTCTGTCTAGCTTCTTTCATCCCCTTGAACTCTGAGTGGTTTTGAGCTCAGCTGCAGACATGGATGTTCAGACTCTGACTTCTAGTGTGGATCATCTTGCTGCACGGGTGCAAAGTATTCAGGATTTTGTTATTCATAGCCCTATGTCAGAACCAAAGATACCCATTCCTGAGTTGTTTTCTGGAGATAGATCTAGGTTTCAGAATTTTAAGAATAATTGTAAGTTATTTCTATCTCTGAGACCTCGTTCCTCTGGTGATTCCGCTCAGCAAGTAAAAATTGTTATCTCCTTGTTGCGTGGCGACCCGCAGGATTGGGCTTTCTCTCTGGCGCCAGGAGATCCTGCATTGCTTAATGTGGATGCGTTTTTTCTGGCTCTTGGATTGCTTTATGAGGATCCTAATCTTGAGAATCAGGCAGAAAAAGCGTTGCTGGCCCTCTCTCAAGGGCAGGATGAAGCAGAGGTGTATTGTCAGAAATTTCGGAAATGGTCAGTGCCTACAAGTCTGAGTGATTCTATGGCTTTAGCCATTCAGGTTGATCGGCGTTTGCGGGAGCGCAAATCTGCTCATCCTTTGGCGGTATTTTCTGAACAGGGACCTGAGTCTATGCAATGTGATCGAACCCTGACCAGAATTGAGCGACAAAGTCATAGACGTCAAAATGGGTTGTGCTTTTACTGTGGTGATTCTGCTCATGTTATCTCAGCATGCTCTAAACGCTTAAAAAAGGTTGCTAAACCTGTCACCATTGGTACTATACAGCCTAAATTTATTTTGTCTGTTACTTTGATTTGTTCTTTGTCGTCCTACTCGGTTATGGCCTTTGTGGATTCGGGTGCTGCCCTGAATCTGATGGATTTGTCATTTGCCGGGCGCTGTGGTTTTGTCCTGGAGCCTTTGGAATTTCCTATTCCTCTGAGGGGAATTGATGCTACGCCATTGGCTGAGAATAAACCTCAGTATTGGACGCAAATGACCATGTGCATGACTCCTGTTCATCAGCAGGTGATTCGCTTTCTTGTTCTGCATAATTTACATGATATTGTCGTTTTGGGTCTGCCATGGCTGCAGGCTCATAATCCAGTTTTAGATTGGAAAGCTATGTCTGTGTCTAGTTGGGGTTGTCAGGGAATTCATGGCGATACTCCATTGGTGTCTATTGCTTCTTCCACTCCTTCTGTGGTCCCTGAGTTTTTGTCTGACTACCAGGATGTATTTGATGAGCCCAGGTCCAGTGTCCTGCCCCCTCATAGGGATTGTGACTGTGCTATAAATTTAATTCCTGGTAGTAAATTCCCTAAGGGACGACTTTTTAATTTGTCTATACCAGAGCATGCCGCGATGCGGAGTTATATAAAGGAGTCTTTGGAGAAGAGACATATTCGCCCATCCTCTTCCCCTCTTGGTGCAGGATTCTTTTTTGTGGCCAAGAAGGACGGTTCTTTGAGACCGTGTATAGATTATCGCCTTCTGAATAAAATCACAGTCAAATTTCAGTATCCTTTGCCACTATTGTCTGATTTGTTTGCTCGGATTAAGGGTGCCAGTTGGTTCACCAAGATAGATCTCCGTGGTGCGTATAATCTTGTGCGCATTAAGCAGGGAGATGAATGGAAAACAGCATTTAATACGCCCGAAGGCCATTTTGAGTACTTGGTGATGCCTTTTGGACTCTCTAATGCTCCTTCTGTGTTTCAGTCCTTCATACATGACATTTTCCGAGAATATCTGGATAAATTTATGATTGTTTATCTGGATGACATTTTGTTTTTTTCTGATGATTGGGAGTCCCATGTGAAGCAGGTCAGGATGGTGTTTCAGGTCCTGCGTGCTAATGCTTTATTTGTGAAGGGCTCAAAAAGCCTCTTCGGAGTACAGAAGGTCTCCTTTTTGGGTTTTATTTTTTCTCCTTCTACTGTGGAGATGGACCCAGTCAAGGTCCAGGCTATTCATGACTGGACTCAGCCCACGTCTGTTAAGAGTCTTCAGAAGTTCTTGGGTTTTGCTAATTTTTACCGTCGTTTCATCGCTAATTTTTCTGGTGTGGTTAAACCTTTGACGGATTTGACCAAGAAGGGCTCTGATGTGACTAATTGGTCTCCTGCGGCCGTGGAGGCCTTTCGGGAGCTTAAGCACCGGTTTTCTTCAGCTCCAGTCTTATGTCAGCCTGATGTCTCTCTCCCCTTCCAGGTCGAGGTTGATGCTTCCGAGATTGGAGCAGGGGCTGTTTTGTCGCAGAGAAGCTCTGAGGGCTCTGTGATGAAGCCGTGTGCTTTCTTTTCAAGAAAGTTTTCGCCTGCCGAGCGAAATTATGATGTTGGTAATCGGGAGTTGTTGGCTATGAAGTGGGCATTTGAGGAGTGGCGACATTGGCTCGAAGGAGCTAAACATCATGTGGTGGTCCTGACTGATCACAAAAATCTGATTTACCTCGAGTCTGCCAAGCGCCTGAATCCTAGACAGGCTCGCTGGTCGTTGTTTTTCTCCCGTTTCAACTTCGTGGTCTCATACCTGCCTGGTTCGAAGAACGTGAAAGCTGATGCACTTTCTAGGAGTTTTGTGCCTGACTCTCCGGGAGTTTCTGAGCCGGCTGGTATTCTCAGAGAGGGAGTGAATTTGTCTGCCATTTCTCCAGATTTGCGACGAGTGCTGCAGAAATTTCAGGCGGATAGACCTGACCGTTGTCCACCAGAGAGACTGTTTGTCCCGGATAGATGGACCAGCAGAGTTATTTCTGAGGTTCATTCTTCAATGTTGGTGGGTCATCCTGGGATTTTTGGTACCAGAGATTTGGTGGCTAGGTCCTTCTGGTGGCCTTCCTTGTCGCGGGATGTGCGTTCCTTTGTGCAGTCTTGTGGGATTTGTGCTCAGGCTAAGCCTTGCTGTTCTCGTGCCAGCGGTTTGCTTTTGCCTTTGCCTGTCCCGAAAAGGCCTTGGACGCACATTTCCATGGATTTTATTTCGGATCTGCCAGTATCTCAGAAAATGTCTGTCATCTGAGTGGTGTGTGATCGTTTTTCCAAGATGGTCCATTTGGTGCCCTTGCCTAAGCTGCCTTCCTCCTCCGATTTGGTTCCTCTATTTTTTCAGAATGTGGTTCGCTTGCACGACATTCCTGAAAATATTGTGTCTGATAGAGGATCCCAGTTTGTGTCCAGGTTTTGGCGAACTTTTTGTGCTAAGATGGGCATTGATTTGTCTTTTTCGTCGGCCTTCCATCCTCAGACTAATGGCCAAACCGAGCAAACTAATCAGACGTTGGAGACTTATTTGAGATGTTTTGTTTCTGCTGATCAGGATGATTGGGTGACTTTTTTGCCATTGGCCGAGTTTGCCCTTAATAATCGGGCTAGTTCTGCTACCTTGGTTTCGCCTTTTTTCTGCAATTCTGGTTTCCATCCTCGTTTTTTCTCGGGTCAGGTTGAGTCTTCTGACTGTCCTGGGGTGGATTCTGTGGTGGATAGGTTGCAGCAGATTTGGAGCCATGTGGTGGACAATCTGAAATTGTCACAGGAGAGGGCTCAGCGTTTTGCCAACCGCCGCCGCTGTGTGGGTCCCCGACTTCGTGTTGGGGATTTGGTGTGGCTATCTTCTCGGTATGTTCCTATGAAGGTTTCATCTCCTAAGTTTAAGCCTCGCTTCATCGGTCCTTATAAGATCTTGGAAATCCTTAACCCGGTGTCTTTTCATTTGGATCTCCCGGCATCGTTTGCCATCCATAATGTGTTCCATAGGTCTTTGTTGCGGAGGTATGTGGTACCTGTGGTTCCTTCTGTTGAGCCTCCTGCTCCGGTGCTGGTCGAGGGTGAATTGGAGTACGTGGTGGAGAAGATTTTGGATTCTCGTATCTCTAGACGGAGACTTCAGTATCTGGTTAAGTGGAAGGGCTATGGTCAGGAGGATAATTCCTGGGTTGTCGCCTCTGATGTTCATGCGGCCGATTTGGTTCGTGCCTTCCACGCAGCTCGTCCTGCTCGCCCTGGGGGTCTTGATGAGGGTTCGGTGACCCCTCCTCAAGGGGGGGTACTGTTGTGAACTCTATTTTTGGGCTCCCTCTAGTGGTCACAAGCGGTACTGTGTAGTGTTGTCTTTCTGCAGGTTGGCTTCATCAACTGGTTCGTTATCCTTGGTTGGTTTCCTATTTAGCTCACCTGGATACTCAGTTCCTTGCCTGCTATCAATGTATTCAGTGCTCTTCAGATTCCTGGTGACTACCTTGCTCCCAGTCTCTCCAAGACAAGCTAAGTTTTTGTTTGTTCAGTTTCTGATTATCAGCGTTCATCATGTTTTTTTGTCCAGCTTGTTAAAATGTGATTTCTTACTTGCTGGTTGCTCTAGGGGACTGAGTTTCTCCCCCTCACACCGTTAGTTGGTGTGGGGGTTCTTGAAATCTCAGTGTGGATATTTTGTAAGGGTTTTTTACTGACCGCATAGACCCCTTTTCTATTTTCTGCTATCTAGAATTAGTGGGCCTCTTTTGCTGAATCTGCTTTCACCCCTGTGTATGTGCCTTCCTCTTACCTCACCGTTATTATCTGTTGGGGGCTTCTATATCTTTTGGGGATTATTTCTCTGGAGGCAAGAGAGGTCTTTCTTTCTCTCTAGGGGTAGTTAGTTCCTCAGGCTGGCTCGAGACGTCTAGGATTTTAGACACGTTCACCGGCTGCCTCTAGTGTGGTTGGATAGGTTCAGTTTTGCAGTCAGTCCAGTTTTCCACCTCCCTAGAGCTTGTCCTATGTTTAGTCACCTTGCTGGAGTAATTTGTGATCCTCAACCACTAAGGATCATAACAACCTCCGCAACAAAGACCTATGGAACACATTATGAATGGCAAACGATGCTGGTAGGTCCAAACGAAATGACACAGGGTTGAGGATTTCCAAAATTTTATAAGGACCGATGAAACGAGGCTTAAACTTAGGAGAAGAAACCTTCATAGGAACATAACGAGAAGACAACCACACCAAATCCCCCACACGAAGTCGGGGACCCACACAGCGACGGCGGTTAGCAAAGCGCTGAGCCTTCTCTTGTGACAACGTCAAATTGTCCACCACATGGTTCCAAATCTGCTGCAACCTATCTACCACAGAATCTACCCGAGGACAGTCAGAAGGCTCAACCTGACCCGAGGAAAAACGAGGATGAAAACCAGAATTACAAAAAAAAGGTGAAACCAAAGTAGCAGAGCTAGCCCGATTATTAAGGGCAAACTCAGCCAAAGGCAAAAAAGTCACCCAGTCATCCTGATCAGCAGAAACAAAACATCTTAAATAAGTTTCCAAGGTCTGATTAGTTCGCTCTGTTTGGCCATTCATCTGAGGATGGAAGGCCGACGAAAAAGATAAATCAATGCCCATCTTAGCACAAAAGGAACGCCAAAATCTGGACACAAACTGGGATCCTCTGTCAGACACAATGTTCTCAGGGATGCCATGCAAACGAACCACATTCTGAAAAAACAGCGGAACCAAATCGGAGGAGGAAGGCAACTTAGGCAAGGGCACCAAATGAACCATTTTAGAAAAACGATCACAAACCACCCAGATGACAGACATTCTCTGAGAAACTGGAAGATCCGAAATAAAATCCATAGAAATATGCGTCCAAGGCCTCTTCGGAACTGGCAAAGGCAAAAGCAATCCACTGGCATGAGAACAGCAAGGCTTAGCCCGAGAACAAATCCCACAGGACTGCACAAAGGAACGCACATCCCGCGACAAGGAAGGCCACCAGAAGGACCTAGCCACCAAATCTCTGGTACCAAAAATCCCAGGATGACCCACCAACACCGAAGAATGAACCTCGGAAATAACTCTGCTGGTCCATCTATCTGGGACAAACAGTCTCTCTGGTGGACAACGGTCAGGTCTATCCGCCTGAAATTCCTGTAACACCCGTCGCAAATCTGGGGAAATGGCAGACAAAATTACCCCCTCTCTGAGGATACCAGCCGGTTCTGACACTCCAGGAGAGTCAGGCACAAAACTCCTAGAAAGAGCATCCGCCTTCACGTTCTTTGAACCAGGAAGGTACGAGACCACAAAATCAAAACGGGAGAAAAACAGCGACCATCGAGCCTGTCTAGGATTTAACCGCTTGGCAGACTCGAGATAAATCAAATTTTTGTGATCAGTCAAGACCACCACACGATGCCTAGCTCCCTCTAGCCAATGTCGCCACTCCTCAAATGCCCACTTCATTGCCAACAACTCCCGATTACCAACATCATAATTCCGCTCGGCAGGCGAAAATTTTCTTGAAAAGAAAGCACATGGCTTCATCACAGAGCCATCAGAGCTTCTCTGCGACAAAACAGCCCCTGCTCCAATCTCCGAAGCATCAACCTCGACCTGGAAGGGAAGAGAGACATCTGGCTGACATAAGACTGGAGCCGAAGAAAATCGGCGCTTCAGCTCCCGAAAGGCCTCCACGGCCGCAGGAGACCAGTTAGTCACGTCAGAACCCTTCTTGGTCAAATCCGTCAAAGGCTTAACCACACCAGAAAAATTAGCGATGAAGCGACGGTAAAAATTAGCAAAACCCAAGAACTTCTGAAGACTTTTAACCGATGTAGGTTGAGTCCAATCATGAATAGCCTGGACCTTGACTGGGTCCATCTCGATAGTAGAAGGAGAAAAAATAAAGCCCAAAAAGGAAATCTTCTGGACCCCGAAGAGACATTTTGAGCCCTTCACAAATAAGGCATTGGCACGCAGGACCTGAAACACCATCCTGACCTGCTTCACATGGGACTCCCAATCATCAGAAAAGACCAAAATATCATCAAGATACACAATCATAAATTTATCCAGATATTCTCGGAAGATGTCGTGCATGAAGGACTGAAACACAGAAGGGGCATTAGAAAGTCCAAAAGGCATCACCAAGTACTCAAAATGGCCTTCGGGCGTATTAAATGCTGTTTTCCATTCATTGCCCTGCTTTATATGCACAAGATTATACGCACCACGAAGATCTATCTTGGTGAACCAACTGGACCCCCTAATCTGAGCAAACAGATCAGACAACAATGGCAAAGGGTAATGAAATTTGACCGTGATTTTATTTACAAGGCGATAATCTATACAAGGTCTTAAAGAACCATCCTTCTTGGCCACAAAAAAGAATCCTGCACCAAGAGGGGACGAGGACGGGCGAATATGTACCTTCTCCAAAGACTCCTTTACATAACTCCGCATAGCGGCATGTTCCGGCACAGACAAGTTAAACAGTCGTCCCTTAGGGAACTTACTTCCAGGAATCAAATTTATAGCACAATCACAATCCCTATGAGGAGGTAGGGCACCGGATTTGGGCTCATCAAATACATCCTGGTAGTCCGACAAAAACTCAGGGACTTCAGAAGGAGTAGAGGAAGCAATTGATACCAACGGAGCATCACCATGAATTCCCTGGCAACCCCAACTTAACACAGACATTGCTTTCCAATCCAAGACTGGATTATGAGCCTGCAGCCATGGCAGACCCAACATGACTACGTCATGCAAATTATATAACACAAGAAAGCGAATCACCTCCTGATGTGTAGGAGTCATACACATGGTCACCTGAGTCCAGTATTGAGGTTTATTCTTGGCCAATGGCGTAGCATCAATTCCCTTCAATGGAATAGGGAACGGCAAAGGCTCCAAGACAAAACCACAACGCCTGGCAAATGACAAATCCATCAGATTCAGGGCAGCACCTGAATCCACAAAAGCCATTACAGGGTAGGATGACAGAGAGCAAGTCAAAGTAACCGACAAAATGAATTTAGGCTGTACAGTACCAATGGTGACAGATTTAGCGAACTTTTTTGTGCGCTTAGAACAATCTGAGATGACATGAGCAGAATCACCACAGTAGAAGCACAACCCATTCTGACGTCTATGATTTTGCCGTTCAATTCTGGTCAGAATCCTGTCACATTGCATAGACTCAGGTTTCTGTTCAGAAAACACCGCCAGATGATGCACGGGTTTGCGCTCCCGCAACCGCCGATCAATCTGAATGGCCAAGGCCATTGACTCATTCAGACCCGCAGGCGTGGGGAACCTGTTGTGGATTCTGTTTGTGGGCTCCCTCTGGTGGTTACTGCTGGTACTGGGTGACTTTGGTGGGTTGCGGCCTTTGGTTTCCACCTGTCCATCAGAGGCTGGGTGGTTCCTATTTTACCTGGCCTTTCTGTCATTCCCTTGCCGGCTATCAATGTATTCAGATGTGCTCTGTTTGGTTCCTGCCTACCTGCTCCCAGATCTTTCAGGATAAGCTAAGTGCTGATTTTCAGTTGTTGGTTTTTTTGTCCAGCTTGCTTATTATGTCTCTATGCTAGCTGGTAGCTCTAGTGGACTGAGGTTCTCCCCATGTGCCATGAGTTGGCACATGGGTTCTTGTAATCTCAGGATGGTTTTTTTGATTAGGGTTTTTTGCTGACCGCTCAGTCCCCTTTTGTATCGTTCTGCTTTCTAGTTTACAGCGGGCCTCAATTTGCTGAACCTATATATATCATCTCTATGTGTGTGCCTTCCTCTCATTTCACCGTCAATACATGTGGGGGGCAACTATACCTTTTGGGGTTCATTCCTCTGGAGGCAAGTGAGGTCTTTATTTTCTCTGCAGTACTAGTTAGCTCTTAGGCTGGTGCGTGGCGTCTAGAACCAACGTAGGCACGCTCCCTGGCTATCTCTAGTTGCGTTTGTCAGGCGTAGGGCTGCGGTCAGCCCAGGTTCCATCACCCTAGAGCTCGTCCGATATTTTGTATTACTTTGCTTGTCCCTTGCTATCCCTAGCCATTGGGATTCATGACAGTATAGCCGGCCCACAAAGTGTTAATTGTTTGGGCTGAAGCAGGAGAAAAAGAAGTGTTTAAGGGAAATTTTTTTTTTTTTTTCCTTCAGAGTTTTGCTGCCTAGCCCTTAATTGCTGTCTAGCTGCTTCTTACCTCCTCTTAACCCTTGAATGGCTCTGATATTAGCTGTTTAACATGGATGTCCAGAGTTTGGCTTCCAGCCTGAGTAATCTCGCGGCAAAAGTTCAAAACATACAGGATTTTGTTGTTCACACTTCCATGTCTGAACCTAGAATTCCTATTCCAGAGTTCTTTTCTGGAGATAGATCTACCTTCCTGAATTTCAGGAACAATTGTAAATTGTTTCTTTCTTTAAAATCTCGCTCCTCTGGAGACCCTGCTCAACAGGTTAAGATTGTAATATCTTTCCTGCGGGGCGACCCTCAGAATTGGGCATTTGCATTGGCACCAGGGGATCCTGCATTGCTCAATGTGGATGCGTTTTTTCTGGCATTGGGATTGCTCTATGAGGAACCCAACCTGGAGATTCAGGCTGAAAAGGCTTTATTAGCCCTCTCTCAGGGGCATGATGAAGCGGAAATATATTGTCAAAAATTTCGGAAATGGTCGGTGCTTACTCAGTGGAATGAGTGCGCCCTGGCTGCAAACTTCAGAAATGGTCTTTCCGAGGCCATTAAGGATATTATGGTGGGGTTCCCTACGCCTACAGGTCTGAATGAGTCGATGGCTATGGCCATTCAGATTGATCGGCGTTTACGGGAGCGCAAACCCGTGCACCACTTGGCGGTGTCTTCTGAACAGGCACCTGAGACTATGCAATGTCATAGAATTCAGTCCAGAAGTGAACGGCAAAATTATAGGCTGAAAAATGGATTGTGTTTTTATTGTGGTGATTCAGCTCATGTTATATCAGCATGCTCTAAACGCACAAAAAGGGTTGATAAATCTTTTGCCATTGGTACTCTGCAGCCTAAGTTCATTTTGTCTGTGACTCTGATTTTTTCACTGTCTTCCATTTCCGTCGATGCCTATGTGGATTCAGGCGCTGCCCTGAGTCTTATGGATTGGTCATTTGCTAAACGCTGCGGTTTTAGTCTGGAGCCTCTGGAAGTTCCTATCCCTCTGAAGGGAATTGACTCTACACCATTGGCTATTAATAAGCCGCAGTATTGGACACAAGTGACCATGCGCATGACTCCCGTTCATCAGGAGGTGATTCGCTTCCTTGTACTGTATAATTTACATGATGTACTAGTGCTTGGTCTGCCATGGTTACAAACTCATAATCCTGTCCTGGACTGGAAAACAATGTCTGTGTTAAGCTGGGGATGTCAGGGGGTTCATGATGATGCACCTCCGATTTCAATCGCTTCATCTACTCCTTCTGAGATCCCTGCGTTTTTGTCTGACTATAGGGATGTTTTTGAGGAGCCTAAGCTCAATTCGCTCCCTCCTCATAGAGAGTGTGACTGTGCTATAGAATTGATTCCTGGCAGTAAGTTCCCTAAGGGTCGTTTATTTAATCTGTCACTGCCAGAGCATACTGCTATGCGGAATTATATTAAGGAGTCCTTGGAAAAGGGACATATTCGTCCATCTTCGTCCCCTCTGGGAGCAGGTTTTTTTTTCGTGGCCAAAAAAGATGGTTCCCTGAGGCCTTGTATAGATTATCGCCTTCTGAATAAGATTACAGTCAAATATCAGTATCCACTGCCATTATTGACTGATTTGTTTGCTCGCATTAAGGGGGCTAGGTGGTTCACTAAGATAGATCTTCGCGGTGCGTATAATCTGGTGCGGATAAAACAGGGTGACGAGTGGAAAACCGCATTTAATACGCCTGAGGGCCATTTTGAGTATTTGGTAATGCCTTTTGGACTCTCCAATGCTCCGTCAGTCTTTCAGTCCTTTATGCACAATATTTTCCGTGAATATCTGGATAAGTTTATGATTGTGTATTTGGATGATATTTTGGTGTTTTCTGATGACTGGGAGTCTCATGTTTTACAGGTCAGGAAGGTGTTTCAGGTTCTGCGGGCCAATTCTCTGTTTGTGAAGGGCTCAAAGTGTCTCTTCGGAGTCCAGAAGATTTCTTTTTTGGGGTACATTTTTTCTCCTTCTACTATTGAGATGGATCCCGTCAAGGTTCAGGCGATTTGTGACTGGACACAACCTACATCTGTTAAGGGCCTTCAGAAGTTCTTGGGGTTTGCTAATTTTTATCGTCGGTTCATTGCTAATTTTTCCAGTATTGTTAAACCTTTGACTGGTTTGACTAAAAAGGGTGCTGATGTTGCTGATTGGTCTCCTGCGGCCGTGGAGGCCTTTCGGGAACTTAAGCGCCGGTTTTCTTCTGCTCCTGTGTTGTGTCAACCAGATGTTTCACTTCCTTTTCAGGTTGAGGTTGATGCTTCCGAGATTGGAGCGGGGGCGGTTTTGTCACAGAGAAGTTCTAATGGCTCGGTGATGAAGCCATGTGCATTCTTCTCTAGAAAATTCTCGCCCGCCGAGCGCAATTATGATGTGGGTAATCGGGAGCTTTTGGCCATGAAGTGGGCATTTGAGGAGTGGCGTCATTGGCTTGAGGGTGCTAAACATCGTGTGGTGGTCTTGACTGATCACAAGAATCTCATTTACCTTGAGTCTGCCAGGCGTTTGAATCCTAGACAGGCTCGTTGGTCGTTGTTTTTTTCTCGTTTCAATTTCGTGGTTTCATACCTGCCAGGTTCTAAGAATGTGAAGGCAGATGCTCTTTCCAGGAGTTTTGTGCCTGACTCTCCTGGAGACTCTGGGCCTACTGGTATCCTTAGGGATGGGGTAATATTGTCCGCCGTATCCCCAGACTTGCGACGTGCATTGCAGGAGTTTCAGGTGGATAAACCGGATCGTTGTCCGCCAGAAAGACTGTTTGTTCCGGATGATTGGACCAGTAGAGTCATCTCCGAGGTCCATTCTTCTGTGTTGGCTGGTCATCCTGGAATATTTGGTACTAGAGACTTGGTGGCCAGGTCTTTTTGGTGGCCTTCCTTGTCTAGGGATGTGCGTACCTTTGTGCAGTCTTGTGAAGTGTGTGCTCGAGCTAAGCCTTGCTGTTCTCGGGCCAGTGGGTTGTTGTTATCCTTGCCCATCCCGAAGAGGCCTTGGACGCACATTTCCATGGATTTTATTTCTGATCTCCCGGGTTTCACAGAAAATGTCCGTTATCTGGGTTGTGTGTGACCGCTTTTCTAAGATGGTTCATTTGGTGCCCTTGCCTAAGTTGCCTTCCTCCTCTGAGTTGGTCCCTTTATTTTTTCAGAACGTGGTTCGTTTGCATGGGATTCCGGAGAATATCGTTTCTGACAGGGGATCCCAGTTTGTGTCTAGATTTTGGCGGACGTTTTGTGCCAAGATGGGCATTGATTTGTCTTTCTCGTCTGCATTCCATCCTCAGACGAATGGCCAGACGGAGCGAACTAATCAGACCTTGGAAACTTATTTGAGGTGTTTTGTTTCTGCTGATCAAGATGACTGGGTTGCTTTTTTGCCACTGGCCGAATTTGCTCTTAATAATCGGGCTAGTTCTGCCACGTTGGTCTCTCCTTTTTTTTGTAATTCGGGGTTTCATCCTCGTTTTTCCTCTGGTCAGGTGGAGTCTTCGGATTGTCCTGGAGTGGACGTGGTGGTGGACAGGCTACATCAGATTTGGAATCAGGTGGTGGACAATTTGAAGTTATCTCAGGAGAAGACTCAGCAGTTTGCTAATTGCCGTCGCCGCGTGGGTCCCCGACTTCTTGTTGGGGATTTGGTGTGGTTGTCTTCTCGTTTTGTCCCTATGAAGGTCTCTTCTCCTAAGTTCAAGCCTCGGTTCATCGGTCCTTATAGGATCTCGGAGATTCTTAACCCTGTATCTTTTCGTTTGGATCTCCCAGCATCGTTTGCTATTCATAATGTGTTCCATCGGTCGTTGTTGCGGAGGTATGAGGTGCCCGTTGTTCCTTCGGTTGAGCCTCCTGCTCCGGTGCTGGTGGAGGGAGAATTGGAGTATGTTGTTGAGAAGATCTTGGATTCTCGTGTTTCCAGACGCAAACTCCAGTATTTGGTTAAGTGGAAGGGTTATGGTCAGGAGGATAATTCCTGGGTGGTCGCCTCCGATGTTCATGCGACTGATTTGGTCCGCGCCTTCCATAGAGCTCACCCTGATCGCCCTGGGGGTTCTCGTGAGGGTTCGGTGACCCCTCCTCAAGGGGGGGGTACTGTTGTGGATTCTGTTTGTGGGCTCCCTCTGGTGGTTACTGCTGGTACTGGGTGACTTTGGTGGGTTGCGGCTTTTGGTTTCCACCTGTCCATCAGAGGCTGGGTGGTTCCTATTTTACCTGGCCTTTCTGTCATTCCCTTGCCGGCTATCAATGTATTCAGATGTGCTCTGTTTGGTTCCTGCCTACCTGCTCCCAGATCTTTCAGGATAAGCTAAGTGCTGATTTTCAGTTGTTGGTTTTTTTGTCCAGCTTGCTTATTATGTCTCTATGCTAGCTGGTAGCTCTAGTGGACTGAGGTTCTCCCCATGTGCCATGAGTTGGCACATGGGTTCTTGTAATCTCAGGATGGTTTTTTTGATTAGGGTTTTTTGCTGACCGCTCAGACCCCTTTTGTATCGTTCTGCTTTCTAGTTTACAGCGGGCCTCAATTTGCTGAACCTATATATATCATCTCTATGTGTGTGCCTTCCTCTCATTTCACCGTCAATACATGTGGGGGGCAACTATACCTTTTGGGGTTCATTCCTCTGGAGGCAAGTGAGGTCTTTATTTTCTCTGCAGTACTAGTTAGCTCTTAGGCTGGTGCGTGGCGTCTAGAACCAACGTAGGCACGCTCCCTGGCTATCTCTAGTTGCGTTTGTCAGGCGTAGGGCAGCGGTCAGCCCAGGTTCCATCACCCTAGAGCTCGTCCGATATTTTGTATTACTTTGCTTGTCCCTTGCTATCCCTAGCCATTGGGATTCATGACAGGAACCCCACCATAACATTCTTAAGGGCTTCGGAAAGACCCTTTTGAAAATTGCTGCCAGGGCACACTCATTCCATTGAGTAAGCACTGACCATTTCCTGAATTTCTGATAGTAAATCTCTGCTTCATCCTGACCCTGAGAAAGGGTCAGCAAAGCCTTTTCTGCCTGGTCCTCAAGAATAGGCTCCTCATAAAGCAAACCAAGCGCCAGAAAAAACGCATCCACATTCAGCAATGCGGGGTCTCCTGGCGCCAGGGAGAATGCCCAATCCTGAGGGTCACCACGTAACAAGGAAATAATAATTTTAACTTGATGAGCAGGATTACCAGAGGAACGAGGTCTCAAAGAAAGAAATAACTTGCAATTATTCTTAAAATTCAAAAACCTAGATCTATCTCCAGAAAACAACTCAGGGATAGGTATTTTAGGCTCTGACATAGGACTGTGAACAACATTGTACTGAATGCTTTGTACCCTTGCAGTAAGCTGATCCATATTAGAAGTCAAACTCTGAATATCCATGTCTGCAGCTGAATTCAGAGCCACCCAGAGATTAAGGGGAGGAGAGAAGCAAGACAACCTGCAGCAAAGAAAAAAAATGCACTCATGACTTCTCTTATCCCGCTTCTGCGATGCATTTAACACTTTCGGGCCTGCTGTACTGTTATGATCCTTAGTGGCTTAAGATCACAAATATGACCAGCTAAGTAATTGAACATAGGACGAGCTCTGGGGTTGTGGTAACTGGACTGACCGCAAACCTGATCCTAACCGCACACACTATAGGCAGCCGTGGAACGTTCCTAAAATCCTAGACGTCTCTTCACAGCCTGAGAAACTGACTACCCCTAGAGAGAAATAAAGACCTCACTTGCCTCAGAGAAATAACCCCAAAGTATAGAACAGCCCCCCACAAATAATAACGGTGAGCAAAGGAGAAAACACAAACGCAGTAATGAAAACAGGTTCAGCAAAGGAGGCCCACTAATCACTAGATACAAAGAAGACAGTAAAGAATCTATGCGGTCAGTACAAAACCCTATCCAAAAATATCCACGCAGAGGATGCAAGAACCCCCACACCAACTAATGATGTGAGGGGAGAACCTCAGCACCCCAGAGCTACCAGCAAGCGAAAAGGTCACATATTAGCACGCTGGACTGAACTCATCATATACTGAGAAAACATATTGAACAAAGATGAACAAAAACGAACTAGCAAAAACTTAGCTTCTCTTGGAGAGCCAGATCACGAATGAAGTCAGGAGAGAACAAAACCAGCACTGAATACGACAGCAGGCAAAAAATGAAGGTCCAGGTGATTTAAATAGAAAGCCTGAATAGCAGGTGACGAGGCAGCTGATCCCAGCCACAGACCCGCAGAATAACAAAAGAGCCACCAGGGGGAGCCCAAAGAGAGAACTCACACAGTACCACTCACGACCACAGGAGGGAGTCCGAAAACAGAGTTCACAACAGTCAGGCACTCCGACCATCCTCATGGAGTCGGTTTCTAACCGTATGTGCAGACACATGCACATTTGTGGCCTGCTGGAGGTCATTTTGCAGGGCTCTGGCAGTGCATTCCTGTTCCTCCTTGCACAAAGGCTGAGGTAGCGGTCCTGCTACTGGGTTGTTGCCCTCCTACAGCCCCCTCCATGTCTCCTGGTGTACTGGCCTGTCTGTATATGGGGTATATGGGGTATCTAGATATCTAGATAGAGGTAGCACCTCTGGTCGGGTGCTTGCCGTGTCCTTTTTGGACAGCTGTTCCATCTTTGGTCCTCATCTGATGCTCAACTCTCACCTGTACCTCCAAGTAGCTGCTAGCATGTGGCAGCAGGTACACCCCGAAACACCGCCTTGGCAGGCGGACCAAACCAGGTGAGGGTAGCTGTTGGGCTTCTTTGAGACCTACAGTGATTTTCAAGGGTTTGCCTACCCTTGCATGTGAAGACTGGGTATGGCAGACTGTGCGGAAGAAACCAAGATTCAACGGACAGACAAGCGATTTCCAGCACAGCGTTGTGGAGCGCTGAGAGGGCGCAGCGAGGCACATATAGGACACTGCTGGCTATCCACTGCACCCTGACCTATCTCCAGTTGTCTCGCCTCGTTCTTGCCACTGGGGCTCGATAGGTACGGGCGAGAGTGAGGTTGACAACTGCGCAACTCTTCCTCATTTTAAACCAAGTCAAGGGCAAGTAATGACTTCAACCACTGCGTATCAAAACTCCTGTGGCGATGGGAGAGTGGCAAAGCAGAAGCTGTAGTCACGAACCTGCACGCAGGCGGCCCAGGCTATATGGTCGCTCTCCACTGGACCAAAGCAGCAGTGGCGTTCCGCAGCCTCCTGGGTGTCTGAGCAGTCCTGTTCAGGATCACTCTGCTCACCTCAATCGAGGACGGGGCTAGAAAAGGTGCCTCAAACATAGTCTGCTTCATTTCACCTGGCCAGCCTACCGCAGCTGGCGGGTTTCCCATACAGTGGTCGACACACAATAAAGAAAAAGAAAATGATGGTACTCAACCTTGGCACATGGAATGTGAGAACTCTGCTGGATAATACCAAGGCAGACAGACCAGAGAGAAGAACGGCATTGGTTGCTCGGGAGCTAGCTCGTTACAAGGTTGATATAGCAGCTCTCAGCGAAACACGCCTGGCAGACAAGGTTCAATTGACAGAGCATAGTGGTGGATATACATTTTTCTGGAGTGGTCGAGGCAGCACTGAAAAACGAGAAGCAGGCATGGGATTTGCTATCAAAACTCATTTTGCTCGTAAACATACCAGGCTTCCGGAGGGCATCAACGACCGTCTGATGACATTTCAGCTCCCACTTACAAAGAAGAAACACGCGACTCTGATCGGTGCCTATGCTCCCATGATGACTAATACGGATGACATTAAAGATAAGTTCTACTATGAACTTGACACACTTATTTCAGCAATCCCACAGGCAGACAAGCTCATTATACTTGGAGACTTTAATGCCAGAGTGGGAACAGACCATCAAAACTGGGAGACACTGCACTGGCAAGTGTAACAGTAATGGCCTGCTGCTCCTCAAGATGTGTGCCACACATGATCTTGTCATCACCAACACTTTATTCCGCTTACCCACACGCAAGAAGACATCATGGATGCACCCACGCTCGAGGCATTGGCATCTCATTGATTACATCATTGCCAGGAAAAGGAATGAGATGGACTTTAGAGTGACGAGGGCCATGTGCGGTGCAGACTGCTGGACTGACCATCGCTTCATTGTGTCTAAGTGCAGGCTCCGCATCCTGCCTGCGAGGAGACCCCAAGGGCAGAAAACGACAAAGAGGCTGAATATCTATAAGCTGCAAAATAAAAGAATTGGAAGGGAATTTGCCAATGACCTTGATGGCAGACTGTTAAATACACTACAGGCAGAGGAGATTGGCGTTGAGGAACAGTGAACAATTCTGAGAGATGCTGTTTATAATAATGCTCTGGAGCATCTCGGATCAGCAGCCAGAAATAATCAAGACTGGTTAGATGAAAACGACGAGGAAATAAAGACACTCCTAGAAGAGAAACATCAGCGGTATAAGGTGTATCAAAATGACCCCACGTCGTTAGCTAAGAAAGGTGCCTTTACCAACATAAAAAGAAAGGTACAAATCAAGCTACGCGAGATGCAGGATATCTGGTTTAGCAAGAAGGCCGACGAAATTCAGGGCTATGCAGATACCCATGACCAGAAACGCTTCTATGATGCGCTCAAAGCTGTATATGGACCCCAGTCATCAAGCTCTTCATCTCTGCTTAACGCTGATGGAACTAAGCTGCAGACAGAAAAGAAACAAATTCTGGAACGGTGGGCTGAGCAATTTAATAATATTCTTAATCGCCCTGCCAATATCAATGATGAGGCTATTGCTCGCCTGCCCAAGGTAGAAGTCAACAAGGAGCTTGATGTTCTTCCAAGTGGAGATGAAGTCAGGAAAGCAGTAAAACAACTTTCTTGTGGAAAAGCACCCGGAAATGATGCTATACCTGCTGAGGTATATAAAGCTGGAGGCCCTGTTCTGATGCAAACGGTGACCAAACTATTTCAATATATGTGGACAAAGGAACAGGTTCCACAACAGATGAAAGATGCCAGCATAGTTCACATATACAAAAGGAAAGGTAATCGCCAATCTTGTGACAACCATCGAGGCATCTCCCTTCTGTCCACTGTGGGCAAGATATTGGCTCGTCTCTTGCTCAACCGCCTTTTACATCACCTTGAGCAAGGACTATTACCTGAAAGCCAGTGTGGTTTCCGTGCTAAACGTGGAACAGTAGATATGGTCTTTTCAGCACGTCAACTTCAGGAAAAGTGCCAGGAGCAACACTGTGACCTTTATGTAACTTTTATTGATTTGACCAAGGCTTTTGACACAGTCGGTAGAGACGGCCTGTGAAAGATCATGGCAAAATTCGGCTGCCCGAGCAAGTTCATCTCAGTCATCCGGCAGTTCCATGATGGCATGATGGTGAAGGTTCTGAACGATGGAGACGTATCTGAGGCTTTCCCAGCAACAAACAGCGTAAAACAAGGCTGTGTGCTTGCTCCAACCCTTTTCAGTATGCTGTTCTCTGCAATGTTAAGTGATGCCTTTAACAACTGTGAAGATGGAATCCAGGTTAGGTACAGGACTGATGGCAAGCTATTCAAACCAAAATGCCTGAAGGCGGTTACGAAAGTGCATGAGACTGTTATCCATGAATTATTATTTGCTGATGACTGTGCACTTAACGCTAGCACGGAACAGCAGATGCAGCATGAAATGGACTGTTTTTCGCAAGCTTGCGACAGTTTTGGTCTCGAGATCAACATTAGAAAAACCAAAGTCATGTATCAACCGGTTCCAGGAAAACTGTACAAGGAGCCACGTATCACAGTGAAGGAGCAAAACCTCAAAGCAGTCGATAACTTCACCTACTTAGGCAGCACACTTTCCCATGAAGTAACCATAGATGCTGAGGTTAATAACAGAATCGCCAAAGCCAGTGCCGCCTTCGGGAGACTGCGTAAGAACGTCTGGGAATGAAGGGGACTCAGCCTTACCAACCAAGCTGAAGGTCTACTGCGCAGGGGTCCTCACCACACTTCTCTATGCTAGCGAGACCTGGACAGTGTACAGCCGGCATGCTAAACAGCTTAATCATTTCCACATGAGTTGCCTCCGCAGACTCCTCCCCATTATGTGGCAAGACAATGTTCTGGACACAGCAATTCTGGAACAAACTGGGCTCTGCAGCGTTTACACTCTCCTGCTGAAAGTCCAAGCCAGGTGGGCTAGACACGTGGTTAGAATGCCTGACAGCCGACTACCGAAACAACTGCTGTACGGAGAACTGTGCCAAGGAAAGCAAGCAGTTGGGGGGCAGAAGAAGCGCTATAAAGACTGCCTTAAGGTGTCTCTCAAAAACCTGGAAGTCAACACCAATGAATGGGAAGAGCTTGCCCTGGATCGTCCAGGTTGGCACGGCAGGATCACCTCAGGACCACGTGCAGCTGAAGATAGGAAAATCTTTGACGCAAAAAGAAAGCACACTGTACGCAAGGCACAAGTAGAATCTGGTGTACTGACCACATCTGCTTCCTTATGTCAAGTATGTGGGCGAACCTTCAGTGCCCGGATTGGACTCATCAGCCACCTCCGGACCCATAACTACTAATTCTCTTCTAACCCTGAAGTCATGGTCATCTTCGAAAACGAAGGACGAACATCACTGGCCTGTCTCCTGGTAGTGCCTCCAGCCTCTGGACACTACGCTGACAGACACAGCAAACCTTCTTGCCACAGCTTGCATTGATTTGCCTTCCTGGATGAGCTGCACTACCTGAGCCACTTGTGTGGGTTGTAGAGTACGTCTCATGCTAGCACAACCAACATACAAAAGTGACCAAAACATCAGCCAGAAAGCATTGGTACTGAGATGTGGGCTGCGGTCCCCATCTGCAGAACCACTCCTTTATTGAGTGTGTCTTGATAATTGCCATAAATTTCCATCTGTTGTCTATTCCATTTGCACAACAGCATGTGAAATTGATTGTCAAACAGTGTTGCTTCCTAAGTGGACAGTTTGATTTCACAGAAGTTTGATCTACTTGGAGTTATATTCTGTTATTTAAGTGTTCCCTTTATTTTTTTGAGCAGTGTACATGTTACGGATCTGCAACACAGGACTAAGGTAGAAGGGGAAAAACTGACCCTGCACTATGAGTAGGCTGAAACCCTACGATGGAGTGGGCGACCCATTCCTTTGAATAGTCCCACCGACGATCTTAGGTTAATCTCAAGCGAAGACCTATAGATAAGGGGAAGGGGTTCCCTAAAAGAACTAAGTACTGGGTACAAAAACGGTTTACCTCCTAGTAGAAAACACAGAGACGGCTGCAGGTACCAATAGAAAACAGAAACTAAGGCTAGCAGAACCAGAGGTACCAGAACTGCACAAATAGCACACACAGAACACAAAGCAAAGCACCAAGCTAGAGCTCAAGCAGATTACCACTGTTGTCCAGCAAGGACTGGGAGGCAGTTGCTGGTTAATAAAGAGTGATACAAACACCTGACCCAAGACAAACCCAGCACCAGAGGAAAAAGACCAGCAGCCAGAAATACACATGAAAATGGCAGATAGTAGCAAACTAAACAGATTTTTAACAGTACAATAGGTACTTTTTTTTTTTTTTTTAATTTGTTTATTAATTTCAGAATAAAACAAACATTACACAGATTTGCATTTGTCATTGTAAATTATACTATAGGATACAAATAATTACAGAGATATATCCTATCCAAAATTTATAGGGGTAATACACTGTGCATGTTAAATCACTAGTACCTTATAAAATACCTATTATATAACTTTAACTACTTTAACCATCTATAGTAAGTCGCCAAAAGGAAAATCATACGTGAATCCTGCTCTGCAAACGATGCCCCCAAAACCACCCATCCACCTCCTCGCGCATATATCTAGTCAGTGTAGACTATAGAGTATGATAAGAGGAATTCCATCTACCCCAGATCTTTTCAAATTTACCTGGACATCCTCTATTTTGGTATAGTGTTTTTTCATACGGGATAATCGAATTCACCAAATCTATCCAAGCCCTGAGAGTCGGGGGGGAACCACCCATCCACCTTAACGCCAGCACCTTCCGTGCTATGAAGAGTGTCTCTCGAAGGAAGATCCAAGTATAATGATCCCAAGTTTCCGCATCCCACACCCCGAATAAGCAGGTCAATGGCTAAGGTGGGACAGGAATCGACAATAAAGATGTTAGTAGTGTCGTCACCTCTTTCCAGTAATGTAACATAGTAACACAGTTAGTAAGGCCGAAAAAAGACATTTGTCCATCCAGTTCAGCCTATATTCCATCATAATAAATCCCCAGATCTACGTCCTTCTACAGAACCTAATAATTGTATGATACAATATTGTTCTGCTCCAGGAAGACATCCAGGCCTCTCTTGAACCCCTCGACTGAGTTCGCCATCACCACCTCCTCAGGCAAGCAATTCCAGATTCTCACTGCCCTAACAGTAAAGAATCCTCTTCTATGTTGGTGGAAAAACCTTCTCTCCTCCAGACGCAAGGAATGCCCCCTTGTGCCCGTCACCTTCCTTGGTATAAACAGATCCTCAGCGAGATATTTGTATTGTCCCCTTATATACTTATACATGGTTATTAGATCACCCCTCAGTCGTCTTTTTTCTAGACTAAATAATCCTAATTTCGCTAATCTATCTGGGTATTGTAGTTCTCCCATCCCCTTTATTAATTTTGTTGCCCTCTTTTGTACTCTCTCTAGTTCCATTATATCCTTCCTGAGCACCGGTGCCCAAAACTGGACACAGTACTCCATGTGCGGTCTAACTAGGGATTTTTACAGAGAGGCAGTATAATGCTCTCATCATGTGTATCCAGATCTCTTTTAATGCACCCCATAATCCTGTTTGCCTTGGCAGCTGCTGCCTGGCACTGGCTGCTCCAGGTAAGTTTATCATTAACTAGGATCCCCAAGTCCTTCTCCATGTCAGATTTACCCAGTGGTTTCCCATTCAGTGTGTAATGGTGATATTGATTCCTTCTTCCCATGTGTATAACCTTACATTTATCATTGTTAAACCTCATCTGCCACCTTTCAACCCAAGTTTCCAACTTATCCAGATCCATCTGTAGCAGAATACTATCTTCTCTTGTATTAACTGCTTTACATAGTTTTGTATCATCTGCAAATATCAATATTTTACTGTGTAAACCTTCTACCAGATCATTAATGAATATGTTGAAGAGAACAGGTCCCAATACCGACCCCTGCGGTACCCCACTGGTCACAGCGACCCAGTTGGAGACTATACCATTTATAACCACCCTCTGCTTTCTATCACTAAGCCAGTTACTAACCCATTTACACACATTTTTCCCCAGACCAAGCATTCTCATTTTGTGTACCAACCTTTTGTGCGGCACGGTATCAAACGCTTTGGAAAAATCGAGATATACCACATCCAATGACTCACCGTGGTCCAGCCTATAGCTTACCTCTTCATAAAAACTGATTAGATTGGTTTGACAGGAGCGATTTCTCATAAACCCATGCTGATATGGAGTTAAACAGTTATTCTCATTGAGATAATCCAGAATAATATCCTTCAGAAACCCTTCAAATATTTTACCAACAGTAGAGGTTAGACTTACTGGCCTATAATTTCCAGGTTCACTTTTAGAGCCCTTTTTGAATATTGGCACCACATTTGCTATGCGCCAGTCCTGCGGAACAGACCCCGTCGCTATAGAGTCCCTAAAAATAAGAAATAATGGTTTATCTATTACATTACTTAGTTCTCTTAGTACTCGTGGGTGTATGCCATCCGGACCCGGAGATTTATCTATTTTAATCTTATTTAGCCGGTTTCGCACCTCTTCTTGGGTTAGATTGGTGACCCTTAATATAGGGTTTTCATTGTTTCTTGGGATTTCACCTAGCATTTCATTTTCCACCGTGAATACCGTGGAGAAGAAGGTGTTTAATATGTTAGCCTTTTCCTCGTCATCTACAACCATTCTTTCCTCACTATTTTTTAAGGGGCTTACATTTTCAGTTTGTATTCTTTTACTATTGATATAGATGAAGAACAGTTTGGGATTAGTTTTACTCTCCTTAGCAATGTGCTTCTCTGTTTCCTTTTTGGCAGCTTTAATTAGTTTTTTAGATAAAGTATTTTTCTCCCTATAGTTTTTTAGAGCTTCAATGGTGCCATCCTGCTTTAGTAGTGCAAATGCTTTCTTTTTACTGTTAATTGCCTGTCTTACTTCTTTGTTTAGCCACATTGGGTTTTTCCTATTTCCAGTCCTTTTATTCCCACAAGGTATAAACCGCCTACAGTGCCTATTTAGGATGTTCTTAAACATTTTCCATTAATTATCTATATTCTTATTTCTGAGGATATTGTCCCAGTCTACCAGATTAAGGGCATCTCTAAGCTGGTCAAACTTTACGTTCCTAAAGTTCAGTGTTTTTGTGACTCCCTGACAAGTCCCCCTAGTGAAAGACAGGTGAAACTGTACAATATTGTGGTCGCTATTTCCTAGATGCCCGACCACCTGCAGATTTGTTATTCTGTCAGGTCTATTAGATAGTATTAGGTCTAAAAGTGCTGCTCCTCTGGTTGGATTCTGCACCAATTGTGAAAGATAATTTTTCTTGGTTATTAGCAGAAACCTGTTGCCTTTATGGGTTTCACAGGTTTCTGTTTCCCAGTTAATATCCGGGTAGTTAAAGTCCCCCATAACCACGACCTCATTATGGGTGGCAGCTTCATCTATCTGCTTTAGAAGTAGACTTTCCATGATTTCTGTTATATTTGGGGGTTTGTAACAGACCCCAATGAGAATTTTGTTACCATTTTTCCCTCCATGAATTTCGACCCATATGGACTCGACATTCTCATTCCCTTCGCTAATATCCTCCCTTAAAGCGGACTTTAGACAAGACTTTACATAGAGACAAACCCCTCCTCCTCTCCGATTTTTACGATCCTTTCTAAACAGACTGTAACCCTGTAAGTTAACTGCCCAGTCATAGCTTTCATCTAACCATGTCTCGGTTATTCCCACTATGTCAAAGTTACCTGTAGATATTTCTGCTTCTAGTTCTTCCATCTTGTTTGTCAGGCTTCTGGCGTTTGCGAGCATGCAGTTTAGAGAATTTAGTTTTGTTCCAATCTCCTCGCTGTGGATTGTTTTAGAAATGTTCTTACCTCCCTTCTGAGTATGTTTTCCTGGGTCTTCTTTGTTCGAGTCTAATGTTTTTCTTCCCGTCCCCTCTTCTTCTAGTAGAACTACCGGGCACCTCCAAATCATGTGAATAAAGTCTGCATCATGTGTATGACACCGTAAGGAATATGACGAGAGGAGGCGACCCATTTTGAACAGTCGTGTCGGGGTCACAATAGGTACATTTAAATACGGCTATGTACAAAATATACAGGACATAATTTAACAAATGAAAAAAATATGGTGGAAAGCAAGAAGGAGAAAAGTGGGGATCAAATAAAATTTACATAATTAAATAAAAGACAGACATGACAATCATAATGCCACGATCCCGATGCTCACTGTGACCTGGCAAATTTATACTCTGGTTAGGGGTGAATTACAAACTCGGAAGTGGCGAAGGTGTCGCCTCACAGGTGGGTGTGACATCGGCGTAGTTGTGCAGTGTCACAAGTAATGGGAGGGGTTGCAGGATCATGTATGCCGTACATTGCACCGGAAGGGATGTTGGTGTAACCAAGGAAGCAAAACAGCATGTGGTGTGGGTGTCGGTGTAGAGGGGTGGGTTCAGCATCACAGATGGGAGTGGCTGGAGTAGTTGACAGTGACACTATAAGGGAATGTAGATGGGTGTAGTTACTGATGTGTACTTCATGATAATGTGAAATTTAGGATAGTATATATGAGTCTGTAGGATTGGAAATGGAGGGTAGGAAAAGAACGGAGCAACCGTTAACAATAGGGAAGGGAGCAAAATGAGATTCTTAGGGTAACAACAGAACTAAGTATGAAGAAGACCAAGAAAATGATAGATAGTTGTGAGAAAAGGTGTGTGTCAAAACATGAGATGGAAAATAGAAACTAAAAATAAAATATAAAAATAAACAATAATTATATAATAAATATTATGAAAAAAAATAAAGTGAATGAGTGAATGTAAGATGTAGAAAATTATAAAGAATCATGAGAAATGGAAAATATGGAAGATAGTAGCATGTTAAAGGGGAGTGGGCCTAAATGATTGGAGGGGAAGGTGGATAAAGGGGAGGAGGGGAAGGTGGAGAAAAGAGGGGGAGGGTAAAAGGAGGAAGGCTATGGGAATGGGGAGGGAAAAGGGGAGAGGAAGGTTGGAATACTACCTGTAGGGTTCAGGGAAAGGGAATGTTGTGCTGTCCGGACCCAATGAGAAGGGTTAGAGAGCCTGGGAAAAAAAAAAAGTTGTTCCTGTCTTGGCTCCAGGACCGGGCTATGTTCCCTTCCCTTATGACCGAACAGGCAAATAGCAAAAAAAAATACATATGTGAACATAGCCTTACTTTACACTTTCAATGTGCATGGGATTACTGTACACACTGTGAAACTGGAGTTTCCCATAATCATAATCATGGATTTTCAAAGTAAACACAGCATACTTGTCAGATCTGTTTAGTAATGTATGCAGTTAGTATTCTGAAAGCTGGTGACTCACTGACCACTCCCTACTTACAAAGAGAAACGGGTGTGTTTATACCACAGTAATATCTTTTTTCCTCTTGAACAGAATTAGGTCACTTCAGGCTGTGTTTATTGATCAAGAACTGCTCAACTCATGATGTATCCCCGTTTCCCTGAAATGTCTAGAATAAGTGATGCAGCTCGAACCAGGGAATAATTTCTTTCTAACCTTGTTCTAACCAACACCTTTGACTCTAAGTTTATAATGTCATTAAAAAGTATGTACACCTGTAACCTAAAGATGGGAAATATATTGAGCATTTTGTCACAGATTTTGTTGTGGGTCCTGAGCCAAATGCTCAAATATTTCATGCTGCATTTTGTCATAGTTTCCACCCTATGTATTGAAAAAGTTGAAAGGTTCTGTTTAAACTAGAATTCAGGATTTGTCACATGAGAGACATCCACAGCTCTAGACAGACCTTGATTTTTGAGCCCATCAAATTTGTGGTGTTCATCATTTTAAGAAAATAATTACACAAAATGCCATTCTTGGATAAATTCTATCAGTTGTCACCTTTAACCCCTTCACCCCAAAGCCTGTTTTCACCTTCCTGACCAGGCCATTTTTTCAATTCTGACCATCGTCACTTTATGTGGTAATAACTCTGGAATGCTTCATTGTATCCCACTGATTCTCAGACAGTTTTTTGTGACACATTGTACTTCATGGTACCGGTTAAAATTATTTGACATGACTTACGTTTATTTATGAAAAAAATAAGAAATCTGGCGAAAATTTTAAAAATTTTGCAATTTTCAAACAGTTAACTTTTAT
This sequence comes from Ranitomeya variabilis, assembly GCF_051348905.1. Lineage (NCBI taxonomy): Eukaryota > Metazoa > Chordata > Amphibia > Anura > Dendrobatidae > Ranitomeya > Ranitomeya variabilis. The sequence goes on from NC_135237.1 coordinate 131,276,941, forward strand.
GTCCTTAAAGCAGAGTCGTGTCACACAAAATAGTTTATACGTCAGCGCAAATTTTGAAACATAATTTTTTTTGTTAGGAAGTTATAAGGGTTAACAGTTGACCAGCGATTTCTAATTTTTACAACAAAATTTACAAAAACATTTTTTTAAGGACCACCTCACATTTGAAGTGACTTTCAGGGGCCTATATGACAGAAAATACCCCAAAGTAACACCATTCTGAAAACTGCACCCCTCTTGATGCTCAAAACATAATTCAAGAAGTTTATTAACCCTTCAGATGCTTCACATGAATCAACTGAATTCTTAGAATAGTTTGCGTACTCCTTATACAGAGCCCATAAGTGCTAGAAAAGCAAGAATCCCCTCACAAGTGACCCCATTTTGGAAATGATACCCCAGCAGTGAATATTGCTGAGTGAAAACTGCAACCTGCCATTGTAGTGACCAGTATGTTGAAGTGACTAGTACGTTGTAGTGACCAATACATTATGCCCAGCTCATGCTTCTGCAGACTCGCTGCTGTAAATTAAGAGGGCTCTCATCACTACAGAAATGCCAAAGATGTGGGCGCTATAGGTGGTTTAGACACACTGGGGCTCAGAAGGGAGGGGAGTATTTAGATTTTGGAGCACAGAGTTTACTGAATTTATTTTAAGAGGCAAGAAGCCATTTCGCTTTTCCAGAGTCTTTGTGCTACCAGTAATGTGGAAGCCCCCTATATTTCCATTAACAGATGACGGACCTGAATGGGGACTTCCTTTTTTTTTGTGGATTGAGTTGAAACTTTTATTGGGAACATTTTACATAGCATTTAGGATCACATTTATCTGGCGCTCTACGCTGAGCACTTAGTTTGCAGTTTCCATCTAAATCTCCAAATGATGTGATTCAGATGAAACCCCCAAGGGATCCATTCATTATAGTGAGGCATCAGAGTTACTCTGGACTCCGTTTGGCCTCTGTTCAGCAGTTCAAGTGCACAAAATTGTGGCGGACTGCACTTTTACAGTAACCTATAAAGACGAACACCACTGGATCACAGGTCAGACATCGTCCACAGTGCCTACATCAGGCTCATTATTTTTAGATGTTGATAGATAGGGCTTTCCCGAACATGGCGATACCGCATGTGTATTTTTTAAATATCTTTATTTTTAAAGGGAGTGATTTGAACTTTTATATTTTTCTATTTATTTTTTTCATATTTTTTACAACATTTTTTTTAACTTCTCATTCTTCTTGTTAGTCCCCATAGGAGACTTGAAGCTGTAATCGTCTGATTTGCTTTTGGTTCAAAACTAATAACTAAAACCAATCTTAATCCCCTAGCAAAAAAAAGCAGGGTTTACCAAAAATTGGGAGCAGATAACCACTGTGTGACAATTTTAGTATAATACGCAATAGAATACTGGACTGAGTTGCAGCTGAAATTTACTCCAGCTCATAGTTGGTGTAGATTTCAATTTCTGGTTTACAGATGCTCTAATGCACAAAGAAGTTCCAGGTTTATTAAGAGGCTCGCCACTTAGTAAATATTGCGCACATTACTCCGGCAGGCTTTTGGTTTAAGACTGGCCTATAAAACGTTAGACTTGATGAATTCCCTCAGAAACTACAATAAATAAAGCTATAAATTGCAGATACAATTTTTTTCCAAATCTTATGGAGTGCATTATAACATTTTTGTCTTGTTGGTCACACCCTTTTGCTGAGCCCTACCCACTTCTTTAAAAAAAAATATTGAGCTACAGTATACAGACAAAAAGTCCCAAAATGTTAAAAATTAACCCTTGCACCTACTTTTAGCGTAGAGGGAGTGATAGATTCTCCAGAGTATTTATTGAGTAAAGCAAAGGTGTTACTAAGTTTATGAGACCACCTCTCTCTTTACACCTCTTTTTTTGACTGCTACACCTACATTGTTAAGAATTATTATTATGTATTTCAAGCTTATAATATTGCAAAGTAATTCTAATTCTTGTTCTCCTTTGGAAGGCCATTCTGGGAGCGAGCATGCATTTTTTTTCAGCAACATTTTTATTTCTAGGTCAGGTTTAAAGAGAAGCTTTACATTAATTGGAATTCTACAAAATTTTACTTAGAAGTCACAGCCCTTGATTAGATTTAAGCCAAAGTGCTCATCTTGCGTCATCAGAAAAATCATTTCACTTTGAGAGTCAGATCGTCAAAGGCATCAAACATAAGTTGCAAAGAGAATGTGGTCCTATTTTTGGAAGAGAAAGAGTACTTATTTTTATCAATAAGGTTCTTAAAGAGAATGTGATACCAGAAAATGACCTGTTGTTTTAATCAGGTTTTTGTGTGAAATGTATTTCAAAGAAAATTGGTAATTTATGTTTGCAATATCATATGTTCTAAAAAGAAATTAGAATTCTTGCAATTTTTCACACTGGCCAATAAGCTTGATGTTAGACTGTAATATTATATTTCTTGTTCTTTTCAGGAGCCGCATGGACAAGGCAGAGATAAACTGGCTCTGACTCATTGAGGTATTCAAAAGAGCTGTATGCCCATAAATTTGGGTAAAGGGAGCGTGAGCGGGGTCAGCTGTGGCATCACTTATAGTGAATGGTGAATCCTATATTATCTGTTGCATTTGATGAGGGCCAAACATCCTGAAATACGTATCCGGAAGTGGAGTGTCTGGATTGCCATCTTACCCTAAGCCATATGGCAAGACTTGTTAGAGGGTTGATATTGATTTTTAAGATTGCTACATACAATAGAGATCACTAAAGAGGCTATTTGAATATGCAATTACCCCTTTAACTGTTTGAAAATGTGGATACTGCAAATGTTTGGCAGCCAGAACGTATTTATATATGTTTTTTTTCTCTCCCATATTCAAACAGCTATACATTTTTTTTTTATTTTAACCCTAGAATGCATACTTACTTTTTTGCTATTTTCTGCAAAACTACTTCAGTGCTTTTTTCATATCTTACTTTGCAATTTTGAAATAAACTTGTGAAAGTTATTTATTTGAGTTTCTCCATATGATTTGCACAAGGGCCTAAAAGGCCTGGGTTATGTGAAAGTGTATATTTCAGACGTCACGCATTCTAGGGTTAACATTACCATAGTTGGAATAGAAAATGTATATTTATTTTGCCCTCTTCCTGGCTGGTATAATTTGTGATACATTTTTTCAGTTGTATATAATGACCCAACAGATTGCGCTGTTCTATCCATCCTTCCAAAAAGAATACTGCACATTATAAGCTTTTATTGTAGCTTTGGGTAACGTATGCTACTGTACTATACGATAGTGTACACTGGAGGAGGTATACAATGGGAGATCCTCCTGATGTGTGTTCCTGACACTGACTGAAACTTTATGGAAATACCATATATGTCTACGTTATTTATTGTTAGGGTTATTCATTTACGTATATATAAAATAATGTGTTTTGTGTTGCACTTGCTCATGCATGGTTTTGTAACTGCTCATATGTGTAAGGCTAGTGGTGTTCTGGATATATCTCTTGAATCAGACAAAAATGTATTTAAAGGGATTGTTCAGTCTAAGGGTACGTGTCCACATTCCGGATGGCCGGTGCTTTGGACGGAGCGCAAAACCCGCTCCGCCCTCTTCTGTAGACGCGATGATGCCGGATGTGTTCATTGCACACATCCGGCATCATCGCACCCCACACATAGGGCCCTGTGTTTTACCTTGCGGTGGCGCAGCGGCGCCGCAAGGTAAACGGACATGCTGCGATCTAAAAAGACGCGCCGCATGTCCGGAATCGCAAGGCCGCCGGATGTGTGTTACCACGCATAGTGGAGACGGGATTTCATAAAATCCCCTCCACTATACTGTAACATCTGGATGCTGCGTGTTTGTGCTGCGGCTCTACGTAGCGTCAAACACGCAGCGTTTCCTGAACGTGGAAACATACCCTTAAATGAAAATTCTGCAGTCACTTGGTGTGAATTCAGACTTGTGAATCCTCCCAGCGCACGCACTGTACGCTGCAAAGATAGGCCGTTCTCTGCCCCGGTAACGGCGGTCAGGCATGAGATATGCATACTCCTGGGCAGAAGCAGTCTAGTGGGCGCAGACTCGCTCAATACAAGTGTACACACAGAGTGACTGTAGACTTTTCATTTTAGGCTAGACAACCCCTTTAACTGGATACACTGCTGTTTACATAGCTTGTAATGGGTGCAACATATATTGAATGGACATCTGTTTGATATCCATTTATGCATGTTTTCGACTGCCCCTGACTGGCATTGTGAAACCCGTGTCGGGTGTGTTTAATGGGTGAGCCCCTTTCATTTTGGCTGCCAGGAATGGATATACACTATTATCTATCTATATAATCGTCTAAGGGGTACTTCCATCTGTTTGTCTGTCAGTCTGTCTGTAACGGAAATCCCGCGTCGCTGGTTGGTCGCGGCCGGCAGGCGACAGGCTTAGTCCGGCCGCGAATTGGCCCCTCTCTACTCTCCTCAAGTCAGTGCCCCCTCCCTACTCCCCTCCAGTGCCAGTGTGTCGCCCCATCCTGGACCAACTTTTTACTATTGATGCTGCCTATTATAATGCCTATTATAATGTTAAAAATAATTACAAAAAATAAAAAATTGTGCTATTCTCACCTTCCGTCGTCCACCGAATGGGGGCGATGCTGCTGCCGGTCTCGGGACCGCTAAGTCATCTGGGTAATTTTGCAATGCATCACTGGGAACGGAAGCTGGTGGCAGCATCGCGTGGGTCGGGACAGCTTTGGTGGACGCCGGAGGGTAAGTATATAACTATTTTTTATTTTAATTATTTTTTTAATGGGGATATGGTGCGCACACTGCTATATAGTACATGGGCTGTGTTATATACTACGTGGGCTGTGTTATATACTGCGTGGCTGCTATATACTATGTGGGCAGTGTTATATACTGTGTGGGCTGTGTTAAATACTACTTGGGCTGTGTTATATACTACATGGCTGTGTTATATACTACGTGGGCTGTGCAATATACTATGTGGGCAGTGTTATATACTGCGTGGGCTGTGTTATATACTACGTGGGCTGTGTTATATACTGCGTGGGCTGTGTTATATACTACGTGGGCAGTGTTATATACTGCGTGGGCTGTGTTATATACTATATGGCTGTGGTATATACTACGTGGCTGTGTTATATACTACGTGGGCTGTGTTATATACAACGTGGGCAGTGTTATATACTGCGTGGACTGTGTTATATACTACGTGGGCTGTGTTATATACTGCGTGGGCTGTGTTATATACTGCATGGGCAGTGTTATATACTGCGTGGGCTGTGTTATAAAATACGTGGTATGTGGGCTGTGTTATATACTGCATGGGCTGTGTTATATACTGTGTGGGCTGTGCTATATATTACGTGGGCAGTGTTATATACTACGTGGCTTTGCTGTATACTATGTGGGCTGTGTTATATACTGCGTGGGCTGTTATATACTGCGTGGGCTGTGCTACATATTACATGGGCTGTTATATACTATGTGGCTGCTATATACTACGTGGCTGTGCTATATACTACGTGGCTGTCTGTGTTACGTGGGCTGTGCTATATACTACGTGCCTGTGCTATATACTACGTGGCTGTGTTATAAACTACGTGGCTGTACTATATCCTGCGCCCTGAACCCCCGACATCCTGTGCCCCGAACCCCCAACATCCTGCGACCAATCAGCAACCGGCGCAGTCTGGCCACGAATTGGCGCGGGATTTGAACCACGCTTCGCTGATTGGTTGCACCCGGCCGGCCGCGACCAATCAGCGATATTGGCATGGGATTTAACCCCCACTCACAGCGCGACGTACATACATACATATTGTAGAATACACGATGCGTTAGAATCGGGCCACCATCTAGTAACTACACTGTGTTCCAAATTATTATGCAAATAATATTTCCTCATATTTTCTCTAAATTACCTATCTGAATTGCAGTCATTGTTATTTTCCAGTCATCTACTATTCTAGTATAATCGCAATGTTTTGGAACAAACTGCCCATAAAAACAGTATCTTTTTAAAAAAAAATAAACACTCAAAATGCATGTTCCAAATTATTATGCACAGCAGAGTTTTCAACTTTTTTTTTTTATTTTGAACAAAAAATGGTCAATTGTGAAGTTATAAGCATTATCAGCTTATTACAAAATGAAATCAAACAGTTTTCAAGTGAAAACTTTATTCTAGGTGATGTTACATTTGCACATAGGACCCCTTGTTCGAAAGAAGCTTCTGAACTCTCTCGTCCATTGAATTTGTCAGTTTTTGGATGGTTTCTGCTTCAATTGTTTTGCATGTGGACAGAATACCCTCCCAGAGCTGTTGCTTAGATGTGAACTGCCTCCCGCCATCATAGACACTCCTTTTGGTGATGCTCCAGAGGGTCTCAATGGGATTAAGGTCAGGGGAAGATGGTGGCCACACCATAAGTTTGTCCTCTTTTATGCCCATAGCAGCCAGAGATGCAGATGTGTTTTTTGCAGCATGAGACGGTGCATTATCATGCATGAAAATGATCTTGCTGCGGAAAGAACGGTTCTTCCTCTTGAACCATGGCAGGAAGTGTTGTTTTAGAAACTCCACATAGATTAGGGAGTTCATCTTTACCCCTTCAGGGATCATAAAGGGGCCGACAATCTCTCTCCCCATGATTCCAGCCCAAAACATTACTCCACCTCCTCCTTGTTGGCGCCTTAGCCGTGTTTTCATGGGGTGTCCATCAACCAGCCATCCTCCACTCCATCCATCTGGACCATCGAGCGTTGCACAGCACTCATCGGTGAACAAAACAGTTTGGAAGTCAGTCTTCATGTATCGTTTGGCCCACTGGAGCCATTTCTGCTTGTGTGCAGTGGATAGAAGTGGTCGACAGGATGGCTTACGCACCTCTGAAGGACCCTGCATCTTGTTGTTCTCGGGACGTTGGAGGCACCAGCAGCTTCAAAAACTTGTCTGCTGCTATGACGAGGCATTTTTGCAGCTGCTCTTTTAACCTTACGCAATTGCCTGTTGGAAAGAGTCCTCAATTTTTCCTTATCAGCACGCACACGTGTGTGCTGGGAATCAGCTACATACTTCTTGATTGTGCGATGATTATGATGAAGTGTCTTCTTGGCAATGTTGATTGTAGTCATGCCTTGACCTAAATATTCCACAATTTGTTGCTTCTCAGCAGCCGACACATCTTTTTCTTTCCCATTTTGGCAAAAAAATGTAGGCTGCTTAATAATGTGGAACAGCCTTCTTAAGTAGTCTTGCCTTTATTTGGACACACCTGCCAAACTAATTTGCACAGGTATCTGCAATTGCTTTCAGTGATGTAAAGAGCCCTGACACACATCACCATCAATGAGTTTAAATGACAAACAAAAAAATTCTAACCTTATCACTCCTAAACTCTTTGTGCATAATAATTTGGAACACAGTGTAATACATTCATATATTGATTGACTTTTTAATTCAATACAATTTTCCCCTGGCATGCCATTTTTATTAATTGATTACATTTTATCTTTTCTACTTGGATTATTACTTCTAGGGTTTTTTTTCCCCCGTTTCATTTACCCACCAACACGTGTCAATTGTGTCCTCTGTGTTGGGACAATTATCATTATTAATTTTTTTTTAGTTTTAATCTTTTTTTTTTCAAAAAAAGTTATTTATTAATTTGATTCACTTTATCATTATTGGTCTCTCCCTCATATTTCCTATTGAATCTAATTTTTTAACGGATCAAAATAGCTTGGTTTGCTTTGAATTTAATCTATAAAAAAAAATAGAAGAACAACATTAACATCTATGGAAACAGTTTTTTTTTACATTTTTGGATTTTTTTTTGCAAATGGATGCAACATTCATGTTAAATGGATGTTTGCTTTAAAATGTATTAATTTGCATCAGTTTCGCAATGGATTCATGTTTTATTTTTATTATGCTATAAAAACTTGTAGCTGCAGCAGATTACAGAAATGTGTGAAGCTAACCTACAGGTGTGAGAACAGACATGTCCTGGCCTTTCTAATGCTCTACCTTCTCCACGTCATAGGTGTATTAACAATAAACATAACTCTATGGCGCTTTAGATTGTGACATAAAACTGTTGACTTCAATGAACAACAAGAAGTTTCAGGCTATGTGCACATGCTGCGGATTTTGCTGCGGATCTGCAGCGGATTTGACGCTGCGGATCTGCAGCAGTTTTCCATGAGTTTACAGTACCATGTAAACCTATGGAAAACAAAATCCGCAGTGCACATGCTGCGGAAAAAAACATGCGGAAACACAGCATGTCAATTCTTTGTGCGGATTCCGCAGCGGTTTACACCTGCTCCTCAATAGGAATCCGCAGGTGTAAAACCGCAGGTGGAATCCACACAAAAACCAGGGAAAAAACGCGGTAATTCCACGGTAAATCCGCAGTGCTGTTTTCCTGCGGATTTACCAAAATCAGTGCGGAAAAATCCGCACACCATTCCGCAGCATGTGCACGTAGCCTCAGTATACGCACCACATCATTGTTTGCCACCATTATACAGAATCAGAACTCCCTGCACTGCAAGCTGCTTCCTTCTGGTACAGATCCCTATATATAGATCACACCTGGATTTAATTGTTTCTCGTTAATCTTAGTCAATTATCCGAGCTTACATAAAGTTATAAAGAAACTCATGCTGAGATCTTTTCCTTTCATCTTTTTTTAACTTGGAGTTTCTGTTGATTTCCAAGCTGTAATTCACATTTCAATAAAGAATAATCTTTGATTTTAAGATGTAAGAAACACGCAGACTGTCAATTACGCCTATCATGTACAGTTTGTTACAGTATTTCTTTGTTTCAGTTTTAGTGGTAAAGTAGTAATTATATAAACACATAATGAAACAGTTTCACTTGGTTATAATATATCTCTGTTTATAGCATCTGTATTGGGCCATAGCAGAGGGTCCTCCTGGCTCTACGAGATTTATCTCCCAGGAGGACAAAGGAGCGGCCGTTTTACTTCATGTGCCGACATCACCTGTTGAAGGAGAGTTGTGAGTACCCCAGAAACATGGTTGGTTGATCCCATTGAAATCAGCGGGTTCAGAAAACCTTAACCAAATGTATGTGGAGGTCTTAAAGGGACTTTGTCAGCACAGAATAACTGTTTAAGTCCCGCCGCTCAGTGGTTCACAGAGGGGTCAATCATTCATATACACCTTCTTGTTTTCCAATTTCCACCTCCCCTCTTATTTGATTGACAGCTCTGGCTTCATAGGGCCAGAGAAGGATGGAGATGGATGGAAAACAAGCATCCAGTGCACAGAGCATTATGTACCACCATATAGACTCCATCAGAAACTGCCCTCTGCCGATACAGAAATATTCTTCCATAGAAGTGATAGTGAGTTCTTCCATATGTACTGAGTCTGATGAAACATGCCACAATTATTTTTTTTGTGGAAATTGATAGAAAAAAAGATCTTTGTGCATTTGAGGGCTCATAAAATAGAGCAATGGAATACGATAAGGTCAAGAGCCTGAAAGGTCCAGTGTCTAAACTCTAACGAATGATGACTTTTAAAAGTTTACTAAGATTCCATCACCCGCATAATATAAAAAACCCGTCACCACCTCTGTATTTTTCACCCACTCTTGGTTTTGGTTTACTAATACTGACCAGATACTGAACTTGTGAACATGGACTAAGAGGAACGTAGGACAGTATCATAGGCATCTTAAACATAGGACCAGAATCATCAAAGCTTTTATGCCAGAATTTTGGCTTATAAAGCATTGACAAGTCAAGGGATGATGGTGAACCCCTTTCGTCAAAGTTATGATGAGAGGCAGCGTTCCTTACGGCATAAATCTTACTCCAATCACTGAGTAAGATTTGTGGCAAGGTGCGAAGCTTGACTTTCTGATCAGGTTTTATTGAAGATGAGTTAATCACTGCAAGTTTTGTATCTTTGATCAGTTTTCCCATCTTATCTTATTTAGCAGAAAGGAAATAAACATGTTGTGTTTGTTCAGGAAATTAATTGTTGTTATTTATCTAGCACTGACTCCTGATGCTATGCTTGTACTGGCAGGTTTCCAGGCAAGCACAGGGATATTCAATTATGTTACTGTAAGTAAGATACACAAGCAAAGAAAACATAAGCCTTAGGGTACTGTCACACAGTGCAATTTTGATCGCTACGACGGCACGATTCGTGACGTTCTAGCGATATCGTTACGATATCGCTGTGTCTGACACGCTACTGCGATCAGACATCACGCTGAGAATCGTACGTCGTAGCAGATCGTTTGGAACTTTCTTTCGTCGCTTGATCACCCGCTGACATCGCTGGATCGTTGTGTGTGACAGCGATTCAGCGATGTGTTCGCTTGTAACCAGGGTAAACATCGGGTAACTAAGCGCAGGGCCGCGCATAGTAACCCGATGTTTACCCTGGTTACCAGCGTAAACGTTAAAAAAACAAACAGTACATACTTACATTCCGGTGTCTGTCCCCGGCGTCTCAGCTTCTCTGCACTGTGTGAGCGCCTGCCGGCCGGAAAGCGAGCACAGCGGTGACGTCACCGCTCTGCTTTCCGGCTATGGTGCTTACACAGTGCAGAGAAGCTGAGACACCGGAGGACAGACACCGGAATGTAAGTATGTACTGTTTGTTTTTTTAACGTTTACGCTGGTAACCAGGGTAAACATCGGGTTACTATGCGCGGCCCTGCGCTTAGTAACCCGATGTTTACCCTGGTTACCCGGGGACTTCGGCATCGCTCCAGCGCCGTGATTGCAAAGTGTGACCGCAGTCTACGACGCTGGAGCGATAATCATACGACGCTGCGACGTCACGGATCGTGCCGTCGTAGCGACGAAAATTGCACTGTGTGACAGTACCCTTACAGCCAGCCAGCAATATTGGTAATAGCTCAGATAGGAAAAAGTATTTAGTAGCAAAAAACAAAGTCTGACATGAGCAGCAGAATGCAAACATATAGATACTGTGTGATTACTAGCTACTTTATATCTGGTTTCTACAGCCAAATCCACATAAAATACTGGCCCAAAATTCCTCATTGGAGACATGGGGAATTCCTTGTAGAATAGTAAGCAGTGATTGGCTGCAATAAAGAGTCTTGCTAAATGGTAAATTCATATGTCAGGTTGTTGAGTTTGGCTAAGGTTTGACTAATGGTTGGTCTCATGATGTAAAGATTATAAGGGATAACTCAGGAGACTCTTTGCATGGAACAAGACAACTACAGGACACAGTCTTATAAGTAGTAAAGTCTATATTATCACACGGTGATTCAAACAGGTGCAGAGAGAAACTCAAGTCCACAACACTTGGTGTAAATATTAAACGCAGCTTAAGAGTCTATAGGAAACTTCAGAGGAAAATGCAATCAAGCAGAAAGTCTATGAAGCACAATTATTCTTGAGGATACTTGACACGAATAAGTCCTTGGTAGTCCAAACACAGATAGATATGCTTATAAGGCAGTTCAAATAATATCTTAGCACAACCAGGGAGGCCTGGGTAAAAGTCTCAGGTTTAAGCAGAGCAGCAACAGCTTACATGTCCAGCAAATGCAGATGGAAACAAACACAAGCAGCCAGATGGAGGATTACTGGAAACCAATGTATGCAGCAGAAACTCAGAGCTGAGTAGCAGGATCTCCACACAGGTTCACAGGAGCAGGTGCAGGTGCAAAGCCAGGGAGTCGTCAGGAGCTGGATGCAAGGCAGAATACTCTAGCACAGACTAAAGGCTGGGGTGGAGTTATATAGCAGGAAGACACAGTGCACATGAGACCAAAGACGCCATCTTGGAAAAGGGCAGTAATGCACAAAAGGTAATCAAAATGTTCAGAGTCCTGACACATGAAGACCGTGTTTCACAGACATGAATTTGGCCTTGAGAAAGTTCCTCACTTGGAACGAAACATCACCATCGTGACTTTGTGTCAATAAACTATAAAATCCTTTTGGACCTTGGAGTGCTGCCTTTATCCTTTTTGGACACGTATTTTGTCTAAGCTAGACCGGAACTTAAGTCAGAGATGAGCAAACATGACTGCAAGGCGGTAGACACAAAGAAACCCTATTCTGCTCAGCTAAGTTTGGGATAGCTAAAAAAAACCGCAAAGTTCTAGGGCTGATTCCAACTTTTTTTCTAGGCCCACATACAATTCATAATAATATGATTGTCTTTTGGACACTATGGTGGTAGTATTTGACACTATCAATGGATGATCTTATAATAGTGAAGATAATCCTGAACTACTGGCTAGTTGAAATATCTACCAAAGATTTGCTGGCCACATGTGACAGTTTTCTTACATGGTTTTCAAGTGATTTTCTTGAGCATTTTTTTCAAAACCAGAAATCACAAAACAGAGATAAATTTGCAAGAAAGCCAAGTAGCCTCATCATTAATGTACTGTGTATGAAATAAAACCATAGTTTGCAACTACTTCAATTGTGATCATTTTTAAACCTATAAAAGTATTCCGTGAAGGGAATTTGTCAGTAGGGTCAATCCTCTCAAGGCCATGTGCACACATTAACTATTTGGTGACTTTTTACCTCAGTATTTGTAAGACAAAACCAGGAGTGGTGAAAAAAATGCAAAAGTGGTGCACGTGTTTCTATTACACTTTTCCTCTGATTCTTCCACTCCTGGTTTTGGGTAGGAAATACCGAGGTAAAAAGTCACCAAATACTGAACATGTAAACGTGGTCTAAGCCATCTAAATTGACATACAGTTCATAAAAAGTTCAATAAAACAATACCTATCTGTGACCAAATATCTTATTCCAAAGAAATTCATGTTTTTCTTATGTACATGAGCTTGTAAGGTCTATAGCCGAACATAGATCTCCCAAGAATCTGCCTCCAGTGCTTATTTTAAAAAGGTAGAGTTACTAGTGTGAGGCATGTAATATTGTAATGGCTGCTTTCTGCTCACCTGATCTCACTGCAGAGCTGTGTATGATTATAGCTATCATAATACACGAGAGCTGAACGGGGAAGGTGCCATCAAAAAATTTTTTTTTCCAGCGATTGAAAAAATGTAAAGAATTAATGTTTACATTTTCTTAAAAAATATTATCATTTGTTTTTAATTTAGTAAAATATGAAAAATAATTTTAAAAGGTTTGGCATTTCCACTTTTAAACACTAGGGGGAGCAGCTAATGAAATTTCACAAAAACCTAGTGTACAACTAGATCACATTACTGCACTGCAGTAATTATGGGTGGAGTCTGCTGACATGGGTGTGATGTCACTCCTCTCCTCCCCTTCTGGTGTTTGCTAGGGGATGAGAGGATTCAGGAACACACTGTGCAGCCATTTTGTGGTGACTGCAAAGTTATACTGACAAGTAGACAGTCACCGAGGATGGCAGGCAGGAAGGATTCTGGGAGATATGTGGTGGAGGGAGCAGGGTGACAGCAGCACAGAGTATTTCAGGAGAGCAGTGTGCTGGTGTATGGATGCACCATGTTCAGTGCGCGGAGCAGCCAGGGATTTACATACAGTGCTGTCTTTTATACACATGGATGGACCGTCTCCTCAGAAATCCAGGAAACATTTCTGCTGATTGATGGCATGTTCTGATCCAGACTTTGCATGCAAAGACCCCAATCCCCTCCTCAGATCCTGTCCTGGAAATGTGTGAAAGCAAGGTGACAGGCGCAGTACAGGGTGATGCTGGGAACGAAATGTAGCCATATAGTAACGATAAACATGAGACCCCTCTCTTCAGCTGCCTTACCAGCCCTCCCCTGAAGGCACCTAACTGGAGGTCATGCTGCCCCCTCTATTACCCCAGACCCGCGTGCAGCTGCTCAACCGGAACCACCCTAGATTGGGTCCCCTTTCTGCAGATAATACTTCCATAGTGTTCTCACATAATACCGCCATATAGATCACACATAATATCGCCATATAGATCACTCATAATACCGCCATATAGATCACACAATACCGCCGTAGAGAGCACACATAATACTGTCCTATAGTTCTCACATAATACCATCATATAGATCGCAAATAACGACGCCATAGTGTTCTCACATAATACCGCCATATAGAGCACACATAATACCGCCATATAGAGCACACATAATACAGAGCACACAATACCGCAATATACTTCACACATAATACCGCCATATACTTCACACATAATACCGTCATATAGATCTCACATAATACCACCAGTGTTCTCACATATCGCCATATAGATCACACATAATACCGCCATATACATCACACCGCCATATACATCACACATAACGACGCCATATAGATCTCACATAATACCGCCATATAGATCACACATAACGGGGGAGAGGAGTGCATAGGAGAGGATTAGATACACAGCTCAGCATGCAGTATCACACAGGACAGTATTAGATACACAGCTCAGTCAGTATCATACAGGATAGGATTAGATACAAGGCTCAGCACAGTATCACATAGGATAGGATTAGATACATGGCTCAGCAGACAGTATCACACAGGATAGGATTAGATACACGGCTCAGCAGACAGTATCACACAGGATAGGATTAGATACACAGCTCAGTCAGTATCACACAGGAGAGGATTAGATACACGGCTCAGCACAGTATCACACAGGAGAGGATTAGATACACGGCTCAGCACAGTATCACACAGGATAGGATTAGATACACAGCTCAGTCAGTATCACACAGGAGAGGATTAGATACACGGCTCAGCACAGTATCACACAGGGTAGGATTAGATACAAGGCTCAGCACAGTATCACACAGGATAGGATTAGATACATGGCTCAGCAAACAGTATCACACAGGAGAGGATTAGATACACAGCTCAGCACAGTATCACACAGGATAGGATTAGATACATGGCTCAGCAGACAGTATCACACAGGATAGGATTAGATACATGGCTCAGCAGACAGTATCACACAGGAGAGGATTGGATACACAGCTCAGCACAGTATCACAGGATAGGATTAGATACATGGCTCAGCAGTCAGTATCACACAGGATAGGATTAGATACATGGCTCAGCAGACTATCACACAGGAGAGGATTAGATACACGTCTCAGCAAAGTATCACACAGGAGAGGATTAGATACATGGCTCAGTCAGTATCACACAGGATACGACTAGATACACGACTCAGCACACAGAATCACACAGGAGAGGATTAGATATACAGCTCAGCACACAGTATCACACAGGATAGGATTAGATACATGGCTCAGCAAACAGTATCACCCAGGAGAGGATTAGATGCATGGCTCAGCAGACAGTATCACACAGAAGAGGATTAGATACATGGCTCAGCAGTCAGTATCACACAGGATAGGATTAGATACACAGCTCAGTCAGTATCACCCAGGAGAGGATTAGATGCATGGCTCAGCAGACAGTATCACACAGAAGAGGATTAGATACATGGCTCAGCAGTCAGTATCACACAGGAGAGGATTAGATACACAGCTCAGTCAGTATCACACAGGAGAGGATTAGATACACAGCTCAGCAGACAGTAACACACATGGGAGGAGATACACTGCTCAGAGTCAGCACCACAAGGGATAGGATTAGATTACCTCTCCCCCTCCCCACTGATACTTACAGCTCCCTGCTGAGTCCTTTCTCCCTCCTTGGTCTCCTCCTCCTCCTCCTCCTATAGCTGCAGGGCTCCTGCGATTATCCTGGGAGCTGGAGCTCACAGAGGCAGTGTGAGCTCCAGGAAGATGGCGCCGATCTCCTGCCTCTGCTGTGATGTGGACGGCTCAGGGGGTGTGGCCAGAACACAGCAGGGAGCAGCTTATAATGCTAGGTATAGTGTCGGGAGCCGACCACAGACTCCTATGCCCAGGGCTGCCGTATTTGCAGAGTGTAAGTGTCGTGCAGCTTCACTTACACTCCTGCAAAGCAAAATGGTGGCGCCCAGTGGCTGAAAAAAAAATAATAATAAAAAAAATGTTAGTTAAAAAAAGGAAATTTGTATGAAAAATAATTGTTTATATAAACAATTATTTTTAATACAAAAAATGAAATGCGGCACCTTCCCTTTCTCATTACTAACACATCTGCAGTTGTAGCTGTCTTCTCATAGTGCTGTCAGCATTGCTATACTGTTTCTCCTCCACACTGGCTGCCTGTGAGATGGAAGCTGAAGAAGTGTTGGTTGTAATCAGGCTCAGCTCTGTAGTGAGATCAGGAGAGCAGACAGTCAGTCATTATATGTCTCACACTGATGAGAATCTGGGGGCAGATTCTTGGGGAGCTCTTTGTTTGGCCCAGAGATCTTAACAGATCATTTATGTATTTAGAAAAGAATGGATTTCTCTGGAATAAGATCAGATTGCAGATATCAAGATATAATTTTATTTTACTTTCTATGACCTTCATACCCTTAGAGATGATTTAATAGGGTTGATCCTACAGATTAATTTTAGATACTGATTTTAACAGACAGGCAGAATATTTGCAGCCCAACAAGTATGAAAATTAGTGGGTGTAAAATTTGGCATCTTCTAATGGAAGTAATTGGGTGGATTGTGAATTCTTTCAAGAGTTCAGACCAAACCTTAATCATGAACTGAAAGGCACAGTCTGAAATTACAATAAAAAATGGAATGATCATAAACTCTTAACAAGATGTGCTTGAAAGTGAACTGTGCATGTATTTACTTTGTACAGTTATTAAGCTTTAATTGGATAAAACTGAAAAATTGCCTAAGTTTATAACATGGAAGATAAAACCATGTCATGCAACTCAAGAGCAGTGGAATAAAGATATTAGTGTTAAAATTTATATAGCACTTACCATCAATGCAATAGTCAGAAACCTAGAAGCAATTTAACAGAATAGCAGGCCGTGCAGACTCTCTGCCTTTGAAACTACACACAACAGGAATTCCCGTGTAAAAAGAGGAAATTTAGGGAGCACCCATCACCTTCCTATAACTGCAGTTTTTATTACTAAAATCATTACCTGGAAATAAATTCACACCAAGAAAGCAGTCATGATGTCCAGAATCTACAAACGTGCAAAACTTTATTTACTAATAACAGGTATAAAACATAGCAAATGAGAAATCCCCTGCGCCAAACTCAACACATACAAAAGGACAGGTGGAGGGGCATGAGATTATACATTGGGGACACACTGGGGGCAATATGCTGGACACACTGGGGTAGATTGCTGGACACACTGGGGGCAATATGCTGGACACACTGGGGGCAATATGCTGGACACACTGGGGGCAATATGCTGGACACACTGGGGGCAATATGCTGGACACACTGGGGGCAGGATGCTGGACACACTGGGGGCAGGATGCTGGACACACTGGGGGCAGGATGCTGGACACACTGGGGGCAGGATGCTGGACACACTGGGGCAGAATGCTGGACACACTGGGGGCAATATGCTGGAGACACTGGGGCAGATTGCTGGACACACTGGGGGCAATATGTTGGAGACACTGGGGCAGATTGCTGGAGACACTGGGGGCAATATGCTGGACACACTGGGGCAGGATGCTGGACATTGGGGGCAGAGATGCTGGACATTGGGGCAGAGATGCTGGACACTGGGGCAGAGATGTTGGACACTGGGGCAGAGATGCTGGACACTGGGGGCAAAGATGCTGGACACATTGGGGGCAGAGATGCTGGACACATTGGGGGCAGAGATGCTGGACACATTGGGGGCAGTGTTATGGTCTGGTGATTAAGGAGCGACATGCGACTAGCTCTGAGCAGGTGGTAACTATACCGACCGCAGTTCCTGATCTTAACACAGACACTAGCAGTAGCCGTGGGATGTTCCTGTCACTCCCTGGACACCTCGTCACAGCCGGAGATCTAGCTACCCCTAAAGGTAGAAGCAGGAAAGCTATCTTGCCTCAGAGAAAATCCCCAAAGGATAGGACAGCCCCCCACAAATAATGACTGTGAGAGGAGAAGGAAATGACATACGTAGTATGAAACAAGATTTAGCAAAGGAGGCCACTACTAGCTAGAAAGAATTAGTACAGGACAGAACACTGTGCGGTCAGTAATAAAAACTAGAAAAAGTCCACCGCAGAGAAATGCAAAAATCTCCACACCTGACTAAAGGTGTGGAGGGCAAACTCTGCTGCCCAGAGCTTCCAGCTTAGCTGACTAGATACATACTGATAAGCTGGACAAATGAGCAAAACATAGAAAGTGCTAAACAACAAAGTCCACAACAAGTGAACTGCAAAAAGACAAGCAAGGACTTAGCTTTGCTGAAATGGTCAGAGTGACAGGGAAATCCTCAGCGAGCCATGACTCCAAGCTCAACAATTGACAACTGGCATTGAATTAGGGAAAAGGCCAGACTAATATAGCAGAGCCAGAAAGACGATCAGTGAAAACAGCTGCTGATGCTAAATCCAAGAAGCAGCCATACCACTCAAAACCACAGGAGGGAGCACAAGAGCAGAACTCACAAAAATGCTACTTATAACCACCGGAGGGAGCCCAAGAGCGGAATTCACAACAGGGCAGAGATGCTGGACACTGGAGGCAGAGATGCTGGACACATTGGGGGCAGAGATGCTGGACACATTGGGGGCAGAGATGCTGGACACTGGAGGCAGAGATGCTGGACACATTGGGGGCAGAGATGCTGGACACTGGGGGAAGAGATGCTGGACATTGGGGGCAGAGATGCTAGACACTGGGGGCAGGACTGGAGACAGATGGGGCAGGATTGGAGACATGGGCAGAATGTAGATATGGGGCATGATTGGAGACACGGGGCAGAATGAAAGACATGGGGCAGGATTGGAGACAGATCGTGCCGGATCATGGGGTAGGATGGATACGATGGAGACTGATGGGGCAGGATGGGGAGATCATATGGGGCAGGATGGATACTCATGAGGGCAGGATGGGAGAACATATAGCTGGAGCCGGGAATGAGATATATGGGGCCAGGATGGGGGGTATTATTATTACCATATGGACTAATTAAGGGATATTATTACTGCAGTGATGTATTTATTTTATTTTTTGAGGACACTGTTTTAAATGGTGGGGCGTTCCTGTTACTGTGTAGAGTGACACTATGTTGCCTCTTTTTATTCATGTGGTGTAATGTAGAAGTTGGGAAAAATTAAGTAATGTGTTCTGCAAGCGGAGCTCGAGATAACTGTGTTATTTCCTGCAGAGACGAGTCCTGGCTGGATGAAGTGATGGCGGTCTGTGCTGGATGAAAGATGAAGGACTTCACCTAGAGACGTCACTGGTGAGTCAGTGTTACCTATACATTGACACTATATATATATATATATATATATATATACTATATATACTGTATACTATATGCAGAGGTCTTGTGCACAATGTCACCGGTGATCACCGAATTACCTCTACACAGACACAGCATACTAAGTACAGATCTCCTGTGAATACTGGCACTTATGGTGATAGTATTGTGTTTTTTTTTTCTTCCTAACTGAAGGGTAAATTGACTAGATCAATGGATGTTTGACAGGTTATAGTTTCACACAGCAACTATTTTTCTGGAATAATCTGGTTCAGGTATATGATGACCCCGTCACATGACCCCGTCACATGACCCAGTCGCATGACCCCGTCACATGACCCCATCAAATGACCCCATCACATGACCGGGGGGTCCACAGTGTCTGAACAGCCCGGGGCCCTGGCTACCCTTTATCCACCCCTGGGGGCAGATAAATATTCTGGATGCACAGTTTGCACATTAAAGGGGGAGGGGATAAATATCTGAATGCACAGTTTGCACACAACAGGAAGAGGGGGATAATGTGCACAAATTGCATCCAGAATATTTATAGCCCTCCCCCACTAATGTGCAAATTGTGCATCCCGAATATTTATCTCCCTCTCCCAAGTAGCTGGATCAGCATTTTTTGGAACACATAAAAATTAGGGAGGTGGCAAGGGTACATGTTAAAAAAATTAAGTTAATTTTTGTACCACCGCCAGGCCTGGCTCACCGTCTTACATCTCCACAGACAGTGCTCCCCATTCATCACATGTGCAAATTGCAACTAATGGCTTCCGGGCCCTGCGAACAGCATTCATAGCAGATGAGCATTTCTGCTACACATAGCAGAGCTGAAGCACTGCTATGTGTAACACAAGCAATCAGAAGATCGCTCCTAATCAACACATTACCAGCATTAGAGACAGCTGTCTTGCATAGTCATCTTTATAATAGAATCCTGTCCACAGACTCAATTACTAATCAGTCGGACTCTAACTTCTACAACATGGGCAAGACCAAAGAGCCTTCTAAGGATGTCAGGGACAAGATCATAGACCTGCACAAAGCTAGAATGGGCTACAATACCATAAGTAAGACGCTGGGTGAGAAGGAGACAACTGCTGTTGCGATAGTAAGAAAATGGAAGAAATACAAAATGACTGTCAATCGACATTGATCTGGGCCACCATGCAAGATCTCACCTCGTGGGGTATCCATGATCATGAGGAAGGTGAGAGATCAGCTTAAAACTACACGGGGGAACTTGTTAATGATCTCAAGGCAGCTGGGACCACAGTCACCAAGAAAACCATTGCTAACACATTACGCCGGAAAGGTTTAAAATCATGCAGTGCCCACAAGGTCCCCCTTCTCAAGAAGGCACATGTGCAGACCCATCTGAAGTTTGCCAATGAACACCTGGATGATTCTGTGAGTGATTGGGAGAAGGTGCTGTGGTCAAATGAGACAAAAATTGAGGTCTTTGGCATTAACTCAACTCGCCGTGATTGGAGGAAGGGAAATGCTGCCTATGACCCAAATAACACCCTCCCCACTGTCAAGCATGGAGGTGGAAACATTATGTTTTGGGGTGTTTCTCTGCTAAGGGCACAGGACTACTTCACCACATCAATGGGAGAATGAATGGAGCCATGTACCCTAAAATCCTAAGTGGCAACCTCTTTCTCTCTGCCAGGACATTAACAATGGGTTATGGCTGGGTAAGGCAATGACCCAAAACATACAGCCTAGGCAACAAAGGAGTGGCTCAAAAATAAGCACATTAAGGTCATGGAGTGGCCTAGCCAGTCTCCAGACCTTAATCCCGTAGAAAACTTATGGAAGGAGTTGAAGCTCCGAGTTGCCAAACGACAGCCTCAAAATCTTAATGATTTAGAGATGATCTGCAAAGAGGAGTGGACCAAAATTCCTCCTGACATGTGCGCAAACCTCATCATCAACTATAAAAAACCGTCTGACTGCTGTGCTTGCCAACAAGTGTTTTGCCACCAAGTATTAAGTCTTTGCCAGAGAGATCAAATACTTATTTCTCACTGCAAAATGCAAATTAATTTATATAATTTATACAATATGATTTTCTAGGTTTTATTTTTGATATTCTATCTCTCAATGTTAAAATAAACCTACCCTTAACCCCTTCCTGACATCAGACGTACTATCCCGTCGAGGTGGGGTGGGCCCGTATGACCACCGACGGGATAGTACGTCATCACCGATCAGCGGCGCTCACGGGGGGAGCTCGGCCGATCGCGGCCGGGTGTCAGCTGCATATCGCAGCTGACATCCGGCACTATGTGCCAGGAGCGGTCACGGACCGCCCCCGGCACATTAACCCCCGGCACACCGCGATCAAACATGATCGCAGTGTACCGGCGGTATAGGGAAGCATCGCGCAGGGAGGGGGCTCCCTGCGGGCTTCCCTGAGACCCCCGGAGCAACGCGATGTGATCGCGTTGCTGCGAGGGTCTCCTACCTCCTTCCTGGCTGCAGGTCCCGGATCCAAGATGGCCGCGGCATCCGGGTCCTGCAGGGAAGGAGGTGGCTTACCGAGTGTCTGCTCAGAGCAGACACTTGGTAAGCCTGCAGCCCTGCACAGCAGATCGTCGATCTGGCAGAGTGCTGTGCACACTGCCAGATCAATGATCTGTGATGTCCCCCCCTGGGACAAAGTAAAAAAGTAAAAAAAAATTTTTTCCACATGTGTAAAAAAAAAAAAAAAAAAATTCCTAAATAATAATAATAAAAAAATATATATTATTCCCATAAATACATTTCTTTATCTAAATAAAAAAACTAAAACAATAAAAGTACACATATTTAGTATCGCCGCGTCCGTAACGACCCAACCTATAAAACTGCCTCACTAGTTAACCCCTTCAGTAAACACCGTAAGAAAAAAAAAAAAAAAACGAGGCAAAAAACAACGCTTTATTACCATACCGCCGAACAAAAAGTGGAATAACACACGATCAAAAAGACTGATATAAATATCCATGGTACCGCTGAAAACGTCATCTTGTCCCGCAAAAAACAAGCCGCCATACAGCATCATCAGCAAAAAAATAAAAAAGTTATAGTCCTGAGAATAAAGCGATACCAAAATAATTATTTTTTCTATATTTTAGTTTTTATCGTATAAAAGCGCCAAAACATAAAAAAATGATATAAATGAGATATCGCTGTAATCGTACTGACCCGACGAATAAAACTGCTTTATCAATTTTACCAAACGCGGAACGGTATAAACGCCTCTCCCAAAAGAAATTCATGAATAGCAGGTTTTTGGTCATTCTGCCTCACAAAAATCGGAATAAAAAGCGATCAAAAACGGTCACGTGTCCGAAAATGTTACCAATAAAAACGTCAACTCGTCCCGCAAAAAACAAGACCTCACATGACTCTGTGGAGCAAAATGTGGAAAAATTATAGGTCTCAAAATGTGGAGACGCAAAAACTTTTTTGCTATAAAAAGCGTCGCTGGTTTCACACTTGCGTTTTTGTCTGCAGCGTTTTTTGCACAAAAAAACGCATGCGTTTTTTCCCTATATTTAACATTGAAAACGCATGCGGTTTTTTTGTACGCGTTTGGTCGCGTTTTCAAACGCATGCGGTTTTTTTCTGCATGCGTTCATTTTCAGAAATACAACCTGCAGTATTTTCTTGCGTTTTTAAGCACATGCGTTTGCGTTAAAAACGCATGCATTTTTATCGAAAAAAAACAGAAAACACACTGAAAAGCCACCCACCACCATCAAGGTGATAAAGGGATCCAAACCCTAACCCTAACTCTACCCCTAACCTCACCCCTAACCGTTTAATGAACATTTTCTGACAGTCATAGTGCCACGTATTTCAGTGCCACGTATTTCAGTGCCACGTATTTCAGTGCCACGTATTTCAGTGCCATGTATTTCAGTGCCACGTATCACGTATTTCAGTGCCACGTGTTTCAGTGCCACGTATTTCAGTGCCACGTATCACGTATTTCAGTGCCACATATTTTAGTACCACGTATTTCAGTGCCACGTATTTCAGTGCCACGTATTTCAGTGCCACGTATTTCAGTGCCACGTATCACGTATTTCAGTGCCACGTATTTAAGTGCCACGTATCACATATTTCAGTGCCACGTATTTAAGTGCCACGTATTTCAGTGCCACATATTTCAGTGCCACGTATCACGTATTTCAGTGCCACGTGTTTCAGTGCCACGTATTTAAGTGCCACGTATCACGTATTTCAGTGCCACGTATTTCAGTGCCACGTATTTCAGTGCCACGTATTTCAGTGCCACGTATTTCAGTGCCATGTATTTCAGTGCCACGTATCACGTATTTCAGTGCCACGTGTTTCAGTGCCACGTATTTCAGTGCCACGTATCACGTATTTCAGTGCCACATATTTTAGTACCACGTATTTCAGTGCCACGTATTTCAGTGCCACGTATTTCAGTGCCACGTATTTCAGTGCCACGTATCACGTATTTCAGTGCCACGTATTTAAGTGCCACGTATCACATATTTCAGTGCCACGTATTTAAGTGCCACGTATTTCAGTGCCACATATTTCAGTGCCACGTATCACGTATTTCAGTGCCACGTGTTTCAGTGCCACGTATTTAAGTGCCACGTATCACGTATTTCAGTGCCACGTATTTCAGTGCCACGTATTTCAGTGCCACGTATTTCAGTGCCACGTATTTCAGTGCCACGTATTTCAGTCACGTTTAGGGTTAGGGTTAGGGGTAGGGCTAGGGTTGGAGGTAAAGTTAGGGTTGGGGCTAAAGTTAGGGTTGGGGCTAAAGTTAGGGTTAGGGTTTGGATTACATTTACGTTTGGATTAGGGTTGGGATTAGAATTATGGGTGTGTCAGGGCTAGGGGTGTGGTTAGGGTTACCGTTGGGATTAGGGTTAGGGGTGTGTTTGGGTTAGGGTTTCAGGTAGAATTGGGGAGTTTCCACTGTCCAGGCACATCAGGGGCTCTCCAAGCGCGACATGGCGTCCAATCTCAATTCCAGCCAATTCTGCGTTGAAAAAGTAAAACAGTGCTCCTTCCCTTCCGAGCTCTCCCGTGTGCCCAAAAAGGGGTTTACCCCAACATATGTGTTATCAGCGTACTCGGGACAAATTGAACAACAACTTATGGGGTCCAAGTTCTCTTGTTATCCTTAGGAAAATAAAAATTTGGGGGGCTAAAAATCATTTTTGTGGGAAAAAAAATATGTTTTATTTTCACGGCTCTGCATTATAAACTGTAGTGAAACACTTGGGGGTTCAAAGATCTCACAACACATCTAGATAAGTTCCTTGGGAGGTCTGGTTTCCAATATGGAGTCACTTGTGGGGGGTTTGTACTGTTTGGGTACATCAGGGGCTCTGCAAATGCAACGTGACGCCTGCAGACCAATCCATTTAAGGCTGCATTCCAAATGGCGCTCCTTCCCTTCCGAGCTCTGTCATGCACCCAAACAGTGGTTCCCCCCCACATATGGGGTATCAGCGTACTCAGGACAAATTGGACAACAACTTTTGGGGTCTAATTTATCCTGTTACCCTTGTGAAAATACAAAACTGGGGGCTAAAAAATCATTTTTGTGAAAATAAAAAGAATTTTTATTTTCACGGCTTTGCGCTATAAACTTTAGTGAAACACTTGGGGGTTCAAAGTTCTCAAAACACATCTAGATAAGTTCCTTGGGAGGTCTAGTTTCCAATATGGGGTCACTTGTGGGGGGTTTGTACTGTTTGGGTACATCAGGGGCTCTGCAAATGCAACGTGACGGCTGCTGACCAATCCATTTAAGTCTGCATTCCAAATGGCGCTCCTTCCCTTCCGAGCTCTGTCATACGCCCAAACAGTGGTTCCCCCCCACATATGGGGTATCAGCGTACTCAGGACAAATTGGAAAACAAATTTTGGGGTCCAATTTATTCTGTTACCCTTGTAAAAATACAAAGCTGGGTGCTAAAAAATCATTTTTGAGAAAAAAAATAAAAATTATTTTCACGGCTCTGCGTTATAATCTGTAGTGAAACACTTGGGGGTTCAAAGCTCTCAAAACACATCTAGATAAGTTCCTTAGGGGGTCTACTTTCCAAAATGGTGTCACTTGTAGGGAGTTTCAATGTTTAGGCACATCAGGGGCTCTCCAAACGCAACATGGCGTCCCATCTCAATTCCAGTCAATTTTGCATTGAAAAGTCAAATGGCGCTCCTTCCCTTCCAAGCTCTGCCATGCGCCCAAACAATGGTTTACACCCACATATGGGGTATCATCGTACTCAGGACAAATTGCACAACATTTTTTGGGGTCCAATTTCTTCTCTTACCCTTGGGAAAATAAAAAATTGGGGGCAAAAAGATCATTTTTGTGAAAAAATATGATTTTTTATTTTTACGGCTCTGCATTATAAACTTCTGTGAAGCACTTGGTGGGTCAAAGTGCTCACCACACATCTAGATAAGTTCCTTAGGGGGTCTACTTTCCAAAATGGTGTCACTTGTAGGGAGTTTCAATGTTTAGGCACATCAGGGGCTCTCCAAACGCAACATGGCGTCCCATCTCAATTCCAGTCAATTTTGCATTGAAAAGTCAAATGGCGCTCCTTCCCTTCCAAGCTCTGCCATGCGCCCAAACAATGGTTTACACCCACATATGGGGTATCATCGTACTCAGGACAAATTGCACAACATTTTTTGGGGTCCAATTTCTTCTCTTACCTTTGGGAAAATAAAAAATTGGGGGCAAAAAGATCATTTTTGTGAAAAAATATGATTTTTTATTTTTACGGCTCTGCATTATAAACTTCTGTGAAGCACTTGGTGGGTCAAAGTGCTCACCACACATCTAGATAAGTTCCTTAGGGGGTCTACTTTCCAAAATGGTGTCACTTGTAGGGAGTTTCAATGTTTAGGCACATCAGGGGCTCTCCAAACGCAACATGGCGTCCCATCTCAATTCCAGTCAATTTTGCATTGAAAAGTCAAATGGCGCTCCTTCCCTTCCAAGCTCTGCCATGCGCCCAAACAGTGGTTTACCCCCACATATGGGGTATCAGCGTACTCAAGACAAATTGTACAACAACTTTGGGGGTCCATTTTCTCCTGTTACCCTTGGTAAAATAAAACAAATTGGAGCTGAAATAAATTTTGTGTGAAAAAAAGTTAAATGTTCATTTTTATTTAAACATTCCAAAAATTCCTGTGAAACACCTGAAGGGTTAATAAACTTCTTGAATGTGGTTTTGAGCACCTTGAGGGGTGCAGTTTTTAGAATGGTGTCACACTTGAGTATTTTCTATCATATAGACCCCTCAAAATGACTTCAAATGAGATGTGGTCCCTAAAAAAAAATGGTGTTGTAAAAATGAGAAATTGCTGGTCAACTTTTAACCCTTATAACTCCGTCACAAAAAAAAATTTTGGTTCCAAAATTGTACTGTTGTAAAGTAGACATGTGGGAAATGTTACTTATTAAGTATTTTGCGTGACATATGTCTGTGATTTAAGGGCATAAAAATTCAAATTTGGAAAATTGCAAAATTTTCAAAATTTTCGCCAAATTTCCATTTTTTTCACAAATAAACGCAAGTTATATCGAATAAATTTTACCACTAACATGAAGTACAATATGTCACGAGAAAACAATGTCAGAATCGCCAAGATCCGTCAAAGCGTTCCAGAGTTATAGCCTCATAAAGGGACAGTGGTCAGAATTGTAAAAATTGGCCCGGTCATTAACGTGCAAACCACCCTTGGGGGTGAAGGGGTTAAAATTATAGATTGTTCATATCTTTGTCAGTGGGCAAACTTACAAAATCATCAAGGGATCAATTATTTCCTTCACTGTACAAGCTTGTAATGACCTGGATAATAATAATGGCAGGTCAGTTTTAGCATTTAGTGAAATAACAAATTGTGGAATTGCACTTTTTCTTTGCAATTTTACCACACTTGGATTTTTTTTCCCGTTTTCCAGGACACTAAATGGTAAAATCAATGGTGTCACTCAAAAGTACAACTCGTTCCATAAAAAACAAGCCCTCACACGGCCATATTGACGGAAAAATGGCTCTGGAAGTATGGGAGCAAAAAAAAACGAAAGATGGGGTTGTAAAGGGGTTAATCACATATCTAAAAAATGTTTAGACTGAGGAATAAGTAGTGATTTTTGTAATAAATAAAGATCTAGAAATCTAGAGATCGACAGGTTGTATGTAGTGATTAACGAGTATCCTCGTTACTCGAGATTTCGGAGCATGCTCGTGTGGTCTCCGAGTATTTGGATGTGCTTGTAGATTATGTTTTTGTGTCCGCAGCTGCATGATTTGTGTCTGCTAGACAGCCTGAATACATATGGGGATTCCCTATCAAACCGGCAACCCCCACGTTTATTCAGGCTGTCTAGCAGCCAGAAATCATGCAGCTGCGGAGACACAAACATAATCTGCGAGCACGCCCAAGATACTCGGAGAACACCGGAGCATCCTCCGAAATCTCGAGTAACGAGCACACTCGCTCATCACTAGTTGTAAGCACTCTTTAACATGAAAAAAAAGCAGGATGAGTCCAGCTGATAAAAAAGCTTGTCTTTATTCCAAATTCTTATAAAATAGTGACATGGCACCCATATGTGTTTCTCTTTAACATGACCAATGGCTCAGCAAATATTGTTACACGTACTAGTTGAGTCCCAATACTACCACTTTGTCCAATGCGCCATTTCTTGCATATTATACAAGCTATATTAGTTATCATATTGGAAAACATGTGTCTGGAATTAAAAGGGTTTATCTTATGCATGATAGTAAATGCGTTCTTTGCGAATGATCTTAGAAAAACAATAAACTTTGCAAATACCATTCATTTTCAAAATTGCATTATTTTCCTATTACAGGCGGCTGTTGATCAAGGCTGTCTAGTAGCAGGATTCTCCTCCTGTGGTCGAGCTTGCGCAGATGTTTATTCTGAAATAAGTGGGTTATGAGGAGCACCTATCACCCACTGTGAGAAGCGCTCATCATACTGCCCAGACAGGAAATCAGTGAATTATGTGAGGGAGAAAGTGTTGTCCTATGCAGCTGTCTGCCTGTACTATAGCCAATACCCAATAATGAGCGCTATTGTGACTGTGACTGCTGGTTTGTGTGTGCATGCACCAGATAGGTGCTTATCAGTCTGTGTGCACATAACCCATTTACTACAGAATAAACATCAGCGCATGCTCAACCACAGGAGAATTCTGCTTATAGATTGCTTATGTCATTAGCAGCCTGTAATAGGAAGATGAATTGTATTTGAAAAGTGTATTGTTTTTCCAAAGTCCTTAACACAGAATGCATATACTCTCATGGTAAAACCCCTTTAAGTTGGAGCTTAATGGTGGCTGTATTAGTTGTCACTGAATTCCAGTAAAGGGTGGCTCAGTGGTTAGCGCTATTGCTTTGCAGCGCTGGGGTCCTGGGTTCAAATGCCACCAAGGACAACATCTGCAAGGAGTTTGTATGTTCTTCC
Organism: Ranitomeya variabilis; assembly: GCF_051348905.1. Lineage (NCBI taxonomy): Eukaryota > Metazoa > Chordata > Amphibia > Anura > Dendrobatidae > Ranitomeya > Ranitomeya variabilis. The sequence goes on from NC_135237.1 coordinate 131,305,795, forward strand.
CATGTTTAGGTGGATTTCTTCCCACTCTCCAAAGACATACTGATATGGAATGTAGATTGTGAGCCCCAATGGGGACAGTGATAATGTCTGTGAAGCGCTGCGGAGTACGATGGTGCTGTATAAGCAAGCATAATAAATAAAAGTGGATTATAAGAAATGACTCAACAGTAAAAGCTACTAGAGACATATTGATTTGTGTTTTTGTTACTTCAAAGAAGAATAAATCTTTTTGGTGTCAGTAGAACAATGAAAGCAGTGACACAGCAAATCTAAACCATGATGTGATTTCACAATAATATATGTGTGATTGTTAAGGGAATGAGCTTTATAGTGCTGATGTCCCACAGTAATGTATGCATATTTATAGGCCACATCGAGTTGTGGTGACGTCACAATAGACTTTGTATCAAAGAAATGGTTGTTCGGAAAAGGACCCATTGGGGACAGAAGTGAATTGCCGGTTATTCAGGATATCTGGTTACTGGTAGATTGCAACAATTTATTATATCTTAAAATCTGACACATTGGGTCTCATTTATCAAAACCGTCTTAAAGAAAATTGGTTGCCCATAGCAAGTTGCCCATCAGAGCTTAGCTTTAATTTTTTTTACCTCCTAAAAGTCCGGTAGGATTTTCAAATTTCCTTTTTTACCTTGGCGTCTTACAAAAGCTATTACCGTAGTTATTTTATTTTTCTGTCAACATAGTGTGATGCAGTGACCCCTGTTACAGTTAGGGGGCACTGTATGTTCTCCTCAGAACATGCATGGAGGCGTATAGAGGCCATGGGAGTGCATAGCCATTGCAAGCGTTACTGTGATAGTGAGAAAGTGACCGGCATTATTGTAAATGGTCGGTATGTGTCGCAGAGGAGATCCTCTGCGCTATAAGCCAGTAATGTTGTTGTTCTGGGACCTGTAGTCCCACAAGTGTTTGTGTAGTTGTAAAAGGAGGCTTATAGGGTTAGTCGGAGAGCTGGGCGGGTCTGACTAACCACACACACCTCCCACCTGTGGGAGTGGCTACTGTGATATAATGTGACAGGTGTGGTCACATGGTTGGTGTGTAAGGTCCCGGATGGACCTGAAGGCTTGTGTGTTGGGAGGTCCTGTGTGTGGACCGGATCCTTGAATAGCACGCGGAGAGGCCACATACCTGAAGGCTTGTGTGTTGGATGGTCCTATGAGTGGACAAATGTCCTGAATAGCACACTGAGAGGCCGTGGACCTGGATGGCCTCTGTGTTGGAATGTCCTGGGAGTAGGACTGGATTCCTAAAGAGCACAGGGTGAGGCCATGGTCCTGCAGAACCTGTGATGGCTACTGTGTTGGGGAAGCTACCATCCTTCTGTGGGTCTGGAACTTTTGGGTGGCCTGGTGAGCAAGGCATGATCTGGGACGGTGATCCCAGTTAGGCAGCTTCCCTGGGAGAGAGGACTGACGAGGAGTCAGCGTGTGGAGCAGGAGCTCCTGTAAGGTAACTCCAGATAAAGGAGGTTATGGGCGGATGAGTATCTGCCAGTGGAACAGACTGTTAGTGCCTATGATGTTCCATGGAAGTTAATGAACTGTGTGGTCTCCAACGGTAACTGGACAAAGTGAGGTCTGACTTGTTTAGAGACTGCAACCTTATTTCGTGTAATGCTATGTGAGTAGACATTGATACGGCGCACGGACAACCCCGAGAACTGGTCAGAAGAGGACTGGCGGGAGTAGTGTCTGTCAAATGAAGGAAGCCGTGTACTATGAACTATGTGTGTGATGTGTAACATGGCGGTTTATGACGTGAAATAAACCGCATGGACTGTTTAATGGAGAAAATCGTGCCTGTGTGACTGAATCCCCTTGATAAGAGAGTGTCCCCAACACAAGCAGTAAGCGCTCTCTTAGAATAGTCATATAAGGGTTTTTTGCAATTTTGCTATTTATTTTTGTTTTTACGTTACTCCTTGCGTGGTAAAAATGGCCCTTTAGCATGATTCTCCATGTCAGCGTGATTATGGCGATACCAAATTTCCATAGATTTTTTAAAATTTATGTGGTGCAAAGATTTTGAATTTTGTAAAATAAAAAAAATCTGGTTTGTGCCGTCATTTTCTGACAAGTACAGAAGTCAATTAATTTTTACTCTTAGCTATTTAGGCTGATTGCACTCAAGGAACCTCTCAAAGATTTTCTGATTGTTTATGTTGTCAGCTCAATATTGCGCAAAGAATGAGTAATATAATTTCCTAGTATGGCAGCTGTGGACATTTATAAAAACATTGCCCATCATACACAATATTGTATTAGCCTTGGCTGCAAGCTTCAGTTCACTAATTAGATGTTATTTGCCATCTTCTCTGTTGATACTAACATCTTGTTATCTCATTACAGCGAAATTGTTTATGACATTTCCTCCAAACAGGTAATAGAATAAATAATACACATATATTAATTGCAAAACCTCCCCACTGCAATATTTTTTAGAAATTAAATTTATTTTTATATTTCTTGCCAGTAATTAAATGCTAATATTATTATCATTTTCCAGAGCATGCCAAGGTCATTTAGTACAAAAGTGAACAACTGCATGTTAATATCTATTTGTAAAGGGAATCTGTCACCAGGTTTGTCCTATGTAATCTGAGAGAAGCATGATGTACTGTCACAGACCTTGATTCCAGTGATGTGCCATTTGCTGGTCTGCAAAGTGTTAGTTTGATACAATCACAATTTTTCTCTTCTGCAGATCTAGCAGTGCTCAGAATGCTGAGCCCTGTATAACCCCGCCAACACCACTGATGGGCAGCTTTCTGTGTATACTAGAAGGAAGAAGGATCCAGCTCCCAGAGCTGCAAAGCTTGATAAAATATACGATTCTTTATTCCAAATTTGTTACAATAAGATGAGTATCAAAGACATGTATAGCACCAGTCCATGGTGTAGAAAAAAGGGTGGAACATGGGTAAATTGCTATTACCAGACACGTTTCGAATGCTACATGGGTTCTTAAACTTGGTTTGAGAATGCATACCAAGTTTATTGTGTCATCACAATTTGTATGAGCCTCCATTTATAAATTCCACTGCAGGGTCACCTGGCCGTGCAACTGTTGCGACACTACAACTCTCATCATGCTTGGACAGGTTGGGACAATGGGAGCTGTAGTTTGGCAACAGCTGCAGTGCCACACATGTTGTGCAAAACTGCTGTCCCCATACAAGAGCATTGCACAACCTGTGGACCTCCAGCAACAGATATCCCCCATAACAGTGTCAGCAGACATGTTATTAAATATTTTACCATATTTTTTTCCTATTTTCCTCCTCTGAAACCCTAGGTGCATCTTACGGTCCGGTGTGTCTTATAGTTCGAAAAAATACTGTAATAGTGCAAAGTGAGCCAACTAGTGGGCTATTCACATCACAGTCTTAGCTTCCCCAAAATGGTATTCAAATATACCGCTCAGCTGACTCATATACTTTAGGTCCAACTTAAACTATTCTTACTTTTTGTGTTGTGTATACTATTTTTGTAGAATGGTAGAAAAGTACAGCATACCACACCCACACGTTTCTATACCACTAAAATGACATATCTACCATAAAGCTGGTCATATGTAAGCATATTTCACCAGTAGAGTCTATGGGTCCGCCAAGTGGTTCCTTTTAAAAACTTTATTTGAAGTTTTCAAACATAGTTGCTGGGCGGATGCTAAGAACGTAGGTGATGTAAACTTAGACCTTAAACTAGATAGCCTAAGTAACGGCATGTGCCACTGTGTTAAATTTAACCCTTTTAACTGTATAATCTCAGATTAGAAAGTCTAACAATTAAACAGTTTTAGCAAATCTGCCCTATTAGGGAAGACTTATGAAAACTGGTGCAAAAAAGGTGGAGCAGGTGCTCATAGCAAACAATCAGGCCCAACCTTTCATTATTCAGAGGCACTTTCTATAATCAAGGAAGCAATCTAATCCATTCTTTCCTTAAAGGGAACCTGTCAAATGAAAAAAACGCTATTAACCTGCAGATATGGGGTTAATCTGGAGAATAATAGCATTCTGAACCTGCCCGGTGCCCACACTTAGACCCCTGCTGTCGGGAGGAAATTAACACTATTTAAGGTTTCAGTCATGGGGTTGGTGCCGGCACGAGTTCAGTCACCTATGTAGCGGCTGTAACCGATACCCTGGCATTGACTGACAACAGCTCAGAATTAGGGCCAGCTGCCATTAATACACAGAGCGATGACTGAACCTGTGCCGGCGTCAACCCCATGACTGCAATGTGAATGCTGCCAGGATAAGTAAAGTTCATATCCTCCCAACAGCAGGGGTCTAAGGGTACCGTTACACTAAACGATTTACCAACGATCACGACCAGCGATACGACCTGGCCGTGATCGTTGGTAAGTCGTTGTGTGGTCGCTGGGGAGCTGTCACACAGACAGCTCTCCAGCGACCAACGATGCCGAAGTCCCCGGGTAACCAGGGTAAACATCGGGTTACTAAGCGCAGGGCCGTGCTTAGTAACCCGATGTTTACCCTGGTTACCATCGTAAATGTAAAAAAACCCAAACAGTACATACTCACATTCCGGTGTCCGTCAGGTCCCTCGCCGTCTGCTTCCCGCACTGACTGTGAGCGCCGGCCATAAAGAAAAAGCAGAGCACAGCGGTGACGTCACCGCTGTGCCCTGCTTTCCGGCCGGCACTCAGTCAGTGCGGGAAGCAGACGGCGAGGGACCTGACGGACACCGGAATGTGAGTATGTACTGTTTGGTTTTTTTTACATTTACAATGGTAACCAGGGTAAACATCGGGTTACTAAGCGCGGCCCTGCACTTAGTAACCCGATGTTTACCCTGGTTACAAGCGAACGCATCGCTGGATCGGTGTCACACACACTGATCCAGCGATGACAGCGGGAGATCCAGCGACAAAATAAAGTTCCAAACGATCGGCTACGACGTACGATTCTCAGCGGGGTCCCTGATCGCTGCTGCGTGTCAGACACAGCGATATCGTATGGATATCGCTGGAACGTCACGGATCGTACCGTCGTAGCGACCAAAGTGCCACTGTGAGACGGTACCCTAAGTGCCGATGCCTGGCAGGTTCAGAATACCATTGACCTGCAGATTAGCCCTATATCAGCAGGTTAATAGCGTTTTTTCACATGACAGGTTCCATTTAAATTAATATGGTCTTATTCATGTTCCGGAATCCAGATATTATTTTCTTGAGGGTTTTTTTCTGCCAAAATATCAGATAATGCTTCATAATTTATATGCTTATGCTTTTTTATGGTGTAGGTCTGCGTGGTGTTGTTATGTTAGAATATCATCACTTGAGGCTTTGTGCTTTAGGATTTAGGTGACCAGCAGGTATTTGATTTGTCAGTACTTTGTGCCTGTTTTAAGCACATAGGATCCACACAAGCCATAATGTCCTATGTGATTCGTAAATACCTTATATTTTTAATTTCTTAATTTTTTTTAGATTTTAGCTCAACTTTTAAAGAGGTTGTCTGGGGATATCATGTTCATAACCTGTCACTTGGTTAAACCATCAATGATATTGTTGGCCCCCTCAAAAATAGTTTGGGTGAAATGGTGGAAGAGGATGAGGGAAAGGCCAATATGCTAAACTCCTTTTTCTCTTTAGTATTTATACAGGAAAATCCCAAGACGGATGACATGATCACGGATGCTAGAAATTCTTCACAAACTTCTCCACTAAATTCTCTGCTAAATTCTCCACAGGAAGTATGGTGCCTCCTCAAAATCACTGAAGTAGACAAATCCCTGTGCCCAGAAGGCATACACCCCCGAGTACTGCAGAAATTAAGTACAGTGGTTGACAGACCATTAATTTTAATATTCACAGACTCCATAATACCAGGGTCTGTACCACAGGACTGGCGCATAGCAAATGCGCTGTCAATATTCAAAAAGGGGACAAAAACTGAGCCTAGAAATTATAGGTCGGTAAGTATAACCTTGACTGTGGGTAGATGCTATCCTGAGGTATCTCAATAAGAATAACCTCATGACCCAGTGGAACACACTCGGATTGGGTCACAGTTAACAGTGCAGGTACCACAACAGTTAGTATTGGGCCCTCTTCTTTTTAACATATATATTAATGACCTTGTAGGAAGCATACAGAGTAGAATTGCAATATTTGCAGATGGCGATTGAAATTTAATGTAGATTAATGTAAGGTTCTGCACTTGGGAAGAGGAAATAAAATGTATAATTATGTACTAAATTGTAAAACACTGGTAAAATTGTTGCTGAAAAGGACTTGGATGTATGGGTGAACGGCAAACTCCACTTTAGTGATTAGTGTCAGGCAGCTGCTACCAAAGCAAATAAAATAATGGAATGAATTAAAAGAGGCATAGATGCTCATGAGGAGAACATAATTTTACCTCTATACTGTAATGTCTTTTGGGGCAACGGTGCTGTCCAGGTCTGACGCCAATACTGAGGTAAGAGCATTGGGATGGGTCTGACTATATACCTAAGTGGGTGACAGCCTGTGTACAGGGCTGCACGGCTCTCTTTTCTGTACAAACTTTACATCTGACTCAGTCTCCTCTTATACACTTTTTTGCATTATGCAAGTGATTTCTGTATACATATGGCGTTGGTAATGGACAGCACTGTTTGTTTTTGGTCTGTGCTACCTACCGTAACTGAATCTATATACTTGTGTCTCTAAAGTCTTGTGACATGTTTTGTTTTGTTATTTGTTTAATCTAATAAAATTTGGTATATTTTACTGGACTTGTACTCCAATTTTTTCTGGTTTTCTATACTGTAATGTCTGCCTGAGGCCACAGGCTCAGAAGATTGCCTCAGACTGACGTGGCACAAGCCACTCCATCTGGCAGACTCCAGAGAAATCACAATACCCTTTAACCCCTGTACAGGAATCTGGTTTTACAATAGGACCCAGTGAAATGCTACCATGGAAAGGCTCCCGTACCATGGTAGGAATGATTGCCAAGCAAGGTCAGAGCCGAGAGGTCACATCAAGGGCAAAACGAGGATCGATAGGCATAGTCAGATTAAACTTGGGGTTATTCACTTTGGAAAAACGAAGACTTAGGGGTGATCTTATTAAAATGTAGAAGTATATGAGGGGACAGTACAGAGTTCTTTCTAATGATCTTTTTACACTACGTCTAGAGGACTATGCGTACTAATGACTTGTAAACATGTATTTTGAGTTACACCATGGTAGGACTCAGAGGAGAATTTTTTTCAATAACTGGTTCACATACTTCATAGCTTAAATCTAAAAGTGAAAAAAACTTTTCAGAAAAAAGGAAGGAGAACATGATGAAAATTGAGAATTTGAATGACTCCTAAAATTAGGAAATTTTCATTATGAAATTTTTAAACGTTGGCTATGGTAGATTAATAATAATAATAATAATAATAATAATAAAAAAACAAAATTGTATCTCTATAGTGCCAACATATTCTGAAGCACTTTACAATTCAAAGGGAACTTGTACAAACAACATAATACATTACAAAGTAACACATAGTTCACCATATACCAAGAGGAAAAAATAAAGTACTTGTTATTTAAGGGCCAGCCATCAGGATAATAAATAGGGACAGTAAAATAACACTGCATAAACGGGTCACCAACCGGAATGTGTATAAGCACACATACAGTACATAGTGCTACTTAGTGCAAGGAAAAGAGAACAGGGGATAATTATTTAGATTAGGGAGGTGAAGTGATAGTCCAGTCTAAAGAAATGTGTTTTTAAGACATGCTTGGAACTGTGGGTACTCTGAATTAAAAGGATTGTCTGGGCTAGTGCAGCGCCCCAGAGTCCTGGTCGTTGCAGTATTGTCGCTCTTCCACCAGGGGGAGTGATGGTACGTCTGATGGTACTAAAGGAGTTCACCTGACCAGGTATCACAGTCACACACTACACTTCACACTCCAACCACCAGGGGGAGCAAAGGGTTCTATCTATTAGGCCACTCTTCACACTCGGGTAAAACTGGGGGTTGGATAGGAAGTTAGGAGAGAAGCTGCCTGGGTGAGACCCAGGGAAGACCTGTCAGGCAGACAGGGAGAGAAGGAGGAACATCTGAGCTGCAGACAGAGGTCCCTGTCAGGGGTGGGATCCTGACAGAGACATAGCAAGAGATAGAACGTTACGGAGCTGCGCCCGCACCTCATTGCGGCAGCATCCTAAGAAAGGACAAGAAGCGAAGTATACTGTGGAGAGTGAGAAACGAGATCACAGCACAAGGAGATAACACCGGGAGGAGGGTCTGCCCCGAGATCGGCGGCATCCTTCTGAGGCGCGTAGCCGGTGGCCGGAACACCGAGGGAGTAATAGGCTCTACGCATTACTTCAAACAACGGCAGGACAGTTAATTCCAAGTTGGCTGCCCAACCTTTAACCTAATGAAGACAACGGAGGCAAATTGTGGGAGAGGGGCGTCTCTAGGGTCCCTATAAAATAGCTCCAGGCCTACCCCATCATACGGATTGTCCTATCCATACCAACTGGGGGACGGAGAAAGAATATCAGAAACATACACGAGAGTTGTGAGGACTATCCCGTGGTGCTCAGCAGGGAAGTACTACAACACACAGGCGCTAGTAGGAAGGCTACTGATTTCCACCTGCAAAGGGAACTCTGGATGTGCCTTCGGACTGGCCGGATTCAGCCAGCCCTGTTAGCAGTGCTCTGGATTGTGGACGCTGAAGTCTACAGTAAAAGGTAAAGAGACTGCAACCCTGTGTCCTCGTTATTTACTGCGACCTACATCATCACCATCGACCTTACTGGGAAGCCCTGGGGACATACTTCACCTGTGGGAAGGTACACCATCTAGCTGCTATAACATCACCCCAGTGGACCCCTCAGCAGTGTCGGTCACCCTGACCGAAGACCACAGGTGGCGTCACGAACACTTGACAAACTACACCGCCTTTTAATTGGGTGTCCCTTAGCAGGGCCACGGACCGGGTCGGGCCACCGTGACATCCCCAGAACCGAGACAGAGGGACCTGGTATGAGTACCCCATTGCCCTGCACCTGGGGGCGATCCACTAGTGCATACTGGGGCAGCACGAGAGAATAGAACACATTAGCTCAGTATGTTTTATATCCACCAAAAAGCCAAGCTTAGCACATGGTTTTCGTCTTCCGGAACTTTTTAAGGCATTGTCTTGAGAATATTACAAATTAATCTGGAAGCAGGAAATGCCATAAAATAACAAATAGTAACAATATTGAACTTCAGAGATGACATGCCTATGCAATACATTTGTAGCCAATTACTGTGATGACATGCTGTTCATGCTAGCATCACTGATGAGGCCAGTGATTGGCTGTGGTTGCAACGAACATGAGGATGTAAAAAAAATAACACAGCGAGGACCACGCATGAATCATCTTTCGAGCAGTGGGGAATTTTACAGATGAATAATGTGTGACTTTTTTATTTAGATTTCCTGTTGCCAGATATATCTGACTAACTCTCGAAAAACCCTTTTGAGTAGACAATACTTATTATTATTGCTTATTATTATTGTGCCATTTATTCCATGACACTTTACATGTGAAAAAGGGTATAAATAATGGAAGACAAGTACTATAATCTTAAATAGTCCGACTGGTACAGAAGAGAGGACCCTGCCCACGAGGGCTCACAATCTATAAGGGATGGGTGAGGATACAGTAGGTGAGGGTAGAGCTGGTCATGCAGCGGTATAGTGAAGCAAGGGTTAGTACAGGTTGTAGGCTTGTCGGAAGAGGTAAGTCTTCAGGTTCCTTTTGCAGGTTTCCAGGTTTCCACCATAGACAACAGCCTAATATGTTGGGGTAGAGAGTTCCACAGTAGGGAGAAAGCACAGGAAAAATCTTGTATTCGATTGTGGGAAGAGGAGATAAGATCAAAGTAGAGAAGGCGATCTTGTGAGGATCAGAGGTTGCATGCAAGTAAGTACCGGGAGACGAGGTCACAGATGTATGGAGGAGACAGGTTGTGGATGACTTTGTATTCCATGGTTAGGGTTTTGAATTGGAGTCTCTGGGAAACGGGGAGCCAGTGCAGGGATTGACAGAGAAGAGAGGTCGGGGAATAACTGTGGGACAGGTGGATTAGTCTGGCAGCAGAGATTAGGATAGATTGGAGTGGTGTGAGAGTGTTAGAAGGGAGGCCACAGAGCAGGAGGTTGCAATAGTCGAGGCGGAAGATGATGAAGGCATGGACTAATATTTTTACAGATGAAGGAAAGATAATAAATTCTGTTTTGTCCTTGTTAAATTTTAGAAATCGAGCAGAGAAGAAGGATGAAATAAAGGACAGACATTGCGGGATTCTGGTTAGTAAAGAGGTGAAGGTTTAATAATTGCTGTCTTGAGATTATAGAACTTGGGACACAAATAAGTTGATTTTTTTTAATTAAAAGTCCAATATTTGGATTTTCAGTAATCCATTGAAAATAACCATATCAGTAAAGCTTAAAGGGAACCTATCACCCCGTTTTTTTCGGTATGAGATAAAAATACTGTTAAATAGGGCCTGAGCTGTGCATTACAATAGTGTAGTTTGTGGACCCCGATTCCCCACCTATGCTGCCGAAATACGTTACCAAAGTAGTCATTTTCGCCTGTCAATCAGGCTGGTCAGGTCGGATGGGCGTGGCTTCTTCCCCCAGATATTGCGTAGTTTTCCGTTGGTGGCGTAGTGGTGTGCGCATGTCCAACGTCCCCAATCCTGCACGGGGGGGTGAAAATAGCAGCGATGTCCGTTATTCCATTGGTGGTCGGTGGGCGCGGCCATCTTCCTTTGGCCGCGCGTGCGCAGAAGCGGCGCTCTGCTGGCCGCGGCTTCAGGAAAATGGCCGCGGGATGCCGCGCGTGCGCAGATGGAGATCGCGGCGGCCATTTTCCTGAAGCCGCGGCCAGCAGAGCGCCGCTTCTGCGCACGCGCGGCCAAAGGAAGATGGCCGCGCCCACCGACCACCAATGGAATAACGGACATCGCTGCTATTTTCACCCCCCCGTGCAGGATTGGGGACGTTGGACATGCGCACACCACTACGCCACCAACGGAAAACTACGCAATATCTGGGGGAAGAAGCCACGCCCATCCGACCTGACCAGCCTGATTGACAGGCGAAAATGACTACTTTGGTAACGTATTTCGGCAGCATAGGTGGGGAATCGGGGTCCACAAACTACACTATTGTAATGCACAGCTCAGGCCCTATTTAACAGTATTTTTATCTCATACCGAAAAAAACGGGGTGATAGGTTCCCTTTAATGTTGTCATCCAATGGCTGTAGTTATATAAATTAATATTATGGCCCACACTATGAGTGGAAGTCTTGAGAGAAATAAAGAGCATATCATGAAGGGAATACACCTAATCTAAATACAGCAGATAATTCTAAAAAATGTAACTTCAGGCAGAGGCATCTGCTGCTCCTTTACTCAATGAATCTTCTTGTTTGCTAGGCAACATTATGTATCTATGTATAGATATTGCGTCATTGTGTAATCTAATCCAAGAAAAGAGACATTCACCTGGGATGTAATTATGTGTTTCCGACCATAGGCTAGTTCCCTGGCATGACAATGTGCATCCTGTATTTTTGCATTAACCTGTAATGGTTACAAATGCCTCCTCACCTTCGCTCTGAACGCTCATCTGTTATTCATGAACCAAATGTGCAGATTGTGAGGGGTTGACACGCTTAGCTGCTTCTTCAGGTATACACGGTACACTTTGGTGGTGAAGCACCTGCTTTATTTGAGTCAGCAAACACCAAGGCAGGGTTCACAAAACAAAACAGAGCCTTTTTGGCTTAAGGGAAAAAATATAAAAAAGATCAATGGTAACCACGTCCTTTCCGCTGCAGGTCTCAACCTGCAGGCACCAGGCAATGTCGAATTGTCATGATTAAGGGAGCTTAGTCTCCAGAAACGTATTGAGATTCTTACCCATATGGTTTGTGCTGAAGTTTGTATCCTCCATGTTTAACTTTGTGAATAAAGGAAACTTTTTTTCACGGATTCGGTGAAGCTGGACATTTTCTTCACCAGGCAATGTCCTCCACTCCTCCTTGGAGCTACATGGGATTACTTCCTCTCCCAAGACACCACACCCACCAGGGCCGGACTGGCCATCGGGCACTTCTGGCAAATGCCAGAGGGGCCGGTGCCAGGAGTGGGCCGCTGCTGCTATCAGCGGCGCCAGGGCCGACTCCTCCCGCCAGCAACGACTCACCCCCCCGATCACCCGCCCCACCCTACATTCAACTATACCGGCATCTATGATGCCGGTACAGTTGAATACAATGATGGAGGAGAGAGCGTCTGCTGTCGCTCCCTCTCCCATCATTCCCCGCTCTGCCTTGCGATGACACTGCGGGTGCACGATGACGTCATATCATCGCACACCTGCTGTGTGGCCAGGCAGACTGCAGCTGCTGAGACCGGAGCCAGGAGCAGCGCAGGGTACGAGGAGAGGTGAGGAGAGTGGTTTTTTTTTAAATATATCAATGAGTGATAATTGGATTGTGGGGCAATTGGGGGGGCTGTATTACATTCTATGGGGGCTGTGCTGTATTACATTCTATGGGGGCTGTGCTGTATTACATTCTATGGGGGCTGGCTGCATTACATTCTATGGGGGCTGGCTGCATTACATTCTATGGGGCTGGCTGCATTGCATTCTATGGGGGCTGGCTGCATTACATTCTATGGGGGCTGGCTGCACTATGGCTGTATTACTTTCTATGGGGGGCTTTATTACATTCTATGGGGCTGGCTGCATTACATTCTATGGGGGCTGGCTGCATTACATTCTATGGGGGCTGGTTGCATTACATTCTATGGGTCTGGCTGCATTACATTCTATGGGACTGGCTGCATTACATTCTATGGGGGCTGGCTGCATTACATTCTATGGGGGCTGGCTGCATTATATTCTATTGGGGGGCTTTATTACATTCTATGGGGGCTGGCTGCGTTACATTCTATGGGGGCTGTGCTGTATTACATTCTATGGGGGCTGGGCTGTATTACATTCTATGGGGGCTGTGCTATATTACATTCTATGGGGGGGCTGTATTACATTCTATGGGAGCTGCATTATATTCCATGGGGGGTTGTATTATATTCTGTGGGGAGGTGGGCTGTATTACATTCTATGGGGTGCTGTATTATATTCTATGGGGGACTGTATTATATTCTATGGGGGCTGTATTACATTCTCTGGGGGCTACATTATATTCTATGGGGGGCTGTATTATATTCTATGAGGGGTGATTGTGTAGCGCCCCCACTGCCGCAGGGCCGAGGGGTACCCGGTACCGGGCCTCTGAGTCTCTGCTCTGGGGTTGTCACGGTGGCTAGACCCGGTCCGTGACCCTGCTGAGGGGCGCACAATGAAAGGTGATGGTATGGTGCTGATGTTATGGTGCGGTGTAGTGCCGGTCGCGGTCAATAACGAGGACACCAGGTTGCAGTCTCTTTACATCTTTACTGAAGGCTTCTGAGTCCTCAATCCGGAATACGGTTAACAGGGCTGCGCAAGTCCGGCCGGTCCGATGGCACCTCCAGAGTTCCCTTTGCAGGTGGAAATCTGTGCCTACCTTCCTGCGCTTGTGTGTTGTGGTCCTCCCCTGCTGTGCTTACGGGATAGCACCCACAACTGTTGTGTCTGTTTCTCGTGTTCCCTCACAACTCGATTCTGATGTTCTCCCTCTACGTCCCCCTGATCTTACGGTTAGGACGCACCCGTATGACGGGGAGGCTCGGAGCTTTTCCGGGACTCCAGCGTCGCCCCACTCCTGTTGTTACCCCCCTGTGTCTTCCTGGGTCTGGGTGAGACAGCCCGCCTGTAACTGACTGTCCTGCCGTAGGTTTGAAGTTTGGCTTGGAGCTCTATACTTCCTCGGCGTTCCGGCCACCGGTTATGCGCCTCAATAGGATGTTGCCTCGTCTTACAGCACGACTCCTACTGGTATTCTCCTTGTTGCGTTGATCTCGTTTCTCACTCAGCACAATAAACCTCGCTTCTTGTCCTTTCTTAGGGTACCGCCGCTATATCGTGCAGGCGTGGTCCCATAACGTTCTCTCTGGTTGCTAGGCCTCTGTCAGGATCCCACCCCTGACAGGGACCCCTCTGAATCTTCCCCTACAACACCCTCTGCCACAAGGTGTTGCCTGGTTCCAACCCAGTCAGCTTTCTCCCTAACTTCCTGCCTAACCCCCAGTTTTACCAGACTGTGAGGAGTGGCCTAATGAATAGTACCCTTAGCTCCCCCTGGAGGCCAGACTGTGAAATGTATTGGTGTATGTGCTATCTGGTCAGATGAACTCCTTCAGTGCCATCAGACGTACCATAGCCCCCCTTAGCGGCGGAGCCACAGTACTGCAACGACCAGGACTCTGGGGCGCTGCACTCCCCCCCGGTTAAATCCAGTACTCCTGGACTGGGAAGAAAACAACAATACATGTCAGCAAAAAGACATACAATTTTGAAAATGCAAGTACAAGTAAACTTTTTTAACAGAGCTTCCCTTTATGGGAGGTGAGGACACTTGAACGTTACAAATATGGTTAAATACTTTAAATAACAGACTATAAATAACTTTTCTTACCCAACCGGGGATTCTACTCAGTGCAAAACTTTGAACCATAATTTAACATTGCCTTTAAGGACGTACTCGCTAAATCCACTAAAGACCTTCTTATAATCACATTATAAGGCTAATTAACTTTTATGCATTCTCCTTCTTTAAATCTGCAGGACCGCCTGTCCTAACTGCTCCAGACCTACTGCCTCTCCTTTCTGTACAGGACCGCCCCTTTCCGCCCGGGCCTACTGTCCTTCCACTACTATACACAGTATAGAACATATCATTTTTCTTTCAGTTAAAGATCACTGAGCCATCTCTATATGGCTCCTAAGAGGACTCACCACTAACCCCTACGGGTTCACTTCCTGTCCTCATTCTTCTATTAACATTATTAAACATTTCTTACAATCAACTAGTTAGCTACACTTAACTTTCACATATCAGCATTATCAGTACTTTCTTTCAAAACATCATCATTCTTTAAGTGCTTTTGATGAACATCCCCTTTAAGAGGGGACCAAGTCTCTATGAGGTAGTGCAACTTCTCAAGCTGCAAGTCTGTTTGCAGTAAGGACTCCGGTAATGCCTTCAAAAACAGTATCTTCGCAAAGAGTCCTTTTCTTGTATAAAACCAGTAGAGAGCACCTTTAAGAAGGTGCAAACTATTTACAATATTATTTTTTGAATCATTCACCGTCCATGATTAGGTAGTCTTTATAACATGGGTGAACAGGGAGCAAAAAGGAAAATAAAAGCAAAAATAAAAGCAATAGGGATCCCGGGTAAACGAAGGGATCCCTTTAAGAATAACCCTAGTCGGGTTTAAAGCAGCAAAAAGCAGGGAAACAAACAGTTAACTATTTACATATCCATGGCATCGAGGTTTACTCTCGCTCTGGCGGCCGTAGCTCCGCATAGACCTCGCTCGGCAAGGTGATCGGCGAGATCGGGGCCTTTAAGAAGTGCTCCATACCCGTGGCCCGATCCCAGGGTGTAGGGCGCCAGAGTCTATAGGTCCCAGGGAGAGGGGGTACCATGACGGGGCCTATCAGCAAGTCCTCTGCTGGCGAGGCAGGGTCGTTCTTCATACCTGCTTCAGATGCGGTCCCTCCGGTGCCGATCTGCTCCGTCTCCGCTGGGGTCTGGAACGCTAGTTGCAGGGCCTTGCGCTGCGGCGTTGTCATCTCCGTTTGCAGCATCTCGCTTTCTGGCAGGGCCTTGCTTTCTGGCTTCGAAGCGCTGGAACTTCTTTCTTGCTCCGGACCAGACGAGGCTGCCAACAGACGTCTGATGAGGCTCCCGATGAAGGTCTTCTTCCACCCGGCCTCAGTGCTCAGCTGCGTTCGCCGGAGTTGGTCGCTGAGCTCATCCACTCCGGCCGGCAGGAAGTCAGTATCAGCGGTGGAGGCCTCGTTGTGGTGCCCCTCCGGGTAGCTGGGGGAGTCCTCTGCTCCTACCCCACGCTCCGGCTCCGGGTGGCTCGCCATAGCGTCCTCCATGTCGCTCACTTCTTCTTCCTGGTTCTTTTCCCGCTCTCTCCTTCGTGGGCGGTTTCGCTTTCGTTGTCTCCGCCCCCCATTGAGGATCAGTAGGCGGATCTCGGCTGCTGACGGACACGTCCTCAAGGGGCAGAAATATTTAGACTGGGCGGCCATTGTCTTTCGCGCTCTTCAGCTTGTCTACGCCCACTCCACGCCCTTCTTCTTCTCCTGCGCTCTCCTTAGCGCTGTAATGGCGGCGGTTTTGGCGGGAACTTCTGGCTGCAAGTGGCAATACACAGTCTTTGCAATAAGTCACAGTCCAAGCACAATAAATCACAGTTCCAAGGCACACATGACCTGATTCTTCAGGCTTAAGTAGATCCTGTTCGTGACGCCAAGTTGTAGCGCCCCCACTGCTGCAGGGCTGAGGGGTACCCGGTACCGGGCCTCTGAGTCTCTGCTCTGGGGTTGTCACGGTGGCTAGACCCGGTCCGTGACCCTGCTGAGGGGCGCACAATGAAAGGTGATGGTATGGTGCTGATGTTATGGTGCGGTGTAGTGCCGGTCGCGGTCAATAACGAGGACACCAGGTTGCAGTCTCTTTACATCTTTACTGAAGGCTTCTGAGTCCTCAATCTGGAATACGGTTAACAGGGCTGCGCAAGTCCGGCCGGTCCGATGGCACCTCCAGAGTTCCCTTTGCAGGTGGAAATCTGTGCCTACCTTCCTGCGCTTGTGTGTTGTGGTCCTCCCCTGCTGTGCTTACGGGATAGCACCCACAACTGTTGTGCCTGTTTCTCGTGTTCCCTCACAACTCGATTCTGATGTTCTCCCTCTACGTCCCCCTGATCTTACGGTTAGGACGCACCCGTATGACGGGGAGGCTCGGAGCTTTTCCGGGACTCCAGCGTCGCCCCACTCCTGTTGTTACCCCCCTGTGTCTTCCTGGGTCTGGGTGAGACAGCCCGCCTGTAACTGACTGTCCTGCCGTAGGTTTGAAGTTTGGCTTGGAGCTTTATACTTCCTCGGCGTTCCGGCCACCGGTTATGCGCCTCAATAGGATGTTGCCTCGTCTTACAGCACGACTCCTACTGGTATTCTCCTTGTTGCGTTGATCTCGTTTCTCACTCAGCACAATAAACCTCGCTTCTTGTCCTTTCTTAGGGTACCGCCGCTATATCGTGCAGGCGCGGTCCCGTAACGTTCTCTCTGGTTGCTAGGCCTCTGTCAGGATCCCACCTGTCATGAATCCCCAATGGCTAGGGATAGCACAGGATAAGCAAAGTATAATAAATATCGGACGAGCTCTAGGGTGATGGAACCTGGGCTGACCGCTGCCCTACGCCTGACAAACGCAACTAGAGATAGCCAGGGAGCGTGCCTACGTTGGTTCTAGACGCCACGCACCAGCCTAAGAGCTAACTAGTACTGCAGAGAAAACAAAGACCTCACTTGCCTCCAGAGGAATTAACCCCAAAGATATAGTTGCCCCCCACATGTATTGACGGTGAAATGAGAGGAAGGCACATACATAGAGATGATGTATATAGCTTTAGCAAATAGAGGCCCGCTGAAAACTAGAAAGCAGAATGACACAAAAGGGGACTGAGCGGTCAGCAAAAAACCCTAATCAAAAAAACCATCCTGAGATTACAAGAACCCATGTGCCAACTCATGGCACATGGGGAGAACCTCAGTCCACTAGAGCAACCAGCTAACAAAGAGACATTCTAAGCAAGCTGGACAAAAAACCAAACAACTGAAAATCAGCACTTAGCTTATCCTGAAAGATCTGGGAGCAGGTAGGCAGGAACCAAACAGAGCACATCTGAACACATTGATAGCCGGCAAGGGAAATGACAGAGAGACCAGGTAAAATAGGAAACACCCAGCCTCTGATGGACAGATGGAAACCAAAGGCCGCAACCCACCAAAGTCACCCAGTACCAGCAGTAACCACCAGAGGGAGCCCGCAAACAGAATCCACAACAGTACCCCCCCCTTGAGGAGGGGTCACCGAACCCTCACGAGAACCCCCAGGGCGATCAGGGTGAGCTCTATGGAAGGCGCGGACCAAATCAGTCGCATGAACATCGGAGGCGACCACCCAGGAATTGTCCTCCTGACCATAACCCTTCCACTTAACCAAATACTGGAGTTTGCGTCTGGAAACACGAGAATCCAAGATCTTTTCAACAACATACTCCAATTCTCCCTCCACCAGCACCGGAGCAGGAGGCTCGACTGAAGGAACAACAGGCACCTCATACCTCCGCAACAATGACCGATGGAACACATTATGAATAGCGAACGATGCTGGGAGATCCAAACGGAAAGATACAGGGTTAAGAATCTCCGAGATCCTATAAGGACCGATGAACCGAGGCTTGAACTTAGGAGAAGAGACCTTCATAGGGACAAAACGAGAAGACAACCACACCAAGTCCCCAACAAGAAGTCGGGGACCCACGCGGCGACGGCGATTAGCAAACTGCTGAGTCTTCTCCTGAGATAACTTCAAATTGTCCACCACCTGATTCCAAATGTGATGTAGCCTGTCCACCACCACGTCCACTCCAGGACAATCCAAAGACTCCACCTGACCAGAGGAAAAACGAGGATGAAACCCCGAATTACAAAAAAAAGGAGAGACCAACGTGGCCGAACTAGCCCGATTATTAAGAGCAAATTCGGCCAGTGGCAAAAAAGCAACCCAGTCATCCTGATCAGCAGAAACAAAACACCTCAAATAAGTTTCCAAGGTCTGATTAGTTCGCTCCGTCTGGCCATTCGTCTGAGGATGGAATGCAGACGAGAAAGACAAATCAATGCCCATCTTGGCACAAAACGTCCGCCAAAATCTAGACACAAACTGGGATCCCCTGTCAGAAATGATATTCTCCGGAATCCCATGCAAACGAACCACGTTCTGAAAAAACAAAGGAACCAACTCAGAGGAGGAGGGCAACTTAGGCAAGGGCACCAAATGAACCATCTTAGAAAAGCGGTCACACACAACCCAGATAACGGACATTTTCTGTGAAACCGGGAGATCAGAAATAAAATCCATGGAAATGTGCGTCCAAGGCCTCTTCGGGATGGGCAAGGATAACAACAACCCACTAGCCCGTGAACAGCAAGGCTTAGCTCGAGCACACACTTCACAAGACTGCACAAAGGCACGCACATCCCTAGACAAGGAAGGCCACCAAAAAGACCTGGCCACCAAGTCTCTTGTACCAAATATTCCAGGATGACCAGCCAACACAGAAGAATGGACCTCGGAGATGACTCTACTGGTCCAATCATCCGGAACAAACAGTCTTTCTGGTGGACATCGATCCGGTTTATCCACCTGAAACTCCTGCAATGCGCGTCGCAAGTCTGGGGATACGGCGGACAATATTACTCCATCCCTAAGGATACCAGCAGGCCCAGTGTCTCCAGGAGAGTCAGGCACAAAACTCCTGGAAAGAGCATCTGCCTTCACATTCTTTGAACCTGGCAGGTATGAAACCACGAAATTGAAACGAGAAAAAAATAACGACCAACGAGCCTGTCTAGGATTCAAACGCCTGGCAGACTCAAGGTAAATGAGATTCTTGTGATCAGTCAAGACCACCACGCGATGTTTAGCACCCTCAAGCCAATGACGCCACTCCTCAAATGCCCACTTCATGGCCAAAAGCTCCCGATTACCCACATCATAATTGCGCTCGGCGGGCGAGAATTTTCTAGAGAAGAAAGCACATGGCTTCATCACCGAGCCATTAGAACTTCTCTGTGACAAAACCGCCCCCGCTCCAATCTCGGAAGCATCAACCTCCACCTGGAAAGGAAGTGAAACATCTGGTTGACACAACACAGGAGCAGAAGAAAACCGGCGCTTAAGTTCCCGAAAGGCCTCCACGGCCGCAGGAGACCAATCAGCAACATCAGCACCCTTTTTAGTCAAATCAGTCAAAGGTTTAACAATACTGGAAAAATTAGCAATGAACCGACGATAAAAATTAGCAAACCCCAAGAACTTCTGAAGGCTCTTAACAGATGTAGGTTGTGTCCAGTCACAAATAGCCTGAACCTTAATGGGATCCATCTCAATAGTAGAAGGAGAAAAAATGTACCCCAAAAAAGAAATCTTCTGGACTCCGAAGAGACACTTTGAGCCCTTCACGAACAGAGAATTGGCCCGCAAAACCTGAAACACCTTCCTGACCTGTAGAACATGAGACTCCCAGTCATCAGAAAACACCAAAATATCATCCAAATACACAATCATAAACTTATCCAGATATTCACGGAAAATATTGTGCATAAAGGACTGAAAGACTGACGGAGCATTGGAGAGTCCAAAAGGCATTACCAAATACTCAAAATGGCCCTCAGGCGTATTAAATGCGGTTTTCCACTCATCACCCTGTTTTATCCGCACCAGATTATACGCACCACGAAGATCTATTTTAGTGAACCACCTAGCCCCCTTAATGCGAGCAAACAAATCAGTAAATAATGGCAATGGATACTGGTATTTGACTGTAATCTTATTCAGAAGGCGATAATCTATACAAGGCCTCAGGGAACCATCTTTTTTTGCCACGAAAAAAAAACCTGCTCCCAGAGGGGACGAAGATGGACGAATATGTCCCTTTTCCAAGGACTCCTTAATATAATTCCGCATAGCAGTATGCTCTGGCAGTGACAGATTAAATAAACGACCCTTAGGGAACTTACTGCCAGGAATCAATTCTATAGCACAATCACACTCTCTATGGGGAGGGAGCGAATTGAGCTTAGGCTCCTCAAAAACATCCCTATAATCCGACAAAAACGCAGGGATCTCCGAAGGAGTAGATGAAGCTATAGAAATCGGAGGTGCATCATCATGAACCCCGTGACATCCCCAGCTTAGCACAGACATTGTTTTCCAGTCCAGGACAGGATTATGAGTTTGTAACCATGGCAGACCAAGCACTAGTACATCATGTAAATTATACAGTACAAGGAAGCGAATCACCTCCTGATGAACGGGAGTCATGCGCATGGTCACTTGTGTCCAATACTGTGGTTTATTCATAGCCAATGGTGTAGAATCAATTCCTTTCAGAGGAATAGGAGCTTCCAGAGGCTCTAGACTAAAACCGCAGCGTTTAGCAAATGACCAATCCATAAGACTCAGGGCAGCGCCTGAATCCACATAGGCATCGACGGAAATGGAAGACAGTGAAAAAATCAGAGTTACAGACAAAATGAACTTAGACTGCAGAGTATCAATGGCAAAAGATTTATCAACCCTTTTTGTGCGTTTAGAGCATGCTGATATAACATGAGCTGAATCACCACAATAAAAACACAAACCATTTTTCCGCCTATAATTTTGCCGTTCACTTCTGGACTGAATTCTATCACATTGCATAGTCTCAGGTGCCTGTTCAGAAGACACCGCCAACTGGTGCACGGGTTTGCGCTCCCGTAAACGCCGATCAATCTGAATGGCCATAGCCATAGACTCATTCAGACCTGTAGGCGCAGGGAACCCCACCATAATATCCTTAATGGCCTCAGAAAGACCATTTCTGAAGTTTGCAGCCAGGGCGCACTCATTCCACTGAGTAAGCACCGACCATTTCCGAAATTTCTGACAATATATTTCCGCTTCATCATGCCCCTGAGAGAGGGCCAATAAAGCCTTTTCAGCCTGAATCTCTAGGTTAGGTTCCTCATAGAGCAATCCCAATGCCAGAAAAAACGCATCCACACTGAGCAATGCAGGATCCCCTGGTGCCAATGCAAATGCCCAATTCTGAGGGTCGCCCCGTAGGAACGATATAACAATCTTGACCTGTTGAGCAGGGTCTCCAGAGGAGCGAGATTTCAAAGAGAGAAACAATTTACAATTGTTCCTGAAATTCAGGAAAGTAGATCTATCTCCAGAAAAAAACTTTGGAATAGGAATTCTAGGTTCAGACATGGGAGTGTGAACAACGAAATCCTGTATGTTTTGAACCTTTGCCGCGAGATTACTCAGGCTGGAAGCCAAACTCTGGACATCCATGATAAACAGCTAAGATCAGAGCCATTCAAGGGTTAAGAGGAGGTAAGAAGCAGCTAGACAGCAATTAAGGGCTAGGCAGCAAAACTCTGAAGGAAAAAAAAAAAAAAAAATTTTCCTTGAACACTTCTATTCCTCCTGCTTCAGCCCAAACAATTAACACTTTGTGGGCCGGCTATACTGTCATGAATCCCCAATGGCTAGGGATAGCACAGGATAAGCAAAGTATAATAAATATCGGACGAGCTCTAGGGTGATGGAACCTGGGCTGACCGCTGCCCTACGCCTGACAAACGCAACTAGAGATAGCCAGGGAGCGTGCCTACGTTGGTTCTAGACGCCACGCACCAGCCTAAGAGCTAACTAGTACTGCAGAGAAAACAAAGACCTCACTTGCCTCCAGAGGAATTAACCCCAAAGATATAGTTGCCCCCCACATGTATTGACGGTGAAATGAGAGGAAGGCACATACATAGAGATGATGTATATAGCTTTAGCAAATAGAGGCCCGCTGAAAACTAGAAAGCAGAATGACACAAAAGGGGACTGAGCGGTCAGCAAAAAAACCTAATCAAAAAAACCATCCTGAGATTACAAGAACCCATGTGCCAACTCATGGCACATGGGGAGAACCTCAGTCCACTAGAGCAACCAGCTAACAAAGAGACATTCTAAGCAAGCTGGACAAAAAACCAAACAACTGAAAATCAGCACTTAGCTTATCCTGAAAGATCTGGGAGCAGGTAGGCAGGAACCAAACAGAGCACATCTGAACACATTGATAGCCGGCAAGGGAAATGACAGAGAGACCAGGTAAAATAGGAAACACCCAGCCTCTGATGGACAGATGGAAACCAAAGGCCGCAACCCACCAAAGTCACCCAGTACCAGCAGTAACCACCAGAGGGAGCCCGCAAACAGAATCCACAACACCCACCCCTGACAGGGACCCCTCTGAATCTTCCCCTACAACACCCTCTGCCACAAGGTGTTGCCTGGTTCCAACCCAGTCAGCTTTCTCCCTAACTTCCTGCCTAACCCCCAGTTTTACCAGACTGTGAGGAGTGGCCTAATGAATAGTACCCTTAGCTCCCCCTGGAGGCCAGACTGTGAAATGTATTGGTGTATGTGATATCTGGTCAGATGAACTCCTTCAGTGCCATCAGATGTACCATAGCCCCCCTTAGCGGCGGAGCCACAGTACTGCAACGACCAGGACTCTGGGGCGCTGCAATTGCATCATACTCTATGAGGGGGCTACATTATATTCTATGGGGAGCTGCAGTATACTATACGAGGAGGGCTGCATTGTATTCTATGGAGGGGCTATATTATATTCTATGGGGGGCTGCATTATGCTCTATGAGGGGGCTACCATATATGCAGAGGCTGCATTATACTATATGAGGGGGCTGCATTATATTCTCTGGGGGGTTACATTATACTCAGGGAGCTACAATATATTCTGTGGGGTGGCTGCATTATACACTGGAGTGGCATCATTATACTATATGTGGGCTGCATTATACTCTATCGAGGACTATGGGGAATACATTATACTATATGAAGAACTATGGGGTGCATTATACTATGGGGAGTGAATTGTACTATATGGATGACAATGGCGGTGCATTATACTATATGGAGCACTATGAGGAGTGTATTATACTGTTTGGAGGACTGTGGCAGTACATTATACTATATGGAGGACTGAGGAGTGTATTATACTATATGGAGGACTGAGCATTGTATTTTAATATATGGA
The DNA here is from genome assembly GCF_051348905.1 of Ranitomeya variabilis. Classification (NCBI taxonomy): domain Eukaryota; kingdom Metazoa; phylum Chordata; class Amphibia; order Anura; family Dendrobatidae; genus Ranitomeya; species Ranitomeya variabilis. The sequence continues at coordinate 131,329,719 of NC_135237.1, forward strand.
GGACTATGAGGAGTGTATTATACTATATGAAGGACTGAGGAGTGTATTATACTATATGGAGGACTGAGGAGTGTATTATACTATATGGAGAACTGAGGAGTGTATTATACTATATGGAGGACTGAGGAGTGTATTATATCTCCAGGAAGCAGATATGTTGTGAAATTGGATTCTGGGCTCCCCCGGTGGCCACTGGTGGAATTGAACTTGTGTGCATCATCCTCTCTGTTCACCTGTTCCCATCAGGATGTGGGAGTCTCTATATAACCTTGCTCCTCTGTCAGTTTCATGCCGGTCAACAATGTAATCAGAAGCCTTTCTTTGCATGTTCCTGCTACTAGACAACTCCCAGCTAAGTTGGACTTTCGTCCTAGTTTGTTTTTGCATTTTGTTCCAGTTCACAGCTGCTGTTTCGTTACTGTGTCTGGAAAGCTCTTGTGATCTGAAATTGCCACTCTGGTGTTATGAGTTAATACTAGAGTCTTAAAGTAATTTCTGGATGGTGTTTTGATAGGGTTTTCAGCTGACCATGAAAGTGCCCTTTCTGTCTTCCTGCTATCTAGTAAGCGGACCTCGATTTTGCTAAACCTATTTTCATACTACGTTTGTCATTTCATCTAAAATCACCGCCAATATATGTGGGGGCCTCTGTCTGCCTTTTGGGGAAATTTCTCTAGAGGTGAGCCAGGACTGTATTTTCCTCTGCTAGGATTAGTTAGTCCTCCGGCTGGCGCTGGGCGTCTAGGGATAAAACGTAGGCACGCTACCCGGCCACTGTTAATTGTGCGGCAGGTTTAGTTCATGGTCAGTTTAGATTCCATCTTCCAAGAGCTAGTTCTTATATATGCTGGGCTATGTTCTCTCGCCATTGAGAATCATGACAGTTTGACCGGCCCAAAAGGGTTAAATTATTGGCTGAGAAAGGAGAGAAAAAAGAAGTCTGCTGAAATTTTTTTTTTTTTTTCTCTAGTTCTGAGTGTGCTCATAATTGAATCACTTGCTAGTCTGCCTATACTGCAGCCTTCCTCTCTTTCTCTCCTTCTAATCCTTGAATGGCTCTGTGTTCACCTGTTTGAAATGGATCTTCAGAGTGTAGCTACAGGTTTGAATAATCTCGCCACGAAGGTACAAAATTTGCAAGATTTTGTTGTTCATGCACCTATGTCTGAACCTAGAATTCCTTTGCCTGAATTTTTTTCAGGGAATAGATCTTGCTTTCAAAATTTTAAAAATAATTGCAAATTGTTTTTGTCCCTGAAGTCTCGCTCTGCCGGAGATCCTGCACAGCAGGACAGGATTGTAATTTCCTTGCTCCGGGGCGACCCTCAAGATTGGGCTTTTGCATTGACACCAGGGGATCCTGCGTTGCTCAATGTGGATGCGTTTTTTCTGGCCTTGGGGTTGCTTTATGAGGAACCTCATTTAGAGCTTCAGGCGGAAAAAGCTTTGATGTCCCTATCTCAGGGGCAAGATGAAGCTGAAATATACTGCCAAAAATTCCGTAAATGGTCTGTGCTTACTCAGTGGAATGAGTGCGCCCTGGCGGCGATTTTCAGAGAAGGTCTCTCTGATGCCATTAAGGATGTTATGGTGGGGTTCCCTGTGCCTGCGGGTCTGAATGAGTCCATGACAATGGCTATTCAGATCGATAGGCGTCTGCGGGAGCGCAAACCTGTGCACCATTTGGCGGTGTCTACTGAGAAGACGCCAGAAAATATGCAATGTGATAGAATTCTGTCCAGAAGCGAGCGGCAGAATTTTAGACGAAAAAATGGGTTGTGCTTCTATTGTGGTGATTCAACTCATGTTATATCAGCATGCTCTAAGCGTACTAAGAAGCTTGACAAGTCTGTTTCAATTAGCACTTTACAGTCTAAGTTTATTCTATCTGTGACCCTGATTTGTTCTTTATCATCTATTACCGCGGACGCCTATGTCGACTCTGGCGCCGCTTTGAGTCTTATGGATTGGTCCTTTGCCAAACGCTGTGGGTATGATTTGGAGCCTTTGGAAGCTCCTATACCTCTGAAGGGGATTGACTCCACCCCATTGGCTAGTAATAAACCACAATACTGGACACAAGTAACTATGCGTATTAATCCGGATCACCAGGAGATTATTCGCTTTCTGGTGCTGTATAATCTACATGATGTTTTGGTGCTAGGATTGCCATGGCTGCAATCTCATAACCCAGTCCTCGACTGGAAAGCTATGTCTGTGTTAAGCTGGGGATGTAAAGGGACTCATGGGGACGTACCTTTGGTTTCCATTTCATCATCTATTCCCTCTGAGATTCCTGAATTCTTGTCTGACTATCGTGACGTTTTTGAAGAACCCAAGCTTGGTTCACTACCTCCGCACCGGGAGTGCGATTGTGCCATAGATTTGATCCCGGGTAGTAAATACCCTAAGGGTCGTTTATTTAATCTGTCTGTGCCTGAACACGCTGCTATGCGAGGCTTTGTGTTGGGGACTTGGTGTGGTTGTCTTCTCGTTTTGTCCCTATGAGGGTCTCTTCTCCTAAGTTTAAGCCTCGGTTCATCGGCCCGTACAAGATATTGGAGATTCTTAACCCTGTGTCCTTCCGTTTGGACCTCCCTGCATCTTTTTCTATTCATAATGTTTTTCATCGGTCATTATTGCGCAGGTATGAGGTACCGGTTGTGCCTTCCGTTGAGCCTCCTGCTCCGGTGTTGGTTGAGGGTGAGTTGGAGTACGTTGTGGAAAAGATCTTAGACTCCCGTGTTTCCAGACGGAAACTCCAGTATCTGGTCAAATGGAAGGGATACGGTCAGGAGGATAATTCTTGGGTGACTGCCTCTGATGTTCATGCCTCCGATCTTGTCCGTGCCTTTCATAGGGCTCATCCTGATCGCCCTGGTGGTTCTGGTGAGGGTTCGGTGCCCCCTCCTTGAGGGGGGGGTACTGTTGTGAAATTGGATTCTGGGCTCCCCCGGTGGCCACTGGTGGAATTGAACTTGTGTGCATCATCCTCTCTGTTCACCTGTTCCCATCAGGATGTGGGAGTCTCTATATAACCTTGCTCCTCTGTCAGTTTCATGCCGGTCAACAATGTAATCAGAAGCCTTTCTTTGCATGTTCCTGCTACTAGACAACTCCCAGCTAAGTTGGACTTTCGTCCTAGTTTGTTTTTGCATTTTGTTCCAGTTCACAGCTGCTGTTTCGTTACTGTGTCTGGAAAGCTCTTGTGATCTGAAATTGCCACTCTGGTGTTATGAGTTAATACTAGAGTCTTAAAGTAATTTCTGGATGGTGTTTTGATAGGGTTTTCAGCTGACCATGAAAGTGCCCTTTCTGTCTTCCTGCTATCTAGTAAGCGGACCTCGATTTTGCTAAACCTATTTTCATACTACGTTTGTCATTTCATCTAAAATCACCGCCAATATATGTGGGGGCCTCTGTCTGCCTTTTGGGGAAATTTCTCTAGAGGTGAGCCAGGACTGTATTTTCCTCTGCTAGGATTAGTTAGTCCTCCGGCTGGCGCTGGGCGTCTAGGGATAAAACGTAGGCACGCTACCCGGCCACTGTTAATTGTGCGGCAGGTTTAGTTCATGGTCAGTTTAGATTCCATCTTCCAAGAGCTAGTTCTTATATATGCTGGGCTATGTTCTCTCGCCATTGAGAATCATGACACAGATACCAGTGAATATAACGGTGGAAGAGTGAGACATCGACTCCCTCTTTCACCATTCAGTCTGTGCAACTGAGAGTTTCAGCGCAGCAGATGCGATGATGTCACTAGATCGCACCTGCTGTGGAGCCTCAGTTTGCACAGAGCAAAAACTGAAGCAGTTTGCCTGTGGAACGGGGCTAGAAGAGTAATGTTTTATTTTAATTGTCAATCATCCGTTGTGGGGCAAATAGTATGTTGGGCCATCATACTGTATTGAGGGACTTTGGGGGTATCATGCTGTGTTGGGGGGCATCTCATTGTGTGTGCGGGCATCATACTGTGAGTGGGGCTGTAGGATTCAGCATACTATATGAGCTGTGGGATCACCATACTTTGTCAGGGAATGTCTAGGAGCATCTTACTATGTGTGGGGACATCAGAATTGTTTTTGGGGGAGCTGTTGCTCATGGAACACGGGCTGAATAACAGCAGCAGTAAGATTTACTGCTATTTATAGATTTTATAAAAAGCAGTGCATTATATTGGTTTGATCTGTTCAATAGTAAGCAATAAAATTAATAGTAGTACAATAATATAGTAAAATTAGAATCTAATAAAATTTGTTTTAGCATATAGGTTGCCCTCTGCAACTATCACGGTCTCCCATGTGGCCTCTCAGAAAAATTAATTGGCCAAGCTTGCTGTAGAAGCATAGGGAGAATATCTGTGAGCTTTTAAGTCTCTTTGGTGGCCAGTACAAAGTGAATTGTGTTGTGAATTCTGTTCTTGGGCTCCCTCCGGTGGTTGTTGGTGGTAGTGCAGTTGTCTCTGGGTTGTAATCCAGGGCAGGTGTTTCTGCTGATTGCAGCTCTACTAGGTATTTAGGTGTGCAGGATCCATTAGTCCTTGCCAGTTGTCCTTTGTTTTTGGAGGGATTGCATCTCTGTCTGGCTCCTTATGCCCTGCTGTCAATTCAGCTAAGATAAGTGTCTGTTTTTTTGTCTCTGCAGCACACATGCAGTGTGCTTTACAATTCAGTGCAATTCATTGTGTTTTTGTCCAGCTTAGACTTTGTTTGGATTTTTCAGTCATGCTGGATTCTCTGGAGATGCAGATATACATTCTATGTCTTTAGTTAGATGTAGAATATTTGTATTATCTGCTGTGGATATTTGTAGGGTTTTAATACTGACCGCTTAGAATTCTGTCCTATCCTTTTCTATTTAGCTAGAAGTGCCTCTTTTGCTAAATCCTGTTTTCTGCCTGCATGTGTCTTTCCTCTTATACTCACAGTCAATATTTGTGGGGGGCTGCCTATCCTTTGGGGTTCTGCTCTGAGGCAAGATAGAATTCCCATTTCCATCTATAGGGGTATTTAGTCCTCCGGCTGTGTCGAGGTGTCTAGGATGTGTTAGGTACACCCCACGGCTACTTCTAGTTGCGGTGTCAGTTTAGGGTTTGTGGTCAGTACAGGTACCACCTACTCCAGAGAACGTCTCATGCGGCTCCAAGGTCACCGGATCATAACAGAATTGTAGAAGATAATTTTGAGCTGATTCATTTGTCTTAGGAATATACTGTAGAATAATGAACTTTTGAATGCATATTCCAGGCAAATATATCTGTTCTAAACTGTGTTGCTATAGGCATAGGAAGATATGGTAACACTGTATATCTCAGTGAGTAGAAATCCACTTGTAGGCACAGAACACTTGCAGGAAGATTTGTTCACTTTATTGACAGCTGCCAGAGGGTACCTGTTATGATAGTGTGGCAACTCACTCAGGAAAATAGATAACACTAAAAACTGCAACTGACCCTGCCGGTTCCTGTACAGACTAGAGGATGGCAACTCGGACCTATGCTACTTGAAAGACCATTGAGTGCTTAACGTTCCTTTTAAAGAACTGGAGGGCAGAGCAGAGCGCAAATTACCTATAGAAGGTAAAGTGTGCTATAATAGAGAGAGATCCCAGAGTAGATAAAACAAACCATGAAATACAAAATAAAGGATTAAGTACATACTGTTAGAGAATATGCCGCATACTTCCTAAAAAGAAACAGAAGATAGGTGCAGACAAAAGAACATAAACCGCAAAGAGATAAACCCTAGCTCATCTTTCACTGACTGGCTTAAACTACAGCAGTATGACTGGACATCCAAATGACACTCTCACCAGCAGTAAATATCAGCATGGGGAAAGTAAAGCCACAACTGAAAGGGATAGGGCAGACAAATTAGTAAATGAAAACAGCTGTTACCCCAAAAAAGGCTGAAACAAGAATAGCGAAAACTAAATACCTGGAGAAAAGGTGTATCTGCTTGTCGGAAAGAGAAGTCAACTGCAAAGCAAAGGTTCAAGGGTATGAACCCAGATGCATGACAGTACAATGCAATAAAATAGGTGATTTAGAAGCTGAGAGGGTGTAGTCAATGGAGAAAAGGTCAATGAATAAAGTTTGTATAATCTACTTGTCTGTTCACTATCATGCAAGCAGGAGTCTCTATCTAGGAGAACTATTCCCAATTATCACTCAGTAATGGATCATTTAAAAAATTGAAAGATTTGTTGATGTTTTGAAAGATTTTACATGTAAGCAATACATAGGCTTCTATCCTAAAACTATTCCTTCATGAAGGCAGTATCTATTGCAATCATTTGGAAACGAATTAGCTGACTTTGTATGGTCTATTTTATGATTCTATCATCTGATTGTTAGAGTTTTCCCTGGAGTCATTCACAAAACCACAAAGCTTTTCTATTTCAGTAATTTGTAATGTTACTATAAATACATATAATGATCATTGGATCGATTAGCTCTTAGAATAGATTCTGATGTAGGAGACACTGATATACTCTTCTCACAAAGAAAATATTGTGTTGTACCAGTTTAATCTTAAAGAGCAAGTAATTCCACTCTAAATAACTATAGTCATAGCTGAATGTGTTGGCACCCTTGAAATTGTTTCAGAAAAGGAAGCATTTATCTGAGAAAATTATTGCAATAACACATGTTTTGTTAGACACATGTTTATTTCCTTTGTGTGTATTGGAACAATACAAAAAAGCAGAAAAAAGGGAAAATTGGACATAATTTCACACAAAACCCTCAAAATGGGCTGAATATAATAAACTGGGCTAAAAGGAACCTGTCACCAGGTTTGGGCGCTACGAGTTATGGCCCTGCCTTTCAGGGCTTATTTACAGCATTCTATAATGCTGTAGATAGGCCCCCGGTCCAACCTGCAAGTGAAGAAAAATTACTTATATTATATTCACCGGGGGGGGGGCGGTCCGGTCCGATGGGACCAGCGCCTCCCATCTTCTTGTGATGCCACCGTCCTGCTTCTTCATCGCTCTCCAGCGCAGGCGTACCTCTCTGCTCTGTTGAGGGCAGAGTAAAGTACTGCAGTGCGCAGGCACCGAAAAAGGTCAGATAGGCCCCCGGCGCCTGCACACTGCAGTACTTTACTCTGCCCTCAACAGGACAGATAAGTACGCCTGCACAGGAGCACCGATGCCGGGGAGCAATGAAGAAGCAGGAGGACGGTGTCGCAAGAAGATGGGAGGTGCCGGACCAGGACCTACGACACCCATCGAACTGGACCGCACAGGACCGCCCCCCCTGGCGAGTATAATATAACTTATTTTTCTTCACTTGCAGGTCAGACTGGGGGCCTATCTACAGCATTATAGAATGCTCTATATAAGCCCTGAAAGGCAGTGGCCACATCTTATATCGGCCAAAACTGCTGACAGGTTCCCTTTAAATATGGCGTACTATAATAAATTTACATACTTTCAGGGCAGATGACATTTTTTGCTGGTATCATTCAGTCATAATTTGTGATCTATTCTTTATGCCGTATTAGTCTTTATAAAATTTCAAACAAAGTAAACTAATTGTAGCAGCTCGGCAGACATGTTTTCTACAATAATAAGGGCCCGATTCCTAATTTACTTTTTTTTCTTTTGATATCTGGTATTTGCGGCAAATTTTTCAAAAATGTTAGACTTACATAAAACTATTCTGGGTTGGGGGAAAAGGACTAGAACACATTTGCTCAAACATTTTGCGACTTTTTTAAAAAAAATTGCAATTGATGAATCAGCCAAAAACACCTGGAAAACCCAAGTCCTGCCCACAATGGTAAAGAAAAAAAACCCAGAAACAGGCGAACACATACCAAAGGCTTCAAGGAAGGTGCAAATTAAAAGAAGAGTAAGGTACAAATGAAAAACAGGAGAAAATCACCAAAAACAAGACAAAAAAACAGGCGCAAATGCAATACTAAATCTGACACTTAACATATAACTTATCTTTATATGGTGAATTTAAAATTGGCTTGTAATTGTCAGAAGCAGCTGAACAGTAGATAAGAGCTATCATGTAAATACACTGAAAAAAAGAAAGCAGATGAAATCTGTTTCTGAAAATATCTGATGTAAATTTGCTATTGGTCTAAATAGAAACTTTAGGATTCAGTTGAAGAATAGATATCCGTCAGATTTAACTTAGTAAACTGTCATACAAATCGACAAAGCTAGGGTAGAGAACAGTGCCACTCAATGCCTAGAAAAGATATGTTGTGTCTAAATAGCACAAAATGGAGTCAAAATAAATATTGGCACTTGGCATCAGCTACTGATTTATAGTTACCAGATAAAATATGTCCAAATCAATATGCCATAGATAGTTTTATGACCAAAAAAAGCCATGAAAACTACAAACAAAGGGAACTTTTCTTTTTTAACACTTGATATAAGGGATGAGTAGATTGATCAATGCAGAATTTAATTTGATGTAAATTTCCTGAAATGTGTGGTTTAATGTGAGTTCAAACTGTCATGTCCCACGACTTGCGAGTCATACAGTATTGTATTGTCATTGCATGGTTGATGTTACATTGCTATGCAACATGGCTTGTCTCTCAGAAGTTTGTCCTGTCTCTTTCCCTGTCAGTCTCCTCTGCTGTGATGTCAGTAATCTCTCCCCTCTTCTCCATGTATGTCAGCCATATTAAGAGGATCACGTCTTTGCAATTCTGGTTCAGAATTGTCCTTTTTACAAACTGTAATTGTGCATAATTACAAGAATTCAGATTGGAAATAAACCTACTTCTGGAATTTTCATAAGTACCTCCTGCCGTTAAGTTAAGCTGTCTAACGAAGTGCTTCGTGTGAGTACTGGTACAGTGACGCCCATAGAAACAGTGTCTCAAGAGTCCCACATTTGATTCATGGTTTGCAAAAAAAACCCCTTGCCCAGCACCGTTTCACACTGCTGAATGATCAGAGAGCAGCCAGATTACGCTCTGTGTGGTCATGTGGGCTTCCCCATAATGCCCTGCAGGTATGACACATCTTACGGATTATCATACCTTGTACAGTGGTCATCAGTACCTGGGCCATCACAGATCAGCAGTTCCTAGCGGAGGACTGTTTGTACGGCAGAGTCGTTTGCCATCTCCAGAATCATTGGGTAAGTCTCCCTCTTCTGTACAGAATATGGTCTTATGGTCAGCGGGGTCCTCTCTGTTTCTTTTCTCTCCCACGTGTATTTTCTGAGCAATTCCGATTATAAATTTCTGTGAATTTATACTCCGGAAAATACATTTTTGGGGAAAATTCATAGGAGCCAGCTAAGTAGATTTTCAAAAGGAGGATGTGAATGTTAGACTATATTGCGTTTTGGGAAAAAAATCTTTAAAATCCAATCATGGAATAAAAAGAAAAAGTGACAGTTTCTTAACGTCATATGTACACGTGTTTGTAACTTGTGCTGATTCATTTCTTTGAAAGAGATCAAACACTCCTTATTGTGTATGCAGGCAGTATGTTGTATGTTGACACTGACGGTTAGTTTTGGTATTAATTTGTGTACTTTTTCCTTTCACTTTGGCAGTTTGCTCAGTTTGTTTAGTTGCTAGTAAATACTTGTCTGTGGTTTCATCACTTTAATTAATTATCGTTAAATATTATTTTATGGGAGTTATGGGCATTACAGCAAACTATGCATACAGAAGCGAATTTCTCTAGGCTGTTTCCAGTAATCATTTTTAATGTAATAAGTATTAAGGTATCAGTCAATCACTTAATGTAGCAATTCCTAAGAGTTCTTTCAAGATCTCTGCTTGCTTTAACCACTTAAAAACAAATGATGGACATAGCATGTCATGAGCTGGTGTCAGTTCCCTCATCATGACGTGCTATGTTCATCACAACTTTAAGCTGTCACTGTGTGAAAACATACAGTGACAGCTCCGTGCCGACAGCTGTCACTGACAGCTGAGCAGCACAGGCAGAGATGCAGGGACCCATTTAATCGGTTCCCTCTCTCTGACCGATCACAGCATGATCATGCAGGAGGTGCTGAAATATGCAGCCGAGCTCCTGTGGTATCAGCCAGGGCCGGTGCCCACACTGCTGCTGGCTGATTATCCCTCCAGATGCTGCAATTGATAGCTATCATGAGATTTGGAAGGTTGTCAGAGGGAGAGGGCTCCCTCTCTTACCCCATCAGCACCCCCATGATGAAATCGAGGGGAGACGATGGTTGTAATGGCACGCGGAGGTCAAATGCAGCGCCCCAGAGTCCTGGTCGTTGCAGTACTGTGGCTCCGCCACTATGGGGAGCTATGGTGCGTCTGATGGCACTGAAGGAGTTCATCTGACCAGGTATCACAGACACCAATACATTTCACAGCTGGGCCTCCGGGGGGAGCTAAGGGTTCTATTCATTAGGCCACTCCCCACCATAGTAGGTAAACTGGGGGTCAGGCAGGAAGTTAGATGAGAAAGCTGACTGGATTGGAATGAAGCAACACCTGGTGGCAGAGGGTGTTGTGGAGGAAGAGACAGTAGGGTCTCTGTCAGGGGTGGGATCCTGACAGAGGCTTGGCAACTTGAACGAACGTAACGGGACCGCGCCTGCTCCGGGTAGTGGCGGTGCCCAAGAAAGGACTAGAAGCGAGATAGATTGTGCTGAGTGAGAAACGAGATCAAGCGATAGGAGAATACCAGTAGGGGTCGTGCTGTAAGACCGGAGCAACACCCTACTGAGGCGCACTACCGGTGGCCGGAACGCCGAGGGAGTATTATAGCATTCAGCTTCAAGCAATACTCTAAACAGCGGCAGGACAGTCAGTCTAAGGCGGGCTGTCTCACACAAATACCTATGAAGTCTTGGGGGGCACCTTGTGGAGAGGGGCGACTCTAGGGTCCCGGAAGAGCTCCGAGCCTACCCGTCAAACGGGTGCCGTCCCAACCAGAACATCAGGGAGGGACGGAGGATTAGAAGAACATCATTTAATCGAGTTGTGAGGGAACTTAAGAAACAGACACAACGGTTGTGGGGACTTTCCGTAAGCACAGCAGGGAAGGACCGCAACACATAGCGCTAGAAGGAAGGCACCGATTTCCACCTGTGAAGAGAACTCTGGAGGTGCCATCGGACCGGCCGGACTTGCGCAGCCTGGTGAACCGTATTCTGGACTGTGGACTCAGAGATCTTCAGTAAAGAGGTAAAGAGACTGCAACCTGGTGTCCTCGTTATTTACTGCACCGCACCACCACCACCGACACCCGACACACCGTTTACTGTGCGCCCCACGGCAGGGTCACGGATCGGGCCTAGCCACCATGACAACCCCAGAGCAGAGACTCTCAGGCCCGGTACCGGGTACCCCTCGGCCCTGCGGCAGTGGGGGCGCTACAACTTGGCGTCACGAACAGGATCTACTTAAGCCTGAAGAATCAGGTCATGTGTGCCTTGGAACTGTGATTTATTATGCTTGGACTGTACTTTATTGCAAAGACTGTGGATTGTCACTTGCCGCCAAAAGTTCGCGCCAAAACCGCCGCCATTACAGCGCTAAGGAGAGCGCAGGAGAAGAAGAAGGGCGTGGAAGTGGGCGTGAACAAGCTGAAGAGCGCGAAAGACAATGGCCGCCCAGTCTAAATATCTCGGCCCCTTGAGGACGTGTCCGTCAGCAGCCGAGATCCGCCTCCTGATCCTCAATGGTGGGCAGAGACAGAGAAAACGAAGCCGCCCACGAAAGAGACCGCGGGAAGAAGAAGTGAGCGACATGGAGGACGCCATGGCGAGCTGCCCGGAGCCGGAGCGTGGGGTCGGAGCAGAGGACTCCCCCAGCCACCCGGAGGGGCACCGCAACCAGGCCTCCACCGCTGATGCTGAATTCCTGCAGACCGGAGCGGACGAGCTGATCCACCAACTCCTGCGGACGCAGCTGAGCACTGAGGCTGGGTGGAAGAAGACCATCAACGGGAGCCTCACCAGACATCTGTCGGCAGCCTCGTCTGGTCCGGGGCAGGAAAGAAGGTCCAGCGCTCCGAAGCCAGAAAGCAAGGCCCTGCTGGAAAGCGAGATGCTGCAAACGGAGATGACAACGCCGCAGCGCAAGGCCCTGCAACCAGCGTTCCAGACACCAGCAGAGACGGAGCAGACCGGCACCGGAGGGACCACGTCTGAAGCAGGTATGAAGGACGACCCTGCCCTGACGACCAACACCACTCCAGTGACTGCTAGTGCCACAGCTGCTGATTCCATTCCAGTGACTGATCTTGCAGCAGCCGCTACCTCTGCTGCAGCAAATGCCCCTACTCAAGCTGCGCAGACCTCCATCGCTGCGCATGATTTAACAGTACATGCAAGACGGATTAACGGCGTTTGTCCAGCACTGGGTGTAACCCTGGACCTCACTCTTCCCAGGCCAAGAAGGGTTAAGTGCCAGGTGCAGCCCTGGAAGCCATCCAACTAAACCTCGGAAACCTGAAACTGTACATAGTTAACTGTTTGTTTCCCTGCCTTTTGCTGCTTTAAGCCCGACTAGGGTCAACTCTTAAAGGGATCCCTTTGTTTACCCGGGATCCCTTCCTCTGCTTTTGCTTTTGTTTCCTGTTTCCTCATTGTTGAAAAGAACTGCTGAATCATGAACAGTGCATGATACAAACTGCTTGTAAATAGTTTGCAACTTCTTAAAGGGGCTTCTTACTGGTTTTACTTAAAGAAGGACTCTTTGTGAAGATACCACACTGGAACCTTTGCTGAGTATGGACTGGTAGCTTGAGAAGATATGCTACCTCATAGAGACTTGTTCCCCTCCTAAAGGGGATGTTCATTTGTTGCGCTTAAACCGTGATATTGCTTAAGACAAGTAGCAATAATGTTTTGACAAAAGGAAAGTGATGATAATGTTTGCACGAGAAAGTTATATGTATTCAACTAGTTAATTGTGAAGAAATGCTGATGATGTTCTCTGAAAAGAAAAAGTGAAAGATAGAAGAAGGATGCAGTGGGCCCGTAGGGATAGACGTGGTGTCCAGCATGCATGATAGAAAGAAAGATAATGAGAAGGCTTAATGTTCAAAAGAAAATGTTTTGATAATGATAACAGATAGTTAGGATAGAAGGTAAACCCTGAGTCCTCATAGGAGTCATGTAGAGATGGCTCAGTGCTCTTAAACTGAAAGTAATGTTATGTTCTATACGGTGTATAGTAGTTGAAAAGGCAGTAGGCCCTGGCTGAACGGGGCGGTCCTGTAACCGAAAGGAGAGGCAGTAGGTCTGGTGCCGATAGGACAGGCGGTCCTGCAGATTTAAAGGAGAATGAGAAAGTTAACTTACCTTATAATGTGATTATAGGAAGGTCTTTAGTGGATACAGAGTGTATGTCCTTAAAGGCGATGTTAAATTATTGTCCAACAATTTTGCACTTAGTAGAATACCCGGTTGGGTAACAGGAGTTATTTATAGCCTGTAATTTATAATGTTAACCATGTTTGTAACGTTCAAGTGTCCTCACCTCCCATAAAGGGAAGTCTGTTCAAGTATACTTATTGTTATTGCACTCAACAAAACTGTATGTCTTTTTGCTAACTTGTATTGTTGTTTTCTTCCCAGTCCCGGAGTACTGTGTTTAACCAGGGGGGAGTGCAGCGCCCCAGAGTCCTGGTCGTTGCAGTACTGTGGCTCCGCCACTATGGGGAGCCATGGTGCGTCTGATGGCACTGAAGGAGTTCATCTGACCAGGTATCACAGACACCAATACATTTCACAGCTGGGCCTCCGGGGGGAGCTAAGGGTTCTATTCATTAGGCCACTCCCCACCATAGTGGGTAAACTGGGGGTCAGGCAGGAAGTTAGATGAGAAAGCTGACTGGATTGGAACGAAGCAACACCTGGTGGCAGAGGGTGTTGTGGAGGAAGAGACAGTAGGGTCTCTGTCAGGGGTGGGATCCTGACAGAGGCTTGGCAACTTGAACGAACGTAACGGGACCGCGCCTGCTCCGGGTAGCGGCGGTGCCCAAGAAAGGACTAGAAGCGAGATAGATTGTGCTGAGTGAGAAACGAGATCAAGCGATAGGAGAATACCAGTAGGGGTCGTGCTGTAAGACCGGAGCAACACCCTACTGAGGCGCACTACCGGTGGCCGGAACGCCGAGGGAGTATTATAACATTCAGCTTCAAGCAATACTCTAAACAGCGGCAGGACAGTCAGTCTAAGGCGGGCTGTCTCACAGAAATCACCTATGAAGTCTTGGGGGGCACCTTGTGGAGAGGGGCGACTCTAGGGTCCCGGAAGAGCTCCGAGCCTACCCGTCAAACGGGTGCCGTCCCAACCAGAACATCAGGGAGGGACGGAGGATTAGAAGAACATCATTTAATCGAGTTGTGAGGGAACTTAAGAAACAGACACAACGGTTGTGGGGACTTTCCGTAAGCACAGCAGGGAAGGACCGCAACACATAGCGCTAGAAGGAAGGCACCGATTTCCACCTGTGAAGAGAACTCTGGAGGTGCCATCGGACCGGCCGGACTTGCGCAGCCTGGTGAACCGTATTCTGGACTGTGGACTCAGAGATCTTCAGTAAAGAGGTAAAGAGACTGCAACCTGGTGTCCTCGTTATTTACTGCACCGCACCACCACCACCGACACCCGACACACCGTTTACTGTGCGCCCCACGGCAGTGTCACGGATCGGACCTAGCCACCGTGACAACCCCAGAGCAGAGACTCTCAGGCCCGGTACCGGGTACCCCTCGGCCCTGCGGCAGTGGGGGCGCTACATAAACAGTGACCTCCTCATGTACCAGGTATGGTGGCTTGTTTGACAAAGCCATAGGCAGAGTGTAACAGGCGATCTGCCTGTGTAATTTCACAGGTTTAATGCATTGCAGTGCCTGTGCATTGCAATGCATGAGACCAGCGATCAGACTACTAACAGTTAATGTCAAGATAGAAGTCCACAAACACAGCATCATTGTAGTGTATCCCATAAAGTATGAAAATAATTTTTTACATTTATTACATGGACATTATATCAGGTTCAGTACATGAAGGACTGCAATCATATAGATAGGATTGTACCAAACAACCACAGGATACAAGAGATTCTACAATTAATCTTTATTAGTCAACAATAAAAAATTTTAATAAAAACAAACAAAAAAATTAAAAAGTGGGAGACCATATGATGGTGCCGCAATTCCCGTATCTATTGTTTGCAGGCGAATGAAGTGTGGATAGAAGATACTGAGGCTGTTATAGGTATAACCAATTGTTGCACTGGTCACACCAAAATACATTAGATAGTACCATAAGAAAGTGAACAATTGTGTATGTAAACCTTAAATACATCTGCAAACTCACAATCCAGTGTTAATTCCACATAGATGGTGCTTAAATACCTGCTATTGGGACTGCAGCACTCCTGGCTGTGTAACAGTTAATGTCTCATAGAAGGACTAAGTAAAAAAGTTTTAAAAAAAAGTTAGGAAGATGATTAAAAAAATGATTGAAAAAAACGAAACAAAGGAAAGAACAAAAAAATGTTACACCAATAAATACACGTTTATGTAAAAACAAAATAAACTAAAAACGGAAACATATTTGAAACTGCAGCGTCCAGAACGAACCGATCTATAAAACTGTCCCACTAGTTAACCCCTATAGTGAACGCTGTAAAAAAAAGTGGCAAAAAAGTATGGTTTTTCATCATAGCGCTGGGAAAAAACTGGAAGAAAATAAGATCAAAAGGTCCAATGTAAATTAAAATGGTATAGCTGAAAACGTCATCTTGACTTTCAATGAGTGCAAAAATAAAAAATAAAAGCTCTCAAAATAAAGCAATGCAAAACCAATATTGTTTCAATAAAATTGTTTTTATTGTGTAAAAATGACAAAACATAAAAAAATGATATAGATACCCCATCTATATCATTTTTTTATGTTTTGTCATTTTTACACAATAAAAACAATTTTATTGAAACAATCACTGTAATCGTACTGACTTGAAGACTAAAGCTGTCTCACCACTTTTACCACACGGGCATTAAAAAAAACAAAAACAATTCCTGAATTGCTGTTTTTTGCTCATTCTGCCTACCAAAAATTGGAATAGAAAGTGATCAAAAAATGTTATGTGCCCGAAAATGATACCAATGAAAACTCGTTCTGCAAAAAAAAAGCCCTCACTTGACTGTCAGCAGAAATATAGAAAAGTTATAACTCTCAAAACATGGCAATGCAAAAACTCGTTGTTGTGAAAATAAAAAGTGTTTTATAGTGTATGACAACAACCAAGCATAAAAAATTATATAAATCTGATATCGCTGTAATCGCACTGACCCGAAGAATAAAGTCTTCTAGTCACTTATATCGCATGAGAAACGGTGTAAAAAATACATTCTTGACCTGCTGTGGATTTGTTTATTCTGCCTCCCTAAGTAAGGCTTGGCTCACATTTATCCTACGCTCTATGGTCAGCGCATACACCAGGATTTCCATGTAAATCTCTGAAATACGTGATTCAGATGAACCCTCAGTGGAAGATTCCCTATAATGAGGCAGATGTGAACTTCTGCCTGGCCTATGATATGACAGTGCTCGTCATTTTAGGTGTGCACCTCTTAAAAGCCTTATACCGCCGAATAGAAGCCACACAGAGTCCAGAGTAACTCTGCTGCCTCATTAGTGAATGGATCCCTTGGGGGTTTTATCCAAATCACATATTTTGTAGATTCAGATGGAAACCCCAATGTAAGTGCTCAGTGAAGGGCGCAGGTTAAATGTGAACTGATCAAAAATGTTCTGTACCCAAAATGCCATCAATAAAAGCTTCTACTCAACCCACAAAAAAAAGTCCTCACTCAGGTTCGTCATCTGTTAACAAAAATATGGAGTGTTTCCACATTACTGGAAGCACAAAGGCTCTGGAAAGGTGACGTGGCTCCCACCTAATGAAATTCAGCAAAATATGCACTCCCAAGTCCAAATGCCCCCACCTCCTGAGCCCCATAGTGTGACTAAACCGCCGTTAGTATCCACATATTTTGGCATTATAGTAGCGAGGAGAGCCTACTTAATTTACGGGGTGCGAATCCCCAGAAGTACAAGCTGGGCACAATGTACTGGGCACTAAAATGTACTGGGCACTACAATGGCATATTTGCATTTTCACTTTGCAACATCCTTTTGTAGCAAAATCATCACCACACCTGTAGATAAATTTCCAGAGGGGTATAATTTCCAAATTGGGATCACTTGAGGGGGGATTCTGCTCTCCTGGCACTTAGGGGCTCTTGATATGGAGCCCGCAAACTATTTTACGAAAATTTGTTCTCTAAAAGTCAAATAGCGCACCATCCCTCCCGAGTCTCACCATGTGGCCAAGCAGTACAGTATAGCCAAAAATTTAGTATTGCCACATTCACAAGATATTGTGAAGAAAAAATAGTTGGTCATTTTTACCTATTCCCCCTTGTGAAAATGTAAAATCTGGGGCTAAAACAATATTACAGTGGTAAAAATGTAATTTTTTGCTTCACTGCTCAATGGTATAAAATTTTAGGAAACACATGTGGTGTCAATATGTTCACTGTACCCCTAGATGCATTCATTAAGATGTGTAGTTTGTAAAATGAGCTTTCCTATGAGGAGTTCTGCTATCAGACACCTCAGAGGCTCTGTGCTGCCTAACTGGAGGAAGCCAGCTGTCAATCAACATGACACCAATAGTCCCGACCTGTCAACACAATTATTACAGCTATTAAAGTATTGCAGTATATTGCGCAAGCAATTGCATCTTCAAGTAAAAAAAAAAGTAAATATATACTGTATATGTATACTAGATGGTGGCCCAATTCTAGCGCATTGGGTATTCTAGAATATGTATAGTAGTATATAGCACAGCCCACGTAGTATATAGCACAGCCCAAGTAGTATATAGCACAGCCCAAGTAGTATATAGCACAGCCCAAGCAGTATATAACAGCCCACGTAATATATAGCACAATCCACATAGTATATAACACAGCCCATGTAGTATATAACACAGGCCACGTAGTATATAACACAGCCCATGTAGTATATAACACAGGCCACGCAGCCACATAGTATATTGCCCAGCCACGCAGTATATAGCACAGCCCACGAAGTATATAGCACAGAGACGTAGTATATCACACAGGCCATGCAGTATATAACACAGCCCACGTCGTATATAACACAGACCACATAGTATATAGCAATGTGGGCACCATATCCCTGTTAAAAAAAGAATTAAAATAAAAAATAATTATATACTCACCTTCCGGCGGCCCCCGGATCCAGCCCAGGCGTTTAGCGATGCTCCTCGCAACGCTCCGGTCCCAAGAATGCATTGCGGCAATAACACGTGATCATGTAGCAGTCTCAGACTGCGACCTCATCATCTCGCGAGACCACTACGTGATCTCGAGTCATTGCAGCAATGCATTCTTGGAGCCGGAGCATCGCAAGGAGCGGGAAAGGCGCCGGAAGGTGAGAATATAATGATTTTTTATTTTTTTTTATCATTTTTAATATTAGATCTTTTTGCATAGGCAGCATCAATAGTAAAAAGTTGGTCACACAGGGTTACTAGCAGCGTTAACGGACTGCGTTACACCGTGCTATGCCACGGTGTAACGCACTCCGTGTAATGGAGTGCTAAAACCCTACGTGGCCGCTGACTGAAGGGGAGTGTGGAGGGGGCACTGACTGGAGGGGAGTAGGGAGGGGCCAATTCGCAGCCGGACTGTGCCTGTCGCTGATTGGTCGCGGCCAGCAGGCCGCGACCAATCAGCGACCCGGGATTTCCATGACAGACAGACGGAATTTACAAACAGACAGAAGTACCCCTTAGTCAATTATATATATATATAGATATTAAAATATATATTAAAATGAATTAAATAAACTTTCCAAAAAATAAAAAAATTAAAAATAAGCATAGTTTGTATTGCCATGTATGTAAAAGTCCAGTATATCAAAACCTAAAATTATTTAACGTAAAAAGTAATTGCTTAAAGAAAATAAGTCATATATACCCAAAATATTAGCAATAAAAACCTACAGCCTGCCAAGCATCAGTGGAAAATAAATAAGTATTGTGTTTTGGAAAATAACAACACAAAGGCATTATTTTTTTTATTTTTTTTTAAAGTTCAGAATTCTTTAAATTACACTGACCTACAGTATCATGTTGTTGGGTCATTTTTAACCCCTCACGGAATGTTGTAATGATGAAACCGAAAAATAATGGCTGAAAGTTGTATTTCACCCCACTTGCAATTTTCTTTTGCTTGTCAGTAAATTACCGTATATACTCGAGCATAAGCTGACCCGAGTATAAGCCGAGACCCCTAATTTTGCCACAAAAAAACTGGGAAAACTTAATAACTCGAGTATAAGCCTAGGGTGGAAAATGCAGCAGCTACCGGTAAATGTCAAAAATAAAAATAGATACCAATGAAAGTAAAATTAATTGAGACATCAGTAGGTTAAGTGTTTTTGAATATCCATATTGAATCAGGAGCCCCATATAATGCTCCACACAGTTCATGATGGGCCCCATAAGATGCTCCATACAAAATACGCCCCATATAATGCTCCATACAGTTTATGAAGGGGCCCCATAATATGCTCCATATTAAAATATGCCCCATATAATGCTGCACAAATGTTGATCATGACCCCATAAGATGCTCCATAGAGACATTTGCCCCATACAATGCTGCACAAATGCTGATTATGGCCCCATAAGATACTCCATACACACATTTGCCCCATATAATGCCGCACAAATGCTGATTATGGCCCCATAAAATGTTCCATGGAGATATTTGCCCCCATATAATGCTGCACATGGCCCCATAAGATGCTCCATACAGATATTTGCCCCATATAACGCTGCACTTGGCCCCATAAGATGCTCCATAGAGATATTTGCCCTATATAATGCTGCACATGGCCCCATAAGATGCTCCATAGAAATATATGCCCCATATAACGCTGCACATGGCCCCATAAGATGCTCCATAGAGATATTTGCCCCATATGCTGTTGCTGCGATTTAAAAAAAAAAAAATCACATACCTTTCGTTGCTCAGGTCCCCGGCACTTGCTATATTCACCTGTCCTCAGTTCCACCACCGAGTGCCACTGTGTCTTCCCTGTCCTCCGCACTAACGCTCAGGCAGAGGGCGGCGCGCACACTAATTGCATCATCGTGCCCTCTGACCGGAGCGTCACTGCAGTGGGCGCAGAAGACACAGTGGTGCCGACGGTGGAACGAGGAACAGGTGAATATCGTGCAATGCCCCCGCCATACTCACCTGCTCCCGACGCGGTCCCTGGACGTCCCTGGTTCTCCGGGCGCCGGCAGCTTCTTCCTGTATTGAGCAGTCACATGGTACCGCTTATTACAGTAATGAATATGCGGCTCCACTCCTATGGGAGTGGAGTCGGGTCCATATTCATTACTGTAATGAGTGGCACCATGAGACCGCTCAATACAGGAAGAAACTGTCAGCGCCCAGAGAACCAGGGATGTGCAGGGACCGCGCCAGGAGCAGGTGAGTATTATTAGACAGCCCACGCTCCCCCTCCCCTGCCGAACCCTGGGAATGACTCGAGTATAAGCCGAGAGGGGAAATTTCAGCCTAAAAAAATGGGCTGAAATTATACTATGTTAAAGAGTTTGGTGTCCTTCAATAGGAGACTATGCTTCTGAAAATCTAACCATTGGTTATCTCATTTCCATACTGAATCACCCATTAAATAGGGTGTATGGTACGCTGTATACATGCATACACTGGCTATTGAATGATTAGCTCAATGGTTTCAAATGTCATCATTTATGTGATGTTGTTTTACATCAGCTTCTCCCATTTTCTATGAACAGTGGCTGATTTACAGATCTCTGCCAGAATTTACTGCTCATTTAAATGAAGGTTGTAAACTATCACACACACTTTAATTGAGTAGATGATGTATTGGAAATGGATCATTGAGCGTATAGTGCTTGTTGTGCACTGGCGGTGTAATGTGACCGATTTATCATTATCCCAGTGGACAAATAAAACATTGAGCTGCCTTCTACAAGTCAGGAGAAAAAGCAGCTAAATATATAAACACAAGCAAAATTAGATCTTAAGGCATCTACTTAACATTAGTTTATCCAGATAGGCTACAGCTCTGTATAAAAACATGGAGACTAAAGGGGGATAGTTGTACATGGCTGCTAGATCAGATTCGACTCTAGCCATCAAGCAATAACCCCTTTTTGTTTGCACCAGCCTTCATGTTTGTGGCTTTATAGATCTTGTCAAGTTAGAAGTGGGAAGTTTCTGCTCTTATTTTATTTCCACAGCTCTCCTTAGTATGTCATTTTTAGGAGGGTTTTTTTTTTTTAAACTGCCACACCATTCCAGAGATATGGTCCTAAAAAATATTTGGTTTTAGTTTTTTTTTCCCGACACGGAAATAAGAGTAAAATCATTCACTACACAATTTGTAATGCAATTTCTTCAAGCGTGAGAATAGCTTACAGATCTATGTTGTTTACAATAAAACAATTAAAATGCAATAAGTTCAATAGCTGAACCCAACTAATAAAACAAGTGGTTTCTCCAAATCTGGTGACCCCAAAACACAAGAAATGTATGCTCTAAAATGCCCAAAACCATATAAATAAGATATAGAAGTTTTGGGTTCTGTTGCCTGGAGCAATGAAAAAAATTGGAACTTTTTGGGCCAATGTTTCAGCAGTATGGCTGGAGAAGGAATAATAAAGCATGAACTAAAAAGAATACTCTTTAAGCCTTATAGAGATAAAGAAGGAGCAGTACAATCCAACATATTCAACAATATCAACATTTATTAATGTATGTGAAATACATCAATTTAAACCATAAATTAACTGTGGTTTATCACATTTTTGTGAAGTTGCATTAAAATTCCCTTGTCACACGTAAGCCTATTTATTGCCATACCTGTTCTCAATCAAAAAATCACTTAAATAGGACCTGCCTGACAGAATGAAGTAGAGCAAAAGCCATTTAAAAAACAAACTACAGTGAGAGCCATTATCCACAAATGGCAAAAACTTGGAACAGTGATGAACCTTCCCAGGAGTTGCTGGGAAAATTAACCCAAGAGTGCAGCAACGACTCATCCAAGAGGTTGCAAAAGACCCCACAACAACATCCATAGAACTGCAGGCCACACTTTCATCAGATAAGGTCAGAGTTCATGACTCCACCAAGAAACACTGGGCAAAATTGGCTTACATGGCAGAGTTCCAAGGCAAAACCACATCTGATCCACAAGAACATAAAGGTTCATCTCAGTTTTGCCAGAAAAAATCTTGATGACCCCAAGACTTTTGGGAGAATACTCTGTGGACTGAAGAGACAAAAGTTGAACTTTATGGCAGGTGTACGTCTTATTTCTTCTGGCATAGAAGTAACACAACATTTCAGAAAAGGAACATCATACCAATAGTAAAATATGGTGGTGGTAGTGTGATGGTCTGGGTCTGTTTTGCTGCTTCAGGTCCTCGAAGACTTGCTGTAGTAAATGGAGCCATGAATTCTGCAGTCTACCAAAAACTCTTGACCACAAGCTGTAGCGCACTTGAGTTATGCAGCAGGATAATGATCTAAAACACACCAGAAAGTCCACCTCTGAATGGCTTAAGAAAAACAAAATTAAGACTTTGGAGTGGCCTATTTAAAGTCCTGACCTTAATTCGATTGAGATGCTGTTCATGCTCAGAAACCCTCTAATGCAAAGATGAGTGTGCCAAAACTCCTTCAGACCATTGTACAAAACTCATTGCCAGTTAGCAGCAACAACTGCAATCTAGCGTTTGCGATAAGGGTGGCCCAACCAGTTATTAGGTTTAAGGGGCAATCACATTTCACACAGGGCCCTGTAGGTTTGGATTTCTTTTTCTCTTAATAATACAGACTTTCATTTAAAAACTGCATTTTCTATTTACTTGTGTTATCTTTGTCTAATATATACATTTGTTTGGTGATCTGAAACATTTTAAGTGTGACAAACATGCAAAAGAATAGGAAATCAGGAAGGACGCAAACACTTTTTCACACAACTGTATTTTGGTATAACTAACAATTGTTCATATAAAGGACAATATCTAAGAGGAAAAACTCTTAGTAATATTAAATAAAACATGCATGAAGAGAATCCTATTTCCTATTATAGATAAGTATCTGATAATAGCATAAAATTAAAAAATATATGTCATTGAGCTTAGTATGTATATTGCATGATATCTAAGAGTGTATACAAATGGCATCCTAGTGAAATAATGAAGTAAATAAGACAAAAATTATAATGTTTCTGCCCTGGTGATACTGATGAATAAATATGTTTAAAGTGTATTATGCGAAGAAAACCAATATGATTATAACATCATCTAGAATCGTAATAAAGTGATGATACATCATAAGGAAGGTGGAATAGTATTAATATGTGTTGCAGCATGAATAATACCATAATGTTACCACACTTCCAAAGTATCAATACTAATAATGATGTTTGTTTTGCCCAATAAAAAATGACATGCAGACTAGCAATTACTATGGTGTAATAAAATAAATAATAATAACCCACTGAGGGAATATACATAGGATATTGAGTAATATATCAGCAATATAAATCACTGGCACCTATCATATCCGCTAAAAAGCAGAATGAATTAATAAGAAATATATCACACATGAATATTTGTCTCCATACACTGAAAATAGCCCGTAATTACTCAGGTACAGACAGAAAAAGGGAAGAATCACCCATCAAGAACAGTAGTTGCTGCCGATATTAAGTCCGGATAAGCTGTCCTCAAATTATCATGTAGAGAACCACTACAATCACAAAACAGAAGCGAGTCCAAAAATATATGCAACACCAAAATAAACAACAAAGAAACAAACACCAGACAAAAAAAAATACAATGAAAAAATAATAGCTAAAATTTGTGTTCTAAATAAAGGGTTTGAAGCTCAACATCTCATTAAGTAAATTAAATATCATTAAATATCCACTTTGATTCTCTTTTTAGAAGTTCTTTTTTTGTAATTCCCCCCTCTTATTCCTAGATGAACTTTGTCTATCTCTCTTACCTTGAGATGTTTTGGATTGCTGTTAAGGTGGGTTTTGAAATTCCTTGGAATGTTTTTTAGGTTTTCCAAATTAAGGGTAGACTATGCATTTTGGATGTGACGTTCATGTTCTAACTCTAAGTTGGCGGGTTCTCATACTGACATAAATAAGATTGCATGGGCAGCAAGCATAATCACGAATCATCTCAGATTTAGATGTAATATGGTGTGTGATTGTGAATGAATAATCGCCACATTGAAAAGAAACCCATCTGAGACCTGTCATACCAATAAAGAAAGTTTTTTTAGGGGCAACATAGTAGCTTCTAGTAATTCAATCTTTGAGATTTTTTAATCTCCTCCAGGTAACTGTTTCTTGAGGGCCTCTAGTACTCTGTCCATGTGGAGTTGAAGGAAGTAATAAATCTACCCATTTGATCATTGTTAGTAGAAGACTTTTTTGTGTAGGTAAGAAGTTGATTGCTTGGCTCTCCTATAACCCACTCTTATCAGTTTACAGTTATACCCTTGTTGTTTTAGATTTTGAGTGAGAATATCAGCTTGTTGTTCAAATTTGGAATTATCTGAGCATATCCTTTTCATGTACAAAAATTGACCTACAGGTATGACTTTTTTTTAAATCTAGGAGTGGTTTGATGAAGTTGTGTGTAATAGCGTGTTAGTCACGCTCAATTTACAGTAAGTGTTAGTTGTAATAAAACCCTCGTGATTTTTTTCAGCGAGGACATCAAGAAACTCAGCCCTCTCTTTACTGTATTTCCAAGTGAGTCAAATATTGGGTTGTAATTCAATCTATTAGGAAAAGAGTTTAGAGATGCTTCAGAGCCTTGCCAGACAAACAAAATGTCATTTACGGTATATATCTAGACCATGAGATCACAGCACCAATGTCCTCCATATTTTGGACGACTTCTCTTTCCCAAAGCCTCAGGAATAAATTAGCATATGAGGACACACATGCCGTCCCCATAGGTGTTCCCTGGAGCTGAAGGAAAACTCGGTTTTTAAAAACAAAAACATTATGTGTTAATAAAAAGTGTAACAATTCCATGATAAATTGAACCAAATCTGAATAAAAATTAGTCATCTTTAAGAAGGACCTTAATGCTGCAATCCCATGGTCTTGCTGTATCAACAGTACAGTGGCTCTATGTCACATTGTACCAGGAACATGTTTTGTTCCAATTGTACCTTTTTTTTTTTTTTATTTCTGTCTGAATTATGTATTGATTTTAGTGAAAATGGGTGTTCTGTTGTTTTTGTATAAAGTCATGTATTTCATATACGTTAATAAGTTTTGATATTGTTGAATATCTTGGATTGCACTGCTCTTTTATCTCTATAGGCTTAAATATTCCTTATTTGAAGGGATCTTTGTTTTAATCTGTGTTTCTAAAAAGAATACTCTGCCTACAGTAAAGCAGGGTGATGGCTCTGTGATGGTCTGGGGCTGTTTTGGTTCTTCTGGTACTGGAAACATGCAGCATGTGGAGACACAATAAATTCAATTAGGTATCAGGAAATCCTGGGAGAAAACATCATGCTGCTGAGAATAAGCCGAAACTTGGTCATCATTAGATCTTTTGACATGACAATGATACCGTGCATACCTCAAAGTCCACAAAGGCTTGGTTTCAGAAATCCTGGATTATTGTGCAGTGACTGCAGCGCCCCAGAGTCCTGGTCGCTGCAGTAACGTCGCTCTGCCACTAAGGGGAGTGATGTTACGTCTGATTGCACTAAAGGAGTTCACCTGACCAGGTAACACACACACTACACTTCACACTCCGGCCACCAGGGGGAGTGGTTCTATCTAGTAGGCCACTCCTCACACTCTGGTAAAACTGGGGTTTGGACAGGAAGACGGGGAGAAGTAAGAGGGAAGAGCTAGAGAGAGGACCTGTCAGGGATGGGATCCTGACAGATTCCTAAGAAAGGACAAAAAGTGAGAAAACGTGAATACAGCAAAGAGGCGATAGGACCAGAAGGAGTCGTGCTGCAAGATCGAGGCAACATCCTTCTGAGGCGCAAACAGTCGGTGGCCGGAACGCCGAGCAAGTAAGAGACTCTAAGCATTACTGCAAACCACGGCAGGATAGCCAATTATAGGTTGGCTGTCTCACACAAATCACCTAAGCAGACAACGGAGGCAGCTGTGGGAGAGGGGCGACTCTAGGGTCCCAGAAGAACTCCAGGCCTACCCCTTCATACGGGTGCGTCCTAACCATATCATCTGGGGGATGGAGAGAACGAACATCAGAGACAGACAGAATCAGTTGGGAGTACTATCCCGGGGTGCTCAGCAGGGAAGGACTACAACACACAGGTGCTAGAAGGTAGACGCTGATTCCCACCTGTTAAGGGGACTCCTGATGTGCCTTCGGACCGGCCGGTCTCAGACAACCCTGTTAACAGTGCTCTGGATTGAGTACCTTGAGACCTTCAGTAAAGAGGTAAAGAGACTGCAACTCTGTGTCCTCGTTATTCATCGCACCCCACACCCCAACATCATCACGTTCTATCTTCGCTGGACGCCCCTCAGCAGGGTCACGGACCGGGTCTAGCCACCATGACCACCCCAGAACTGAGACACAGAGGCCCGGTACCGGGTGCCCCTCGGCCCTGCGGCAGTGGGGGCGCTCCAACTTGGCGTCACGAACAGGATCTACTTAAGCCTGAAGAATCAGGTCATGTGTGCCTTGGAACTGTGATTTATTGTGCTTGGACTGTGACTTATTGCAAAGACTGTGAATTGCTAATTGCCGCCAAGAGTTCCCGCCACAATTCGCCATTGCTGCGCATGGAGGGAGGAGCCTTAGCTTCGTGGGCGGAACCGGTCAAGAGAAGCGCGGAACGAGGAAGCGCGGTAAAGTGCCAACTCCGAAAGAGGAACTCCGACCTCCAGCAGGTTAGTGGGAGGAAGGGACAGCCATGTCCGAGTCGGGAGGAGCGGAGGCGGCGGTCGCAGCCGTGGACACAGGGGCCGCTCCGGTCCCCGCAGCGGACGTAGCCGCGGCCCTAATACCACCACCGGTTGCCGCAGAACCCGCTGCCCCCATCAGCCAGTCGGACACTGCCGCTACCACAAAGGCCATAATGCCCTTCTCTATGCCGTACCTGCCCGGAGCAGCCTGGCTCCCACGATACTCCGGGGAGTCGCATACGTTCACTGACTTTAAAGAAGGGATCTGCAGCCTGCTTGAGTTCTATCCCCTGACAGAGCCTCAGAAGGTTCATATGATAATCGGCCAACTCTTTGGGGCGGCTCTGAGAGAAGTGAAGTCCTGGCCCGCCGCGGATAAGGGAACGGCACAGCAGGTTTTTGCAAAGCTTAAAGCCACCTTCGATACCCGTACTGCTACAGAAATTAAATTGACTTTCTATGGATGCAAACAGAGACCGCAGGATAGGTTACGGGACTATGCCCTTAATCTCCAGGAGGCACTGCGGGCCATTAAGCAGAGTGACCCCGGCAGCATGCAAGATGAGGATTAACTCCTGAAAGAGCGGTTCATTGAGGGGCTCCTGTGCAGTCACCAAAGGGGCCAATTACACTTCTTGGCCATGCAGAATCCAGACTTGACTTTTGCACAATTCAAGGATAAAGCTATCCAGGCGCTGCAGGAGCGACAGCCCAGCCGTGCGATACCACCCAGGCGTCTCGCTCTCACATACCACCAGGAGGTGGCGCCGGATGCCCCAGTCGCCGCCGAGGCCGACGCCCAGAGCCTAGAGGACGACTCCCCTGCAGGACTCCGCCTCCAGATGCAGGAGCTGACCAAGAGCGTTGCTGCCCTAGCCCGAACGGTGCAGTCCCTACAGGAGGCCCCCAAGGAGAAGATCCAGCTGGCCTCCAGACCAGAAGATGTCCCCTAGATGCGACAGAGGAGGACTCCGCCGACCAGAGGCCAGGACGACGATCGCTTCCATCGGGACGGACGACCCATCTGCCGCCGCTGTCACCAGGTGGGCCACCTGGCAAGGTACTGTCCTTTAAACGAGCAACCCCTGGGGCAAAGGGCCAACCCCCAGGAGTAGGACGATCAGGCCCGCAGCATTGGAGAGCCAAATACGTTGGGGGGCGGCCAATTCTTCCTGTTGTGATCGACAGTATCCCCATGAACGCTCTGCTGGACACCGGTTCTCAGGTGACGACTATGCCTTACGTGCTTTATAAACGGTATTGGGAGGACACCGATATTACTCGTGGCCCCGATGACGATTTCACCATCATAGCCAGTAATGGTCAGCCGTTGCCACAAGTGGGGTATAAAGAGGTCACCATCAAGGTGGGGCGGGTGGAATTGAAGGCCCAAGGGATTGTAATCATTGATATTGACCACCGTGAATGTAATCCTATGATGACTATCGGTACCAATGTTATAGAAAATTGTCTTGCAGAAGTTATTGTCTTGTTACAACAGGTAGCAGAAACCGCTGGCTACAGTGAACAATGCGCCCTGCAAAAAGAAATCAGAGCTCTGATGCAGAGACAGCAGGTAGAGCTGACTGGTGGTGAAATTGGTCGTGTCACTGTGAGTGATTCAAACCCTATCGTGATCCCCCCCAGGAGTGAGATGTTAATATGGTGTCGGGCAGCCATAGGCCTCAGGGGTAAGGACTACCAGGCCCTGGTAGAACCCGTGTATTCAGACAATAGGCCTACTCTCCTGACAGCCAGGGGGGTAGTCGACGTCCGCCAGGGGAGGGTGCCCGTACGTGTCCTTAATTGTGGAGAGGAAGAGGTCCACCTCACCAAGTATGCCACGCTTGCCAAACTGTTCGCTGTCAATAATAGTGTGATACAGACACCTGGACCCTTGGCCCCGTCTAACCTGGCGGAGGACAACGGTTCTGCAGGGCACTCGAAAGATTGGTGTTGGGAATTGCATGTGGGCACTGACTCCACCCCATCCCATCAGAAACAGGGGGCCTACAGGGTG
Organism: Ranitomeya variabilis; assembly: GCF_051348905.1. Lineage (NCBI taxonomy): Eukaryota > Metazoa > Chordata > Amphibia > Anura > Dendrobatidae > Ranitomeya > Ranitomeya variabilis. The sequence continues at coordinate 131,358,771 of NC_135237.1, forward strand.
GTTCACGAGTACGAGCGGGTATTTAGCAAACACCCGTTAGATTTTGGACAGGTGAAAGGGATCCAACATCATATCCCCACGGGAGATCACCGGCCCATAAAGGAGAGATACCGCCCTGTACCCCCAGCTCAATACCAGTGTGCCAAGGACATGTTGCGAGAAATGAAGGAGGCTGGGGTGGTGAGAGACAGTTGTAGCCCCTGGGCAGCTCCATTAGTCCATGTTAAAAAGAAAGATGGCACAATGAGGATGTGCGTTGATTACAGGCAGTTGAATCGCATTACACATAAGGATGCATACCCACTGCCCAGGATAGAAGAGTCTCTGGCTGCCTTAAAATCTGCTAACTACTTTTCTACCTTAGATCTCACCAGTGGGTACTGGCAGGTTCCCGTGGCGGAGGCGGACAAAGAGAAGACGGCCTTCACGACACCGATGAAGCGCTGCGAATTCAACTACATGCCCTTCGGATTGTGCAATGCCCCGGGGAAGTTCCAGAGGATGATGGAGGGCTGTCTGGGGCACAAGAACTTTGAAACCATACTGCTGTATTTGGATGATGTCATTTTCTTCTCTAAGACCTACGAAGACCATCTGAAGCACCTGGCTGAGGTGTTTGAAGCCCTGTCCAACTTTGGCTTAAAGGTGAAACTGTCCAAATGTCATCTGCTGAAACCCAAAGTGCAGTACCTGGGCCATGTGGTGAGCGCTGAAGGAGTAGCCCCAGACCCCAACAAGGTCACGGTGATCCAAGACTGGCCAAAGCCCAGCAACCTCCACGAAGTCCGGCAGTTCCTCGGGCTGGTCGGCTATTACTGAAGGTTCATCAAGGACTTCACCAAGAAGGCCGCTGTTGTGAACTCTATTTCTGGGCTCCCTCTTGTGGTCACAAGTGGTACTCTGTGAGTGCTGTCTTTCTGCAGGTTGTGACTGGCATCAGCTGTCTCGTTATCTGGGCTGGTTTTCTATTTAAGCTCACTTGGACTCTCAGTCTATGCCTGCTGTCGTTGTATTCAGTGCTATTCTGATTGCTCCTGTCTACATCCGTTATCAGTCTCTCCATGAGAAGCTAAGTTCTGTTTGCTTATTCTTGCTCATCTATGTTCAATATGTTTCCTAGAATATTATGAGTTTTGTCCAGCTTGCTAATATGTGATTTCTCTGCTTGCTGGTAGCTCTGGGGTGCTGAGTTGCTCCCCCCACATCGTTAGTTGGTGTGGGGGTTCTCGCATTCTCTGCGTGGATATTTTTGTATAGGGTTTTTTACTGACCGCACAGATCCCTTGCTATTTTCTGCTATCTAGTGTTAGCGGGCCTCATTTGCTTAACCTGTTTCATCTCTGCGTTTGTCTTTTCCTCTTAACTCACCGTTATTATTTGTGGGGGGCTGTTCTATATCTTTGGGGTTATTTCTCTGAGGCAAGTGAGGTCTTACTTTATCTCTAGGGGTAGTCAGTTTCTCAGGCCGTGAAGAGACGTCTAGGATTTCAGGAAACGTTCCACGGCTACCTTTAGTGTGTTTAGTTAGGATCAGGTTTTGCGGTCAGTCCAGTTACCACATCCCCAGAGCTTGTCCTATTATCTCTGACTTAGCTGGTTAGATTTGTGATCCTAAGCCACTGGGATCATAACAGTACAGCAGGCCTGAAAAGTGTTTAATGCATCGCAGAAGTGGGATAAGAGAAGTCCTGAGTACAATTTTTTTTTTTTTCCTCTCCCTTTGCGGCAGTCTGTCCAGCTTCTCTCATCCCCTTAATCTCTGGGTGGCTTTGAGTTCAGCTGCAGACATGGATATTCAGAGTCTGACTTCTAGTGTGGATCATCTTGCTGCAAGGGTGCAAAGCATTCAGGATTTTGTTGTTCACAGTCCTATGTCTGAGCCAAAAGTACCTATTCCTGAGTTGTTTTCTGGAGATAGATCTCGGTTTCTGAATTTTAAGAATAATTGTAAATTATTTCTTTCTTTGAGACCTCGTTCCTCTGGTGATTCCGCTCAGCAAGTTAGAATTGTTATCTCCCTGTTCCGTGGCGACCCTCAAGATTGGGCCTTCTCCCTGGCGCCGGGAGATCCTGCATTGCTGAATGTGGATGCGTTTTTTCTGGCGCTTGGATTGCTTTATGAGGAACCTAATCTTGAGAACCAGGCAGAAAAGGCCTTGCTGGCTCTCTCTCAGGGCCAGGATGAAGCTGAGGTGTATTGTCAAAAATTTCGGAAATGGTCGGTGCTTACTCAATGGAATCAGTGTGCGTGCCCTGGCTGCAAATTTCAGAGAAGGTCTTTCTGAAGCCATTAAGAATGTTATGGTGGGGTTCCCCACGCCTGCAAGTCTGAATGACTCAATGGCTTTGGCCATTCAGATTGATCGGCGTTTGTGGGAGCGCAAATCTGCGCACCATCTGGCGGTGTTTTCTGAACAGAGACCTGAGTCTATGCAATGTGACCGAATTCTGACCAGAATTGAGCGGAAAAATCATAGACGTCAAAATGGGTTGTGCTTTTACTGTGGTGATTCAACTCATGTTATCTCAGCATGCTCTAAGCGCGTAAAAAAGATCGCTAAATCTGTCACCGTTGGTACTATACAGCCTAAATTCATTTTGTCTGTTACTTTAATTTGTTCTTTGTCATCCTACTCGGTTATGGCTTTTGTGGATTCAGGTGCTGCCCTGAACCTGATGGATTTGTCGTTTGCCAGGCGCTGTGGTTTTGTCCTGGAGCCTTTGGAATTCCCTATTCCACTGAGGGGTATTGATGCTACACCATTGGCTGAGAATAAGCCTCAGTATTGGACTCAAGTGACCATGTTCATGACTCCTGTACATCAGGAGGTGATTCGCTTTCTTGTGCTGCATAATCTGCATGATGTTGTCGTTTTGGGTCTGCCATGGCTGCAGGCCCATAATCCAGTTCTGGATTGGAAAGCTATGTCTGTTTCAAGTTGGGGTTGCCAGGGGATTCATGGCGATGCTCCTTTGGTGTCAATTGCTTCTTCCACTCCTTCTGAGGTCCCTGAGTTTTTGTCGGACTACCAGGATGTATTTGATGAGCCCAGATCCGGTGCCCTGCCTCCTCACAGGGATTGTGATTGTGCTATAAATTTGATTCCTGGTAGTAAGTTCCCTAAGGGACGACTTTTTAATTTGTCTGTACCAGAACATGCCGCAATGCGGAGTTATATAAAGGAGTCTTTGGAGAAGGGACATATTCACTCGTCCTCCTCCCCTCTTGGTGCAGGATTCTTTTTTGTGGCCAAGAAGGATGGTTCTCTGAGACCTTGTATAGATTATCGTCTTCTAAATAAAATCACGGTCAAATTTCAGTATCCTTTGCCATTATTATCTGATCTGTTTGCTCGGATTAAGGGGTCCAGTTGGTTCACCAAGATAGATCTTCGTGGTGCGTATAACCTTGTGCGTATTAAGCAGGAGGATGAATGGAAAACAGCATTTAATACGCCCGAGGGCCATTTTGAGTACTTGGTGATGCCTTTTGGACTCTCTAATGCTCCTTCTGTGTTCCAGTCCTTCATGCATGACATCTTCCGAGAATATCTGGATAAATTTATGATTGTGTATCTGGATGACATTTTGGTCTTTTCTGAGGACTGGGAGTCCCATGTGAAGCAGGTCAGGATGGTATTTCAGGTCCTGCGTGCTAATGCCTTATTTGTGAAGGGCTCAAAATGTCTCTTCGGAGTTCAGAAGGTTTCCTTTTTGGGTTTTATTTTTTCTCCTTCTACTATTGAGATGGACCCAGTCAAGGTCCAGGCTATTCATGACTGGACTCAGCCTACATCTGTTAAGAGTCTTCAGAAGTTCTTGGGTTTTGCTAATTTTTACCGTCGCTTCATCGCTAATTTTTCTGGCGTGGTTAAACCCTTGACGGATTTGACCAAGAAAGGTTCTGATGTGACTAATTGGTCTCCTGCGGCAGTGGAAGCCTTTCGGGAGCTGAAGCGCCGGTTTTCTTCAGCTCCAGTATTATGTCAGCCTGATATCTCTCTTCCTTTCCAGGTCGAGGTGGATGCTTCTGAGATTGGAGCAGGGGCTGTTTTGTCGCAGAGAAGCTCTGATGGCTCTGTGATGAAGCCTTGTGCCTTCTTTTCAAGAAAGTTTTCGCCTGCCGAGCGGAATTATGATGTTGGTAATCGGGAATTGTTGGCTATGAAGTGGGCATTTGAGGAGTGGCGACATTGGCTCGAGGGAGCTAGGCATCGTGTGGTGGTCTTGACTGATCACAAAAATCTGATTTATCTCGAGTCTGCCAAGCGCATGAATCCTAGACAGGCTCGTTGGTCGTTGTTTTTCTCCCGTTTCGATTTCGTGGTCTCGTACCTGCCTGGTTCGAAGAACGTGAAGGCTGATGCCCTTTCTAGGAGTTTTGTGCCTGACTCTCCGGGAGTTTCAGAGCCGGCTGGTATCCTCAAAGAGGGAGTGATTTTGTCTGCCATTTCCCCAGATTTGCGACGAGTGCTGCAGAAATTTCAGGCTGAGAGACCTGACCGTTGCCCACCAGAGAGACTGTTTGTCCCAGATAGATGGACCAGCAGAGTTATTTCCGAGGTTCATTCTTCGGTGTTGGCAGGTCATCCTGGGATTTTTGGTACCAGAGATTTGGTGGCTAGGTCCTTCTGGTGGCCTTCCTTGTCGCGGGATGTGCGTTCCTTTGTGCAGTCCTGTGGGATTTGTGCTCGGGCTAAGCCTTGCTGTTCTCGTGCCAGCGGTTTGCTTTTGCCTTTGCCTGTCCCGAAGAGGCCTTGGACGCACATTTCCATGGATTTTATTTCAGATCTTCCAGTATCTCAGAGAATGTCTGTCATCTGGGTGGTGTGTGATCGTTTTTCCAAAATGGTCCATTTGGTGCCCTTGCCTAAGTTGCCTTCCTCCTCCGATTTGGTTCCTTTATTTTTTCAGAATGTGGTTCGCTTGCACGGCATCCCTGAAAATATTGTGTCTGACAGAGGATCCCAGTTTGTGTCCAGATTTTGGCGGATTTTTTGTGCTAAGATGGGCATTGATTTGTCTTTTTCGTCGGCCTTCCATCCTCAGACGAATGGCCAAACCGAGCGAACTAATCAGACGTTGGAAACTTATTTGAGATGTTTTGTTTCTGCTGATCAGGATGATTGGGTGACTTTTTTGCCATTGGCCGAGTTTGCCCTTAATAATCGGGCTAGTTCTGCTACTTTGGTTTTGCCTTTTTTCTGCAATTCTGGTTTTCATCCTCGTTTTTCCTCGGGTCAGGTTGAGTCTTCTGACTGTCCGGGGGTGGATTCTGTGGTGGATAGGTTGCAGCAGATTTGGAACCATGTGGTGGACAATTTGAAGTTGTCACAGGAGAAGGCTCAGCGCTTTGCCAACCGCCGTCGCGGTGTTGGTCCCCGACTTCGTGTTGGGGATTTGGTATGCCTGTCTTCTCGGTATGTTCCTATGAAGGTTTCCTCTCCTAAATTCAAGCCTTGCTTCATCGGTCCTTATAAGATTTTGGAAATCCTTAACCCGGTGTCTTTTCGTTTGGACCTCCCAGCATCGTTTGCCATTCATAATGTGTTCCATAGGTCTTTGTTGCGGAGGTATGTGGTGCCTGTGGTTCCTTCTGTTGAGCCTCCTGCTCCGGTGCTGGTTGAGGGCGAATTGGAGTACGTGGTGGAGAAGATCTTGGATTCTCGTATTTCCAGACGGAGGCTTCAGTATTTAGTTAAGTGGAAGGGCTATGGTCAGGAGGATAATTCCTGGGTTGTCGCCTCTGATGTTCATGTGGCCGATTTGGTTCGTGCCTTCCATGCGGCTCATCCTGATCGCCCTGGGGGTCTTGATGAGGGTTCGGTGACCCCTCCTCAAGGGGGGGGTACTGTTGTGAACTCTATTTCTGGGCTCTCTCTTGTGGTCACAAGTGGTACTGTGTGAGTGCTGTCTTTCTGCAGGTTGTGACTGGCATCAGCTGTCTCGTTATCTGTGGGCTGGTTTTCTATTTAAGCTCACTTGGACTCTCAGTCTATGCCTGCTGTCGTTGTATTCAGTGCTATTCTGATTGCTCCTGTCTACATCCGTTATCAGTCTCTCCATGAGAAGCTAAGTTCTGTTTGCTTATTCTTGCTCATCTATGTTCAATATGTTTCCTAGAATATTATGAGTTTTGTCCAGCTTGCTAATATGTGATTTCTCTGCTTGCTGGTAGCTCTGGGGTGCTGAGTTGCTCCCCCCACATCGTTAGTTGGTGTGGGGGTTCTCGCATTCTCTGCGTGGATATTTTTGTATAGGGTTTTTTACTGACCGCACAGATCCCTTGCTATTTTCTGCTATCTAGTGTTAGCGGGCCTCATTTGCTTAGCCTGTTTCATCTCTGCGTTTGTCTTTTCCTCTTAACTCACCGTCATTATTTGTGGGGGGCTGTTCTATATCTTTGGGGTTATTTCTCTGAGGCAAGTGAGGTCTTACTTTATCTCTAGGGGTAGTCAGTTTCTCAGGCCATGAAGAGACGTCTAGGATTTCAGGAAACGTTCCACGGCTACCTTTAGTGTGTTTGGTTAGGATCAGGTTTTGCGGTCAGTCCAGTTACCACATCCCCAGAGCTTGTCCTATTATCTCTGACTTAGCTGGTTAGATTTGTGATCCTAAGCCACTGGGATCATAACAGGCCGCACCCTTGCAAGATCTGTTAGTGGGCCAATCAAAGAAGACCAAGGGGAAGAACGCCCCATTTGACTGGAACGAGGGGCTGGAAGGATCCTTCACTTGTTTGAAGTCGGCACTGACGGGAGAAGAGGTGCTGGCCTACCCCGAATACGACCAACCATTTGTGCTGTACACGGATGCCAGCAATGTTGGATTGGGAGCCATGCTATCCCAGGTCCAGAAAGGCAAGGAGAGGGTGATCGCTTACGCCAGGACCCGGAGGCACTTGAAGAGGTAGAGTTGCCTGCGTTCCATCGCCCCAAAGCCGCTCAGTACTCCCATCATGTGAAGAACCGGTACAAGAACCAACAGGATGCTGCGCTGAATCCCCTGCCCCATCACGGATGGGCGGAGACCCAGGATGGTGACCCCGCGGTCCATCGGGTGAAAGAGCTCCTGACACAGGCAGGGTTGCATCCCAGCCCAGATGATCCACAGGAGACACAACAGCTGTGGAAGGGGAGAAGCCAACTGTTTATCCATGATGGCAAGCTGTGCCGGAGGAGTATCGATCCGCGTACTCATGAATTGGTATGGCAGATAGTGGTGCCGAGGCGAGATGCGCCCATGGTTCTGGGAGCCTACCACGATGGAGCCGGACACTTCGGATGGAAGAAGCTGGAGAGGCTACTCCGAGGGAGGTTCTATTGGATTGGCATGAAGGGAGCCATTGAGAAGTGGTGTCGGTAGTGCGGTCCATGTAGCCTACGCATGAAGGACCGTGACAGCCAACGGGCTCCCTTGCAGCCCATCATCACCAAACGGCCGCTCGAACTGGTCGCGCTGGATCATGTGAAGCTGACACCTAGCCGGTCAGGCTATATCTACGCTCTTACCATCGTAGATTACTACTCCAGATTTTTGGTGGTTGTACCTGTCAAGGATCTAACGGCCAGGACGGCTGCCAAGGCCTTCCAGCAGTACTTTTGTAGGCCCCATGGGTACCCGGAGAAGGTACTGACCGATCAGGGACCAGCATTCGAAGCAGAGATGTTCCAAGAGTTCTGCCATCTGTACGGGTGTAAGAAGATCAGAACCACACCGTACCATCCCCAAACCAACGGGATGTGTGAAAAGATGAACCAAGTGGTGATCGACTTACTGAAGACCTTACCCGTAGAGGAGCGGAACCTGTGGCCAACAAAGTTGCCTGACTTGGTGGACATATACAATCATATCCCAGTAAATTCCACCAACTGCACTCCAGCGTACCTGATGCGAGGAAGATCTAGCAAGTTACCCGTTGACCTGGACATGGGGGTCCTAGTCCCCGAAGATACCTCGCCGGATGCAGATTGGGATGCAGAAAGGCAGCGAAAGTACCGCAAAGTACAGGAATGCGTGGAAAGAAGTCTCGCCCAGGCTAGACAAAAACAAGAAAGAGACTACAACCAGCATGCTCCTGCGATTCCCTTGTCACCCGGTGAGCACGTACTCAAACGAAAGAGGAGGCTACACAAACTCGACGACCAATGGAAAGCGGAACTGTATACCGTCCTGCCATCTGATTTCGACAACACGAAGGTTTGTCTCATCAGCAAGGATGGAGGGGAGACCTCGACGGCGATATCCAGGGACCACCTTAAAGTCTGCCCTGATAAGTTGAGAGAGAGGGAAAAGGATCCAGGGACCTCCCCACCTGTAGAAGAGAAGATGATACACACTGTTCTTGGCGATTTTCCCCAGTCCTGGACTCAGATAAATCAGGCCATCGTGGTACCTGTCCTAACGTTCCATCAACCAAATCCACTAGAACTAACGGTGGTGCCGGATCGTCCAGGCCCGCAACCTCAGCAGATCCCGCCCGAAGATGCCATGCCAATCGTTGAACCGGCAAGTCCTCCCTCTGCTATTGGCGAACCTGCCGTACCTACTGTTGGTAACAGCAGCTCTGAGAGCTCCAGCCTGCCAGTGCTACCCAGACTCACTAGAAGTGTAGCTAGAAGACAGTGCACTACACCAGCGGTAGCAAGCATAGAAGGCCCTGTTAGGCCAATAGCGACCCCTGCGCTGCGAAGGTCCACACGCAGCACCCAGAATCAAACTCCCCTCCGCTACAAAACTTGGAGGTATTAATGAGGGCTGCTATTTAGTTGAAAATGTTTGTGTGCATATCTTTTGTTACAGGCTTTAAAATGGACAAACGGAGTAATGGACAGTGAATTGCTCCAAAAACTTCTAAAGGGGACCCCTTTGTTTACCCGGGGTCCCCGCTGTTTCAACCACTGAACTGAGAGTCATAAACTGTGCATGACCTAACTTTTGCAACGTTCAAGAGTCCTCACCTCCCATAAAGGGAAGCACTGTTATGTTTGATTGTTTAGGATATTTCAAAATTTTGTGTGTTTTCTGTTAACATGTATTGCTGTTCTTGTTTTCCCAGTCCGAGAGTACTGGATTTAACCGGGTGGGAGTGCAGCGCCCCAGAGTCCTGGTCGCTGCAGTAACGTCGCTCTGCCACTAAGGGGAGTGATGTTACGTCTGATTGCACTAAAGGAGTTCACCTGACCAGGTAACACACACACTACACTTCACACTCCGGCCACCAGGGGGAGTGGTTCTATCTAGTAGGCCACTCCTCACACTCTGGTAAAACTGGGGTTTGGACAGGAAGACGGGGAGAAGTAAGAGGGAAGAGCTAGAGAGAGGACCTGTCAGGGATGGGATCCTGACAGATTCCTAAGAAAGGACAAAAAGTGAGAAAACGGGAATACAGCAAAGAGGCGATAGGACCAGAAGGAGTCGTGCTGTAAGATCGAGGCAACATCCTTCTGAGGCACAAACAGTCGGTGGCCGGAACGCCGAGCAAGTAAGAGACTCTAAGCATTACTGCAAACTACGGCAGGATAGCCAATTATAGGTTGGCTGTCTCACACAAATCACCTAAGCAGACAACGGAGGCAGCTGTGGGAGAGGGGCGACTCTAGGGTCCCGGAAGAACTCCAGGCCTACCCCTTCATACGGGTGCGTCCTAATCTGGGGGACGGAGAGAACGAACATCAGAGACAGACAGAATCAGTTGGGAGGACTATCCCGGGGTGCTCAGCAGGGAAGGACTACAACACACAGGCGCTAGAAGGTAGACGCTGATTCCCACCTGTTAAGGGGACTCCTGATGTGCCTTCGGACCGGCCGGTCTTAGACAGCCCTGTTAACAGTGCTCTGGATTGAGTACCTCGAGACCTTCAGTAAAGAGGTAAAGAGACTGCAACTCTGTGTCCTCGTTATTCATCGCACCCCACACCCCAACATCATCACGTTCTATCTTCGCTGGACGCCCCTCAGCAGGGTCACGGACCGGGTCTAGCCTCCGTGACCACCCCAGAACTGAGACACAGAGGCCCGGTACCGGGTGCCCCTCGGCCCTGCGGCAGTGGGGGCGCTCCATGACCATCACAGACACCTGATGTGAACCCCATAAAAATCATTTGTGGGTTTTGAAGAAATTTGGTTACAGCATGCAAACCCAAGAATCATGAGCTGCAGGCTATTGCCCATGAGGAGTGGGATAAGATTATATAGGAAAACTGCATGAAGCCGGTGTATGTATGACGTTTACCACCGGCCATGACAGCTAAAGTGCTGTCCAAAAAACCTAAAATCCAAAATACAGTTGCCCTTAGCATCAATTACAAGTTCTATATACACATAAAGCTTAAGAATGTAGCTACTGTATATAAAGCAATTTGCAGTACACTAATGCTGTAATAAATTAATCCAATGCCATGTAGATGCAAATATTAAAAAGTCCAATAAAAGCCAACACAAACAGTAGACATAAGACAAGGTTGTAAGTGATGCTTATAATATACCAAACATTTGAATTGTGTTCAATCAATAAAATTAAAGGGAATCTGTCATCAGGTTTTTGCTATGTAATGTGAAGACAGCAGGAGATGGAGGCTGACACATAGAGTTGAACGATGTGTCATTTATTAGACTGTGGGTTGCTGTGTACTTATAGTGAAGTAACTAATTAATCACTTGTGATTAGCATTACTGGTCTACACTATTGTGACTCCACCCGCTCCTCCTGCCATAAGCAGCTCACTGTCTATAGCCATTGTGTATACAGAACTTAGTGTGGGCAGGGGGCTGTTTTCTCAGCTTTGCTTCATTGCAAAATCTAAAAACTCTGATTGTGTCAGAACTGCTGCACCCAGTAAATGTCTAAACCAGTAGCGTAGCTACTGGGGGGGGCAGAGGGGGCCATCGCCCCGGGCCCTGTCACATGAAGGGGCCCACCGGGAGCCAGGGCAGGGCCACTTCTGGGACGAGGCAGAACACAGCATAGGAGCAGAGCAGTATACTGTCCGCTCCCGTCTGACAAGCTGCACGCTGCTCGCACAGTGGCCGGCTGCAGTCTCCTCCTGCAGTGAATGGTTTCGCCCCTCTGACCTGATCATGAAGCTTTTCCCCGGCTGCAGTTTTCCTCACTCTGTGCACGCTGGGATTGGCTCAGGCACGCTGGGGTCCTAGTGCCCACCTTGCATTTCACTCACACCTCCTGGTCCTGCCTGCAGTGCAAACGTTATCAGTAAGTGCCGGGGATGGAACTTATTAGGTTTATTAAATTCAGGTATGTCACTGTGAGGCCGTTGGGGTATTGTGGGGGCTGAAAGTGAGTGAGGGGGAACAGGGTACTGGGGGGTGAATGTGAGACCATGGGGGTATTGTGGGGGCTGAAAGTGAGTGAGGGGGGGACAGGACACTGGGGGGTGAATGTGAGACCATGGGGGTATTGTGAGGGCAGAAGGTGGGTGAGGTGGGACAGGGCACTGAGGGGTGGATGTGAGATGATGGGGGTATTGGGGCTGAAGTGGGGGAGGGGGGACAGGTCACTGGGGGCTGAATATTATAATGTTTAGTTCTGATATTATATGTACTCCATCATGTAATATTTCCTGTCTGGGGAGGCTGGAGATGGGGGTAGGGGGCTTTTGATATGTACCACCTGGGTCTTTTATGAGTATTAGTATAAGGAGCCCCCATACAGTAACCAAGAGCTGCATCACATTTACAGCACCACTCCAGCATTAGTTTTCATCTCATTGCTGGAGCGGTGCTGACAATCCCCGTCCCCTGCCCCCTGTCTGATACTCACCTTCTGGCGTTTTCATCTGTTTTTGTCTCCCGTCGGCTCCGTCTCCTGCAGTTTGTGACCTGTCCGCGGCTCCAGTGTTTCATGGAGCAGCGCAGAGGTCACTAATCAGTGTGAGTCTGTGGGAGCCTCGTTCTGGCCTCTTTCTCACTCTCAGGCTATGTGCACACGGTGCGGATTGGCCGCTGCGGATCTGCAGCAGTTTTCCATCTGGTTTACAGTGCCATGTAAACCTATGGAAAACCAAATCCGCAGTGCCCATGATGCAGAAAATACCGCACGGAAACGCTGCGTTTTATTTTCTGCAGCATGTCAATTCTATTTGCGGATTCCGCAGCGTTTTACATCTGCTCCTGTATAGGAATCCGCAGGTGGTAAAACGCAGGTGAAATCTGCACACAAAAAACAAAGGAAATCCGCGGGAAATCCGCACAAATCCGCAACAAGTGCACATAGCCTCATAGTCTTACATTGAGCGCTTGTGACATAGCTTCTCACTTCTGGCCTGTCAGAAGCTGCGCTCACAAGTTTGAGCAGCGGCACTGCAGCAGTGCCACAAATTAGTGAATATGCCGGAGGATGAGTAAATGACCGGGGCATCCAAATCATGACAGGGAGCTGTAAGTCCATCATACTGTGTATATGGGAGCTGCGGGCCCATCATACTGTGTATACGTGAGCTGCGGGCCCATCATACTGTGTATAAGGGAGCTGTGAGTCCATCATACTGTGTATAAGGGAGCTACGGGTCCATCATACTGTGTATAAGGGAGCTGCGGGCCCATCATACTGTGTATAAGGGAGCTGCGAGTCCATCATACTGTGTATACGGGAGCTGCGAAACAATCATACTGTGTATAAGGGAGCTGCGGGCTCATCATACTGTGTGTAAGGGAGCTGTGGGCCCATCATACTGTGTATAAGGGAGCTGCGGGTCCATCATACTGTGTATAAGGGAGCTGCGGGCCCATCATACTGTGTATAAGGGAGCTGCGGGCCAATCATACTATGTATAAGGGAGCTGCGGGCCCATCATACTGTGAATAAGGAAGCTGTGGGCCCATCATACTGTGTACAGGGGAACTGTGGGGGACATCATACTGTTTGACGGGAGCTGCCGGCCCATCATACTGTGTATAGGAAACTGTGAAGGCATATTGTGCATATGGGAGCTGTTGGCCCATTACACTGTATATAGTGGAGCTCTGGGGGGCATTATACTTTCTATAGTGGAGTTCTGTCAGCATTATACTGTGTATAGGGGAGCATTGGGCTCATATTATCTATAGGGGAGCAGTGGGAACATCATACGGTGTATACGGGAGTTATAGAATCATCATACTGTGTATAAGGGAGCTGTGGGGGCGTTAGACTGTGTATAGGGATGCTTTAAGCTCACCATACTGTGTGTAATGGAGCAGTACATGGGGGAACTTAGGGGACATTATTAAATGTAAAGTGGGCACTTAAGCATTATTGTTATAGGGGCACTCAGAGTATTGTGACCATCAAAGTTGCATATGGTCACAATATGGCGGTAAAGTCAATGTTCGTTTTTGTATATAGATTTATTTTCAATAACAGTAGGGTCATATTCTGAGGTTCCCCTATATTCACAACTAGAGTGCGCAACCGTAGCTGTAATTAGGGTTAGCTGGTTAGGGGCCCACTCAGATGTTTCGCCCCCCCTAAGTTGAAACCCTAGCTACGCCTCTGGTCTAAACACTACACATCTCTGTTGTACTTTACATCGCTTTTTGACGTAAATCATGATTCTTTTGTTGGGCACCCTTGGTCATGCTCTGACCAGCCTCAGCTCTGCACACTTTTCAAAAAGTTGTACTTGATTGCTAGTACTGACGTGAAATCTCCAAAAGTCGCTACATTTTTGTGCAACTTATTTTGAGAGAAGAGTTTCAAGTCCTTTAATTTGCACAGAACGTTAGACCTACTTACAGTAAAACAAGGGGCACTATTATTTATTTGGGGTCCTGTGCTGATAATGCTTTTCAGGAACAACTTTGTTAGCACCAAGTTGTTATGCGGTGGGGTCATGGCATGTCAATGTAGATCAAGTTTATTTAAAAAAAAAAAAAATGAGATCAGAAATCTCCCCAATTTTTTCCCTAAAAGTAAGCAGAATGGATACTGAAAATATGATATTGATATACAGTTATAAATAGGTGTCCAACTTACATGCTTTATAATATGCTACATTTACTGTCATCTAATTTGTTTTACTTACATAGAACTAATAATAAACTGAACAATTTAAAGTCACAAGCCAGTTCTTCTCAAATTGGTGGGCCTTTTAAACATGTAATGATTAGTGATGAGCGAATATACTCGTTACTCGAGATTTCTCGAGCACGCTCGGGTGGTCTCAGTATTTTTTAGTGCTCGGAGATTTAGTTTTCAGTGCCACAGCTGAATGATTTACATCTGTTAGCCAGCATAAGTACATGTGGGGGTTGCCTGGTTGCTAGGGAATCCCCACATGTAATCAAGCAGGCTAGTAGATGTAAATCATTCAGCTGCGGCGAGGAAAACTAAATCTCCGAGCGCTAAAAAATACTCAGAGGACCCCCGAGCATGCTCGGGAAATCTCGAGTAACGAGTATATTCGCTCATCACTAGTAATGATACCAGGAATTATGTGGTAGGCATTGTCTTATCTTTTTCCCTGACAGCTAACATTTGAGCTCAACACTGCAGTAGAAGCACTTACATGGGTGACTGCAGCTGTCGTTTCTATGTTGTGCTGGCAAGTAGCTGACAAAAACAGAAGATCTTGTTTTTCCCGTATGATATGCTATCAAGCAGTAAAAAAGACAGTCTGCTTAGTGGCTATGTGAAACCGGTGAAACCTGTGAAATCCACAGAAACTGTCAATGGCCTCAGATAGCATTTCTCTCTAGATGTTTACTAGTGTGAATGACAGCTACACTTTAAGCATGAGAGTATGTAGTGATTTCTGCTCTTAAGAAACATGCATCTGTCTATCTATATGGAAGTTGTAACATATACCCTGCTATAAATAAGTAAAAAGCAAAATTGCATATAAATAACATAGGGTACTTAGTGAGCACTGTTTTTGATCCAAAAAAAGAATAAAAGCCATACCACCAGCGCCAAAGCGATCGCAGTCAGGATGGTCCTAACCTCTCGAATTAAAACCTTACATTGTGTAAAAAATGACCTCTGTGTTAGCAGCACTGGGACCCAGCTATGGACACTCAACCATGGGAAACTATATAAACGTAATGCCCAGCTCGAAGAAAAGGAGGCAAAGAAAAGGAGTGCAATAACCTAATGCAAAACAGAAAGAAATGAACTGGCATATAAGTTGGTATACATGTAGCGTGCAGGAGAATGTTCACACTGGCCAATAAACAGGCAAAACCTAGGATAGAAACAAAATGAAAATATACCCTGCTGTAAGTAAAAATCACATTGAGGTCATTTTTGACACATGGTAAGGTTTTAATACTAGAGGTTAGGACCTCTAGTATTAAAAAGGGTACATCTTGGCACAGGGTACACCTTGGCATTCGTTGGTGAGATGGCTTTTATGCTTTTTTAAAATTGAAAACAGTTTTTATTACCGTATATACTCGAGTATAAGCCGACCCGAGTATAAGCCAACCCCCCTAATTTTGCCGCAAAAAACTGGGAAAACTTATTGACTCGAGTATAAGCCTAGGGTGGAAAATGCAGCAGGTACCGGTGAATTTCAAAATTAAAAATAGATGCACCATACCGTTCATTATGGCCCCATAGATGCTCGACATAAAGCTGTGCCACATATAATGCTCTGCACCGTTCATTATGGCCCCATAGATGCTCCACATAAAGCTGTGCCACATATAATGCTCTGCACCGTTCATTATGGCCCCATAGATGCTCCACATAAAGCTGTGCCATATATAATGCTCTGCACCGTTCATTATGGCCCCATAGATGCTCCACATAAAGCTGTGCCATATATACAATGCTCTGCACCGTTGCCCCATAGATACTCCACATAAAGCTGTGCCATATATACAATGCTCTGCACCGTTGCCCCATAGATAGCTGTGCCATATATATATAATGCTCTGCACCGTTGCCCCATAGCTGTGCCATATATATAATGCTCTGCACCGTTGTCCCATAGCTGTGCCATATAGTGCTCTGCACCGTTGTCCCATAGCTGTGTCATATAGTGCTCTGCACCGTTGCCCCATAGCTGTGCCATATAGTGCTCTGCACCGTTGCCCCATAGCTGTGCCATATAGTGCTCTGCACCGTTGCCCCATAGCTGTGCCATATAGTGCTCTGCACCGTTGCCCCATAGCTGTGCCATATATATAATGCTCTGCACCATTGCCCCATAGATACTCCACATAAAGCTGTGCCATATATACAATGCTCTGCACCGTTGCCCCATAGATACTCCACATAAAGCTGTGCCATATATACAATGCTCTGCACCGTTGCCCCATAGATACTCCACATAAAGCTGTGCCATATATACAATGCTCTGCACCGTTGCCCCATAGATAGCTGTGCCATATATATATAATGCTCTGCACCGTTGCCCCATAGCTGTGCCATATAGTGCTCTGCACCGTTGCCCCATAGCTGTGCCATATAGTGCTCTGCACCGTTGCCCCATAGCTGTGCCATATAGTGCTCTGCACCGTTGCCCCATAGCTGTGCCATATAGTGCTCTGCACCGTTGCCCCATAGCTGTGCCATATAGTGCTCTGCACCGTTGCCCCATAGCTGTGCCATATAGTGCTCTGCACCGTTGCCCCATAGCTGTGCCATATAGTGCTCTGCACCGTTGCCCAATAGCTGTGCCATATAGTGCTCTGCACCATTGCCCCATAGCTGTGCCATATAGTGCTCTGCACCGTTGCCCCATAGCTGTGCCATATAGTGCTCTGCACCGTTGCCCAATAGCTGTGCCATATAGTGCTCTGCACCGTTGCCCCATAGCTGTGCCATATAGTGCTCTGCACCGTTGCCCCATAGATGCTCCACATAAATCTGTGCCATTGCTGCTGCTGCAATAAAAAAAAACCAAACACATACTCACCTCTCTTGCTTGCAGCTCCTCGGCGCCATCTTCCCGGCGTCTCTCCGCACTTTCCGTCCGCACTGACTGATCAGGCAGAGGGCGGCGCGCACACTATATACGTCATCGCGCCCTCTGACCTGCACAGTCAGTGTGGAGAGACGCCGGGAAGATGGCGCGACGCCCGGCGTGTGGAACGAGGACAGGTGAATATGTAATACTTACCTGCTCCCGGCGTCCTGCTCCTTCCCCCAGACAGCTGGTCTTCGGTGCCGCAGCCTCTTCCTCTGTCAGCGGTCACCGGCACCGCTGATTAGAGAAATGAATTATGCGGCTCCGCCCCTATGGGAGGTGGAGCAGCCTATTCACTTCTCTAATGAGCGGTCCCATGTGACCGCTCAGGGGAAGAGGCTGCAGCACCCGGAGACCGCGTGACGGGCAGGGGGAGCGACAGGAACGCCGGGACTAGGTGAGTATATGACAGTCCTCACCCGCCGACCCCACCACCGATCATGACTCGAGTATAAGCCGAGAGGGGCACTTTCAGCCCAAAAATTTGGGCTGAAAATCTCGGCTTATACTCGAGTATATACGGTATGTACCCTATGTTATTTATATGCACTATTGCGTTTTACTTATAGCAGGCTATATGTTCATTTTGTTTCTATCTTAGGTTTTGTCTGTTTAATGGCCAGTGTGAACATGCGCCAACACATTGCCTGTATACCAACTTATACTCCAGTTCATTTCTTTTGGCTTTGCCTTTGGTAGCAATAACATAAAGAATATGCTACAGAAAATAATGCCCCTACGATAACACCGGAGCTCAGAGAAAAAGTGCTATCATGGAGAAGACATGCAAGTAAAGCAGTTACATGTGTCGAGCTTGCAGCTTAAAATATTAATAACATAATGATAAACTAAAAAAAATAAATGTACATATTTTTTGTACACTGACACACTGTGTGCACAATTATTAGTACATTTTTATATTTTTGACGATTACCGTATATACTCAAGTATAAGCCGACCCGAGTATAAGCCGACCCCCCTAATTTTGCCACAAAAAACTGGGAAAACTTATTGACTCGAGTATAAGCCTAGGGTGAAAAATGCAGCAGCTACCGGTGAATTTCAAAAATAAAAATAGATGCTCCATACCGTTCATTATGGCCCCATAGATGCTCCATATTAAGCTGTGCCACATATAATGCTCTGCACCATTCATTATGGCCCCATAGATGCTCCACATAAAGCTGTGCCATATATAATGCTCTGCACCGTTCATTATGGCCCGATAGATGCTCCACATAAAGCTGTGCCACATATAATGCTCTGCACCGCTCATTATGGTCCCATAGATGCTCCACATAAAGCTGTGCCATATATAATGCTCTGCACCGTTCATTATGGCCCCATAGATGCTCCATAGAAAGCTGTGCCATATATAATGCTCTGCACCGTTCAGTATGGCCCCATAGATGCTCCACATAAAGCTGTGCCATATATAATGCTCTGCACCGGTCATTATGGTCCCATAGATGCTCCACATAAAGCTGTGCCATATAGAATGCTCTGCACCGTTCAGTATGGCCCCATAGATGCTCCATAGAAAGCTGTGCCATATATAATGCTCTGCACCGTTCAGTATGGCCCATAGATGCTCCATAGAAAACTGTGCCATATAGAATGCTCTGCACCGTTCATTGTGCTCCCATAGATGCTCCACATAAAGCTGTGCCATATAAAATGCTCTGCACCATTCATTATGGCCCCATAGATGCTCCTTATAAAGCTGTGCCATAGAGAATGCTGTTATGACCTGGTGGTTACGGCGCGGTACTGAGATGACCTGGTGGGTAAAACCAATCATGGACAAGCTCAGAGGAGGTGGCAGCTCCACAGACAGCAATCACTGATATGACCTAGTGATTACGAAGCAACAATGAAATGACCTGGTGGGTAAAACAAATAATGTACAAGCTCTGAGGAGGTGGTAGCTTTACTGACCGCAATCCCTACTCCTAACACCAACACTAGAAATAGCCGTGGAGCGTTCCTATCTCTGCCTAGACGCCTCTTCACAGCCTAAGAACTAGCTACCCCTGAAGATGGAAACGGAAAACTATCTCACCTCAGAGAAACCCCCAAAGGAAGATAGCCCCCCACAAATATTGACGGTGAGTGGAGAGGGAAATGACAAACTCAGAAATGAAACTAGATTTTAGCAAAGGAGGCCAATACTATCTAAATAGAGATAGAAAAGGCTACTGTGCGGTCAGTATAAAAACTAAATGTCCACGCAGAGTTTACAAAAATAACCTCCACACCGACTCACGGTGTGGAGGGGCAAATCTGCGACCCCAGAGCTTCCAACTAGCCGGAATATTTCATAATGACAAGCTGGACAAAAGAGACATAACTTAAACTGAACAGAAGGTCATAAGCAGGGAAACACCCAAAAACTAGCAGAACTTATCTTAAGCTGAAATGGACTGGCCAACAGAGAACTTCCAGGAAAGAACTGAATCCACAGGAAAAACATTGACAGCTGGCATCAACTACAGCCAAAAGCCCAGTTAAATAACAAGGCCAGGGAACCGATTAGTGAAAGCAGCTGCTAAGTTCCACTCGAAACCACCAGAGGGAGCCCAAGAGCAGAACTCCCAAAAATACCATTCGTAACCACAGGATGGAGCCCAAGAACGGAATTCACAACAGTACCCCCCCCCCCTTGAGGAGGGGTCACCGAACCCTCACCAGAGCCCCCAGGCCGATCGGGACAAGCCAAATGAAAAGCACGTACCAAATCGGCAGCATGGACATCGGAGGCAAAAACCCAAGAGTTATCCTCCTGGCCATAACCCTTCCCCTTGACCAGATACTGAAGTTTCCGCCTTGAAAGATGAGAATCCAAAATCTTCTCCACCACATATTCCAGCTCCCCCTCAACCAACACCGGAGCAGGAGGGTCAACGGAGGGAATCATGGGCACCACATATCTCCGCAACAAAGATCTATGGAACACATTATGAATGGAAAAGGAAGCTGGAAGGGCCAAACGAAAAGACACCGGATTGATAATTTCCGAAATCCTATAAGGACCAATAAAACGAGGTTTGAACTTAGGGGAAGAGACCTTCATAGGAACATGACGAGAAGACAACCAGACCAAATCCCCAACCCGAAGCCGGGGACCAACGCACCGACGGCGGTTAGCAAAACGTTGAGCCTTTTCCTGAGACAATGTTAAATTGTCCACCACATGAGTCCAAATCCGCTGCAACCTGTCCACCACAGAATCTACCCCAGGACAGTCCGAAGGCTCAACCTGTCCTGAAGAAAAGCGAGGATGAAAACCGAAGTTACAAAAAAAAGGCGAAACCAAAGTAGCCGAACTAGCCCGATTATTAAGGGCAAACTCGGCCAACGGCAAGAAGGTAACCCAATCATCCTGATCAGCAGACACAAAGCATCTCAAATAGGTTTCCAAGGTCTGATTGGTTCGCTCCGTCTGTCCATTTGTCTGAGGGTGAAACGCCGAAGAAAAAGACAAATTAATGCCCATTCTAACACAAAAGGACCGCCAAAACCTAGAAACAAACTGGGTACCTCTGTCAGACACAATATTCTCCGGAATACCATGCAAACGAACCACATGCTGGAAAAACAAAGGAACCAAATCAGAGGAGGAAGGCAACTTAGGCAAAGGTACCAAATGGACCATTTTAGAAAACCGGTCACAAACCACCCAGATGACAGACATCTTCTGAGAAACAGGAAGATCAGAAATAAAATCCATGGAAATATGCGTCCAGGGCCTCTCAGGGATAGGCAAAGGCAAAAGCAACCCACTAGCACGAGAACAGCAGGGCTTAGCCCGGGCACAGATCCCACAGGACTGCACAAAGGAACGCACATCCCGTGACAAAGAAGGCCACCAAAAGGATCTGGCAACCAAATGTCTGGTACCAAAGATCCCAGGATGACCAGCCAACACCGAACAATGAATCTCAGAAATCACCTTACTAGTCCATCTATCAGGAACAAACAATTTCCCCACAGGACAGCGGTCGGGTCTATCAGCCTGAAACTCCTGAAGCACTCGCCGCAAATCAGGGGAGATAGCAGAAAGAATCACCCCCTCCTTGAGAATACCAGCTGGCTCACGGACTCCCGGAGAATCAGGCAAAAAACTCCTAGACAGGGCATCAGCCTTCACATTCTTAGATCCCGGAAGATACGAGACCACAAAATCAAAACGGGAGAAAAATAAAGACCACCGAGCCTGTCTAGGATTCAACCGCTTGGCTGACTCAAGGTAAATCAAATTCTTATGATCGGTCAAGACCACAACACGATGCTTGGCTCCCTCAAGCCAATGTCGCCACTCCTCGAATGCCCACTTCATAGCCAACAACTCCTGATTGCCGACATCATAATTACGCTCAGCAGCCGAAAACTTTCTAGAGAAGAAAGCACACGGCTTCAACACAGAGCCATCAGAACTTCTCTGAGACAGAACAGCTCCTGCCCCAATCTCAGAAGCGTCAACCTCAACCTGAAAAGGGAGAGAAACATCTGGCTGACGCAACACAGGGGCAGAAGTAAAACGACGCTTAAGCTCCTGAAAGGCCTCCACAGCCGCAGAGGACCAATTCACCACATCTGCACCTTTCTTGGTCAAATCGGTCAGAGTTTAACCACAGTAGAAAAATTAGCAATGAAGCGGCGATAAAAATTAGCAAAGCCCAAAAAATTCTGAAGGCTCTTCACAGATGTGGGTTGAGTCCAATCATAAATAGCCTGGACCTTAACAGGGTCCATTTCAATAGCCAAGGGAGAAAAAATGAACCCCAGAAAAGAAACCTTCTGAACTCCAAAAAGGCACTTAGACCCCTTCACAAACAGAGTATTAGCACGAAGAATCTGAAATACCATCCTGACCTGCTTCACATGAGACTCCCAATCATCGGAAAAAACCAAAATATCATCCAAATATACAATCATAAATTTATCCAGATACTCCCGGAAAATATCATGCATAAAGGACTGAAACACAGATGGAGCATTAGAGAGCCCGAAAGGCATCACAAGATATTCAAAATGGCCTTCGGGCATATTAAATGCTGTTTTCCATTCATCACCCTGTTTGATGCGGACCAGATTATACGCCCCTCGAAGGTCAATCTTGGTAAACCAGCTAGCCCCTTTAATCCGAGCAAACAAATCAGAGAGCAAAGGCAAAGGGTACTGGAATTTGACCGTGATCTTATTGAGAAGGCGATAATCTATACAGGGCCTCAAGGAGCCATCCTTCTTGGCAACAAAAAAGAACCCCGCTCCCAACGGTGACGAAGACGGGCGAATATGCCCCTTCTCCAAGGACTCCTTTACATAAGTCCGCATAGCGGCATGCTCTGGCACTGACAGATTGAAAAGTCGACCCTTAGGGAACTTACAGCCAGGAATCAAATTAATAGCGCAATCACAGTCCCTATGAGGAGGCAGAGGACTGGATTTAGGCTCCTCAAATATATCCTGGAAATCCGACAAAAACTCAGGAACTTCAGAAGAAGGGGACGAGGAAATTGACATCAAAGGAATGTCACTATGTATCCCCTGACAACCCCAACTAGTCACAGATATAGATTTCCAATCCAGCACTGGATTATGTACCTGTAACCATGGAAACCCCAGCACAACCACATCATGCAAATTATGCAACACCAAAAAGCGAATATTTTCCTGATGTGCTGGAGCCATGTTCATGGCTAACTGTGTCCAGAACTGAGGTTTATTCTTGGCCAATGGCGTAGCATCAATCCCCCTCAAGGGAATAGGACTCTGCAAAGGCTCCAAGGAAAAACCACAGTGCTTGGCAAATTCTAAGTCCATTAAGTTCAGGGCAGCACCAGAATCCACAAATGCCATTACAGAAAAGGACGACAATGAGCAAATCAGGGTAATAGACAAGAGAAATTTAGGCTGTACAGTACTGATGGTAACCAACCTAGCAACCCTCTTAGTTCGCTTCGGGCAGTCAGAGATAGCATGAGTAGCGTCACCACAGTAAAAACACAGCCCATTCTGACGTCTGAACTCCTGCCGTTCTGCTCTTGTAAAAATTCTATCACATTGCATAGGCTCAGAACTCTGCCCAGAGGACACCGCCATATGGTGCACTACCTTACGTTCACGTAGGCGCCGATCAATCTGAATGGCCAGAGACATTGATTCGTTCAAACCAGCAGGCGTGGGAAACCCCACCATAACATCTTTAAGGGCTTCAGAAAGACCCTTTCTGAAAATAGCCGCCAGGGCATCCTCATTCCATTTTGTAAGCACAGACCACTTTCTAAATTTCTGGCAATATATCTCTGCCGCTTCCTGACCCTGACACAGAGCCAGCAAAATTTTTTCTGCCTGATCCACAGAATTGGGTTCGTCATAAAGCAATCCAAGTGCTTGAAAAAATGAATCTACATTGAGCAATGCAGGATTCCCTGGCTCAAGGGAGAATGCCCAATCCTGTGGGTCGCCACGCAGCAGAGAAATAACAATCTTCACCTGCTGAATGGGGTCACCAGAGGAACGGGGTCTCAGAGCAAAAAACAATCTGCAATTATTTTTAAAGTTCAAGAACTTAGATCTATCCCCAGAAAACAAATCAGGGATAGGAATTCTAGGCTCAGAAACAGGAGTTTGAACAACATAGTCTTGGATACTCTGTACCCTTGCAGCGAGATGATCAAAACGCGCAGACAGACCCTGAACCTCAATATCAGCACCAAGTTCCTGCACCATCCAAAAATCAAGGGGAAGAAAAAAGACGAAACAAGCAAGAAGAAAAAAAAACAATGACTCAGAACTTTCTCTTCCCTCTTTTGAGATGCATTTAACATATTGTGGGCCAGCTGTACTGTTATGACCTGGTGGTTACGGAGCGGTACTGAGATGACCAAGTGGGTAAAACCAATCATGGACAAGCTCAGAGGAGGTGGCAGCTCCACAGACAGAAATCACTGATATGACCTAGTGATTACGAAGCAACACTGAAATGACCTGGTGGGTAAAACAAATAATGTACAAGCTCTGAGGAGGTGGTAGCTTTACTGACCGCAATCCCTACTCCTAACACCAACACTAGAAATAGCCGTGGAGCGTTCCTATCTCTGCCTAGACGCCTCTTCACAGCCTAAGAACTAGCTACCCCTGAAGATGGAAACGGAAAACTATCTCGCCTCAGAGAAACCCCCAAAGGAAGATAGCCCCCCAAAAATATTGACGGTGAGTGGAGAGGGAAATGACAAACTCAGAAATGAAACTAGATTTTAGCAAAGGAGGCCAATACTATCTAAATAGACAGAGATAGAAAAGGCTACTGTGCGGTCAGTATAAAAACTAAATGTCCACGCAGAGTTTACAAAAATAACCTCCACACCGACTCACGGTGTGGAGGGGCAAATCTGCGACCCCAGAGCTTCCAACTAGCCGGAATATTTCATAATGACAAGCTGGACAAAAGAGACATAACTTAAACTGAACAGAAGGTCATAAGCAGGGAAACACCCAAAAACTAGCAGAACTTATCTTAAGCTGAAATGGACTGGCCAACAGAGAACTTCCAGGAAAGAACTGAATCCACAGGAAAAACATTGACAGCTGGAATCAACTACAGCCAAAAGCCCAGTTAAATAACAAGGCCAGGGAACCGATTAGTGAAAGCAGCTGCTAAGTTCCACTCGAAACCACCAGACGGAGCCCAAGAGCAGAACTCCCAAAAATACCATTTGTAACCACAGGATGGAGCCCAAGAACGGAATTCACAACAGAATGCTCTGCACCGTTCATTATGGCCCCATAGATGCTCCACATAAAGCTGTGCCCCATATATAATGCTCTGCACCGTTCATTATGGCCCCATAGATGCTCCACATAAAGCTGTACCATATATAATGCTCTGCACCGGTCATTATGGTCCCATAGATGCTCCACATAAAGCTGTGCCATATAGAATGCTCTGCACCGTTCAGTATGGCCCCATAGATGCTCCATAGAAAGCTGTGCCATATAGAATGCTCTGCACCGTTCATTGTGCTCCCATAGATGCTCCACATAAAGCTGTGCCATATATAATGCTCTGCACCGTTCATTATGGCCCCATAGATGCTCCTTATAAAGCTGTGCCATATAGAATGCTCTGCACCGTTCATTATGGCCCCATAGATGCTCCTTATAAAGCTGTGCCATATAGAATGCTCTGCACCGTTCATTATGGCCCCATAGATGCTCCATATAAATCTGTGCAATATATAATGCCGCTGCTGCTATAAAAAAAAAATGACATACTCACCTCTCTTGCTGCCCGCAGCTCCTCAGCGTCCCGTCTCGGCGTCTCTCCGCACTGACTGTTCAGGCAGAGGGCGGCGCGCACACTAGTACGTCATCGCGCCCTCTGACCTGAACAGTCAGAGCAAGAGGACGGGAAGACGGAGCGGTGCCCGGCGGGTGGAACGCGGACAGGTAACTATGACATACTTACCTGCTCCCGGCGTCCCTGGATCCTTATCCCGGACAGCTGGTCTCCGGGTGCCGCAGCCACTTCCTCTGTCAGCGGTCACTGATTAGAGGAATGAATATGCGGCTCCACCCCTATGGGAGTGGAGTCCATATTCATAACTTTAATGAGCGGTGCCATGTGACCGCTGAACAGGGGACGAGCTGCGGCACCTGAAGACAGTGTGACAGGCAGGGGGAGCGCCAGGAGCGCCGGGGCTAGGTGAGTATGCGACAGTCCTCTCTCCCCCTCACCCGCCGACCCCACGGCCGATCATGACTTGAGTATAAGCCGAGAGGGGCACTTTCAGCCGAAAAATTTGGGCTGAAAATCTCGGCTTATACTCGAGTATATACGGTAATTAATTTTACTATTGCACAACTACATTTCTCTTGGTCAATCC
Source organism: Ranitomeya variabilis (assembly GCF_051348905.1). Classification (NCBI taxonomy): domain Eukaryota; kingdom Metazoa; phylum Chordata; class Amphibia; order Anura; family Dendrobatidae; genus Ranitomeya; species Ranitomeya variabilis. The sequence continues at coordinate 131,384,572 of NC_135237.1, forward strand.
AAAAGGTTAGTAAATCTGATGCCTGAATATTTAAGAAAGTAAAAGTGAGGGTTTGTTTATTTTAGGAAAATATCTGTGTGTATATCGTGGCATGTAAAACTGTTAGCACTTCTGGACAAAATTACTGTTCTTGTGAACAGTTAAGCAAATTGAAGTTGAAATTATCTCTAAGGGCTCCTTTTCACTTGCGAGAAATACGTGCGAGTCTCGCAGGTTAAAACCAAGCTCTGACGCCGGCTCTCCAGAGCGGAGCGTGCGGCTGCATAGCAATACATGGAGCTGCACGCTCCGCTCCCAAGTGCCGACGCCAGAGCTTGGTTTTAACATGCAAGACTCGCACGTATTTCTCGCAAGTGAAAAGGAGCCCTAAAAGGGCTAAAATTAAAGATGACACATTTTCTTTTTATTTTAGGCAAAACAAAAATACATTGTAATTTTTTACATTTTAAAAATTACAAAAAGGAAAATGGACACCCTGCTTTGCTAGTAGCTAGTAGCACCCCCTTTGCAAGTATCACAGCTTGTAAACAGTTTTTCTGTTGGAGCGCCCCCACACCGCCGCAGGGCCGAGGGGTACCCGGAGCCGGGCCTCTGGGTCTCAGTCCTGGAGTTGTCACGGTGGCTAGGCCCTGTCTGTCAGTGGGGGACGTCCGGTGCAGTAAGTGGTGTTGTAACGGTGCAGTTGTGGGGTGCAGGTCGCTGTAAATAACGAGGACACCAGGTTGCAGTCTCTTTACCTCTTTACTGGAGATCTCTGAGTCCTCAGTCCAGAATACGGTTCACCAAGCTGCGCAAGTCCGGCCGGTCCAATGGCACCTCCAGAGTTCCCTTCACAGGTGGAAATCGGTGCCTTCCTTCTTAGCGCTATGTGTTGTAGTCCTTCCCTGCTGTGCTTACGGAAAGTACCCCACAACTGTTGTGTCTGTTTCTTAAGTTCCCTCACAACTCGATTAAATGATGTTCTTCTAATCGTCCGTCCCTTCCTGATGTTACAGTTAGAACGGCACCCGTTTGTCGGGTAGGCCTGGAGTTCTTCCGGGACCCTAGAGACGCCCCTCTCCCGCAATTGCCTCCCAAGACTTCATAGGTGATATGTGTTAGACAGCCCGCCTTAAACTGACTGTCCTGCCGCTGTTTAGAGTATTGCTTGAAGCTGAATGTTATAATACTCCCTCGGCGTTCCGGCCACCGGTAGTGCGCCTCAGTAGGGTGTTGCTCCGGTCTTACAGCACGACCCCTACTGGAATTCTCCTATCGCTTGATCTCGTTTCTCACTCAGCACAATCTATCTCGCTTCTAGTCCTTTCTTGGGCCCCGCCGCTTCCCGGAGCTGGCGCGGACCCGTTACGTTCTTTCCAATGCCAAGCCTCTGTCAGGATCCCACCCCTGACAGAGACCCTACTGTCTCTTCCTCCACAACACCCTCTGCCACTAGGTGTTGCTTCGTCCAATCCAGTCAGCTTTCTGATCTAACTTCCTGCCTGACCCCCAGTTTACCCACTATGGTGGGGAGTGGCCTAATGAATAGCACCCTTAGCTCCCCCCGGAGGCCCAGCTGTGAAATGTATTGGTGTCTGTGATACCTGATCAGATGAACTCCTTCAGTGCCATCGGACGCACCATGGCTCCCCATAGTGGCGGAGCCACAGTACTGCAACGACCAGGACTCTGGGGCGCTGCACTCCCCCCTGGTTAAACACAGTACTCCGGGACTGGGAAGAAAACAACAATACAAGTTAGCAAAATGACATACAGTTTCATTGAGTGTAATAACAATAAGTATACTTGAACAGGCTTCCCTTTATGGGAGGTGAGGACACTTGAACGTTACAAACATGGTTAACATTATAAATTACAGGCTATAAATAACTCCTGTTACCCAACCGGGCATTCTACTTAAGTGCAAAATTGTCGAACAATAATTTAACATTGCCTTTAAGGACTCACACTCTAAATCCACTAAAGACCTTCCTATAATCACATTATAAGGCACTTTAACTTTCTCATTCTCCTTCTTTAAATCTGCAGGACCGCCTGTCCTATCGGCACCAGACCTACTGCCTCTCCTTTCTGTTACAGGACCGCCCCGTTCAGCCAGGGCCTACTGCTTTTTCAACTACTATACACAGTATAGAACATAACATTACTTTCAGTTTAAGAGCACTAAGTCATCTCTACATGACTCCTATGAGGACTCAGGGTTTACCTTCTATCCTAACTATCCATCAACATTATCTAAACATTTTTTTATCGAACATTAAGCCTTCTCATTATCTTTCTTCCTTTCTTGCATGCTGGACACCACATCTATCTCTACGGGCCCACTGCATCCTTCTTCTATCTTTCACCTTTTAATTCTCAGAGCACATCATCAGTATTTCTTCACATTTAACTAATTAAACACATATAACTTTCTCGTACAAACATTATCATCACTTTTCTCTCATCAACATTATTGCTACTTGTCTTAAGCAATATTACTATCGAAACGCGACAAATGAACATCCCCTTTAAGAGAGGACCAAGTCTCTGTGAGGTAGCGTATTTTCTCAAGCTGTAAGTCTGTTTGCAATAAGGACTCCAGTGATGTTTTCAAAAAACAATATCTTCGCAAAGTGTCCTTTCTTCATATGGAACCAGTAGATAGCACCTTTAAGAAGGTGCAAACTATTTACAAGAAGTTTGTATCATGCATTGTTCATGATTCAGCAGTTTTTATAACATTGTGGAACAAAAAGCAAAAATGAAAGTGAAAGCAAAAATAAAAAGCAATAGGGATCCCGGGTAAACAAAGGGATCCCTTTAAGAGTTACCCCAGGACGGGTTTTAGCAGCAAAACAGCAAGGAAATAAACAGTTAACTATGTACAGTTTCAGGTTTCCGAGGTTTAGTTGAACGGCTTCCAGGGCTGCACCTGGCACTTAACCCTTCCTGGCCTGGGAAAAGTGAGGTCCAGAGCTACACCCAGTGCTGGACACACGCCGTTAATCCGTGTTTCATGTATGGTTAAATCATGCGCAGCGATGGAGGTCTGCGCAGCTTGAGTAGGGGCATTTGCTGCAGCAGAGGTAGCGGCCGCTGCAAGATCAATCACTGGAACGGAGTCAGCAGCTGTGGCACTAGCAGTCACTGGAGGGGTGTCGGTCGTCAGGGCAGGGTCGTCTTTCATACCTGCTTCAGATGCGGTCCCTCCGGTGCCGGTCTGCTCTGCCTCCGCTGGGGTCTGGAACGCTGGTTGCAGGGCCTTGTGCTGCGACATTGTCATCTCTGCTTGCAGCATACCCCTTTCCGGCAGGGCCTTGCTTTCCAGCTTCGGAGCGCTGGGACTTCTTCCCTGCTCCGGACCAGATGAGGCTGCCGACAGATGTCCGGTGAGGCTCCTGATGATGGCCTTCTTCCACCCGGCCTCAGTGCTCAGCTGCGTCCGCCGGGGTCGGTCGCTGAGCTCGTCCACTCCGGCCTGCAGGAATTCAGCATCAGCGGTGGAGGCCTGGTTGCGGTGCCCCTCCGGGTGGCTGGGGGAGTCCTCTGCTCCGACCCCACGCTCCGGCTCCGGGCGGCTCGCCATGGCGTCCTCCATGTCGCTGAATTCTTCTTCCTGGTCCTTTTCCCGCTCTCTCCTTCGTGGGTGGTTTCGTTTTCTCTGTCTCTGCCCACCATTGAGGATCAGGAGGCGGATCTCGGCTGCTGACGGACACATCCTCAAGGGGCCGAGATATTTAGACTGGGCGGCCATTGTCTTTCGCGCTCTCCAGCTTGTTCACGCCCACTTCCACGCCCTTCTTCTTCTCCTGCGCTCTCCTTAGCGCTGTAATGGCGGCGGTTTTGGCGCGAACTTTTGGCAGCAAGTGACAATCCACAGTCTTTGCAATAAAGTACAGTCTAAGCACAGTAAATCACAGTAAATCACAGTTCCAAGGCACACATGACCTGATTCTTCAGGCTTAAGTAGATCCTGTTCGTGACGCCAAGTTGGAGTGCCCCCACACCGCCGCAGGGCCGAGGGGTACCCGGAGCCGGGCCTCTGGGTCTCAGTCCTGGAGTTGTCACGGTGGCTAGACCCGGTCCGTGGCCCTGTCTGTCAGTGGGGGACGTCCGGTGCAGTAAGTGGTGTTGTAACGGTGCAGTTGTAGGGTGCAGGTCGCGGTAAATAACGAGGACACCAGGTTGCAGTCTCTTTACCTCTTTACTGGAGATCTCTGAGTCCTCAGTCCAGAATACGGTTCACCAAGCTGCGCAAGTCCGGCCGGTCCAATGGCACCTCCAGAGTTCTCTTCACAGGTGGAAATCGGTGCCTTCCTTCTTAGCGCTATGTGTTGTAGTCCTTCCCTGCTGTGCTTACGGAAAGTACCCCACAATTGTTGTGTCTGTTTCTTAAGTTCCCTCACAACTCGATTAAATGATGTTCTTCTAATCGTCCTTCCCTTCCTGATGTTACAGTTAGAACGGCACCCGTTTGTCGGGTAGGCCTGGAGTTCTTCCGGGACCCTAGAGACGCCCCTCTCCCGCAATTGCCTCCCAAGACTTCATAGGTGATATGTGTTAGACAGCCCGCCTTAAACTGACTGTCCTGCCGCTGTTTAGAGTATTGCTTGAAGCTGAATGTTATAATACTCCCTCGGCGTTCCGGCCACCGGTAATGCGCCTCAGTAGGGTGTTGCTCCGGTCTTACAGCACGACCCCTACTGGAATTCTCCTATCGCTTGATCTCGTTTCTCACTCAGCACAATCTATCTCGCTTCTAGTCCTTTCTTGGGCCCCGCCGCTTCCCGGAGCTGGCGCGGACCCGTTACGTTCTTTCCAATGCCAAGCCTCTGTCAGGATCCCACCCCTGACAGAGACCCTACTGTCTCTTCCTCCACAACACCCTCTGCCACTAGGTGTTGCTTCGTCCAATCCAGTCAGCTTTCTGATCTAACTTCCTGCCTGACCCCCAGTTTACCCACTATGGTGGGGAGTGGCCTAATGAATAGCACCCTTAGCTCCCCCCGGAGGCCCAGCTGTGAAATGTATTGGTGTCTGTGATACCTGATCAGATGAACTCCTTCAGTGCCATCGGACGCACCATGGCTCCCCATAGTGGCGGAGCCACAGTACTGCAACGACCAGGACTCTGGGGCGCTGCACTATCCAGCCAAGAGTCTTTCAATTCTTGTTTGAGGGATTTTCCTCCATTGTTCCTTGGAAAATTCTTCCAGTTCTATGAGATTCCAGGTTCGTCTTGCATGCACTGCTATATTGAGGTCTAGTCATAATGGGAGTGTTACTTATACAGGGGAAAAGAAAGAGAGGCATGTGTTTCTCCAAAGTAAGTTGCCTCCATTCCAATAAAGTGCTAAGTGACAAAAATGTATGTGCTGAACAGCAGTATCCTACAGTGGTAGGTATCTCGTGGGTAAAGTGCAGAGTGCTGCACTTCACTGGTAGAAAAATGGGGAGACATCCATGATATCACACTGATTTATATAGTGTCCATCAATGGCCTCCTCCTATTCAGGGCGTGCTACCTCACTTCCGGGGGCAGAGTCAGTTCCTCATGTGTGTGTGATTAACATTAAAGTCCCTTCATTGGTCCTCCTGGTCCCTTCACGCTGGATTCTTCTCAAACCTTTGTCAGTTAATGTGCGTCTTTTTTTCCTCAACACTTTTTTCTGCGACTCTGTTGACTATTTGCAATAAAAATGTTGATGTTTCTGTGATCACGCTCCAATATCTTAGCAATTTCAAGAGTGTTGCATCCCTCTGTAAGATGTGTAACAATTTTTAACTTTTCAGAGCCAGTTAAATTATTTTTGGTCCCATTTTGCCTGAAGAAAACAAGCTGCCTAATATTTCTGCACATCTTGATAAAGGGTGTTGTATCTGTAAGAGGGCGGCTGGGACGAAGAAGACGTTGTGGCAACAGTGGGGTGTGACGATGTTGTTTTATTTTTTTGCATTATTGTGTGATAAAGTAATTTTATCCCTATGGCTGGTGTTATATGTTTGGTTCTCCTACAGGCTATGCCTAAGGCCGTCCCAGGGAATGCAGGAGGTCTGTCCACTAGGGGAACCATACAGTAGATAGGGATTCAGTTTGTGCTACACTAGGTATTAAAGAGTTAATAGAGTTTGAATTAGCCCACAGAATAGGAGGGGTTATACCAGATTTTATAGAAAACGTTTTCTGGGTTATAGTCAAACAGGGAGTCAGACATAACAGAGGTAGAGTGCAGGACTCATCAAGACGAAATTCTGAGTGGAGTGGAGAGAAGGGCTTAACATAGCAAAATTAGCATGTTCCAGTGCAGCTAAGATGCAGCAGAAGAGAACGAGTCTGGTCAGTTTCCTAGAAAAATGAGGGCACATCTTCGGTCACGTCTGAATGCCGGGACCGTCTTGGACCTAAGGTCTGGAAGAGGTATAGAGAGTCATACCTCTGTCACCATGATGAGAAAGATGTCAGCAGGGTTGCAGAGTGAGGTGAAGATGATGGATCTCAGTACAGGATGGGGACAAGGACTGATGGATCACAAAACCAAGGTAACATCACTAAAAAGAGACTTTGTCTTAATCTGTATGTTGCAGCCATGTATAAATGAATTGTACAGTAAAGTCACACCCGTTAACCCGGACTCAAGGTCTTCTGTCTTGTTTGTAGCTGAACCAGCGCCATGGACAGGAAGGTAACGAGGCTCCCGAAGCTAAAGTGAGTAAGGAACGTACTCCACCACACCTGTTTTGATCCTAGTGGCAAGGATCACAAGTAGGACTAGCTAAGTAACTAAACCGACTACAAACTCTGGGGAAGTGGTAACTGAATTGACCGCAACCTGATCCTATCCGCAAACAACTATAGGCAGCCGTGGAACGTTACCTGAAAATCCTAGACGTCTCTTCACGGCCTGAGAAACTGACTATTCCTAGAGGGAACGAAAGTCCTTACTTGCCTCAGTGAAATGACCCCAAAGATATAGAATAGCCCCCCACAAATATTAACGGTGAGTTAAGGGGAAAGCACAAACGCAGATATGAAATTAGATTTAGCAAATGAGGCCCGCTAACACTAGAAAGCAGAAAATAGAAAGGGAACTGTGCGGTCAATTAAAAACCCTATTCAAAATATCCACGCAGAGATCGCTCGAGCCCCCGCACCAACTAACGGTGCGGGGGAAGCAACTCTGTACCCCAGAGCAAACCAGCAGAAGAAATCACATATTAGCAAGCTGGACTAAACTCATCATACACAGAAATCATATTGCAGACTGATGAGCAAAAAATAATTAAACAGAACTTAGCTTCTCCTGAAGAGACTGAAACCGAAGATAATCAGGAGTAATCAGAATAGCACTGAGTACATTGACAGCCGGCAACAAGTGGAAGTGAAACAGAGCTAAAATAGGAAACTCCCAAGTGAATGACGAGGCAGCTGATCAGCCACAGACCCGCAGGATAACAAACAAAGCCACCAGGGGGAGCCCAAAACAAAAGTCACACAATACCACCTGTGACCACAAGAGGGAGCCTGAAAACAGAGTTCACAACAGTACCCCCCCCTTGAGGAGGGGTCACCGAACCCTCATCAAAAACCCCAGGGCGATCAGGGTGAGCCACATGGAAGGCACGAACCAAATCGGCCGCATGAACATCAGAGGCGACAACCCAGGAATTATCCTCCTGACCATAGCCCTTCCATTTAACCAAATACTGAAACCTCCGTCTAGAAATACGAGAATCCAAGATCTTCTCCACCACGTATTCCAATTCTTCCTCAACCAGCACAGGGGCAGGAGGCTCAACCGGAGGACCCACAGGCACCACATACCTCCGCAACAACGACCGATGAAACACATTATGAATAGCAAACGATGCTGGGAGGTCCAAACGAAATGACACAGGGTTAAGGACTTCCAAAATCTTATAAGGACCGATAAACCGAGGCTTCAACTAAGGAGAGGAGACCTTCATAGGAACAAAGCGAGAAGACAACCACACCAAGTCCCCAACGCGAAGTCGGGGACCCACACAGCGACGGCGGTTGGCAAAGCGCTGAGCCTTCTCTTGTGACAGCTTCAAATTGTCCACAACATGATTCCAAATCTGATGCAACCTATCCACCACAACATCCACTCCAGGACAGTCAGAAGGCTCCACCTGACCCGAGGAAAAATGAGGATGAAACCCCGAATTACAAAAAAAAAGGAGAAACCAAAGTAGCAGAACTAGCCCGATTATTAAGGGCAAACTCGGCCAACGGCAAAAAAGTCACCCAGTCGTCCTGATCAGCAGAAACAAAACATCTCAAATAGGTTTCCAAGGTCTGATTAGTTCGTTCGGTTTGGCCATTCGTCTGAGGATGGAAGGCCGACGAAAAAGACAAATCAATGCCCATCTTAGCGCAAAAGGTCCGCCAAAATCTAGACACAAACTGGGATCTTCTGTCACAAACAATATTTTCAGGGATCCCATGCAAACGAACCACATTTTGAAAAAACAGCGGAATCAACTCGGAGGAGGAAGGCAACTTAGGTCAAGGGTGTTGTGAACTATACTTCTTGGCTCCCTCTTGTGGTCACTAGTGATTTGGCACTTGGATTGTCTTTTACCAGGTTGGTACTCACCTGCTTCGTTAGGCCTGGGGTGTTGCTATTTAAACTTCCTGGATTCTCAATCCAGTGCCTGGCATCGTTGTAATCAGTTCATTTCTGTTTGCTCCTGTCTTCAGGTCCTGGTTCTTTGCAAGATAAGCTAAGTCCTGCTTTCTTATTTTTTGTTATTTTGCTTGTTCATATTTTTGTCCAGCTTGTACAAAATGTGATTCCTGATATTGCTGGAAGCTCTAGGGGGCTGATATTCTCCCCCCTCACCGTTAGTCAGTTTGGGGGTTCTTGGATATTCAGCGTGGATATTTTGCAGGGTTTTTTGCTGACCATATAAGTCATCTTACTATTTTCTGCTATTAGTCAGTGGGCCTCTCTTTGCTAAAATCTAGTTCATTCTTACGTTTGTCTTTTCTTCTTACCTCACCGTTATTATTTGTTGGGGGCTTGTATTACTTTGGGGTCTTTTCTCTGGAGGCAAGAGAGGTCTTATTTTCCCTGATAGGGTTAGTTAGTTCTCCGGCTGGCGCGAGACGTCTAGGATCAACGTAGGCACGTTCCCCGGCTACTGTTAGTGTTTGTGCTAGGATCAGATATATGGTCAGCCTAGTTACCACGTCCCTATGAGCTGGTATTTATGTTTGCAGACTTTGCTGTAATCTCTGAGATCCTTGCCATTGGGATCATAACAGTATGCCAGGCCATGAATAGTTAATGCATTGCAGAAGTGGGATTAAAAGAAAAGGAGTTCTGAGTTTTTTTTTCTCCTCTTTCTTCCTTCCCCTTTTTCTCAGAGTGGCTGTAAGCTTTGCTGCAGACATGAAAGTTCAGACCTTGATTACTAGTGTGGATCAGCTTGCTGCACGAGTGCAGAGCATTCAGGATTTTGTTGTTAGCAGTCCTATGTCTGAGCCTAAGATACCTATTCCTGAGCTGTTCTCTGGAGATCGATTTAAATTTAGGAATTTTAGGAATAATTGTAAATTGTTTCTATCTTTGAAACCTCGTTCGTCTGGAGATTCAGCTCAGCAAGTTAAAATTGTTATCTCCTTTTTGCGTGGCGAACCTCAGGATTGGGCTTTCTCGTTAGCGCCAGGAGATCCGGCATTGGCGGATGTTGATGCGTTTTTTCTGGCGCTCGGATTGCTTTTTGAGGAGCCTAATCTTGAAATTCAGGCAGAAAAAGCTCTACTGGCTATCTCTCAGGGCCAGGATGAAGCCGAAGTGTATTGCCAAAAATTTCGGAAATGGTCCGTGCTTACTCAATGGAATGAATGTGCTCTGGCCGCAAATTTCAGAAATGGCCTTTCTGAAGCCATTAAGAATGTGATGGTGGGTTTCACAATTCCTACAAGTCTGAATGATTCTATGGCGCTGGCTATTCAGATTGATCGGCGTTTGCGGGAGCGCAAATCCGCTAATCCTCTGGCGGTGTTGTCTGAACAGACACCTGTTTCAATGCAATGTGATAGAAACCCCGATCCAGCAATGCAATGTGATAGAATCCTGACTAGAACCGAACGACAAAATCATAGACGACAGAATGGGCTGTGTTTTTACTGTGGTGATTCTACACATGTTATATCAGCATGCTCTAAACGCCTAACCAAGGTTGTCAGTCCTGTCTCCATTGGTAATTTGCAGCCTAAATTTATTTTGTCTGTGACTTTAATTTGTTCATTGTCTTCCTACCCTGTTATGGCGTTTGTGGATTCAGGTGCTGCCCTGAGTCTTATGGACTTGTCGTTTGCCAAGCGCTGCGGTTTTGTCCTGGAGCCTTTAAAAATTCCTATTCCTCTCAGAGGAATTGATGCTACGCCACTGGCGGAAAATAAACCGCAGTTTTGGACACAAGTGACCATGTGCATGACTCCTGAACATCGGGAGGTGATTCGTTTTCTTGTTCTGCATAAAATGAATGATTTGGTCGTTTTAGGTCTGCCATGGTTACAGACCCATAATCCTGTTTTGGATTGGAAGGCTATGTCTGTGTCGAGTTGGGGTTGTCAGGGAATTCATTGCGATTCTCCGCCGGTGTCTATTGCTACTTCTACTCCTTCAGAGGTTCCTGAGTATTTGTGTGACTATCAGGATGTATTCAGTGAGTCCAGGTCCAGTGATCTTCCTCCTCATAGGGACTGTGACTGCGCTATAGATTTGATTCCTGGCAGTAAATTTCCTAAGGGACGATTATTTAATTTGTCTGTACCCGAGCATGCCGCGATGCGTTCTTATGTCAAGGAGTCTTTGGAGAAGGGGCATATTCGTCCATCCTCTTCCCCTCTTGGTGCGGGATTCTTTTTTGTGGCCAAGAAGGACGGGTCTTTGAGACCTTGTATAGACTATCGGCTTCTGAATAAAATCACTGTTAAGTTTCAGTATCCTTTGCCACTATTGTCAGACTTGTTTGCTCGGATTAAGGGTGCCAAGTGGTTCACCAAGATAGATCTTCGTGGTGCGTACAACCTTGTGCACATTAGGGAGGGAGATGAATGAAAAACTGCATTCGATACGCCCGAAGGTCATTTTGAATACTTGGTGATGCCCTTTGGGCTCTCTAATGCTCCTTCAGTGTTTCAGTCCTTTATGCATGATATCTTCCGGAAGTATCTGGATAAATTTATGATTGTTTATCTGGATGATATTCTGGTTTTCTCGGATGATTGGGATTCTCATGTAAAGCAGGTCAGGATGGTGTTTCAGGTATTGCGTGATAATGCTTTGTTTGTGAAGGGCTCAAAGTGTCATGGTTCCCAATGGCAAGGGAACGTAAAAAACACATAAGTAACGAACGAGCTCTCGGGTGATGGAAACTCGAGTTGACCGTGAGCTATATCTACCACACAACTAACAGTAGCCAGGGAGCATACCTACGGCTTCCTATATGCCACGCGCCAGCCGGAGGACTAACTACGCCTGGTAGAGGAAGAAACAGACCTGGCTTACCTCTAGGGAAATACCCCAAAAGATGATAGCAGCCCCCCACATGTAATAACGGTGAATTAAGAGGAAAAGACATACACAGTATGAAAGTAGATTTAGCAAAGAGAGGTCCACTTACTAGATAGCAGAAGGATACAAAAGAGGACTTCACGGTCAACTGAAAACCCTTTCAAAAACCATCCTGAAATTACTTTAAGACTCCTGTGTCAACTCATGACACAGGATTGGCAATTTCAGCCCGCAAGAGCTTCCAGCTACAGAAAATTACAAAAACTGCAAACTGGACAAAAGGTACAAAACAAAAGGACAAAGTCCACTTAGCTGATCAGCAGACTAGTAGCAGGAACATGCAACCGAAGGCTCTGGTTACAATGATGACCGGCAAGGAAATGACTGGAGAGCAAGGCTAAATAGGAAACTCCCAAACACTGATGGACGCAGGTGAACAGAAGAAGCAAAGTGCAAACAAGTCACCAGTACCACCAGCAACCACCAGGGGAGCCCAAAAAGCGGATACACAACAGTACCCTCCCCTTAAGGAGGGGGCACCGAACCCTCACAAGAACCGCCAGGGCGATCTGGATGAGCCCTATGAAAGGCACAAACCAAATCCGAGGCATGAACATCAGAGGCAGTTACCCAAGAATTATCTTCCTGACCATAGCCTTTCCATTTAACCAGATATTGAAGTCTCCGTCTGGAAATACGGGAGTCCAAGATCTTCTCCACGACGTACTCCAATTCACCCTCCACCAGCACAGGAGCAGGAGGTTCAGTAGAAGGAACCACCGGTACCTCATATCTCCGCAACAACGACCGATGGAACACACTATGGATAGCGAAAGACGCCGGGAGGTCCAAACGAAAGGAAACAGGGTTAAGAATCTCCAAAATCCTATAAGGACCGATGAACCGAGGCTTAAATTTGGGAGAAGAAACTCTCATAGGGACAAAACGGGAAGACAACCACACCAAGTCCCCAACGCGAAGGTGGGGACCAACACGACGACGACGGTTAGCAAACTGCTGAGTCCTCTCCTGGGACAATTCCAAATTATCCACCACTTGTCCCCAAATCCGATGCAACCGATCCACCACCGCATCCACTCCAGGACAATCCGAAGATTCAACCTGACCAGATGAAAAACGCGGATGAAACCCTGAATTGCAAAAGAAAGGAGAAACCAAAGTGGCAGAACTAGCCCGATTATTAAGAGCAAACTCCGCCAACGGCAGAAAGGCAACCCAATCATCCTGATCCGCAGACACAAAACACCTCAAATAAGTCTCCAAAGTTTGATTAGTTCGCTCTGTCTGGCCATTGGTCTGAGGATGGAATGCAGACGAAAAGGACAAATCAATGCCCAACCTGGCACAGACTGCCCGCCAAAATCTAGACACGAACTGGGTACCCCTGTCAGAAACGATGTTTTCCGGAATACCATGCAAGCGAACCACATTTTGAAAAAACAGAGGGACCAACTCAGATGAGGAAGGCAACTTAGGCAATGGCACCAAATGAACCATTTTAGAAAAACGGTCACACACCACCCAGATGACAGACATCTTCTGAGAAACAGGGAGATCCGAGATAAAGTCCATAGAGATGTGCGTCCAAGGCCTCTTCGGAATAGGCAAGGGCAACAACAACCCACTAGCCCTAGAACAACAAGGCTTGGCCCGAGCACACACATCGCAAGACTGCACAAAAACACGCACATCTCGAGACAGGGAAGGCCACCAGAAGGATCTAGCCACCAAATCTCTGGTGCCAAAAATTCCCGGATGACCTGCCAGAGTAGAAAAATGAACTTCCGAGATGACTCTAGTGGTCCACTCGTCAGGAACAAACAGTCTACCAGACGGACAACGATCAGGTCTATCCGCCTGAAATTCTTGCAAAGCACGTCGCAAATCTGGAGAGACAGCAGACAAAACCACTCCATCCTTAAGGACACCAGCAGGTTCAGAATTCCCAGGAGAGTCAGGCTCAAAACTCCTAGAAAGAGCATCTGCCTTCACATTCCTAGAACCCGGTAAGTACGAGACCACAAAATTAAACCGGGAAAAGAACAACGACCAACGTGCCTGTCTAGGATTCAGGCGCCTGGCAGACTCCAAATAAATTAAATTCTTGTGATCAGTCAAAACTACCACCTGATGTCTGGCACCCTCAAGCCAATGACGCCACTCCTCAAATGCCCACTTCATGGCCAAAAGCTCCCAATTACCAACATCATAGTTTCGCTCGGCGGCCGAAAATTTTCGCGAAAAGAACGCACAAGGTCTCATCACTGAGCAGTCAGAACTTTTCTGCGACAAAACCGCCCCCGCTCCGATCTCGGAAGCATCGACCTCAACCTGAAAGGGAAGAGAAACATCAGGCTGGCGCAACACAGGGGCAGACAAAAAGCGGCGCTTAAGCTCCCGAAAGGCCTCCACGGCAGCAGGGGACCAATTGGCAACATCAGCACCCTTTTTAGTCAAATCCGTCAGAGGTTTAGCAACGCCAGAAAAACCAGCTATAAATCGACGATAAAAATTAGCAAAGCCCAAGAATTTCTGGAGACTCTTCAGAGAAGTAGGCTGCGTCCAGTCGTAAATAGCCCGAACCTTGACAGGGTCCATCTCAATAGAAGAAGGGGAAAAAATATACCCCAAAAATGAAATTTTTTGAACCCCAAAAACACACTTTGAACCCTTTACACACAAAGAATTATCCAGCAAAACCTGAAAAACCCTCCTGACCTGCTGAACATGAGACTCCCAGTCATCGGAAAAAATCAAAATATCATCCAAGTACACAATCATAAATTTATCCAAATATTCCCGGAAAATATCATGCATTAAGGACTGAAAGACAGAAGGTGCATTAGAAAGGCCGAAAGGCATTACCAAATACTCAAAATGGCCCTCAGGCGTATTAAATGTGGTCTTCCACTCATCCCCCTGCTTAATTCGCACCAAATTATACGCCCCACGAAGATCAATCTTAGAGAACCACTTAGCCCCCCTTATGCGAGCGAACAAATCAGTCAGCAAAGGCAACGGATACTGATATTTGACTGTAATTTTATTCAGGAGACGATAATCAATACAAGGCCTCAGAGAGCCATCCTTTTTAGAGACAAAGAAAAAACCGGCTCCTAAAGGTGATGAAGAAGGACGAATATGTCCCTTTTCCAGGGACTCCTTAATATACTCGCACATAGCAGCATGTTCAGGTACAGATAGGTTAAACAAACGACCCTTTGGAAATTTACTGCCAGGAATCAGATCTATGGCGCAATCACAATCCCTGTGAGGAGGGAGTGAACCAATCTTAGGCTCTTCAAAAATATCACAATAATCAGACAAAAATGCCGGAATCTCAGATGGAATAGATGACGAAATGGACACCATAGGAGTGTCCCCATGAGCCCCCCGACATCCCCAGCTTAACACAGACATAGCCTTCCAGTCAAGGACTGGGTTATGAGACTGTAACCATGGTAATCCAAGCACCAAAACATCATGTAAATTGTACAACACAAGGAAGCGAATCACCTCCTGATGGTCTGGAGTCATACGCATAGTCACTTGCGTCCAGAACTGTGGTTTATTACAAGCCAAAGGTGTAGAATCAATACCCTTCAGAGGTATAGGGACTTCCAGAGGCTCTAAATCAAACCCACAGCGCCTGGCAAAGGACCAGTCCATAAGACTCAGAGCGGCGCCCGAGTCCATATAGGCATCCACAGTAATAACTGATAATGAACAAATCAAGGTTACAGACAAAATAAATTTGGACTGTAAAGTGCCAATTGAAATGGACTTGTCAACCTTCCTAGTACGCTTAGAGCATGCCGATATAACATGAGCAGAATCACCACAATAGAAGCATAACCCATTTTTACGCCTATAATTCTGCCGCTCGCTTCTGGACATAACTCTGTCACATTGCATTTTCTCTGGCGTCTCTTCAGAAGATACCGCCAAATGGTGCACGGGTTTGCGCTCCCGCAAACGCCGATCAATCTGAATTGCCATTGTCATGGACTCATTCAGACCTGTAGGCGCAGGGAACCCGACCATAACATCTTTAACGGCATCAGAAAGGCCCTCTCTGAAATTTGCCGCTAAGGCGCACTCATTCCACTGAGTAAGCACAGACCACCTACGAAATTTTTGGCAGTATATCTCCGCTTCATCTTGCCCTTGAGATAGGGCTATCAAAGCTTTTTCAGCTTGAATCTCCAAATTAGGTTCCTCATAAAGCAACCCTAAAGCCAGGAAAAACGCATCCACATTGAGCAACGCAGGATCCCCTGGTGCCAATGAAAATGCCCAATTTTGAGGGTCACCTCGCAGCTCACTCTCCTGAGGAGTGAGGTCTGAGAGAAAGGAATAATTTACAATTATATTTGAAATTCAAAAACCGAGATCTATCTCCGGAAAACACCTCTGGTGTAGGGATTTTAGGTTCAGAAATAGGAGCATGTATAACAAAATCTTGTAAATTTTGAACCTTCGTAGCAAGATTATTTAAACCTGCAGCCAAACTCTGGACATCCATGTTAAACAGCTAAGGTCAGAGCCATTCAAGGGTTAAGAGGAGGTAAGAAGCAGCTAGACAGCAATTAAGGGCTAGGCAGCAAAACTCTGAGGGAAAGAAAAAAAAAAAAAAAAAAATTTCCCTTCAACACTTCTTTTTCCCTTCAGACTCTCGGGTGATGGAAACTCGAGTTGACCGTGAGCTAAATTTACCACACAACTAACAGTAGCCAGGGAGCATACCTACGGCTTCCTATATGCCACGCGCCAGCCGGAGGACTAACTACGCCTGGTAGAGGAAGAAACAGACCTGGCTTACCTCTAGGGAAATACCCCAAAAGATGATAGCAGCCCCCCACATGTAATAACGGTGAATTAAGAGGAAAAGACATACACAGTATGAAAGTAGATTTAGCAAAGAGAGGTCCACTTACTAGATAGCAGAAGGATACAAAAGAGGACTTCACGGTCAACTGAAAACCCTTTCAAAAACCATCCTGAAATTACTTTAAGACTCCTGTGTCAACTCATGACACAGGAGTGGCAATTTCAGCCCGCAAGAGCTTCCAGCTACAGAAAATTACAAAAACTGCAAACTGGACAAAAGGTACAAAACAAAAGGACAAAGTCCACTTAGCTGATCAGCAGACTAGTAGCAGGAACATGCAACCGAAGGCTCTGGTTACAATGATGACCGGCAAGGAAATGACTGGAGAGCAAGGCTAAATAGGAAACTCCCAAACACTGATGGACGCAGGTGAACAGAAGAAGCAAAGTGCAAACAAGTCACCAGTACCACCAGCAACCACCAGGGGAGCCCAAAAAGCGGATACACAACATCAAAGTGTCTCTTTGGAGTGCAGAAGGTTTCCTTTTTGGGCTTTATTTTCTCCCCTTCTGCTGTGGAGATGGACCCAGTCAAGGTCCGAGCTATTCATGATTGGACTCAGCCCACGTCTGTTAAGAGTCTTCAGAAGTTCTTGGGGTTTGCTAATTTCTACCGTCGCTTTATCGCTAATTTTTCTCGCGTTGTTAAACCTTTGACGGATATGACCAAGAAAGGTTCTGATGTGGCTAATTGGGCCCCTGCAGCCGTGGAGGCCTTCCAGGAGCTGAAGCGCCGGTTTACTTCGACGCCTGTTTTGTGCCAGCCTGATGTCTCACTTCCCTTTCAGGTTGAAGTGGATGCTTCTGAGATCGGTGCTGGGGCTGTTTTGTCGCAGAGAGGCTCTGGTTGCTCTGTGATGAGACCATGTGCCTTTTTCTCTAGGAAGTTTTCGCCTGCTGAGCGGAACTATGATGTTGGTAATCGGGAGTTGTTGGCCATGAAGTGGGCATTTGAGGAGTGGCGTCATTGGCTCGAGGGTGCTAAGCATCGTGTGGTGGTCTTGACTGATCACAAAAATCTGATGTATCTCGAGTCTGCTAAGCGCCTGAATCCTAGACAGGCTCGTTGGTCATTGTTTTTCTCTCGTTTTGACTTTGTGGTCTCGTACCTGCCTGGTTCGAAGAATGTTAAGGCTGATGCTCTTTCTAGGAGCTTTGTGCCTGACTCTCCTGGAGTCTCGGAGCCAGCTGGTATTCTTAAAGAGGGAGTAATCGTGTCGGCCATATCTCCTGATTTGCGACGTGTTTTGCAGAGATTTCAGGCTGGCAGACCTGACTCTTGTCCACCCGACAGACTGTTTGTTCCTGATAAATGGACCAGCAGAGTCATTTCCGAGGTTCATTCCTCGGTGTTGGCGGGGCATCCGGGAATTTTTGGTACCCGAGATTTGGTGGCTAGGTCCTTTTGGTGGCCTTCCTTGTCACGGGATGTGCGGTCATTTGTGCAGTCCTCTGGGACTTGTGCTCGGGCTAAGCCTTGTTGTTCTCGTGCTAGCGGGTTGCTTCTGCCCTTGCCCGTCCCGAAGAGGCCTTGGACACACATTTCCATGGATTTCATTTCTGATCTTCCGGTGTCTCAAGGAATGTCTGTCATCTGGGTGGTGTGTGATCGTTTTTCCAAGATGGTCCATTTGGTACCCTTGCCTAAGTTGCCTTCCTCTTCCGATCTGGTTCCTTTGTTTTTTCAGAATGTGGTTCGTTTACACGGCATTCCGGAGAATATCGTGTCCGACAGAGGATCCCAGTTTGTGTCCAGATTCTGGCGATCTTTTTGTGCTAAAATGGGCATTGATTTGTCGTTTTCATCTGCCTTCCATCCTCAGACTAATGGTCAAACGGAGCGAACTAATCAGACACTGGAGGCTTATTTGAGATGTTTTGTTTCTGCGGACCAGGATGATTGGGTGACCTTCTTGCCATTGGCGGAGTTTGCCCTTAATAATCGGCCTAGTTCCGCTACTTTGGTTTCGCCATTCTTCTGCAACTCTGGTTTTCATCCTCGTTTCTCCTCGGGTCATGTTGAGTCTTCTGACTGTCCTGGGGTGGATTCCGTGGTGGATAGGTTGCAGCGGATTTGGAATCATGTGGTGGACAACTTGAAGTTGTCACAGGAGAAGGCTCAGCGTTTTGCCAACCGCCGCCGCGTTCGTGTTGGGGATTTGGTTTGGTTGTCTTCTCGGTATGTCCCTCTGAAGGTTTCCTCTCCTAAGTTTAAGCCTCGCTTTATTGGTCTTTATAAAATTTTGGAAGTTCTTAACCCGGTTTCTTTTCGTTTGGATCTTCCGGTGTCGTTTGCCATTCACAACGTGTTCCATAGGTCTTTGTTGCGGCGGTACGTTGTGCCTGTGGTTCCTGCTGTTGAGCCTCCTGCTCCGGTGTTGGTTGAGGGCGAGTTGGAGTACGTGGTAGAGAAGATGTTGGATTCTCGTCTCTCTAGACGGAGGCTTCAGTATTTGGTCAAATGGAAGGGCTATGGTCAGGAGGATAATTCCTGGGTGGCCGCCTCTGATGTTCATGCGGCCGATTTGGTTCGTGCCTTCCATGCTGCTCATCCTGGTCGCCCTGGTGGTCTTGGTGAGGGTTCGGTGACCCCTCCTTAAAGGGGGGGTACTGTTGTGAACTATACTTCTTGGCTCCCTCTTGTGGTCACTAGTGATTTGGCACTTGGATTGTCTTTTACCAGGTTGGTACTCACCTGCTTCGTTAGGCCTGGGGTGTTGCTATTTAAACTTCCTGGATTCTCAGTCCAGTGCCTGGCATCGTTGTAATCAGTTCATTTCTGTTTGCTCCTGTCTTCAGGTCCTGGTTCTTTGCAAGATAAGCTAAGTCCTGCTTTCTTATTTTTTGTTATTTTGCTTGTTCATATTTTTGTCCAGCTTGTACAAAATGTGATTCCTGATATTGCTGGAAGCTCTAGGGGGCTGATATTCTCCCCCCTCACCGTTAGTCGGTTTGGGGGTTCTTGGATATTCAGCGTGGATATTTTGCAGGGTTTTTTGCTGACCATATAAGTCATCTTACTATTTTCTGCTATTAGTCAGTGGGCCTCTCTTTGCTAAAATCTAGTTCATTCTTACGTTTGTCTTTTCTTTTTACCTCACCGTTATTATTTGTTGGGGGCTTGTATTACTTTGGGGTCTTTTCTCTGGAGGCAAGAGAGGTCTTATTTTCCCTGATAGGGTTAGTTAGTTCTCCGGCTGGCGCGAGATGTCTAGGATCAACGTAGGCACGTTCCCCGGCTACTGTTAGTGTTTGTGCTAGAATCAGATATATGGTCAGCCTAGTTACCACATCCCTATGAGCTGGTATTTATGTTTGCAGACTTTGCTGTAATCTCTGAGATCCTTGCCATTGGGATCATAACACAAGGGCACCAAATGGACCATCTTAGAAAAACGATCACACACCACCCAGATGACAGACATTCTCTGAGAGACAGGGATATCTGAAATAAAATCCATGGAAATGTGCGTACAAGGCCTCTTCGGGACAGGCAAAGGTAATAGCAAACCACTGGCACGAGAACAGCAAGGCTTAGCCCGAGCACAAATTCCACAAGACTGCACAAAGGAACACACATCCCGCGACAAGGAAGGCCACCAAAAGGACCTGGCCACCAAATCTCTGGTACCAAATATTCCAGGATGGCCCGCCAACACCGAAGAATGAACCTCGGAAATAACTCTGCTGGTCCATCTATCCGGGACAAACAGTCTCTCCGGTGGACAACGGTCAGGTCTATCCGCCTGAAACTCCTGCAGCACTCGTCGCAAATCTGGGGAGATGGCAGACAAAATTCTCACCCCTTCTCTGAGAATACCAGCCGGCTCTGAATCTCCAGGAGAGTCAGGCACAAAACTCCTAGAAAGAGCATCAGCCTTTACATTCTTCGAACCAGGCAGGTACGAGACCACAAAATCAAAACGAGAGAAAAACAACGACCAACGAGCCTGTCTAGGATTCAGCCGCTTGGCCAACTCGAGATAAATCAGATTCTTGTAATCAGTCAAGACCACCACACGATGCTTAGCTCCCTCGAGCCAATGTCGCCACTCCTCAAATGCCCACTTCATAGCCAACAACTCCCGATTACCGACATCATAATTCCGCTCGGCAGGCGAAAACTTTCTTGAAAAGAAAGCACATGGCTTCATCACAGAGCCATCGGCGCTTCTGTGCGACAAAACAGCCCCCGCTCCAATCTCGGAAGCATTAACCTCGACCTGGAAAGGAAGAGAGACATCTGGCTGACATAAGACCGGAGCCGAAGAAAACCGGCGCTTCAGCTCCTGAAAGGCCTCCACAGCCGCAGGAGACCAGTTAGTAACATCAGTACCTTTCTTGGTCAAATCCGTCAAAGGCTTAACAACACCAGAAAAATTAGCGATGAAGCGACGGTAAAAATTAGCAAAACCCAAGAACTTCTGAAGAGTCTTAACAGATGTAGGCTGCGTCCAGTCATGAATAGCCTGAACCTTGACTGGGTCCATCTCAATAGTAGAAGGAGAAAAAATGAAACCCAAAAAAGAAACCTTCTGGACTCCAAAAAGACATTTTGAGCCCTTCACAAATAAAGCATTGGCACGCAGGACCTGAAACACCATCCTGACCTGCTTAACATGGGACTCCCAATCATCAGAAAAAAACAGAATATCATCCAGATACACAATCATAAATTTATCCAGATATTCGCGGAAGATGTCGTGCATAAAAGACTGAAAGACAGAAGGAGCGTTAGAAAGTCCAAAAGGCATCACCAAGTACTCAAAATGGCCTTCGGGCATATTAAATGCAGTTTTCCATTCATCACCCTGCTTAATACGCACAAGGTTATACGCACCACGAAGATCTATCTTGGTGAACCAACTAGACCCCTTAATGCGAGCAAACAGATCAGATAACAATGGCAAAGGATACTGAAATTTGACCGTGATTTTATTTAGAAGGCGATAATCAATACAAGGTCTCAGAGAACCATCCTTCTTAGCCACAAAAAAGAACCCCGCACCAAGAGGGGAGGAGGAGGGGCGAATAAGTCCTTTCTCCAAAGACTCCTTTATATAACTCCGCATGGCAGCATGCTCCGGCACTGACAAATTGAAAAGTCGTCCCTTAGGAAACTTACTACCAGGAATCAAATTTATAGCACAATCACAATCCCTATGAGGAGGTAGAGAACTGAGTTTGGGCTCATCAAATACATCCTGGTAGTCTGACAAAAACGCAGGGACTTCAGAAGGAATGGATGAAGCAATTGACGCCACAGGAGCGTCGCCATGAATTCCCTGACAACCCCAACTTGACACAGACATTGCTTTCCAATCCAGGACTGGATTATGAGTCTGCAACCATGGCAGACCCAACACGACAACATCATGCAAATTATGCAGCACAAGAAAGCGAATCACCTCCTGATGAACAGGAGTCATGCACATGGTCACTTGTGTCCAGTACTGAGGTTTATTCGTAGCCAATGGCGTAGCATCAATTCCCCTTAGTGGAATAGGGAATTTTAAAGGCTCCAAAACAAAACCACAGCGCCTGGCAAATGACAAGTCCATCAGACTCAGGGCAGCACCTGAATCTACAAAAGCCATAACCGGGTAAGATGACAAGGAACAAATCAGGGTAACAGACAAAATGAACTTAGGCTGTAAAGTACCAATGGTGACAGATTTATCAACCTTTTTTTGCGCTTAGAGCATGCTGAGATAACATGAGCTGAGTCACCACAGTAAAAGCACAACCCATTTTGCCGTCTATAATTTTGCCGTTCACTTCTGGTCAGAATTCTATCACATTGCATAGACTCAGGTGTCTGTTCAGAAGACACCGCCAAATAGTGCGCAGGTTTGCGCTCCCGCAAACGCCGATCAATCTGAATGGCCAGAGTCATTGACTCATTCAGACCTGCAGGCGTAGGGAACCCCACCAGGACATTCTTAATGGCCTCAGAAAGACCTTTTCTGAAATTTGCAGCCAGGGCACACTCATTCCACTGAGTAAGCACCGACCATTTCCGAAATTTCTGGCAGTACACCTCTGCTTCATCTTGCCCCTGAGAGAGGGCCAACAACGCTTTTTCAGCCTGGTTCTCAAGATTAGGTTCCTCATAGAGCAATCCAAGGGCCAGAAAAAACACATCAACACTGAGCAATGCCGGATCCCCTGGCGCCAATGCGAAGGCCCAATCTTGAGGGTCACCACGCAAGAAAGAAATTATAATTTTAACTTGCTGAACGGAATCACCAGAGGAACGAGGTTTCAAAGAAAGAAACAATTTACAATTGTTCTTAAAATTCAGGAACCTAGATCTATCTCCAGAAAACAACTCCGGAATAGGTATTCTAGGCTCTGACATAGGACTGTGAACAACAAAATCCTGAATACTTTGTACCCTTGCAGCAAGATGATCTACACTGGAGGCCATACTCTGAATATCCATATCAGCAGCTGAGTTCAGAGCCACACCAAGATTAAGAGGAGGAGAGAAGCTAGACACACAGCAGCTAGATACACGGCAAAAAAAAAAAAATTCTCAAGGCTTCTTTTCTCCTGCTTCTGCCATGCAATTAACACTTTACCGGCCGGCTGTACTGTTATGATCCTAGTGGCAAGGATCACAAGTAGGACTAGCTAAGTAACTAAACCGACTACAAACTCTGGGGAAGTGGTAACTGAATTGACCTCAACCTGATCCTATCCGCAAACAACTATAGGCAGCCGTGGAACGTTACCTGAAAATCCTAGACGTCTCTTCACGGCCTGAGAAACTGACTATTCCTAGAGGGAACGAAAGTCCTTACTTGCCTCAGTGAAATGACCCCAAAGATATAGAATAGCCCCCCACAAATATTAACGGTGAGTTAAGGGGAAAGCACAAACGCAGAGATGAAATTAGATTTAGCAAATGAGGCCCGCTAACACTAGAAAGCAAAAAATAGAAAGGGAACTGTGCGGTCAATTAAAAACCCTATTCAAAATATCCACGCAGAGATCGCTCGAGCCCCCGCACCAACTAACGGTGCGGGGGAAGCAACTCTGTACCCCAGAGCAAACCAGCAGAAGAAATCACATATTAGCAAGCTGGACTAAACTCATCATACACAGAAATCATATTGCAGACTGATGAGCAAAAAATAATTAAACAGAACTTAGCTTCTCCTGAAGAGACTGAAACCGGAGATAATCAGGAGTAATCAGAATAGCACTGAGTACATTGACAGCCGGCAACAAGTGGAAGTGAAACAGAGCTAAAATAGGAAACTACCAAGTGAATGACGAGGCAGCTGATCAGCCACAGACCCGCAGGATAACAAACAAAGCCACCAGGGGGAGCCCAAAACAAAAGTCAAACAATACCACCTGTGACCACAAGAGGGAGCCTGAAAACAGAGTTCACAACACACACCACAAACTCCACCCAGACATCTGTTTAGGAGAGGAGCTGCAGGGTAACCAGAACTCAGTTCTGGCCCACATGAAAGGACACGTGTGCCCCGGCCCCGCTTCATATCCAGGCTTGGGCTCACCAACAGGAGAACAGGAGAATCCTTTGGTGGGTCCCTGTGCAAGAGTGGGCCACCACCTTCTAATATGAGCAGTACTTGACACCATATACTTGAATCACTATGTGCAGACACAGGCAGCATCTTATACATTTACTGTAACAATCTACCTAGTTCATTGTTATATAAATTTGTGATTGAGGATAATGTCACATTTGCATGTAGCTGAAAAGTGGGGCACTAGAGTTGGTTACTGGTGGTCCCTTGGCACCCCAGTCTGACACTGGTTGTATCCTTAGGTCACACCCTTCCTCATTACAGAAATGCACTTTACCTGATCTGCTTTAACTAATAAGTATTCAAGTTTAATAAGCTCAGAGTTGGAAAATTTGCATAAAAATGATGACATGGTAAAAATACTCCCTTGTCTAATAATTGTGTTCATAGCATAAACAGTATCTACAGTATCATCAGTTTCTGGCTATCCTTTTTATTTAAGAAAACAATGATCAGCCGCAGACAGATGATTTTACTAAATACAAATTATTAATAAAAATGCTCAAAAGTGTCTGTAGCGCAAGGCTAAAAAAAAAGAAAAAAAATTTTCTAACAAAAGTTGGGTCTGAACTTACAGGCTGCTGGATTGCAGCATACCGATCAGGATCCAACAACCGTCTACAGCCTATGTCTTTGTGAAAGTGTGAAATCTCGCTCTTTGAGATGAATAGCGCCACCACTCTAATGATGGTAAGTTACAGTAACTGCTTAGGCTACTTTCACACGAGAGAGAGAGAGCGAGAGAGAGACTCTCTCCAGAATTGAAAATGCACGAACGGGGCATGCTCAGTGTGAAAAAACTGTAATCGGTAGCCGGATCCATTCAATACACCACACGTTTCATCTTTTTATCGCTGGAACCGTCGCTGGGCGTTTTTTTGCCGGACAGAAAACAAATGTTCATAAGTACGTTTTCTCCGTCTGCCATAAAATAAATTTTGGACAGATCCGGTAAAAACTGGATGAAATATGTGGCCATCAGGCACAATCCGGCGCTTATACAACTCTATGAGGAAAAAAAAGATCAGTTTTTTTCAAAACTCGATGGATTGTGCCTGACGGCAAAAACCTGATGTTAGGGCTAGCGGAACGCACCTAAAGAATGTAAATATTTTATTAGGATAGATGCGTTCGCAGCCCGGGGTCCACCGTGCAGGAGAACCTGCTGCTAGCAAATAGCGGAACTAAATGGTGGTGTTAGCTAACTCTGTTACTTCACAGAGCAGCCGTGAACTCAAAGAGCTGCGCCCTGTTAGACTCCACAGTGGCACAGGCTAACTGTCTAAACAAGAACAGTCAGTGGTCTTGCATGCACACGAAACTCCTCGCTGGAGGTGCCACCATTCTAGGGGCTTATTTCGGCCAGGTCCCTGAACACACAAGCATACAAACTCCTTGCTGGAGGTGCCAGCATTCTAGGGGCTTATTTCAGCCGGGTCCCTGCACACATTCATACAAGACCACACTGGCGCAAAGTACATAAATGAAAGCAATACTAGCGCATGGCCGTGCGGCCATGCGGGCCTTATGTAGTTGCAGCACGTACAGGACCTTCCCAGAAGGACCAATGAGAGATTGCCACAGAGCGTGAGCACCTACAGGACCCTAGCTGCAGTGTCTGATCATGTGACCCTCGATCTCCACTGAGAGATCTTACTCTGGGCATGCTCAGAACGAGAAAAGCAGGACTTAGTCCCAGAAGCGTCTGCTCGCCACTGCCCAGCACTGACTTCCATGGCAGAAGCAGGAAAAGCAGCATTAACTCTTTGCACAGAGTCAGACTGAGCGAGATGCTGGGACCGACATCTCCGCTGAGCAAGCTCCACTGCGGCAGGAGAAGAATGGGAGACGACAGCAGAGATGGCCCGAGATTCCCCCTGTGCAGAGACGGGAGCTCGACCCCTAACACCTGATGTGTGAAAATAGCTTTAGTAAATAATGTGGCCCCACTGGTATAGTTCAAAAAGTTGTGAGCCACATTGAGGGGTTCTGTGGAGGGTTGTGGGATCCAGTTCTCCATGCCAGGATTTCACAACTGAAGTTGTGACCTGACATTTGCTGGTAAGTTTAGCCTGGCATTAGGGACACTTCTATCTGAGGCTGTGCACACTGTTTTCTTAAATAAGAATGGGAGCCACAGACTGGTGATCGGAACCATTTATCTAACATTTCTGCTAATTCTCTTTTAATTACAGTGTGAAATTGTAATTTTTACTGCAGGAATTTTGAGAAGGTCAAAAAAGCCTTCCATCCAGCATAAAAGAAGTTTTATGTTAGGACATTCATGAAGTAGATGTAGTACCTAATCACACAAGCAGCATGTGGATGGAAGCCTGGATAATATCATCTCCAGCTAGTTGTTTAGTCATATACTACACAGACATGACTATCTCCTTTGTCACGTTCCTCCTCAATATAAACAAGGAGCTCGATTGTCTGTTTTTGTTGGCACTTCTTAAGACAAGAACGTTAGCTGGTATGTCAGGAACGAACATGTGAGAATGTCTAAAAATAATAAGGAGCAGAAGACTAATGATTTATTTAGATTGATCGATAGCTTTACATAGGCACATGAATGAAACATAAACCATTTGTATTACAGTAAATGGCTGAGGTTTCCAAAGCACTAGTAAAATATTTATTCTCTTTAAAAATATAATTGAAACTAATGGCTTAGAAATCTGGTTGGATTACTATACCTGTGTACAGGAAGGAATATATAATGTAATCTTCAATGAGGTCTACAGATTACGCATGCCATTGTACATAACCCAGGCACTGACATATGCATGAGCTCAAAAGTACGTAGCAATTTACTCCATCAGAATGTGAGTATGTAGTGTTTTTTTTTTTAACTTTTACAATGGTAACCAGGGTAAATATCGGGTTACTAAGCGCAGCCCTGCGCTTAGTAACCCGATATTTACCCTGGTTACAAGTGAACACATCGCTGGATCAGCGTCACACACGCCGATCCAGCGATGACAGCGGGTGATCAGCGACGAAATAAAGTTCTGGACTTCTAGCTCCGACCAGCGATCTCACAGCGGGATCCAGATCGCTGCTGCGTATCAAACACAACGAGATCGATATCCAGGACGCTGCAACGTCACGGATCGACGTCGTTCTCGCTGCAAAGTCGCTTAGTGTGAAGGTACCTTTCCAGACTTTGGGTAATTATATCTATGAACACACTGCTAGAGATGAATGGAATTGGCACAGCCACGCATGAAAAGTCAGTGTAATGCAGGGGTTAAATGTCTTTTGGCATTAAATGTACCTGCTCCATTGTACTGAGGTGCTCATCCATAGAAAAAAACAATGACCAAGTCCATAATATATAGTCAAAAAAGTGGCAGCACTCACCATCTTTTTAAAAGCAATCCTTTACTCTGGAGTCACATAAAACAGCAGAGGCAGGAGGGAATAATGTGGAGAGAACGTCAGGATGACGGCCATTTTGCGCAGGTATGCCCTTCTACGAATCCCGTTGGAGTACCTTTTTTTCTTCATTCTTTGGTACTTGCATGCCAAGCCCAGGCGGCTCCGTGCATGGAACTCATTCTTGGAAAGAGACTGCACATGGTGAGCTGACATTTTCCGTTCCCTATTCCTTCTTTATATATAAATGAATGATTGCCCCTCACTAAATTCCCTGCATATAATTTGACCCATGATACATGCCCTCTACACTGCTCTCTCCTTTGCAAACTCGCTTTGGGTCTTCCCTATATGGCCCGGTCTCTTTACTGTGCCCCCTCATCACACTCCCCCCTTCTTGGCTGTACCATTTCACTGTAACCCCATGCTACCCAACAGACTACTCAGACTCTATTCTTTACCCACTCACACTTCTCTCCCCTCATACTGTCTCCTCACACTATTCCACTCAATAGTCTCCTCACACATGCCCCCATCTACCCTTTTGCTCCTCATACTGTCTTCAAATTTCTGTCTCCCCATATTGTGCCTGCATCTGTCCCTTTCTTGCTCACCAAACTGTCCTGAAATCTTCCTGACCCCATTACACTAAATCTTCTCCCTCCCCGTTACACTAAATCTACAGTGTCTTCCGCTCCTCTGGAGCATTTACCACCAATGTTGGTCATGCTTCTGCACCGCCAGCGAGTGACGTCAGTAGCGTGATCACATAAAGACAGTCCGAGCTTCAATTGTACAGTCCCAGAGAACGGCCGACTCCGGACTCCAAAATCCAGCCGCCTAGGAGACACATAGGACCACCGCATCAGGCGGCCAGATGGCACCCCCTGCCAGCTGTGCCTGGGGCCCATGCCCTGCTTGCCCCCTTCCCTAGATACACCTCTGCATACTTGTACAACAAGTTGGAATGTGGGGTAATAAACTGGATGGCAATTTGAATCCATAAAATCTCTTTTCTGCATATTGTAAGACATCTTAGCTGCTCTTAGTAAGTGTTACGTGATACTTGTAGTGTACTCATTCAAAATTACTTGCAAAAACTCTGCTTTAAAGTTTGATAAAAATATAGGTAAAATGTTTTTGTCTTTGAACTTTTAATGTCCTTGCACATTTCATTCTCCATCTCAATACATCTATAAACTGTGCAGATTGTTTAAGGACTAGAACTGATAGATTACCACTACTGTCCATCTCAAGTACTCATATATCTTAGCTCCCTCTCCTGGGTGTATTTTATCCCTAGCTGAAGTACTCATAACTTACCACAAAATGTCTGCCCATTGATTTATCTGTGGCCTACATTTCCCCTGACACGCACTACATTGTTTTCTTGCCAACGATTGCACCTGTGTCTTCTTTATCTACATTCAAAAATTGCGACTGCTTTCACTACCGATGTGCAAGCTTTTTCTACAATATCTGGGCATTTCTTCAATCAAAACTTTTCTCCTCCATAATGTTGTGATGAATAAAATGTGGCTCATGATTTGTAATACTATGAAAAAAGTCCAAACGTTTCTGCAGTGCAATAACTAAATTCTGTATATTCAATAGATATATTCACCAATTTGAGTGAAAACTTTCATTACATCCAACCAACATTCCAAATATTAGATTTTTTTCCTGGAACTGAATGGTGGCATACATCTATCTATTTTTTATACTGAGTCGCTGCGCAATGGATTGAGAATCTGAAGACTTGTGGAACATGTTGGGGGAGTTCCCCTTTTTCAAGCATGCTGCCTAGATCATCCTTTGTGAAATAGCCATCACCTCATGACACCCATCACCAGACATATACAACCTTAAAGAGCACCTATCACTGATCTGGGGCTACCCTTTTTATTTAGTAAAACAGTGGGTAACCCCAAACTGGAAATTTATTAGGCCAGGTTCACACTGCGTTAGCAGCAGCCCGTTCAACACATACGCTAACGGGCTGCTGTTAACGCAAGTGCCGACGTTTACATCATGCTAGCGCAGATAGAGCATCTGCTAGCTCTATCTGCGCTAGCAGTGACGGACCTGGAAACGCTGCAGCCCGCGTCTCAGGGTCCGTCACTCAATGGCGGCACATCCCTAGCGCACGCCCATTGTGGGCATGAGCTAGCGATGCGTCCGACATTGCAGTCAATGGCGGCCGTAACGGACTACGTTACACCGCGTTTATGCCGCGGTGTAATGTAGTCCGTCTAACGGACACCATTAACGCAATGTGAACCCAGCTTTAAACATAAGTTAATGTCAAAAGTGCTCATAAGTGCTCCTAATGTCCCCGAAGGACCTTACTTTCTAAAAAAGTCAGGCCCAAATTTTCAGGTTGTGGATTTCTGGAATGCAGAGCGAGATGCCCCCACCCTCCACAGCCTCTCTCACACTGAAAGAGAGGGATCTCGCTCATTGAATTAATCCAACGCTAATTACCTAATGTTGACAACAGTAATGTTATAGTTTGGCAACAGCTTAGAAAAGTACATGGCATCACTAGGTTAGTGGAAAAAGTGAGACCTCGCTCTATCACTGTGAGATTGGCCATAGAGGCTCTGCATGCCGGGATCCTCCTTCAGCCTTGGAGTTCTGGCCTGACTTTGGTAGTGGGACAATATAAGCACTTATAAGCATTTTTGTCACAAATCACTAGTCTGGGGTTGCCCACTATCTTATTAAATAAAAGGGGCTCCACCACATTGGTGTTAGGTACTGTTACATACACACTTCTCAGCAAGTGATGTGAGGTGCGCCTGCAAGGGTTAATTTATTTCTTCTCACTCATTCCAGCACTCAACTTCTGTTACGCGCTCACCCGAACAGATTACAGTCCTTTCTCGCTATCCCACCTGTCTCGATATCACCTTCAGCCTGAGTTTCAGCAGCTTCTAGCACAAAACAGAAATGTTCAACTTTGGGCACAGTTCACACTGAACAGGCTGCAGCTTCCACATGGTTCTGTGCAGTGCTGTTCTCTCCATCACACAGACTGCTCAGCTTTCCTAGCTGACACATGCAGTCTCCATTGAGAGAGAGACTCTGGCATGTCTCTCTCCCAGCTACAGCTCACATTGTGGCTGCTCACTCACCAGCAGCACACTTAACTCTGCTGAACATCCAGCAGACTGACACACCTAGTGAAAAAAAGGCCATCATTCTTAGTCAAAACTAGGCAAGTGCATCTAATCAAGATCTACAGTGCTAGATTTAACTCCATCATACCTGGCTTGGCTACAATATATAAATTGCAAGTACAGAATGTCACTATTGCAATGAAGAAGTTTGTAAGTTGTTTTTTTTTTTTTTTTTTAAAGTATGATTTATGAGGACTGAAAGATGCTTGCTGTGGCATGCCCAGTTGCGTCTCTTGAAGTAATCAGCTAAGTATTTGTCGTGCATACAGAAAAATTAGTTCCAGTTAGAAACTAATTAATTCCGAGAAATCAAAGCATAACCATATTTTGTTCACTTTCAGCTTAATTTTGAATGTTTGCCAAAGTATTTTAGCAGTGATATTGAGATACTTAATTTCTTTCTACAGGTCTGTGAAGTGCTGTGTACCAAAAATTAATAACATTGTCATCTATATAACATGTATATAGCAGGTGATATAAGTATTGAACATGTAACCAATTTGTAAGTAAATATATTTCTAAAGTTGCTATTGACATGAAATTCTCACCAGATGTTAATAATGTGCGTCATGAGCATATAAAGGTGTGTCCTGCCTTTCCTTGAGCTGGGCATTATATTGATGTGGTCTCCCATGGCTGTGTACCCACTAGTTGGGCCCAATCCTTCTCAACCCTTATCCACATGCATGTCACTTGACAAACGGTAAGGTTTTTAATATTAGAGTTAGGACTATCCCAATTACGGTCACCATGAAGTGGTGGGATGGCTTTTGCATTTTTTTAAATAAAAAAACATGTTAACTAAGTACCGTATATTATTTTCATGCACTATGCTGTTTATTTACTGCAGGGTATTTAGTCATTATGTTTCTGTCTTTGTTTTTTTCTGACCAAGGAAGAGTAGAGGGGGATAATTACTTCACATTTTTTAAACTCAATGCTTCTCTTACTACATACTAGAACTGTTTGTCTTTTTTTGCTGCTGCATCACACTTTTGACTCATGTGCAGTCTGTAATCTGTTACTGTACTCAAGACTTTTTCACACGTGTTGTTGCTTAGTTCTATGCCCCAAATTCTGTAGATGTATTTTTTCTTGCTCAAATGTAGAATCTTGCATTTCTCACTGTTAAATACCATTCTATTAGTCGCTGCCCATTGTTCAAGCTTGTCTAGATCTTTTTTCCTCGGACATGAAAATACAGGAGACATGTCCGTTTTGATGAAAGGGTCAGATCAAAATAGGCAATGCAAGTCAATGGGTCCGTTAAAAAATCTGACCATAGTTGGCTGACATCCGAGTGCGGTCCAATTTTCACTGGTTGCTAAGATAGAGGAGGAGGAGATTTTTTTTTTTATTTCTTCATGTATGAAAAAAGTGGATGAACACACTCTGATCAAACTCTGATCAATGTCTGATCAGAATAATAATTTTTTTGTTCTAGTACGTGGAAAAATTGGACTTGTGAATGAGCTCCTAATGTTAGCAGCGGAAAGGGGTAAGTGGTTGCACACAGCAGATCAAAATCTAGAGGAGTTAAGTCTTCAAATTTAGGGAGGAAAGCTCACATAAG